>NC_071998.2:90717339-91342339 GCF_028885655.2 Pongo abelii | reverse complement strand
CTTCCCAGCTGCACTCTGTTCCTCCAGGATGACTGTGTGGATCGAGGAGGCGGGGTGGAGCGTGTTGCCATAGCCACCTATGAGAAACACTGGACCTGGCATTAGCTGCTGACAGCAATGAACTTATCACCCACATTTAATGCTGGCGTGAATGAGGGGGCCCTAAGTAAAACACTCTTGTCTTGGCGGCTGAAAAGAAAGTGCCCTGAGCTTCTCCTGTATGAGGGAAAGCATGCATAGCTGAGCCCAGGCTGTACATGCTCTCAGTGTCCTCTTCATGGTGTTCTTCCCATCTTGGAGAAGGAAATAGGGGATCATAATGTGACACCAAAATGGAACAAGGATTCCCAAGGTATTCCTTTGAAGAGTGACAGTATTTTCATTTATTTCCTCCTTTGTGTGAAAAAATGTGTAAAAGTGATCAATAATAGCTACCATTTATTGTTTCTGTTGGAGTTAATGTTAACAATAATAGCTTTTAGTTGTGAAAATAATTTGCCTCTTACGGAGACAGATGTTGGCTACAGTAATAATCCCATGAAATCAAATGACCATTGGAAAACCCTGGCCATCTCTGTTCTAATGTCTTCTTTGGGGATGAAACAAAGGAAAATGCTTCCCCATGTTCTCCCCCACCATCTGCTTTGCAGTGGCTGCCTTACCTGAGTTGAGACGCAGCACAGAAGAGGCTTTTACAGATCTTGTAGGATGATGTATTTTCCCTTCGTGAGAACCACCTGAAATGAACCAACAACTGTTACTTTTCTTTGGCCAGGGATACGTTTGGCCTGACCAACTTCTGAATTCCTTATTGTGGTAAAGGCTTGAGCTTGCAGGTGTGTGTCAAGATAAGTTAGGTATGGTGTGGAACCATGTAGGCCCAGGGCAAAGTCCTGAGATTTTGCTAAATGAATGTTAAAGTTCATGCTGTAGGAGATCTTTCTAAAGGTGCCCTTGCTTATCTTTTTTTCTCTTGAGCCAGCAAGGCTTCTTGAACTCCACTGGGTCTATTTGGATGGGCTCTTTGCAGAGCTGAAAATGTTTCAATTTACAGCAGTTAATCTGCTGAACAAATATTTACTGTAGTGCATGGGTGTTGAGCATTCTCATAGTGGGCAACCCTGTAACATCTTAGCATAGGAAAAGTCAAAGTGATGCAGGCAGGGTCTAGCTAAGTCTTGAATGCTCCAAATGGGTAATGCAAGGAGGAGACTCAAGCAGGGGTCTGGAGAGGTTTAAACAGTAAAGCTTGAGGGCACTCGGGGCTGAGATGCTAGAATGCCTCACGAAACCAAACAATTCTGACCCAGTATCGCTGGGAGGCAGGAATGAAATGGTGCTTGAGAAATATTAGGTTGGTGCAAAATTAATTGCAGTTTTGACCATTTTTAATAATACAGTTAATTTTGCACCAACCTAATTTATCTGAATGGAAGTTTACCCAATGTAATTAAATTCTACTTCAGATTCTGATGTGGCACTCTGGGGGTACTTGTGAACTACAAAGTAGGCAGAAGGACAGTTACCATAGATTTGCTTAAGCACTGAATGCTTGGTGGACTTTGTGCCTGAGGTGCCCTTGGATGGACTCTTGGGGGCCTTGTTTACTGCAGTGGTTTGGGGGAGTTTTAGTTCCAGTTCCTTTCTCCAAACCTGGAGAAGCAATGCTGTACACTCTTGCCTCCATCTGTCCACATCTCCAGCTCCAAGCTGCTTCATATGCCGAAGGTGGGACAGGTGCTTCCTGAGCTTGTAGCTGGTTGGGTCAGAGGAGAGGAGAGGCTTTAAGATCACAGTACTGAGAAAAATAAATTTCCTTAAGGTTCCTAGAAGCTATAGTAGTAGTATTTGCTGAATTCCTGGTAGGTTCATTCAAGCTCCCATTCCTAATTTTGGCGGCAGCATGTTGAATGTGGAATTCTTTTTCCATTATCAAACACCTCCTGAACTAGGATTCAATCATGATTCCTTGCCTTCAAGGAGCTCACAGACTAGTGGAACAGGCTGCTGTGTAAAGAGGTACGTGTGGCATGAGACTACTGTGCAAGAGCAAGGAGCTGGTTGTGCAAACAGATGCAGGACTGACTGATGGTTTGGTAAGGTTTCACAAGGTTAATATTTGTGCTGGATTTTAAAAGATGAATAGGAGCTTACCAGGCAGAGAAGAGCATTCTACGTAGCAGAACTGGCATCAGCAGAGATACAGGCATTTGTGCCAGAAAGTCAGTAACACAATGTGGTAGAAGCACTGTGTATTTGGTGACGAAAGGGGGCTTTAGAGTGGTAAAGGTATGAGCTGCATCTTACTAAGATAAGTCTGTTGGAGGTGGGTTTGGAGTGGGTGAGGAATGGGGATGATGGCTATATTTACATCTAGGGTTTATTTGATGCTTTCTATCCCACATGCACTCCCAAACTTACTGTGTAACAACTATTTTGAGGCCTCCAAAGGAAAGCTGCAGCAATGTTTATTATCTGTATCTGTCTTTATTCCTAGTGAGCCTATAGGTAGCTGCAGAGAGCAACAGGCTTCATGTCTGATTTTACAGTGATCCCATTTAGGCTGCACCAAATGGGAAGTAATCTTTTTCCTAAGTCTGCTAAAAGCTCCTTGCAGCGCTTGGTGCAGCCCCTCCCTCCTTCCCCAAAGGCTGATTTCAGTCAGCCTACACGACTCGTCCTTCTTTCCTGGAGGGTAACACCATGGCATCCCTCTACTAGAATACGTACCACATTTCCAAAAAGCCAAGTCTAGAGAAAAGTATGGCACTACCGCACTATAATTCAGTTTCTCCTGTTTGAAATGCTGTCTTCCATACCTTCTGCTCTTGTGGGCACAGAACTTGTGGGGAAGCCCAGGTAGTGGCTGAAGCTGTTAATGGTGTCAGCCCTCAGTGGGCCCAGCAGCACCTTTCCTGCTCAGCTTGTCCAGGATCCTGTTTCAATCTTTAAAATAGTCATCTTACTTGGTTATTAAACTGACAATTTTAAGATCAAGTTTCATTTTCTCAGGACCCAAGGTTCATTTTGCCCACTCCTTCCCTGCCTGTTTTCCAGCTCCTTTTCTCCATCCTCCACCTGTCCCCTATAACCACAGCCTGCACTGAACACTTACGTGTCCAGCCCTGACCCCTGCCCCAGCCCTCACTGCTTAGGTTTGCTATCAGATACACTTTCAGGACAGCACTTCAGGCTCCTGTATTTACAATAGAAAATGTAGTTAAAATATAATAGAATCAATAAAAGTGTGTTTACTGTCAACAGACTTGGCTTTCTGCAATGTGCAACAATTCCAGAAGTCCTTTGGGCCTCAGAATTGTACAATGGCACGTCCAGAGGGGGCCTGTGTAGTTACCTACCCAGGTGGGCATGTTAGACCATAAGCCCACTGTTCTTGGGGGAATGACTGAAGGCTCATTTGCTACTCTGGTCACTTACTGACAGGACCTGTCAGCTTCTGACTCTTCAAAGGAGTCAAACAGTCAGAGAAGGAGACATTTCAGGTAGGGAGCAGCTGTGGGGTCTGGCGTGGTAAACCTTGCTGGCTTGTTTAGATCCTAGATTTCAGCCAGAATACTTAAAGAGTTCATCTGGATGGTAGCCAGTGCATGTCCCAGCATAACTGCCCGATGAGGGGGTGCAATGGCCATTTCCACCTGTGGCTTTCGAGGCCGACTGTCTTGGCTCAAAGCCAGCCCTGGCACTTGCTCTGTAATGTTGGTGAGTTGATGAACCTCTCTGTGCTTCAGTTTCCTCATCTGTGGAACGGGGCTAAGAAGAATACCTACCTTGCAGGGTTATTGGTGACGATTACATGAATTAGCCAGGTAAAACTAGTTTGAACAGTGTCTGGCACAAGTGTCCAATAAACACTACTAGTATGTTAACAATTGGTAGTAGTAACATCACCCTTCTCCTGGTTACCCTGATGTGTGTGACACCAACCAGGCAGCCTTCTCCAACCTATTTTCAGGCAAAGTGCATGGGGCCCATCTCCGCCTCCATTAGCTTGACCACAGCAAAAACTAACTTCACTAATCATGTAAGGGAAAGGCCCTTGGATTTGAGTCAGCCAGAGGTTCAAGTGCTGGATCTGCACCAAAAGGACAAGTCAATTTTTCCTCTCTTGTCTGAAAAATGGGGATACTGCTCCCAGTCATGATGGCTTCCTGGTGTGGTTGGGAGATCACATGGAGTCAGGCATGAGAGGACTTTGTTAATGGCCAAGAGCTGAAACAGACATGAGGGAGAACACATTGCAAAGCCTGTGCAAGCACAAACTAGATCACCTGGCTCTGGGTTAGGCAGTCTCTGGTATGATACGAACGGACGCCTCTCCCTGCACCTCCTGAGAATCTATCTTGTTTTCTCCCCACCAATGTTAAGGAGAGAACATCTTCCTTTTTCTCCTGACAGGAACCTCGATATCTCATACACCTTTGCCCGCATTATTTCCTTGCCTTGTCTCCCCATCCGTCTTCCTCTCCCCAGTGATGGCGGCGACATAACTTCAGCCTATCTCTTTTCTTGAGACAGGGTCTCACTCTGTCACCCAGGCTGGAGTTCTGTGGCATGGTGATGGCTCACTGTGGCCTTGACCTCCTGGGCTCAAGCGATCCTCCTGCCTCAGCCTCACAAATAGCTAGGACTACAGGCATGTGCCACCATGCCTAGGTAATTGTACTTTTTGTAGAGACGGAGTTTGGCCATGTTTCCTGGGGTGGTCTCGTCTCATAACCCTGGGTTCAAGTGATCCTCCCTCCTCGGCCTCCCAAAGTGCTGGGGTTACAGGTGTAAGCCACTGTGCCCGGCCAACTCCCACCTATTGGTGATGGGTCCAGCTTCTCTCTGGACATTCATCCCTGTAAGGCCTAATTTAGATTTAGGCTCTAGTGAGGCTTTCAGGATGAAAGAGATTATGAGACGTGAACATTTGTAGCAATAAGACCCCTCAAGTCCTCCCATAATCATCCCGTAGTGGCATTTGTCTCTACTATATTGGGAGTGTGTTTCAGGCTTTTAGGACAGCCTTCACCCCCACTCCCAGTGCCTACTATGTATTTTGAGCTTGGTAGATGCTCAGACAGGTTTACATAATACAGTTTAGTCACTCAGTCTATTATATCCAGACCCTGGTTTAGGTGTTTGGAGTATGACTAGTTCCTGGGTAGTAAAGAGATAAGAATAAAAATAAAGTATCTCCTATGTGTAGTAATTTAGAATTAATGAAGTGTGCATTATCTCATTCCAGCAACCTGTCATATTAACAGGACATGTGCAACAGTTATTAAATCCTGTTTTACAGATGAAGAAGCAGAGCGTCAGGGGGGCCATGTGATTTGCCCAAAGTCACATAACCTGTTAGAGCTTACCTGAACCTCACATTTCATGGTTACAAACCCAGGGCTTTTTCCTTTACCCCATGCTGTCCTGAGCACTTTCCCATCTTTCTAGGCAAAAACATCTTCCAAATGGTTTATACAATGTAAATTACTAGGATCTGGTGTGAATTTCATGGGTAGGCTCTATAAAATTGGCCTTACCATGCCACCACATGGAACTCACTGGGAAAACATCAAAGAGCACAGATGTCATGTTGAGAATATCAGTAGCAATCAAAGAACCACAGATGTGGCAGCACCCCATTTTCCTACCTTCGCCAGGCGTGCTGGATGACTGCTGCTGCCTTGTTCTTTTTGCGAAACAGCTCTTTCCTCCTTCGTTCTCTCTGAATTATCTGCAGTCGGAGCTCTACGGGGAGAAGGTCAATATTCACACTCTGCCCAGAGAGGGGACCGGGTGCTGGATCAGTCTCCTTAGATACCTGAAAGTCCTCGGACAGGGTAGATGTCTCCAGCCTCCTGGCTCCTGACCTCAGCTCCTCTGTGCTCTGTGGCAAATCTGAATAGAGCCCTCCTGTGAGCTTGGCTTGTGTCACTTTGTTTCTTGGTGTACGATGGTGGGGAGGATTCTGTCCAGCATGGACTGCCTCCCCCCGGGCACTGCCAGGGCGGCTAGAACCAGCCGGGGAGCACCTTCCTCCTTTGAGCTCTTGAGTGCGCCTTTTCTGGGGGGCACATTTGGCCTTGGGTTCTGTGTCATGCCGCCTGTTGGGCTTCCAGTGGCTATCGTGTGGTGGAAGGCTTGCAGCTGCCGGCCTGGAGTCCTCTCCTTTCTCATCAGGCCCAGCCACCCTGATACAGGAGGGCTGCTTCATGAAGCCTTTCCCCTTTGCACACCGCTGATCGCCAGCTGTCTCACCTCTGGACTTCTCAACAGAGGGAACTCCTGGATGCCTGTTTCCATCACTGCCTTCATTGGGTCTGAAGTGGACACAAGCAGATTGGCCTTTAGAATGTTCTCTGGCTGTTTCTTGGGGAAACAAAGAAAAAATATTGTCCAAAACTTGCAGAGTAAGGTAATTTTTCCCGTATGTTCACATAAAATATTCAGACTTGGCCTATATCATCACCATAATAGTGGCAATTACAGACTAGGAAAAAAACTGTTTAACTTCTATTTCCAGCAATATGGTAGGTTAGATAACCTGAAGCCCTTCTCACCTTAATGAAAATATAGTGGATATCCTTTGGAAAGCACTGTCATGCCTTTAAGAAAATAAAGGAACTCTGGAGGCCAAAAACAAAGAGAAAATTGAAAATCAAAGCAATTAAGTATGTGAGCTGATCCAGTGACTGTCTAGGCAGGTAATGGTGGTGGAGTGGGCAACAGATGGTCTTATTAAGTGTTTTAACATCTACATAAGAACAGAAAATGAGGCCTTGCAGGAAGAAAGTTAACTGGAACCAAGACTCTACATGAAGCCAGCACTCTTGAAGGGATATACCTTTTGGAAATAATCCAGATTTTAAAATCTGCTCTCCAGCACTTGGAGATGACAAGGAAGTTTGTTTCAGCCCAGGTTCTGGATGGGGTAAGGAGTCTCCCATAAGAATTTAAAACCAAAGTCTTCTTCCTTACGTGGGCTTGGTATTCATTTATTCTCAATCCATAGGAGACATTACTATAAATACTGGTCTTAGGATGGAGATATCCCAGGATGCCTCACAGAAGCAAACACAATATTGCTTTAGTGTGACATGCCCTCAACTCAGGCTGCACAAAGGGGTCCTCTGAAAATGACTTCACAATCCAAAATCACAAAATGCATGAGGAAACAATGTACCATAAGCAACAGTTAACACAATAGCAAGATCAGATCTCTCAAAACGTTAGCACACACATGTTGATTAAACACACAAAAGAAGTTTAAAATACGAGAAAAGGATTTGAAAAACAATTAAATACAACATCTAAAATGAAAAATATGCCAGGCACGGTGGCTCATGCCTGTAATCCCAGCACTTTGGGAGGCTGAGGCGGGACTCATGAGGTCAGGAGTTGAGACCAGCCTGATCACCATGGTGAAACCTCGTCTCTACTAAAAATAGAAAAATTAGCTGGGCATGGTGGCACACGCCTGTAGTCCCAGCTACTTGGGAGGCTGAGGCAGGAGAATCGCTTGAACCCGGGAGGCAGAGGTTGCAGTGAGCTGAGACTGCACCACTGCACTCCAGCCTGGGTGACAGCAAGACTCCATCTCAAAAAATAAAAATAAAAATCTTAATAAAACAGGCACATAGATTATCCAGATAATGTGTTTTCAGAAACAGACTTTAAAATAACTGTTCTGGCTGGGTGCAGTGGCCCAGCACCTTGGGAGGCTGAGGCAAGAGGATTGCTTGAGCCAAGTCTGAGACAAGCCTGGACAACATAGTGAGACCCCATTTCTAAAAAAAAAAAAAAAAAAAAAACAACAAAAAACAATCATCCAGACATGGTAGTGCATGCCTGTAGTCCCAGCTACTCAGAAGGCTGAGGTGAAAGGTCGCTTGAGGCTGGGAGGTTGAGGGTGCAGTGAGCTATTTGTGCCACTGCACTCCAGCCTGAGCAACAGAGTGAGACTATGTCTCAATAATGTAAAATATTATTAAGTGCAAAAGAGCTATCTAAACTATACTACTCTTCATGTAAGAAAGAAAGGGATGGGCTGGGCGTGGTGGCTCAGCCTGTAATCCCAGCACTTTGGGAGGCCGAGGTGGGCAGATCACCTGAGGTCGGGAGTTCGAGACCAGCCTGACCAACGTGGAGAAACCCTGTCTCTACTAAAAATACAAAAAAATTAGCTGGGCATGGTGGCGCATGCCTGTAATCCCAGCTACTTGGGAGGCTGAGGCAGGAGAATCACTTGAACCCAGGAGGCAGAGGTTGCCGTGAGCCAAGATTGCGCCACTGCACTCCAGCCTAGGCAACAAGAGCGAAACTCTGTCTCAAAGAAAGAAAGAAAGAAAGGGATATAAGAAAATATACCTGTATCTGCTCATTTGTGCAAAAGAAATATAGAAAACATAAAGCAAAAACTAAAGAAATTGGTTACCTGCAGGAGTTGAGTGGGAAAGAGGTGGAAAGAAAGGAGAAATGGGAGTTGGATAGCAGAGATGAAGAGGGAGTGACACTTCTCTGACTCCACCTTTTTGTATAGCTCTGACTCTTAGAGCTGTTACAATGTTTCACATATGTGCCCCCCCCAAAACAAAAAACTAAAACTACAAGATACCACTACATACCTATTAGAATGGCAAAAATCCAAAACAGTGACAAAACCAAATGCTGGTGGAGATGTGGAGCAATAAGAACTTTCATTCATTGCTGGTAGGAATGCAAAATGGTACATCCACTTTGGAAGACAGTTTGGCAGTTTCTTACAAAACTAAACATATTCTTACATAAGATCCAGCAATCACACTCCTTTACATTTACTCAAATAAGTTGAAAACTTATGTCCATACAAGCTGCACACAGATGTTATAGTAGCTTTATTCATAACGGCCAAAACATGGAAGCAACCAAGATGTTTCTTCAGTAGGTGAATGGATAAACTGGGTAACATGCAGTTTCTGCCTTCTCTCAAGAGTACTGCTCTGAGAACAATATATGTAAGGAAGATAGTCTAACCTACTGGAGAACAAAAGACCATATAGAAGAGAATAGAGACAGCCAACAGCCACCACCAATTGCCAGATATATGAAGGCAGCCATCTTGGCCATATCTTGTGCAAATTCTATCAACCTCATGAGTGGGCCCAGGTGATCAAGAAGAGGAACTGCCCAGGTAGCCCACGGGACTGTGAGAAATAATAAACTTCTGTTGTTTTAAGCCACTTAGTTTTGGGAGTGGTTTATTATGCCACAAGAGATAACCAACACAGATATTTGTATCTATAAAAGAGAGGTGCTGTCTTAAAATATAAAATCCAGGGTATTGACTTTGGACTGGTTGGTGAGCAGAAGCTGGGAAGGCAATGAAGAGACTGCTGGTGAAGGCTTGAAGAGCAGAAAAGAAATTGCTGTTGGAATCTAGAGAGAAGTGAACCTTGTTATTCAGTGGCAGAATTAACTGGCAAAATTGTCACCTGCAGTAACATAGAAGATAGAAAATATACCTAATGGAGCTGTAGATACGGTTCAGGAGGTTTCCAGGTGTAATGTAGAACAAAATGTCAACTGCTTTTTAAGCTACATATGACAAAGTATGGGGAGAAAACAAATAAAATGAAGAAAAAACTGCTCCATTTGCAAGCAAAATTTAGAGATAATGTAAAGATCCCAGGATGTGCTGGGTTAGAAAATAAAACTATTTTAACATTTTTATTCTTTCCAGCCAGCAAAAGAGTCTCATAGGCCTCAGCATAAAGATCAAATCAGGGCAGACACAATGACTAACACTTATAAAATCCCAGCCCTTTGGGAGGCCAAGGCAGGTGGATTGCTTGAGTCCAGGAGTTTGAGACCAGCCTGGGCAACATGATGAAATCTCATCTCTACAAAAAAGAAATGCAAAAAATTAGCCAGGCATGGTAGCACACACCTATGGTCCCAGCTACCTGGAGGCTGAGATGGGGGGATCACTTGAACCTGGGAGGCAGAGGTTGCACTGAGCTGTGATTGCACCACTGCAGTCCAGCCTGGGTGACAGGGTGAGACCCTGTCTTAAAAAAAAAAAAAAAAAAAAGGATGGTTGTACAACCCTTTATTAAGACTCAAAAATATTTAAGGTGGTACATAATAGTTCCTCTCAGCTCGACAAAAAAATTTCTAAGAATCTCAATGGCATTTTCCCACAGAAATCTAAGCCACTCAAATTAGAGCAAATCTTGTTTGAAAAATAATGGATGTGGCTTTTGAAATATGAAATGAATCCAATCAGATTCACAGGAAACCCATGAAGTTTTTGAGATAATCGCATTATTGTGTCACGAGCTTGAACTGGTGACACAGTTCAAGTCAAAAAGAAGCCTCTGGGGCCCCAGTATCCTATAGTCAGGAGATAGGCTGAGAAAGCTACTCAGCTGCAAACATGGGCATTTATTAGGAAAAGGAAGGACTTCTCAGAGAGCAGAGCCAAGAATTCAGGTAGCAGAGCCAGGAGACATGGAGAACAATGGAATAGGAAGCCACCAGGAGTAAAATGAGACCCTAATCAAGGAATATTTACCTCAGAGTAGGGGCCCTGGTAAAATGTGACTAGCTGGTTTTCAGAATTGCTACAGACTAATGGATGCTATACGCCTCCTATTCCACCCCCTTTTGTCTACTGTGGTTATTCTGTTCCTGTCTTACCACTGTTTATTGGGTGTGGGGGGTGTTGATAATGTATCTTTTTGGCTGATTGGTCTCTGAATCAGAAAGAGTCCCAGCTGGTGAACCTGAACCACATCTAGTTCATGTCTTAAAATCCTAGACTTCAAGTGTGATGAGATAATCAGGATGAGATTTTGGGGTACTGAGATAGGGATGTATTAGTCTGTTCCTACACTGCTATAAAGAACTACCTGAGACTGGGTAATTTATAAAGAAAAGAGGTTTAATCGACTCACAGTTCCACAGGCCTAACAGGAAGCACGACTGGGAGGCCTCAGGAAACCTATAATCATGGTGGGAGGCAAAGGGGAAGCAAGCACCTTCTTCACATGGTAGCAGGAGAGAGCGTGAGCGAGGGGGGAGGTGCCACACACATTTAAACCATGAGATCTTGTAAGAATTCACTATCATGATCCAATCACCTCCCACCAAGTCCCTCCCCAAACATTGGGAATTTGGGTGGGGACACAGAGCCAATCCATATCAAGGGGTAAGAATACCTTGCATGTGGGAGGAATGTGAATAATCTGTGACCAAATAGGAACTATGATAGATTGTTTAATAGCCAAAAATTCCTCCCATCTTAGTATGCACAAAGGTGGAATCTATTTCTCGACATCATTTGGTCTGGGATGGTCTCGTAACTTGATTTGATCAATATAATGTGGGCAAATTCTAGCGTCTATTTCTCAAGAGGTCTTGTGGCTTTTATCTTTGCTTTCTGAAAATGCTGTCCTGAGACCACAATGTAAGGAAGCCAGTCTAGTCTACTGGAGGATGAAAACCATGTAAAACAGAGTCAAGGAATCCCATCTGACAGCCAGCATCAATTGCTAGACATTCAAGTCAGTATATCTTAGACATGGAATTCCACTGACTCTCCACCTGAATGTAGACACATGAGTGAGACCAGATGAAGCCTGTAAACAAACTTCCTAACCAAAATAGAATCATAAAAATTAAATTGTCATTGTTCAAAGTCACTTCATTTTTGTGTGGTTTGTTATACAGCAGTAGATAATGGAAGCAACCCTGCTCTTACAGATCTTGCAGTTTGGTGGAAAAAATGACAAGTAAACCAGTAATAACAGTAAAAAGTGATGATCTTTATAAGAGGGAAGTATAGAAGTATGGAAGCAATAGCAGGAAACTATAGCCTCCTTTAGTGGGGAGATACTGGTTGAACAGAAGAAGAAACATTATCCCTGATATCTAAAAAATAAGGTAGAGGGAGTGGCATCTGCAAAGGCCCCAAGCTAAGAAAGAACTCAAGGAAGTTCAACATGGCTGTCACATTATGGGAGCTTAATTAAAGCTGGTTGGATGAATAAATGAATGAATATGTAGCAAAGCATCATGAGTATATAATCCTTAAGGATTACACTGTAAAGTGGATTATGGAATTATATTCCAGAAATGTTTATATTCATTTTACATATATATATTTTTTGAGACAGAGTCTCACTGTCACCCAGGCTGGAGTGCAGTGATGCGATCTTGGCTCACTGCAACTTCCGCCTCTCAGGTTCAAGCAATTCTTGTGATTCAGCCTCCTGAGTTGCGTGCACCACGATGCCTGGCTAATTTTTGTATTTTTAGTAGAGACAGAGTTTCACCAAGTTGGCCAGGCTGGTCTTGAACTCCTGGCCTCAAGTAATCCACCTGCCCCAGCCTCCCAAAGTGTTGGGATTACAGGTGTGAGTCACTGCACCCGGACTGTAGTCATTTTATGTATACTTTTCTGTAGTTGTTCTTGGCTAGATTAATGAGTGGCTCAATAATAATAGTTACTGAAAACCTATGATGACTTATGGGCTATAACAAGTACACTACATGAATTATTCCTATCTATAGCTACCTTGCGGTATAGAAAGTATACCCTCACTTTATAGCTAAGGAAGTTAAGGTTCAAAGAAACAGATTGAACTGTCCAAGCCCTGAATTCAGTAATCATGAAGTTCCAGAGCCCCTTTCTGAGAAAGTCCATAAGGTCAGGGCTATTTTCATAATACGAAGACATTATTCGCCTTTTTCACTGTGTTGGCATTTGCATTTAGATTTTGGGAAAGCTCCTGCCATTCTCTAACTTTTATAAGAGTAGCTCAATGTGTTTAAATTGCTTCGTGCAAACAATAGGGTTCGTGCTGCACACCTTTCCTTCTGGGGGTCTGGAATTTTGGCATATGCTAGGCAGAGGGTATCTATGTGACTGACTCCATATTAAAAAACCTGGAGTCCTAGGTTCATGTGAGCTTTCTTTGTCAACAAAAGGTTGTCTGACTGGTTGTTACAATTTATTGCAGAAGGAATTAAACCTGTTGTGTGTGACTCCACTGGGAGAGAGCCGTTGGAAGCTTGTGCCTAATTTCCTCTGGACATTGCTCCATACACCTTTTCTCTTTGCTCATTTTGCTTTGTGTCCCTTTGTTATAATAAATCCTAACTGAGAGTACAACTATATGCTGAGTCCCCCTAGTAAATCCTCCAACTTCACCAAACCTGGTGGTAGTCCTGGGGATGGGGATCATGGGGATCCCTGACACACAAGTAAACTCTAAATAGGATAAACTGCAAAAACCCATGCCAAGACACATCATATTAAACTTCTGAAAGCTAATGATAAATTTTAAAATCTTGAAAGCAGCCAGAGAGAAATGACATATTACCTAGAACTATTACTGAGAAACACCAATTTGAATGACAGTGGATTTCTCAGCTGAAACCATGGAAGCCAAAAGGAAATGGCACAATATTTTTCAAGTGCTAAAGAAAAGAGCTGCCAACCATGAATTCTATATCTGGCTTAATGATTCTTCAGGAATCAAATAAAAGCATTCTCAAAGGCAAACTGAAAGAATTTGTTGCTAGCAGACATACCCTTAAAGATGGGCCATAGAAAGCTCTTCATACGGAAAGGAAATGATACAAGAATCTTAGAGCATCAGGAAGGAAGAAGAAACAACAGAAGAGCAGAAATACGGGCGGGCGCATAAAATGTTATTTCCTTTGTGAGTTTTATAAATTGTATTTCATGATTGAAACAAAATTTGTAACACCATCCGATACCTAAGCAATGAAAGTTAAAAGTGGACAAGATAAATGGAAGTGAGGTTTTCACACTTCACTCTAAAAAAGAAAACAAAAAACCATAAATCAATCAAGATAGAATTTTTAAAAATGCTGAAGTAACCTACAGGAAGGGAAAAAAAGAGAAAGAACCGAGAACCAGAGGAAACAAGTAGAACACAAATCATAAAGTGGCAGTCCTAAGTGCTAATATAACAATTATCTTAAGTGTAATTGGTCTAAATACACCAATCAAAAAAGCCCACAGTCCATGGGCCGGCAGGAGATGACAAAGGCAATACACCTACCATTTGGCCTTCTGGAGTTTGTTCCCTGCAAATCTGAGGAAACATGCTGCTCCTTCTGGAGGGCTCTGCCTAGAGACCCTCCTGGAGATCCTCTGCTGTCTCTTGGCTCAGGGCCTTGGGCCACGTTGCCAGCAGGAGGCTGCTTGCTGGGGGCCCGGCTCTGCCTGCTGGGCACATCCTGGGTGCTGGGCAGACAGGGAAGGGCCTGGGGTCTGCAGGAATCTGGGCTCCACCTTCCTTTTTGCTGTTCTGCCTCTTTTCGTTTGTTTTCTTCCTCTCGTTTTCTGGAAGCAAAGCCAAAGAGGAAGAGGAAAAAATTTAAAGAGTATCACCTGCTCAAGTCTCTGCATGAGTTTAAATTTTAAGAGGAGCTACTACATCACAGGAGATATTTGGAAATTTGTATTTTCCAAGAGCAGTCTTTTCTCCAGATAAAATAAAAACCATCTCTTTTACACCAGGCCTTATAGCCCAAAAGATGATGGAGCTGAAAAGTTTATAGATCAGTCTTTGTGCTGTTGAGACACATGACGATAACCAGGCAACTTTTCTGTGTGAAACATAACACATTCCCAACGGTGTATATGCCCCAAGCTTATGTGTGATCCCTGGAGCTACCTGTAACTCCACCCGTTTTTCTCCTGTTTCAGAAAGCACACCAGAATGCTACTGAGAATGACAGTCAAAGGGATAACCTTGAATCTGCTCTATTCATTTAAAAAAGCCCATTGGCAAACCTTAATGATCATATAAAAAGTCACTTGCAAAGTACCTTGCCAGTGATTAAAACACACCTGTGAGTTGCAAATGCTGCCTTTGACAGCTCTAGCGAAGGAGTCAAATCCACTCATTTTACAGATGAGACCCAGAAGGTAGGGTGATTTTCAAAAAGTCACACATAAGTAGCTGGTGGCAAAGCTGGAACCCTTGGGTAGCAAGAGAACAGACAAGGGCTGGGGAGGAGGGACCTGTCTAAAGATGAGTAGCAGGGCGAGACAGGTGGGTCTGAGGTGGCTCAGAAAGGTAGCCCAGGCCCCTAACTCAGGACAAAGGGGCCTAGTTAGGGGCAGGATTTGTCTGACCATTGCTGTTAACTTGTAGGGATTCCCAAGGGAAAGACAGGAGGAAAAACTTAATTTCTGAGTCTCTCTCTGCTGGGCACTGAAGATACAGAAATGATGACCGCAGATTTCAGGTCCTCCCCTGAGGAATCTTCTGTGTAGAAGGGGACAGCCAGGAAAACAAAGACCCAATTTATGATGGAAGAAATGTTATATTTTGTATTTATTTATCTTTTTAAAGACAGGGTCTTTTACCTAGGCTAGAGTGCACTGTGCAGTGGTACCTTCTTAGCACATTCCAGCCTTGAACTCCCGGGCTCAAGCAATCCTCCCACCTCAGCCTCCCGAGTAGCATGCACCACCACACTTGGATAATTTTTAAATTTTTTGTAGAGATGTGTGTGTGCGTGTGGGGGGGTCTCACTTTGTTGCCCAGGCTGGTTTTGAACTCCTGGCCTCAAGCTATCCCCCAGCTTTGGCCTCCCAAAGGGTTGGGATTACAGGCGTGAGCCACCGCGCCCGGCTGAAAAGGACTTTAGTTCTGTGCTCCTCACACTTTATTGGGCCGAATCACCTGGTGTCTTGGTAATTATGGATTCCGACTTAGGCTGGGGAGAACTCAAGGTTTTGCATTTCTAGCAAGCACCCAGGTGATCCAGGTGTTGCTGGCCCTCTGGCCACACCTTGAGTAGCCAGGCTTAAGAGCACAGGAAAGTCTAATATGGACTGTTTATTATACCACTAGATGGAATGAAACATACAATATGAAATGTGATTCTCCACAATGACACCAACTTTTTGTAAGGCCCACCTTGCTCACACATGAACATGCCTTCTTTATAGGCAACCTGACAAATTGCAGGGCTAAGGATCAGACACGGAAGCATGAGACAAGGCGGAGACCCTAAGCCTCCAAGCAGTCATAGAATCCAGACTGCCACGGACTACGGCATTTGAAGCAAAGCTTATTTAGATCTCAAGCGACAGGAAAGCCCCAGCTGACATATATCTCGGTTACATTTTGATTTAAAACCTTGTCAACTTGTTAAATTCCCCTTCTGAAGCTCTTTCTTCCTGTATGGAGTAGCCCCTGATCTGGGGTCCAAGCTTGCTTATCTAATAGTTTTCTACTAAGTCCCATTACCGAGAACATGGCCAGATGGGTCGTGCTAACTCCTGTACAGCTCTAGTGTTTTTATTCGACTCTGGTTTTGTGACATCTTTACCACCTGCTAATGACTGTGGTCTACAGGCCAGCTGGACAGCCTGTCATCTCGGAGCCTGAGATTCATACAGATGCGAGCAGGTGCCATTTCAGTGTGATCTCTCTGGGACAAGGCTGCTTTTCAGAAGAAGGTGGAAGCATCTGGGTGGCTGAAGTGCTGCTAATAGATTTAATAGCCTTGCTCCAGGAAGGCAGAGGAAGTGCTGCGCTTTTTATCAGCACCGATGAGCAGGGCTGTTTTAACAGAATGATATTGGCTCTTTAGACAGACACATGTGGGTGGTTGTCTGGGTTGGCATCTATATGGATCTCACTGCCATTAAGGGGGACTCTGAGGTGATAAATTAGACTTTGTTATTTGAGCAGTCTCCTCTTTCTTTTTAGGAAACCAAACAGCTCTCTTGTTCAATTCCAAGAAGCCTCTCTGTAGCCAGCCCCGGGGCAAACCTTACCACTGCAGACCTTTCTGGGCCTTCAACAAAGGCAGCCACATGAGGAACAGGGGATCTAGCCTTTTAAACTGATCAGTACATCCAGAAAGCAAGAGGGCTTTGGCTTCTGGAGATTGCTTTGGAGGGGGGATACCAGGGGGGTGATTTTTCATTTTGGTAGAACTAAGTAAGCAGAATTAGGAGACAGAATGCAATCATCTGAATGAATAATTAGCCCCTGGTCTTATAAATATAATTAATGTTTTTTAAATTGATGCATTTTGCATTAAAAAAATCTTCCAGGTGGCACATGGCCCACAACTGTGAAGTTCTTCAGACCAGTGGTTCTTTGATGTAATAGCAGTGATCATTGGGAAAAAAATGGAGTGGGATTAAAACTGGAAATTATGCATAACCTGTATCCTATTTTATCTATATTGCTGCCTTAAAACTGAAGCAGCAGTAGCAACAACAACACCACACACAATTCAGCTTCTGAGAGTTGAATGTGACCCCACATATATGTGTCTCCCTGGGGAAAAGGTCCAGAACCATTGCTCATAGTGTAAGAGTTTGAAGAAAACAGTTTATTGAGGGTGACACCCTCATTTGGTAGATAAGAAAACAGGCAGAGAGGTAAGTGACTTACCCAAGGCTACATGGTAAATTACAGACAGAGCCAAGATAGAACTCAGCTGCTTTATCTCCTGGTAAAATTCATCCCCATGACAGAATTGTTTTTAAAAATGTCACCTAATCTTCTTCCATTATTTAAAAAATTAATTGGGTCATACAAAGAAGCTGGGGATGCCACTTCAAACTAACCATTAGCAGCATTTAAAAACGAGCTTTCTTTTTTATTTTTATTTTTAGAAACAGGGTCTCACTCTGTCACCTAGGCTGGAATGCAGTGGTGCAATCATAGCTCATTGTAACCTTGAACTTTTAGGCTAATTTTTTAAAAAAATTTTTGTAGAGACAAGGTCTACCTGTGTTGCCCAGGCTTGTCTTCAACTCCTGGCCTCAAGTGATCCTCCCACCTCAGCCTCTCAAAGGGCTGGGATTACAGGTGTTGAGCCACCACACTCAGCCATAACTAGCTTTCAATGTAGTGTTTAGTCCTTAGCTCTTAGATTCAATAATTGTCCTGAAATTTCAATGTTTTTTTCTTAAGTTATGATGAAATGTCAAAGATCTTTAATCATTAAGGTGTGCTATGTTATAAAGATCTATTTTACTTGTAAAGTTTAGAAAAAAATCAGAAAAAGATTATTCTAGTTGATATGAAAAATTAAAAAAGTTCTATGACACAGTAAGCAACATTTCTGCAGGAAAATTATTAACACGGCAGAATATTAGTGGATAAACTAGTCCCACCTTTCACTCTCTTTTTTTTTCCTACTATGTGAAGAGAAATTGGCTAGACGACAGCTTCTAATGGGCTGCCAATTTAGTCTAGTTTGTATTGTCTCTTTTAGAGCAATTTTTGCAGCTCTTCAGAGGCTTACAGGATAAGAAAATGAGAAAGTCAACTGGGGATCAAATCTTTGACAACATGTGTTTCAGGTCCTGTGCTCCACAGGGTGAAGAGGAGTTTCCAGACTATCAGCTGATGGGACTGGGGCTGTCTACCCAGGGAAGAAAAGATTTACAGGACACAACGCTGCTTCACATTGCTGGAGGATTATTGTGAGGCAGAGATATTCCCCCAAAGCCCCCTAAAACCAAATCTAAGACCCACAGATAGAAATTTTTACAAACTACTAGCCTGGATGAAAATTTAGCAAGAAAACGGCTAAAAAGAAGGTGAGTGATCAGAAATTTTAACAAATTTTAACAAAAGCTGATCAAGGGCAGTAACTTAAATGACTTGAATGTACGATGGCTTCAGCATCTCAGGAGTGGATGTATCTGTTTGCGCAATATGGCAAACTCTCTACTCTGGCCCTGCACAGTTGGAGTTATGAAAGTTGATATTTTTTCTACCCCACCATGTGCCTTCTAAATACTGTGACCCACAAGAGAGTTCTATTTGCCCACTTTTGACACGAATAAATTAATTCTATCAGACACTGCAGAAACAGGCAGGCTCTTTCCCATCCCATGAATATTCAGGTTTCCATTGCCATGAATACAAGACCTAGTGAGGTCTGAGAGATGTGATTAAAATGCTTCCACCGAAAAGAGAAGTCTAGTTAGTGTGTTCCGTTGTACTGATTTAACCCAGCTTTGCCTAAATGCTGCCATTCTAGTTAATTGTCCTGGTGTAGGCTAGGGACCAATCAATATTTGTAACTTTCTCAAGGATTTAGGAGAATATTGGTGTGCTCTGTTCTGTTAGTTTTGAGGGTAATAGGAAGAGTGTTATTGAATTATATTATAGAATTGATAATGGTGGCTTGCTTGGCACCACTCTCTTAATGAATGGGATCAACAGTGGCATAATTGAATGAGCCAGATGGTTATTCAATCAGATGGTTACTAGCATCTGGGGACAGCCTCTAGCATGGGCTTGGCTGGTAGGAGGATTCCCTTGAACCAAGTAATGGTAGGTAGCTTGGCCTTGAGACTTAGATTCATGTGCCATCTCTCTTCCTTACTAGCTGTGCGACTTCAGGCAGGCTAACCTCTGTGTGCCCATCTCCGCACTTATGAAATGAGATTAAGGACAGCTGTCATGTCTACTTTTTAATATTTATCTATATTTGTATATCTAAAATCCACATTATTCAATCTGGCTTCCATTTCTTATGGGTATGTTTTTGGTTCCTACAGACAAATTAACGTCAACTATTTGGCTAAGCTTCCTTATATCTTCTAAGCAAGAAACAGGGTATTTACCTGCAGTTGTTCTTCCCAATATTCTCTAAATCTGGCAGGGATAAGACTTGTAAACAGTTTGAGTCTAAGAAGTTTACAGAATCATGGTTTCATTTTCAAGTACAGACAGCGGTGAGCCCCTTTGCTCTAGTCTTTCTTTTTAAAATCAGAACACAGACTGTTATAATCTGTCAAATGATAATTTTCTCATGAGCAATATTCAGGGAGTTGGAAAACCAAATGAATATATAAGTATGAAAGAGCATTGTGAGGATGAGTGGTATATAATGTGTTTGCTGCCTTGAGCAAGGCAAACAAGTTAAAGTTGTACACTTACAGACAGTCATAGTATAAGAACTGAAAGAGATCTGAGAGAGTATTTGGCCTAACCCTTCCGTTTGACAGATGGGGAAACTAAGGCCTACAGTGATCAATGGCTTATGTAAGGTTTTAGACCCTTTGTAGGGGAATTTAATGAACATTTATTTATTGAACGCTTACAATATACCAAACATTCTAAGGTACTAGAGATGTGGAGGTACATAACACACAGTCCCTGTTCTCAAGAAACTGACAATCAAGTCGGGGAATCAGATCCATACACTCCTGCCAACAGTGAGTTCTAGATGTGATGAGTACTAGAGAAGAAGTAACTATATAGGGCTATGGGAGGATGTGGGAGACACTCACTAATTAAACAGGGGGAGAAAAAGGCTACATGTGAAGAATGAGAGAGGAATAAACTGAGAGGTTATTTCAGGCAGAGGGAGAAGCATGCATGAGCAGAGACTCAGAAGAGATCTCAGAGACCAGCTCCTCACATAATTTTTTTTTTTTTTTTTTTTTTGAGACAGGGTCTTTCTCTGTCTTCCAGGCTGGAGTGCAATAGTATGATGTAGCTCACTGCAGCCTTAACCTCCCTGGCTCAAGTGATCTTCCCACCTCCCTAGTAGCTGGGACTACAGGTATAAGCCACCACACACTGGCTAGTTTTAAAATTTTTTGGTAGAGATGGGGTCTCACTATGTCTTGAACTGCTGGGCTGGTCTCAAACTCCTGGGCTCAAGTGATCCTCTTGCCTTGGCCTCCCAAAGTGCTGTGATTATAGGCATCTTCACATAATTTTAAAAATTCCTTATATACTATCGTGGAGAGATGATAATTCCACTTCTGTTGGATCATTTCCAGTGAGAGGAAAATATTACCTCATGAGACAAAAAAGATTTAGCTCTAACCTTTTCAGTTGGTGTTGCATGGTGTCTAGGGGTTTGTCAGAATTTTATCTCTTCATTGTCACTGAATAACAGGCATAGAAATAGTTGATCTTTAACTCCCTCTCAAGGGAATAAGAAAATGTGTGTCTTAGGACCTTTGACTTACAGAATGTTAGAGCTGAGAGGGACGTCAGAGATCATTTAGTCCAGTGGTTTTTGTCTTTTTGTGTGTGACTCATGGACCCCCTTTGGAGAATGTGATAAAAAAAACTATAGATCCTCTCCCGCAAAATGCATATGTGCTCCTGACACACAAAATGCTGTGTACAATTTCAGGTATCCATGGATCCCTGAAGCCCATCTTGAATTAAGAAAACTTCTTTCCATTTTACTGATGAAAATCTGAGGCTCAGAGAAGTGGAATGGCATGAAATAGATCTATGGAAGTAATTCCCCATGGGCCAGATGGCTTTGTGAGCAGATGAGTCAGACACATGGGCCAACCATTAACAATCTGGTGATGTTCACGGGAGCGTTGACTAATTACCAAGTGAAAAGGAGATGAGCAGTAGCAATGGAAGTGTTATGAGCAGTTTTTTAAAAATCTGAAAGTTGGTTTATGAAAAAGGATTTAGATTTTTCTCTTTGGCTTCCAGGGGTAGCTTCAAGACCAAAGGGTAGAAAAGAACTTTTGCTAGACAGAACCCTCCACTAATGGAATATGCTATCTTGAGAGGTACAGGACTTCTTGCACTTGACTTTTTGGGGACACAGAACAACCTCTCGTAGAAGGGACTTAAGCATCACAAGAGTTTGAACTGGGTGACCAAAACTGGACGTGACGATGAAACTCTTAGAAACATAATCACATATACTAGCCAGGAAGGAGCTCAGGTCTCCCAGTAAGTGAAGTGAAGAAAGTTCAGGATGGCTGAGACAACAGGTGGGAGGGTGGTGGTAGTGGAGAGAAATGAGACTTAGAAATGTAAGTGGAAGTGAAAGAAATGTTGAAGGATCTTACAGAGCACCATGGCTGGTACTTAAGAATGAGGGGTCTGGGCGTGGTGGCTCATGCTTGTAATCCCAGCGCTTTGGGAGGCTGAGGTGGGTGGATTGAGGTCAGGAGTTTGACACCAGCCTAGCCAACATGGTGAAACCCCATCTCTACTAAAAATACAAAAATTAGCTGGTCGTGGTGGCACACACCTGTAATCTCAGCTACTTGGGAGGCTGAGGCAGGAGAATGGCTTGAACCCAGGAGGTGGAGGTTGCAGTGAGCTGAGATCAAGCCACTGCACTCCAGCCTGGGCGACAGAGAAAGACTCTGTCTCAAAAAAAAGAAGAATGAGGGCTTGTATAGAGTGCTGGTGGCACAGAAGAATGAAAGCAAAAGGCTATCAAAGGGGGAATGCATACAATCAATGGTAGCAGCACTAGCAAGCACATAAAAAGGCCAGAAGAGAGACAGACTGTGGTGATGGGCTGCTTCCATTTGCATGTCGGTGTGTTGCAGAGTCTGAAGTTATAGTGAAAACAGGACATGCGAATGGAAACATCCAATGATCTAAAGTGTTGGCAAGTGACAAAAGCATAGCAGAAATGCCCAGTAGGCAACTGAAGATATGAGATTAGAGTTCCAGGAGGTCAGGATGTGAGACAGATTAGGGGGCTATCTACAGAGATGAATTAATTTAAAATTTAAGAGTAGGTACATTTTCAATGGAAAAAAGTATAGCATGAGTAGAAGTCTAAAAAGTTTGCCTTCAAGGCTGACTGCAGTGTGGAGATGGAATAATTTAAAAGATGTGAGAAGGGATAATCAGAGAGTTACAGGAGATCTGAGATTTAAGTGAAATAAGAACCTGGCAAAAAGCGAGCTTCAGGGAAGAAGGGTGATCAACATAAATATGGTTTTATTTTAGTGTACACTCAACTGTGTGCTTTGGAAGGTAAATTATAGTAATGTTCATGTTGGCAACAACATAGGCAGTGCAGTGTGAATTATAAAGTGCTTTTAAATTGATTATAGATATTCCTTAAATAGCATTTTCTAACATTACCTGCCTTAGTAAATATCACTATAACTTTTTCTCTCCCGGTTTCTCTTTCAGTAAATTAGAAATCACTTTACTTAAGTTTAATAAGTGCCTTTCACATCCTCATTTTGAGGAAGACGATTTCTGCCATCCTAACATAATAAACTGGGAAAGGTACACCGAGGTGACACGCTGTGCCTGGGCCAGCTTAGTCAATGAGGCAGCAGCAGCAGCAAGGACTGAGTTTAGCATCCCGATGTTTGTTTCTTCAAGCAAGAATTAAAAGCAAAATTAAACACTGACTCAGATTTTAAGAAATAACTTTTGAGAAATAGAACAAATGAAATCAGTTTCTCCACCATTTAAGTATATCTCTTAGAGATCTATAGCCTCCCTTTAGGGGACATACAAAGTCAGTTGTGTTGCCTTTGTTGAGTCCCACCTTATATTCAAGTAGATATGACTACAAATTTTGAAAATGGATTCTCACACAATAAACTGGAGTTTATGGAAACATCAGTAGAAGGAAATGCAACATTCCATCCCTTTACAGAGATCATTTACTTGCAACTCAGGATAATTTGTCATGTGTATTATCTACTTATGCTTGCCACTCACATACAGAGAACTTTTATAAGAAGGCTGGAAAAAGAGGCATGTAGAGGCTTTTAGGTTGATACTGGATTCTTTGGCAAAAGTGAAAGGAAGAGGGCATCATTAAGAGAAGAGTGCAACATAGTATTTCCTCGGATGCCATCTACTTCAGTAGCTTCAGAGTCACAGAAAATGGTATGTTTCTCTAAATCTTATTTACCGAAGGCTGACATGATGATTAGCATTCCAGTACATAGTAGTATTTAACTTCTCATTAAAATGACTTATCTTGCCTCTTATTATTACTTTTAATGATTATTTAGTACACTTATGCTTCCCCCTTGTGGGTAAGATGTAGGATTTAAGAGTTAGAAGGACTCAAGATTTAGAAACATTCAAGATACAGCCAGGAAGTTATCTTTCAAGAATCTGCCGAGGCTGGGCACAGTGGCTCATGCCTGTAGTCCCAGCATTTTGGGACGCCAAGGTGGGCAGATCACTTGAGGTCAGGAGTTCAAGACCAGCCTGGCCAACATGGCAAAACCTCATCTCTACTAAAAGTACAAAAATTAGCTGGGTGTGGTGGCACAAGCCTGTAATCTCAGCTACTTGGGAGGCTGAGTCATAAGAATCGCTTGAACCTGGGAGGTGGAGGCTGCAGTGAGTGGAGATCATGCCACTGTACTCCAGCCTGAGTGACAGCGAGAGACTGTCTCAAAAAAAAGAATCTGCCTGTCCACATCTTTATCATCAGAGTTTTTGGTATCTGTATTTGCTAATGTGATACACCGCTGCTATTTAAAATACTTCTACCCAACATATCTATCAAAGAAAAGGCAAACCTAAGTATAATCTAAAATCAATCTTTTTTTTTCTTTTGTTAGACAGAGTCTCACTCTATTGCCCAGGCTGGAGTGCAGTGGTGCCATCTGGGCTCACTGCAACCTCTGCTTCCCAGGTTCAGACAATTCTCCTGCCTCAGCCTCCCGAGTAGCTGGCATTACAGGTGCTAACCACCACGCCCAGCTAATTTTTGTATCTTTAGTAGAGATGGCGTTTCACCATTTTGGCCAGTCTGATCTTGAACTCCTGACCTCAAGTGATCCGCCTGCCTTGGCCTCCCAAAGTGCTGGGATTACAGGTGTGAGCCACCGCACCCATCTTTAAAATCAATCATTTATGTGAAATAATCAGAATGTGCAATAGGCACAGACGGCTATTTTGTATCATTGCCCCAAAAAAAATGCGAAGTCCTTCAGGCAGGGGGGATTTTGCTTTTTTAGTTGCCATTTTCTCCCTGGGCTCTAGCCAAGTGTTTTGTCTGTATAGTAAGAATTCAATCAATATTTCTTGAGTAAATTACTTTATTTAGTACAGATGTGTTAAGAAATGGGTGAAGGAAAGCTGGGTGCGGTGGCTCATGCCTGTAATCCCAGCACTTTGGGAAGATGAGGTGGGTGGATCATTTGAGGTCAGGAGTTCAAGACCAACCTGGCCAACATGGTGAAACCACACCTCTATTAAAGATACAAAAATTACCCGGGCGTGGTGGCACGTGCCTGTATTCCCAGCTACTCGGGAGGCCGAGGCAGGAGAATTGCTTGAACCTGGGAGGTGGAGGTTGCAGTGAGCCGAGGTTGTGCCACTGCATTCCAGCCTGGGCGGCAAGTGAGACTCCATTTCAAAAGAAAAAAAAAAAAAAAAGAAATGGGTGGAAAAAAAAACCAAGTTGGTTGCTTTAATCAAATTAAAACCAGACTTAGACTGGTCTAGTGAAAGTAGGCTAGATATTGGCATGTTTCTTTTGGAAAAAGAGGAAGCGCGAGAGGAACAGTTATTTCTTTACAGCTTATTCTAGGAATCAATCCCATCCCCAACTCCCTCCCATGGGTAGGAGTGGTTTGTCCCTGGGCTGAAACATTGGGACTAGTCTAGAGGAATCACTACCCAGCAGAGGTTAGGCCTCTGTCCTTCACTGCAGCCTCGGTTTCAGAAGACGGAGTGCTGAGGAGAGGGAAGGTGACCGGTTGCAGGGACCAACAGTAATTCAGATTTTCATCTGTTTCCCTCTCCTGGCCACCTCAGCACCCCACACACCCCCACTTCCACCCTGATTCTGGGTGGCGAAAACGCAATCTGCATAGCTCATACTTACTTGGCAGCAGCATCTTTTCTCAACTGTTCATGCTTCATGAGGAGATTTTTCCTGTCTCGGAAGGCTTTTCTGACCTTGTACCCTTTGTAGACAGCTTGGATTTTGAAGGCGGCGATGTCTTGTATGGCTGCGATGGACAGGGCACCGTGCTCCAACATGAACTGGATCACTTCATGGCGCTCACCAAGCAAAGCATAATCAAGGGGTGTGTATCTGAAGTGGGAGGAAGATTTCTTTTTTTTTAAATTTTAGAATGTAATTCAAGGCACAGTTAAACTGAAAATATTATTATGGAGCAGAAGGAAACTTCATTCTAAGATGTGGAATATTCCCCAGGCAAAGCCACCTTCTCTATACCAGGGCTATTCTTTTTTTCTCCGAGGGGCACAAAACAAGGTTGACTATGACTGTGGGTCAGGTGCTTTGTGCTGCTAACCATGTCAGTTCCTGAGTTTTACTCCCTGGCAAACAAATAGGGGCCTATTGGAAAGACATGATCATTTCCCTTCTTTCCCATGTGCCAAATAATTCCCTGCCCCTATCTAAAAAGGTAGTGAAAATATTGTGAGATTTGTAAATTTGAGCCCATGATTACTGACAGTTAATGCTTATGAAGTAAAAAACAGAACTCCAAATGGAGAAATTCGGTATATGATAAGAATGGCCCTTTAAATTTCTGCAGAAAAGATGGATTACTAAATAAATAGTGATGGGACAACCAGGTAGCCATCTGGGGAAAAAAAACAGATTCTTATAAACACATTTTATACCAAAATAAATTCTGGATAGAGCAAAGATCTAAATATTTTAAAAAGGAACCATGAAAGTACCAGAAGAAACCAGGAAGATTAAAAAATGAAGTTGGAAGTCTTTTCTAAAAAAAGGATACAAAATTCAGAAACCATAAAAGGGCTGGACGCAGTGGCTCACGCCTGTAATCCCAGCACTTTGGGAGGCCGAAGTGGGCAGATCACTTGAGGTTAGGAGTTCGAGACAGCCTAGCCAACAAGGTGAAACCCTGTTTCTACTAAAAATACAAAAATTAGCCAGGCATGGTGGCACATACCTGTAGTCCCAGCTACTCAGAAGGCTAAGGCAGAAGAATTGCTTGAACCCAGGAGGTGGAGGCAGCAGTAAGCTGAGATCATGCCACTGCACTCCAGCCTGGGTGACAGAGTGAGACACTGTCTCCAAAAAAATAAAAAATAAAAAAAATTCAGAAACCATAAAAGAAGATTGATAAATCTGACTACATAAAAATAACAAAATTTTACAGAGTAAAAAAAACACCAAAGATAACAGTTCCCAGAAGAGTAAATACTAATAGCTCTTAACATATAAAAATGTTGAACATCACTCATTTAAGAGAAATATGAATTAGACTAACATAAGAGAATACCTTTCAATGATGATCAGATTTGCAAAAATCAGAAAAGTTGTTAACACACTGCACTGGCAAGGACAGAGAGAGGCTCTCTCATACACTACTTTAACTTCTAGGGAGGATGACTTGGCAATATTTATCAAAATTATTCATGTATATATGCCATTTGACGTAGCCGTTTCACTCCTAGGAATTTATCTTACAGATCTGCTCTCATGTGAAATGCTTTATGTACAAGACTACTCATGGAAGTACAGTTAGTCATAGCAAAAGAATAGAAACAACCTCAATGTCTATCAACAGAAGACTGCTTAAACAATGCACAGGCCATCCATATAATGAAGATACCTGTATATGCAGTCATTACTGCTGTATATGAATAAATAAGGAACAATCTCCAGGATGTCAAATGAAGACAAAGAAAAAAGCAAGAAACAGGAGTTATTATGGCATGTTCCATTTGTATAAAAAATATATCCCTGTATCTTTATCTATGAAAAATGTATTTTCAGAAGTTTTCCAAGAAACTGCTAACAGTGATGCCTCTGGGGGAGGAAAACTAGCTGTCTCAGAGGCAGGGGTAGGAAGAACATTGAGTCTTCAGTGAACATCCTTTTAAATTTTGTACAGTGTATATACATCACTGTTTTGATATATACATTATTTAGAAAGGATGAATATTATTGTCATATTGTTGTATATTTGAATCTCAAATGGCAACTTTCTAGGTGTGCTGTTTTTGGCACATTCTTTTTTTTTTTTTGAGACAGGGTCTCACCCTGTTGCCCAGGCTGGAGTGTAGTGGCACAAACACAGCTTACTGCAGCCTCTACCCCTCCTGGGCTCAAGTAGTCCTCCTGCCTCAGCCCCTCAAGTAGCTGGGACCACGGGCATGTACCACCAAGTCTGGCTAATTTTTTTTTTTTTTTTTTTTTTTTTGAGATGGAGTTTTGCTCTTGTTGCCCAGGCTGGAGTGCAATGGCGCAATCTCAGCTCACTGCAACCTCTGCCTCCCGGGTTCAAGCAATTATCCCATTTCAGCCTCCCGAGTAGCTGGGATTACAGGCACATGCCACCATACCCGGCTAATTTTTTTTGTATTTTTAGTAGAGACGGGGTTTCATCATATTGGCTGGTCTTGAACTCCTGACCTCAGGTGATCCGACCACCTCGGCCTCCTAAAGTGCTGGGATTACAAGCATGAGCCACTGCATCCGGCCAATTTTTGTATTTTTTGTAGAGATGGGATTTCGCCATGTTCTCCAGGCTGGTCTCAAACTCCTGAGCTCAAGCAGTCCTTCTGCCTTGGCCTACCAAAGTGTTGGAATTACAGGCGTGAGCCACTGCACCAAGCCCATTCTTTTAAAAAAATATTTCTTTTTAAATTTTGGAAACAAAAAATTGGGTAAATACACAGAGGAAAATAGCTGTCATCCATATTCCCACCCTGAGAATTAACCACTGTTCATATCTGGGAGATACGATTTCCTTTTTTAAAGAAAAATTACTACTTTGTCAAAATGATACAGATTTTATGAACTCAAAACACTGCAAAAAAAAAATTGAAGTAAAAAAATCCCCCAAATTCTACCATCCAACAATGGTAACGATGACTATCACTTTTTAAACAACTTACTTTACATCTCTAAGCCTCAGTTTTCCTCATCTGTTAAACAATGTAATACGTTGCAGACGTGGCATGAGGAGAAAATGGAAAAATAAGTGTAAAGAGGATAGCAATGTTCCTGGCCCAAAGGAAGCAGTTAATAAATGTCAGCTCTGATTGTTATTATTACAGGACATTCACTGCTGTATGGTTTGCAATACCACAGCTGCTTATCAAAAATATTATCTCCATAGGGCCCAAACTAGTATCTACGACCATCCCATGACCACCACTGATGCTGATTCCTCTCGGGATGACTTTGACCAGCCCAATGCCATAAAAGGTCTTAGGAGAAAACATCAGATGACTTATGAGGCAGAAGAAAGGATGATTATATGGATGCATGACTAGACATAGAAAATCGTCCGATTATAGAAAAAAAATGATTTATCTTCAAAACTTACCTAACAGTCACAGTTAAGACATAAAAGGAAGAGGTTTTTCACTTTAGGAGTATTTTTATCACTTTAGTAAGGAAACTGAGTTTGGGAAGAAACCCCAAACACTGAAATTAAGGAACCTCTATTTTAGGACAGCTTCATTTGCCACTTACTGTTCAGGGACCAGAAGGCTGTAAGTAGAGAGGCATCTATATAAACTTTAAAACATTATTTATAAGTGGATAGCATTTTTTAAATTCAGGAGAATTAAAAAAATTTTTGCTACAAGTTCTAAACTGCCTTTCTTGACTGTACTTTCTCTAATGGAAAAAATTATCATAGAGTCACTAAACTATGCAATAGTAGAGCTAAATTGAATTTTAGAGGTCATTTAGTTCAATACCTTCATTTTATAAATGGATGAACAGATCCAGAGAGGTTAAGCAACTTACCACAGGTTATGTAAATTGTTTCTATAGAATGCAGACTAGAACTAAGACAACATGTCTCCCAGTTCAGTAACCTTCCATAACACATATATCAATTACCTAGTATGTTTCCTATAGAATAAAACTGTTTCTTAAATCAATGTGCAAACAACATATGTATTTGGTAGGTTTGATCATTTTTTTCTATAATTATTAATATGTAGTATCCTTCACATAATATATAAGCAAGATTAACAAAATTTAGTTTATAAGATGTAGGGCCCAAATTATTCCTTTACCTACAAATATTACAAAAGGAAATAACATGTAGCTTAATATACCCTAAAGAATGCTGATCTGGGAGTCAGGGGACCTGTGTGACCCTGGGCATTCTCTTAACTTCTCTGGGCTTTTGTTTCCTCATCTGTAAAAGGGGAAAGGAAGAAAAGAACTAGACTTCTTAGGCTGCTTTTGGATTGAAAATTATATATTAAATATTTTTACTGTAAAAAATTATATTTTTATTATGAAAAATTTTAAGCATAAAAAAGGTAGAGAGAATAACATAATAAACATTTGTACACTGAATACCTAAATTTAACAATTTTTTGCTACATTTGCTTCATATAGCCCCTTCCTTTTTATTTTTGCTAGAGTATTTTACAGCCAATCTCGGAACTCCTATCATTTTGTCAGAGGTATTGGAACCAGAGGACTCCATCTTGAGTGAGGGCTACGAAAATGAAGCTGGGGCTTGCTGGGCTGCATTCCCAGAAAGGTATTCCTAGCCTCTAGATGTTTACCGTTAAGGGAACAGACTGATGTTTACTAAACAGACCCAGACTTGAGAGAGTCCTAATATCCCGATATCTGGAGAACAAAGGCATTCCTAATTTTGCTTGGAAGATAATAATATTGATTCTTGAAAAATGTAGTAATTAAGAAAATGAATCCTTTATCACAAACCCTTGTAGCACAGCACATCTCCCTATAATCTTTTTTTAAATCCTGTATATAAACAAGTATTGTACCTAGGGTGGATGTGTTCCTCCTCTTACTTTTGGGAACGCCCTACTCTGTCTATGGAGTAGCTGTACTTTCACCACTTTACTTTCTTAATAAACTTGCTTTTGCTTTGCACTGCAGACTCACCCTGAATTGTTTCTTGCGAGAGAGCCAAGAACCCTCTCTTGGGGTCGGGATCGGGATCACTTTCCTGTAACATCTTCATCTCTATGTGTTTAAGTATTCATCAGTAAATAATATGGGCATAGCCACAATGTCATTATTATACTAACGAAATTAACAGGAATTCCTTAGTAAAATCTAAGGACCACTTCACAATCAAATTTATCCAATTTTCTCAAAAAATATATTTTTGTAATTGGTTTATTCAAATTAGGATTCTCAATTTTTTATTCAGAGACACAATCCAAATATCTAGCATCATTTTAAGTTTGAAGTCTATACCTAGTATTTAAAACAAGTGTGATCATAAAACACATTGTGATTATTACTACTGAACCTTTTTTCATCCCAAATTCAATTTAGAAAAATTCAAGTGCTGTGAATATTCCCATCAGTGTTGGGGTGAGTGTGTCAGACAGTTATTGACTGAAAGTCAGCAGAAGTTGGCAAAAATTATGTCTATACGGTGTTCATCAACTGACTAGTGTCAATGTATGAGAAGTAAAAATTAGCACTACACTGATGGTAACCAACCAAGAAACAATGTGGATATAGACAACAGACAAGATACAATTGGACCTGCCATGTGGGAATGGTCTGATGGGATGAGTAGAATGCCTAAACTGGAATGTCAATAAATGTAAAAGGCAATGCCAAGTTCTGACATTTGTACATCAAGGTACATTGCTGATGAAACATTAACAGAGACTGGGTTATTGCCACTGTCTGTTTTTATCTATAGTTCGGCAAGTACAGTTAGGAGGATTTTTCCTTTGGTCTTTTGGTCTGTAATTAACATATGTTTATTCTGGGAGGCAGTAAACACCTTAATTCATGCAGTTACTTAGGTCTCATATTCAAGGTTTAGCATATAAATGGAAATTGAGTTAAAAAATTTCATTGTTTCCTTAAAAATATAGCAGTCAGGCGGTAAATGCTGTTACACAGAATAAATTTTTATAGAAACAAAACAAGTCACCACTAAGTCTGAGGATTCTTAAACTTTCTTTTTTTTTTTTTTTTTTTTTTTTTAAGAGTTTCAAAGGGAGAATCTTCAGCTCTCCCTCTAATGAGGGAAGTTTCTGAAAGAAGTGGTAAAGGGGTTGGTTCTAGAAAACAGGAACATGTTTCCTCTGAGATGGACCTAGAGAAGTCCCTTCTCAATAAAGTTTCCCACCAACTAATAGAAAGAATGGGTGGTGGCTAAGAGGATGGGAATGGTACTATAGCAGGAGCCATTTTAGTTAGAGCATCCATGAAACATGAAAACTAACACAAAGACCTAGGTCAGGGGGACTGTCAGAGGCATGTGAACTCCATCTTAAAGAGGATCTGGTAAAAAGAGGCTGAAAGCTGTTGGGCTGCATTCCCAGAAGGTTAAGGCATTCTAAGACATAGGATGAAATAGGAGGTCAGCATAAAATACAGGTCATAAAGACCTTGCTGATAAAACAGGTTGCAGTAAAGGAGCCAGCCAAAACCCACCAAAACCAAGATGGAGACGAGAGTGACCTCTGGTTGTCCTCACTGCTACACTCCCACCAGCGCTGTGACATTTTACAAATGCCATAGCAAAGTTGGGAAGTTACCCTATAAGGTCTGAAAAGGGGAGGCATGGATAATCCACCCCTTGTTTAGCATATCATCAAAAAATAACCATAAGAAAACGGGTAACCAGCAGCCCTCAAGGCTGCTTTGTCTCTGGAGTAGCCATTCTTTCATTCCTTTACTTTCTTAATAAACTTGCTTTCACTTTGCACTGCAAACTCGCCCTGAATTCTTTCTTGTGTAAGATCCAAGAACCCTCTGGTGGGGTCTGGATCGGGAACCCTTTCTTGTAATAGGACCTCAGGTATGGAAGTGTGATCACAAACTCAGTTGTTACCTACAAATTATAAGAACCTTCCTAGATCTAAGACCACCAAGAATCGCTCTTCCTTAGACTTCACATTCTGTTTGTTCCTTTTTTTTTTTTTTTAGACAGAGTCTCACTCTGTTGCAGAAGCTGGAGTGCAGTGGCACGATCTCGGGCTCACTGCAACCTCCGCCTCCTGGGTTCAAGCAATTCTCCTGCTTCAGCCTACTGAGTAGTTGGGATTACAGGCATGTACCACCATGCCCGGCTAATTTTTTTGTATTTTTAGTAGAGACGGGGTTTCACCATGTTGGTCAGGCTGGTCTCAAACTCCTGACCTCAGGTGATCTGCTCGCCTTGGCCTCCCAAAGTGTTGGGATTACAGGCGTGAGCCACTGCACCTGGCCTGTTTGCTCCTTTTTATTGGGCCTGGATCTTTGGTCAATAACCCTAACATAATTCTCCAGACCTTATATTATTCATGCAATCTGCATTTAGATTAAACCCTGAACTTTCATCTTAGCTTCTCCTTATGTTTTAATGCTACATGGTGGCATCTCTTTGTCCACTGACTGATAATATCCTCTTCATCAAGAGAAACCTCTGGAATACATAACACATTCCGCTGGCCTAAATGTACTCCTGGGCCCAGTCAATCAGGATTTCACTGACGTTATGTTAGCCAGAAGTCAGAAGCAGGACTAAAATTTTCTCATCTGCAAAATATGTGCTTGCCCTAGGCAATAGACAAAATTCTGAAGAGCTATAAGATCCCATGATTCTAAATCAACATTGCATGAAAGTTTTGCTCTTCTATTCTGGCTCAGTATTTCTTAGTGTAATGTTTTCTTATGAGTATAGTTATTATTTCTGAACAATATCTAACCTTGAGATTTAAAAAATATGGTAGAAAGGATGTTTGATAAACAAAGAGCACTTTTTTTTAAAAAAAAGTCAACAACTTGGCTGGGCATGGTGGCCCACGCCTATAATCCCAGCACTTTGGGAGGCCGAGGTGGGTGGATCACAGGGTGAGGAGTTCGAGACCAGCCTGGCTAACATGGTGAAACCCCATCTCTACTAAAAATACAAAAAAATTGGCCAGGCGTGATCGTGCATGCCTGTAATCCCAGCTACTCAGGAGGCTGAAGGAGGAGAATTGCTTGAACCCAGGAGGCGGAGGTTGCAGTGAGCCAAGATCGTGCCACTGCAACCCAACCTGAGTGACAGGGCGAGAAGCCATCTCAAAAAAAAAAAAAAAAAGTCAACAACAACTTACCTCTCTTCATTATTTTCCATCTGATTAGGGAAAGCAGCAAAGTCTAGCAGTAATTTAATGGCATCAAGGTATCCATTGTTGCAGGACCAATGCAAAGCTGTTCTTCCCTATAAGCATAAACAAAAATCAAGTACATCTGGAGTAAGTATTTTTGGATATGTGGTTATTTATGCTAATTCAAAATTAATATAAGCAATCATTTTTCCAAATTGCTTATTTACAAAAAGGGAAAATATTAAATATACAGTGGAGAAAGCAAATGATATTTGATCCAAGAGCTCATAATTAACACTATTTTTTTTTTTTTTTTTTTGAGACGGAGTTTCGCTCTTGTCGCTCAGGCTGGAGTGCAATGGTGAGATCTCAGCTCGCTGCAACCTCCACCTCCCAGGTGCAAGCGATTCTCCTGCCTCAGGCTCCAAGTAGCTGGGATTACAGGTGCCTGCCGCCACGCCCAGCTAATTTTTGTATTTTTAGTAGAGACAGGGTTTTGTCATGTTGACCAGGCTGGTCTCAAACTCCTGACCTCAGGTGATCCGCCCACCTCAACCTCCCAAAGTGCTGGGATTACAGGCGTGAGCCAACGCGCCTGGCCAATTAACGCTATGATAAGGGGCATCATATATCTCCAGAGGTAATACCCAGAGAAGGATTCATATTACTTATGTAATATTCCAACCAAAAATGTGAAACCTGAATCTAATTATGAGGGAACATAAGACTAACACAAATTGAGTCACATTCTGTAAAATAAATGGCTTGTATTCTTTAAAAATTTCAATGTCATGAAAGATAAAGAAGAGATGAAGCATTGCTAGACATAAAGAGGGACACTTCATAGCGTAAAAGGAGTCAAAAAGGAAGATATCACAATGCTAAATTTGTATGCATCTAATAACGAAGCTTCCAAATATACAAGTGAAAAATCGACAAAATTAAAAAGATAGTCAAGTCCATAGTCATAGTGGGATTTTAACCCATCTTTTAAAAACAACTGATAGAACAGACAAAAGAGCAGTAAAGATATATAAGACCTAAACAACAGACTTTAAAAAATAGGCCCTAAGTGATATATATATAAATATAGAACACTGCATCCAACAAGGACAGAGTTAGTGCTCTTTTCACATGTACATAGAACATTTACCAAAATCAATCATATGCTGGGCCATAAAGTTCCAAAAAAAAAATAATGCACTCCCTCACAAAGATGTCCATATCCTAGTGCCTGGTACCTGTGAATATGTTATGTTACAAGAGAAGGAAGAATTAAGGTTGTAGATGGAATTAAGATTGCTAATCAGCTGAACTTGAGATGGGAAGATTATCCTGGATTATCTGGGTGGGCCTGATCTAATCACAAGGGTACTTATAAGGGAAACAGGGAGTCAGGAGGGTGAGTGTAAGAATTATACAGATAAGTGATACAGAGAAAGGCTCAACCAGCCAATGTGGCTTTGAAGATGGAGGAATGGGGTCATCAGCCAAGGAATGTGGGCAGCCTTGAGAAACTGAAAAAGTAAAAAACATGGATTCTCTCCTAGATCCACCAAAAGAAAAGCAGCCCTGGTGACACCTTGATTTTTAACCCAGTAAGACCCATTTTGAATTTCTGACATCTAGAATGGTAAGACAATAAATCTGTGTTGTTCTAAGCCACTAAACCTGTGGTAATTTGTTACAGCAGCAATAAATAATTAATATAATCAATTTAAAAAATGAGAAAACACTCAACTGACTGAAAATTAAACAGCACACTTCTACATAATCTGTGTGTCAGAGAATAAACCAAAATAGAAATTAGGAAATAGAAATTAGAAGTTAGAAAATAAAAAAGACAGGAGCAAGACCAATGAAATAGTAAACAAACTCAAAATACAGGCCAGGTGCGGTGGCTCATGCCTGTAATCCTAGCACTTTGGGAGGCTGAGGCAGGTAGATCGCTTGAGCTCAGGAGTTCAAGAACAGCCGTGGGCAACATGGTGAAACTCCTTCTCTACTAAAAATACAAAAAATTTAGCTAGGTGTAGTGGTGTGCACCTGTAGTCCCAGCTACTCAGGAGGCTGAGGTAGGACGATCACCCAAGCCTGGGAAGGCTGAGGTTACAAGGAGCCATGATCATGCCACTGCACTCCAGCCTGGGTGGCAGAGTGAGATACTGTCTTAAGAAACAAACAAACAAACAAGCAAACAAAAAAACCCAAAATCTCAAAATATAGAAAATCCACAAAGACAGAAGTAAGTCCTTTGAGGAGATGAATATCAAGTTGTTTTTTTTTTAGTGCTCCAGGTAAGGAATGAAGAAAATTTTTTAAAAAGAAAGAGAAAACACACATTATCAATATGTGAAATAAACAAGAGGAACTCACTACAGGTCCTACAGGCATAAAAAAGATAAGGGAATATGTGTGTGACAAAATTTATGCAAATACATTTGACATTTTGAATAAAATGAATAAATTCCTTAAAAAGTACAACTTACCAAGCTGAAAGAAAAATAATTAGAAAATATGAATAATTAATGGAATTGAATTGGTTATTTAAAACTTTTACACAAAGAAATCCCCAACACCAGATAACTTCAAGAGGAAATTCTTCCAAACATTTAAGGAAGAAGTAATACCAATTTTATTCTCCAAGAGAATAAAAACAAGGGACTATTTTCTAACTGTTTTTTTTTTTTGACAAGGTTAGACTTACCTTGCTACCAAAACCTTGCAACTATAATACAAGAAATGAAAATTATAGGCCAATCTCTCTCATAAACATAGATGCAAAAATCTTAAAATATTAGCAGGTAAAATACATCAGTATATAAAAGTGCATAATGTATGTGGGGCTTACTCCAGAAATGCAAGGGTTGTTTAACATCTAAAAAAAAAAAATCAGTCAATGTAATTTGCCATATTAACAGAAAAGAGGAAAAAAATATATCTTGTTGATAAATTGCATAAATAGTATTTGACAAAAACCCAACTATGATTTAAAAAAACTCTTGGCAAGTGGGAATATAAGGAAATCTATAGCAACATCTTACTCAATGGTAAAATGTTGAAAGCTTGCCATCTGAGAAAGCAGAATTAATTAAGGATGCCAATTATCACCAATTCTATTCAAGATTGTATTAAAGGTTCTAATTCAATATGGCACAGCAAAGAAATGAAAAGTATAAAGACTGGAAATGAAGAAATAAAAATGTTATTATTCACAGATAGCATGCATGATTGCTTATGTAGACAATCCAAAGCAATATACATAACAGCTAATAGAACTGGAAAAATGCTTAATATTCTACTCATGTAAAAAACTCACAACTTGGTAAAACATTAAAAGTACTACAAATTATAAAAGATGCATTCCTGCCAGGCGCAGTGGCTCATGCCTGTAATCCCAGCACTTTGGGAGGCCGAGGCGGGCGGATCACAAAGTCAGGAGATCAAGACCATCCTGGCTAACATGTTGAACCCCATCTCTACTAAAAATACAAAAAAAAAAAAATTAGCTAGGCGTGGTGGCAGGTGCCTGTAGTCCCAGCTACTTGGAAGGCTGAGGCAGAAGAATGGCATGAACCCGGGAGGTGGAGCTTGCAGTGAGCCGAGATTGGGCCAGTGCACTCTAGCCTGGGTGACAGAGCGAGACTCCATCTCAAAAAAAAAAAAAAAAAAGATGCATTCCTAGTATCATAAAGACATGGACCATATTTTACATACTTTTCTTTACGTTACTTTTACATACAGTAACAATCTTGATAAACACTTGTTCAATGAGTTGATAGGGACTTGAGTTAATAGGGACAGCTAATTTTCTGACTTGGAAAACATAATTAACATGCAAATATTTTTAAAGAGTTAAAATAATTTAATTAGCAAAAAAGTTAATACTGGCTAAACTGAGAGAAATTAATACTACACAGCTGGGGAAAGTAGAGATTAACCTGAATCTTTTAGAAATCAGTTTGGCAGTATATACGAGAGCCTAATCATATTAATAAATGATTGGTTGCTTTGATTTGATCATCTCCCTTAGGGGGAATTATTCTAATGCGATAATCCCAAAGGAAAAAAGTTAAATGCACAAAGATAATTACTGAAACATTACCTATAATAGTGAAAAAGTGACCAGCAATAGGAAGTTACTTATTTAACCTATATTTGGGTTAAAAGCATAGTTTGGATACTAAATCTCCCCCCCGTGCTTCCCCCACTGTTGTTATCTTAGGCTAACTATTTAAACTACATGAGCTTCAATTTCCTCATCTGTAAAATGAGAATAATAATAGTAACTACTTTATAAGATTATTGCAAGGATTGAATAAGCTATTAAACATAAAGTTCTTAGAACCTTGGAATTTTAAGCATTCATGATAATTAAAAAGATTATATATCACATGAGAAAATAGTGACAATTTTAAGTAAACAAAATGTGGTTTGAAAATCATGTAATAGGCAGGCACGGTGGCTCACACCTGTAATCCCAGCACTTTGGGAGGCCAAGGTGGGTGGATCACGAGGTCAGGAGTTCGAGAACAGACTGACCAACATGGTAAAATCCTGTGTCTACTAAAAACATTACAAAAATTAGCTGGGTGTGGTGGTGCATGCCTGTAATCCCAGCTACTCGGGAGGCTGAGGCAGAAGAATCGCTTGAACCTGGGAGGTAGAGGTTGCAGTAAGCCGAGATTGTGCCACTGCACTCCAGCCTGGGCGACAGAATGAGACTCTTGTCTCAAAAAAAAAAAAAAGAAAAGAAAAGAAAATGTAATAGGCTGGACATGGTGGCTCACACCTGTAATCCTAGCACTTTGGGAGGCTGAGGTAGGTGGATCACAAGGTCAGGAGTTTGAGACCAGCCTGGCCAACATGGTGAAACCCCATCTCTACTGAAAATACAACAATTAGCTGGGCATGGTGGTGTGTGCCTGTAATCCCAGCTACTCAGGAAGCTGAGGCAGAAGAATCACTTGAACCCAGGAGGCAATGAGCGGAGATGGTGCCACTGCACTCCAGCCTGGGCAAGGAAGCGAGACTCCATCTCAACAAACAAAAAAAGAAAAGAAAAGAAAATCATGTAATAGGGTCAGGTGCAGTGGCTCATGCCTGTAATCCCAGCACTTCGGGAGGCCAAGGTGGGCGGATCACCTGAGGTCAGGAGTTCGAGACCAGCCTGGCCAACGTGACGAAACCCCGTCTCTACTAAAAATACAAAAATTAGCCAGGCATGGTGGTGGACTCCTGAGAGGCCAAGTAGCCTCTCAGCTACTCGGGAGGCTGAGGCAAAAGAATCGCTTGAACCTGGGAGATGGAGGTTGCAGTGAGCCGAGATTGCACCACTGCACTCCAGCCTGGGAGATAGAGTGAGACTCTGTCTCAAAAAAAAAAAAAAAAAAAAAAAAAAAAAAAGGCCCCAGTTCCAAGATGGCCGAACAGGAACAGCTCCAGTCTACAGCTCCCAGCATGAGTGACGCAGAAGACGGGTGATTTCTGCATTTCCAACTGAGGTACCGGGTTCATCTCACTGGGGCTTGTTGGACAGTGGGTGTGGCCCATGGAGTGTGAGCCTAAGCAGGGTGGGGCATCGCCTCATCCGGAAAGCACAAGGGGTCAGGGAATTCCCTTTTCTAGCCAAGGGAAGCCATGACAGATGGTACCTGGAAAATTGGGACACTCCCACCCTAATACTGTGCTTTTTCCAATGGTCTTAGCAAATGGCACACCAGGAGATTATATCCCATGTCCGGCTCAGAGGGTCCCATGCCCACGGAGACTCACTCACTGCTAGCACAGCAGTCTGAGATCGAACTGCAAGGCAGCAGCGAGGCTGGGGGAGGAGAGTCCGCCATTGCTGAGGCTTGAGTAGGTAAACAAAATGGCCGGCCAGGAAGCTCGAACTGGGTGGAGCCTACCGCAGCTCAAGGAGGCCTGCCTGCCTCTGTAGACTCCACCTCTGGGGGCAGGACATAGCTGAACAAAAGGCAGCAGAAACTTCTGGAGACTTAAACGACCCTGTCTGACAGCTTTGAAGAGAGTAGTGGTTCTCCCAACACAGAGTTTGAGAACTGAGAACGTACAGACTGCCTCCTCATGTGGATCCCTGACCCCCAATAGCCTAACGGGGAGACACCTCCCAGTAGGGGCCGACTGACATCTCATACAGCCGGGTGCCCCTCTGAGATGAAGCTTCCAGAAGGATCAGGCAGCAACATTTGCCGTTCTGCAATATTTGCTGTTCTGCAGCCTCCGCTGGTGATACCCAGGCAAACAGGGTCTGGAGTGGACCTCCAGCAAACTCCAACAGACCTGCAGCTAAGGGTCCTGACTGTTAGAAGGAAAACTAACATCCACACCAAAACCCCATCTGTACGTTACCATCATGAAAGACCAAAGATAGATAAAACCACAAAGATGGGGAGAAACCAGAGTAGCAAAGCTGAAAATTCTAAAAATCAGAGTGCCTCTTCTCCTCCAAAGAAACGCAGCTCCTCGCTAGCAACACAACAAAGCTGGATGGAGAATGACTTTGACGAGTTGACAGAAGTAGGCTTCAGACGATCGGTAATTACAAATTTCTCCGAGCTAAAGGAGGATGTTCGAACCCATTGCAAAGAAGATAAAAACCTTGAAAAAAGATTAGACGGCTAACTAGAATAAAAAGCATAGAGACGACCTTAAATGACCTGATGGAGCTGAAAACCATGGCACAAGAACTACATGAGGAATGCACAAGCTTCAGTAGCCAATTTGATCAAGTGGAAGAAAGGGTATCAGTGAATGAAAATCAAATGAATGAAATGAAGCGAGAAGTTTAGAGAAAAAAGAGTAAAAAGAAACGAACAAAGCCTCCAAGAAATATGGGACTATGTGAAAAGACCAAATCTACATCTGATTGGTGTACCTGAAAGTGATGGGGAGAATGGAACCAAGTTGGAAAACACTCTGCAGGATATTATCCAGGAGAACTTCCCCAATCTAGCAAGGCAGGCCAACATTCACATTCAGGAAATACAGAGAATGCCACAAAGATACTCCTCAAGAAGAGCAACTCCAAGACACATAATTGTCAGATTCACCAATGTTGAAAGGAAGGAAAAAATGTTAAGGGCAGCCAAAGAGACAGGTCGGGTTACCCACAAAGGGAAGCCCATCAGACTAACAGCGGATCTCTTGGCAGAAACTCTACAAGCCAGAAGAGAGTGGTGGCCAATATTCAACAGTCTTAAAGAAAAGAATAGTCAACCCAGAATTTCATATCCAGCCAAACTAAGCTTCATAAGTGAAGGAGAAATAAAATCCTTTACAGACAAACAAATGCTGAGAGATTTTGTTACCACCAGGCCTGCCTGACAAGAGTTCCTGAAGGAAGCACTAAACATGGAAAGGAAAAACCGGTACCAGCCACTGCAAAAACATGCCAAATTGTAAAGACCATTGATGCTAAGAAGAAATCGCATCAACTAAAGGGCAAAATAACCAGCTAACATCATAATGACAGGGTCAAATTCACACATAACAATATTAACCTTAAATGTAAATGGGCTAAATGCTCCAATTAAAAGACACAGACTGGCAAACTGGATAGAGTCAAGACCCATCAGTGTGCTGTATTCAGGAAACCCATCTCACGTGTAGAGACACACATAGGCTTAAAATAAAGGGATGGAGGAAGATCTACCAAGCAAATGGAAAACAAAAAAGGCAGGGGTTGCAATCCTGGTCTCTGATAAAACAGACTTTAAACCAACAAAGATCAGAAGAGACAAAGAAGGCCATTATATAATGGTAAAGGGATCAATTCAACAAGAAGAGCTAACTATCCTAAATATATATTCACCCAATACAGGAGCACCCAGATTCATAAAGCAAGTTCTTAGAGACCTATAAAGAGATTTAGACTCCCACACAATAATCATGGGAGGCTTTAACACCCCACTGTCAACATTAGACAGATCAACGAGACTGAAAGTTAACAAGGATATCCAGGACTTGAACTTAGCTCCACACCAAGCTGACCTAATAGACATCTACAGAACTCTCCACTCCAAATCAACAGAATATACATTCTTCTCAGCACCACATTGCACTTATTCCAAAATTGACAACATAGTAAAGCACTCCTCAGCAAATGTAAAAGAACAGAAATTATAACAAACTGTCTCTCAGACCACAGTGTAATCAAATTAGAACTCAGGATTAAGAAACTCACTCGAAACCGCTCAACTACATGGAAACTGAACAACCTGCTCCTGAATGACTACTGGGTACATAACGAAATGAAGGCAGAAATAAAGATGTTCTTTGAAACCAATGAGAACAAAGACATAACATACCAGAATCTCTGGGACACATTCAAAGCAGTGTGTAGAGGGAAATTTATAGCATTAAATGCCCACAAGAGAAAGCAGGAAAGATCTAAAATTAACACCCTAACATCACAATTAAAAGAACTATAGAAGCAAGAGCAAACACATTCAAAAGCTAGCAGAAGGCAAGAAATAACTAAGATCAGAGCAGAACTGAAGGAGATAGAGACACAAAAAACCCTTCAAAAAATCAATGAATCCAGCAGCTGGGTTTTTGAAAAGATCAACAAAATTGATAGACCACTAGCAAGACTAATAAAGAAGAAAAGAGAGAAGAATCAAATAGATGCAATAAAAAATGATAAAGGGGATATCACCACCAATCCCACAGAAATACAAACTACCATCAGAGAATACTGTAAACACTTCTACGCAAATAAACTAGAAAATCTAGAAGAAATGGATAAATTCCTGGACACACACACCCTCCCAAGACTAAACCAGGAAGAAGTTGAATCCCTGAATAGATCAATAACAGGCTCCGAAATTGAGACAATAATTAATAGCCTACCAACCAAAAAATGTCCAGGACCAGATGGATTCACAGCCAAACTCTACCAGAGGTACAAAGAGGAGCTGGTACCATTCCTTCTGAAACTATTCCAATCAATAGAAAAAGAGGGAATCCTCCCTAACTCATTTTATGAGGCCAACATCATCCTGATACCAAAGCCTGGCAGAGACACAACAAAAAAAGAGAATTTTTGACCAATATCTCTGATGAACATCAATGCAAAATTTTTTTTTTTGCATTGCCAGTAAAATACTGGCAAACCAAATCCAGCAGCACATCAAAAAGCTTATCCATCATGATCAAGTGGGCTTCATCCCTGGGATGCAAGGCTGGTTCAACATATGCAAATCAATAAACGTAATCCATCATATAAAGAGAATCAAAGACAAAAACCACATGATTATCTCAACAGATGCAGAAAAGGCTTTTGACAAAATCCAACAGCCCTTCATGCTAAAAACTCTCAATAAACTAGGTATTGATGGGACGTATCTCAAAATAATAAGAGCTATGTATGACAAACCCACAGCCAATATCATACTGAATGGGCAAAAACTGGAAGCATTCCCTTTGAAAACTGGCACAAGACAGGGATGCCCTCTCTCACCACTCCTATTCAACACAGTGTTGGAAGCTCTGGCCAGGGCAATCAGGCAGGAGAAAGAAATAAAGGGTATTCAATCAGGAAAAGAGGAAGTCAAATTGTCCCTGTTTGCAGCAGATGACATGATTGTATATCTAGAAAACCCCATCGTCTCAGCCCAAAATCTCCTTAAGCTGATAAGCAAGTTCAGCAAAGTCTCAGGATACAAAATCAATGTGCAAAAATCACAAGCATGCCTATATGCCAACAGACAAACAGCCAGATCATGATTGAACTCCCATTCACAATTGCTTCAAAGAGAATAAAATACCTAGGAATCCAACTTACAAGGGACGTGAAGGACCTCTTCAAGAAGAACTACAAACCACTGCTCAAGGAAATAAAAGAGGACACAAACAAATGAAAGAACATTCCATGCTCATGGATAGGAAGAATCAATATCGTGAAAATGGCCATACTGCCCAAGGTAACTTATAGATTCAATGCCATCCCCATCAAGCTACCAATGACTTTCTTCACAGAATTGGAAAAAACTACTTTAAAGTTCACATGGAACCAAAAAAGAGCCCACATTGCCAAGACAATCCTAAGCCAAAAGAACAAAGCTGGACGCATCACGCTACCTGACTTCAAACTGTACTACAAGGCTACAGTAACCAAAACAGCATGGTACTGGCACCAAAACAGAGATATACACCAATGGAACAGAACAGAGCCCTCAGAAATAATACCACACATATACAATCATCTGATTTTTGACAAACCTGACAAAAACAAGCAATGGGGAAAGGATTCCCTATTTAATAAACTGTGCTGGGAAAACTGGCTAGCCACATGTAGAAAGCTGAAACTGGATCCCTTCCTTACACCTTATACAAAAATTAATTCAAGATGGATTGAAGACTTAAATGTTAGACCTAAAACCATAAAAACCCTAGAAGAAAACCTAGGCAATACCAGTCAGGACATAGGTATGGGCAAGGACTTCATGATTAAAACACCAAAAGCAATGGCAACAAAAGCCAAAATTGACAAATGGGATCTAATTAAACTAAAGAGCTTCTGCACAGCAAAAGAAACTACCATTAGAGTGAACAGGCAACCTACAAAATGGGAGAAAAATTTTACAATCTACCCATCTGACAAAGGGCTAATATCCAGAATCTACAAAGAACTTAAACAAATTTACAAGAAAAAAATCAAACAACCCCATCAAAAAGTGGGCAAAGGATATGAACAGACACTTCTCAAAAGAAGACATTTATGCAGCCAACAGATATATGAAAAAATGCTCATCATCACTGGCCATCAGAGAAATGCAAATCAAAACCACAATGAGATACCATCTCACACCAGTTAGAATGGCAATCATTAAAAAGTCAGGAAACAACAGGTGCTGGAGAGGATGTGGAGAAATAGGAACACTTTTACACTGTTGGTGGGACTGTAAACTAGTTCAACCATTGTGGAAGACAGTGTGGCGACTCCTCAAGGATCTAGAACTAGAAATACCTTTTGGCCCAGCCATCCCATTACTGGGCATATACCCAAAGGATTATAAATCATGCTGCTATAAAGACACATGCACACGTATGTTTATTGTGGCACTATTCACAATAGCAAAGATTTGGAGCCAACCCAAATGTACATCAATGATAGACTGGATTAAGAAAATATGGCATATATACACCATGGAATACTATGCAGTCACAAAAAAAAGATGAGTTCATGTCCTTTGTAGGGACATGGATGAAGCTGGAAACCATCATTCTCAGCAAACTATCGCAAGGACAGAAAACCAAATATCGTATGTTCTCACTCATAGGTGGGAATTGAACAATGAGAACACTTGGACATAGGGTGGGGAACATCACACACCAGGGGCTGGCGTGGGGTGGGGGAAGCGGGGAGGGATAGCATTAGGAGATATTCCTAATGTAAATGATGAGTTAATGGGTGCAGCACACCAACATGGCACATGTATACATATGTAACAAACCTGCACATTGTGCACATGTACCCTAGAACTTAAAGTATAATTTAAAAAAAAAAGAAAGAAAATCATATATTTATTTTTATAGATGCATACATGTGTATACCATGTAATCTTTTATAAAAGTTATAAAATTATTCCTAGCCTATATTATAACCATGTTAAATTATATATATAGAAAAAGACTGGAAGAGAACATGGACAAATAATAGTCATGATTAACAGATGGATTTGTGGATGATCTCTTCGTCTTGTAAACTGTTGTTTTACTTATGTTTACAACAAAGAAGAAATACTCTAAATTCTTTGGAGCAAACAATATAGAAAAGACAGAATTTCTACCTCTTTGTCTTGAATGTTAGGGTCTGCATTATTTTCCATGAGAACTGCCATGCAGTTGATATAGCCTCCATATGCTGCACACTGCAAAGGGGTTCTTCCTGCATAATCCTGGACATTTGGATTGATCTTATTTTCTATTAATATCTGGCAAACATCAGCATTTCCTCCCAGTGCTGCCCAATGTAGAAGAGAATGTCCATCTTGGTCAACTAGATCTACCCTTGCTCCACCTGGAAAAGCACAAATATAATGTGAACGTCTAATATAAATAGCTTTTATTAAAATGAATAGAAGTAAAAAAAACACAATTGTTCCTTAAATGCATTTATTAAAATGAATAGAAGAAAAATAATAACAATTGTTCCTTTAATGCTTTATTCTTATGGAAATGCTTCCACATACATTGTCTACATCAGATTTTTACAATAAGCTTGTAAATTGGACTGGCTAGGAATCACTCCCCCTTTATATAAAATAAAAATGAAGATCAGGCAGGTGAAATGACTTTTCCTGTATCAAGCAACTCCCAGCAAGTGGAGCTAGGAGTAGAACTTGAGGTTCCTCATGCCATGTTGTGTGATCATCCCTTCATCCTTGTGCAGCTTTCTGCTAAGGAAAGCTTTATCTTAAACAGAGTATGCAAGAATTCCTACCTGTTAAGAGAGACTTATTAGGAGTACTCTTATTAACCCACCTTTAATGAGTGTCTGAATCACATCTTTGTGTCCCATCTCACAGGCTCGGAAAAGTGGAGTATGTTTCATAACATCAGTAGCATCTACTTGAGCGTTATTTTCCAGTAATAACTTCACGGTGCTGACATGGCCAGAAAGAGCAGCAGCATGCAAAGCTAAAAGAGAACCAAAAGAAAGTGATGAACTAGTCAATAACAACTTCACCTTTTAAATTATTATATGTCTTTTCCTCTCTTGATTTCCCCATCATTTTGAATAAATGCAATCTCAATTTTAAGGATTCACTAATTTATTTTTTGCTTTTTTAGATTCTGCCTTCCTTCCTATTCATATGTATTACTCACACTTTCTCCTTTCCTTCTACCTTTCTCTTCTTGCTATTTTCTTCCTTTCCATCCTGTTGGTCTGAAATGGTATCCTCTTCTCAGCTACTAGTTTTCTCTTTTCAGCTATTAGTTTTCTCTTTTTCTCTTTAAGAGAGCAAGAAAACAATAACAAAGAGGAATGATTTAAATGATGTACACAATTCTGCCCAACAACCCACTCAATAAGCATATGCCCCTAAGGGGTCATGTGACTAGAGACATCAATCTACTGTTCCTTCCATTGGTTACATGCACTGTTCCTTCAGTTGGCTTGTGTACCCCAGTGGTACTGAAAGCACGCACATCTTGCTGCATTGAGTGCATTTTTAATACAATATCAGCTACAAGCCAGCTACTTCCCCAGGGCTCAATTTAAGAAACAGCGAGGTGGCACATGTCTATAGTCCCAGCTACTTGGGAGGCTGAGGCAGGAGGACTGCTTGAACCCAATAGGTCTAGACCAGTCTGGAGAAAATAGAAAGACCTCATCTCAAAAAAAGAAAAGTAAAGAAACAGGAATTTGCTTCACTGGAGAAAAACTGAGATGGAATATGGCCTCCTCTCTTGTGCCTTCTAGAGGTTTTAAAGAGTAATTTTGATTAAATGTGTTTCATGTTACACTGACTCCTCTCTATGTTACTCCACTGTAATGCGTGGCTTATGCCATCCCTCTATAGGTTTGAATTAGCCACAATAACATTTTAGAGGCCTGGGCCAGTTCTAAGTATTATGGCTCTATAAGGCCTAGAACAGTGTCTCTTTCATAAAGGGTGATCCATGGAGCAAACGTGGATGCAGATTTTTGGGCTGGGTAGTATTATAATGCTGGGTGTTTAGCACAGAATACAATAGATAAGGTTACATTCTAGGAAGGGAAGCAAAACAAAACAAAACAAAAACAAAAACAATTCCCCATCAATAAAGTATTATATAGTGATAATTGGTATAATTGAAGTAATAAAAACTATTTTGATATGTAGAATCACTGAGGGACTACTTTTGATTGGTGGTTATGAGCTGACGTTTAAGTTGAGACCTGAACCATGAAAAAGACAGAGTATTTTGAGCAAACGGAAGAGTTAGTACAGGACAGGAACGACTGTGTATGTTTAAGGAAGGAAGGGTAGTTGCAGCACAGTAAGTGACAGTGGAGTAAGTCAGAAAGGTAGAAAAGGCCAGATCACAAATGGTCCTATTAGTCAGTGATGGAAGACATTTGAAGAGCTTTATATAGTGGAGTGATATTATCTGATTTATGCTTTAAACAGATCACTCTAGCTCTTCTGAGGAGAATGTATTTGTAGTAGATTAGAATATAAGCAGGGAGACCAGTAAAGATTTTGGCAGTAGACTGAGTGAAAAATGATGGTGGTCTGATTAGGGTGGTTGGAATGGAGATGGAGAGAAACAGAATGATTTAGAACACGTTTTGGAGGTGGAGTCAACAGGACTTGCTACGGGATTTGACATAGAATCTCTGTCCATATAGCCTGGGAATCTGAATTTAAACAAACACCTCTAGTAATTCTTATGCCATTCTTGAATTTGGGAACCACTGACCTAAATGGCTGAATGTTAGTGTGACCTAGACAAGATTCAGACAGGCGTGAGTAACTTCAAATATCTGAAGTGCTATTACATGAAAGACAGCAGAGGGTAGAACATTCACATTTACAGATGAAAGGATATGACTCTAGAATTTTTTTCAAAACAATCAGAAGTAGAGGAAATGAATCGTGGTTAAATAAAACAAGATTAGCCATGTATTGATAATTGTTGAAGCTGGGTGAGAGCTATATTGAGTTCACTGGACAATTGTCTACTTTTGAATGTGTTTGAAGGTTTCCATAATATAAAGTTGTATTTTAAAGAAATTACTTTTCTATATAAACTTACAGCACTTTTCAAAGAGGGAGTAACAATAGCTAAGTTCAAGGTTATTTTTATTTTATTTTTTGAGACAGAGTCTCACTCTGTCATCCAGGCTGGAGTGCAGTGGTGCAATCTCAGGTCACTGCAACCTCCACCTCCCAGGTTCAAACTATTCTTCTGCCTCAGCCTCCCAAATAGCTGGGATTATATAGGTGTGTACCACCACACCCAGCTCATTTTTATAATGTTAGCAGAGATGGGGTTTCACCACATTGACCAGACTGGTCTCGAACTCCTGACCTCAGGTGATCCACCTGCCATGGCCTCCCAAAGTGCTGGGATTACAGGTGTGAGCTACCACGCTTGGCCTAAAGTTATTTTTAAATAAAGTAAATTCGGGCCAGGCGCGGTGGCTCATGCCTGTAATCCCAGCACTTTGGGAGGCCGAGGTGGGTGGATCCTTTGAGGTCAGATGTTCAAGACCAGCCTGGCCAACATGGTGAAACCCTGCCTCTACTAAAAATACAAAACTTAGCCAGTCATAGTGGTGGGCACCTGTAGTCCCAGCTACTAGGGAGGCTGAGACAAGAAAATCACTTGAACCCGGGAGGTGGAGGTTGCAGTGAGCTGAGATCATGTCACTGCACTCCAGCCTGGGCAACAGAGTGAGACTCTGTCTCAAATAAATAAATAAATAAAAACAAAGTAAATTCAAATAGTTATAAATGGGGAATTTCCTTTAACATGATCATTAATTTTATCTTTTACTTAACTGAAATTCTATCTTTTTAAAAAATTTGACATTGATATTATCTATAGAGTATATTTCATACTTGATGCCACATCACAGAATTGTAGCATTTCAGAATTAGAAGTCACCTTAAAACTAAATCTAACCCAGGGTTTTCCAAACCATGTTCTTCAGAACAACAGCTTTCTATAGAGGTACCTGAAATACTTAGCTGAGGGAATAGACAGTCGAGTGGGTAATGCTCTACTTCTGATTTAGTCAGAACCACTCAACCCTTACTTGCTTTATATGTTAGGTGTTTTATAAATTTTCATTTGGGGGAAAAGGGTTCTTACGCTCTTAAAATGTGAAATCACTGAAATATCACAGATATTATATGATGCTTTCATCTGCCTTATGATATTCTCAGCACTTTGGGAAGCTGAGGTGGGAGGATCGCTTGAGCCCAGGAGTTTGAGACCAGCCTGGGCAACATAGTGAGATCCCATCTTATTATTACTATTATTATTATTTTTTAACTTTTTTTTCTAAAAAAAGAAAACGAGACAAAAACAAGAGCAGGACGCAAACAGAAAGATGTAATCCCTTGTCCATCTTCCAGCCTTTCAGTCTCCCTCCAATGCTCCCTATTGGTGGACTCTAAAAGAGCACCTGTGGCAAAGGGGAAATGTGATTTACAGAGCCCTAGGCCCAGCATTGCAAAGAAAGGACAAAAGGATAAACATGAAGCTGAGAGACAATAGCTTAATCACTGGTAAAACCATATATGCCGTTATCACACCTAAAAAATACTAACATAAATTCTATAATGTTCAATAATATTGACATTTTCCTGATGGCTTTAACATTTTTTACAGTTTATTTTTTTGAGTCAGGATCCAAATAATGTCCATACATTGCTCTTGGTAAGACCTCTTTTTAATGGGAAGGAAAAAAAAAACCCTGTAGAGGGATGACGGAGAGGAATTCACTTTCACAGAAAAGAAATGTCAGGAAGGCATCTCTGACATAATAAAATTCCCATAGAAGAAAGAAAGCAGCAAATTAATGAATCTGAGAAGAATTTATGTCTGAACTTCAACCATGGTGCATATGAGAAAGATACTTTTGGTCAAAGAGTGCAAGTATCCTTGCCCATACCTTATTCAAATACCTGAAAATGTTAAACTAAAATCAAAGCTAGTGATAAAGTGGAAGAATATATAATGGAAATCTGACAAAAAATTAAATGTTCAGATCATTTATAAAGTCAATATCCTATGTGTCTGCACTATGCCCCTTAAGAAATTTAAGATCTGCTGGCTGGGCACAGTGGCTCACACCTGTAACCCCAGTACTTTGGGAGGCCGAGGCAGGAGGATTGCTTGAGCTCAGAAGTTCGAGACCAGCCTGGGCAACATGGTGACACCCCGTCTCTACTAAAATACAAAAAGAAAAAAAAATTAGCTGGGCGTGGTGGCGTGCGCCTGTAGTCCCAGCTACTTCGGAGGCTGAGGCAGGAGACTTGCTTGAACCTGGGAGGCAGAGGTTGCAGTGAGCCAAGATCATACCACTGCACTCCAGCCTGGGTTAGAGTGAGACTCTGTTTCAAAAAGAAAAAAAAGAAATTTAACATCTGCTGTAAGGCTTTCATAGAGAAATACTTTTGAAAGTTAAAGTCTTTATCATAAAATTGAATTGTCTTCTTAAAATATTTTTTTTGAGGCTGTGGTTGTCTCGGTATAGGGAGGGAGATTTTAAGTAAAGCAACTCCTCTCCCTTCTCTCTCCCTACTGTTGCATCAATAGTTTTGGTGGCCAAGAAAAATCTTATTCAGGATAACAGTAGATGCAAATGGCTCTAGCATGTTTCTACAAATAAAAAAATAACATGGAGAAGCCCATCACTGATTTTTTATTCTATTCAGTATTATTGTGGTGGTATGTGATTTCTCCTTCTGTTTCTGAGTTGTAAGTAGAATACAGTACACAAGGAAGAGACCTCCAAGTTGACACTGAGGCAGAAAAACTTTACCTTTCATTAACCAACACATAGGTAAAGGCCTCTCCTATTAGAGAAAGAAATTAAAAGAAGCATCTAGTAAGAGTTTTTCAAGCAAGGTTGATTTGAAGCTTTGAAGCTTCTAGAGCCATGGGAGGTTATCTCTAAAAATGGGAGATTCAGGATGTGGTAATGCTATTCAAACCTGAGAAAAGAGCACAGTAAAGGAGACTGGTGAAAATACACTTAGATGTGTGCATTCCTTAAATAAAATTCTAAATTTTTGAAAATATAATTAATGACTACTAAATATGGATAGTTTTAAAGTATAGGTTTTTTTTTTTTTTTACAAAAAGATAAATGATCAGAAGAGTTCCCACAATCATGTCTAAGGAGCAACCAGGGTTTTAAACCAAATGCAACCATTCATTTGGTAGAAACATGCTAATCTTTGCCATAATACTTGGAAGAAATAAAGCCTTTGGAGTGACATCCTGGCAAACCCAAACTTAAAACTGAAGACCAAAGTCAAACAATATTAGATTAGGAACAATGATTTCAAGTTGCTCTTTTACAAGTTTTATAGCAACATCTACACTTTGGAACCTAAATGAAAGCAAACTGAATGTGTCTACCAGTTCTCACCTGTACCTCCATATTTGTCAGCCATGTTAATATCTATGTCCGATTTTAAGCTCAGCATAGTCCTAAGGACATCATCACTGCCTTTGCCAGCTGCCCACATAAAGGATGTTCTTCCTTCCAGGTCTGAATCATCTTTCACTGAAGGATGTTTTAAAAACACTTTAACCGTTTCCTGTAAAAAAACTTGATTTAAAAAATGGAGACAAAACAGTAGTATTTTCTATGGTAATAAAGTCATATAATAATATGTGACTTCCATTAAGAAGCAAAGCATTTTCCCTTGCTTTTGAATCAGATTAAATTATCTTTTTATTAATGACAGAACTACAATTTCCATCGAAGATAACAATCCTCTGTCCTTACAAATTAGTTGTAGTGTCCGTAACACTTCATAAACATAACCTAACTCTCCCATTCAACATCCTCAAAATGGAAAATAATCATCTTCAATCAAGCTTGGAAACTTTATAGGTCATCGTTTGAGTGACAGTTAAAAAACTCAGAAGTATTCAGTGTTTTATTTATTAATGATCAAAATTTAAATCTTTCTTTCTGCCTTGTTCTCTTCTCTTCTCCTTCTCCTTCCTTCCTTTTTATTTCTTTTCTCTTTCTTTCTTTCCCTTTCTTTCTTTCTTTTTTTTTTTTTTTTTTGGAGGGAGTCTCACTCTGTTGCCCAGGTTGGAGTACAGTGGTGCAATCTCGGCTCACTGCAACCTCTGCCTCCCGGGTTCAAGTGATTCTCCTGCCTCAGCCTCCGAAATAGCTGAGTGTCACCACACCCCGCTAATTTTTGTATTATTAGTAGAGATGGGGTTTTACCATGATGGCAAAGCTGGTCTTGAACTCCTGACCTCAAGTGATCCGTCCATCTTGGCCTCCCAAAGTGCTAGAATTACAGGCATGAGCCACTGTACCTGGCCCATAAAATACATGTTTTCTTGGACATTTTACATGAGACCCATCTATTCAGGCATGCCTCCAGAGAAGGTTCTGCATTCTCTCACTGTGTTTTTTGTTTGTTTGCTTTTGCCTTAAATCCAGGAACAAACTGGAACTATGTGATTAGTTACTAAACATTTTTAAAATGGTTAATGCATTTATTGAATACTGATTGACGGTTACTGAGAAATGCAGTGCTCAACTCATTAAAACATATTTATTCAGCAATTCCTTTATTACTGAATTGTCCTTCTTTTATGGAATCATACAAAAATTAGGACTGGGCCAGGCGCAGTGGCTCACGCCTGTAATCCCAGCACTTTGGGAGGCCGAGGTGGGTGGATCACAAGGTCATGAGATTGACAGCATCCTGGCCAACATGGTGAAACCCCGTCTCTATTACAATATAAAAAAAATTAGCCAGGCATGGTGGCGCATGCCTGTAGTCCCAGCTACTCCGGAGGTTGAGGCAGGGGAATTGATTGAACCTGGGAGACGGAGGTTGCAGTGAGCCGAGATCGCATCATTGCACTCCAGCCTGGGCAACAGAGTGAAACTCCATCTCAAACAAAAACAAAAACAAAAACAAAACCAAAAACAACAAAAACAATTAGGACCCTTGACAATTCTATTAGTGCCTCACAATTTTAATAAAGGTTAATATTCCAGCATTTTAAATTGCCTCTTTCCTCAGAACTCAGACACATATAAACTTTAGACAGATCACAGAAACTTTTGATTGAATGGAGGTAAAAGAGTTTCAGACAAAAAGTGCTGGAGGCTGTGACCTGATCAAAAATGTATAAAATGTTGACTCTCAGCATTTTACAGAAAGAAGAATTCAAGGGCTCATCTAATCCAGTTCCTTATTTTACAGATGAAGCAATTTAGGTTCCAAGGTCATATAAATATTGGTGGCAGATAAAGGAAGAATCCAGGGTTAAATCACAGCACTTCTTCCACAGCATCACACACTGCTTTCTACTTTTAAGACTATTTGTTGAGTTACTGAGGTAAAAGTTTGTGATTTTTTGCTTTGTTTTCTTTTACTAATTTGCAAACATTTCTTTGCTGAGTATGTTTTTACTTAATGATGAATGTTTACAGGGCTCTGTGTGTGTAGGGGAATGTGTCTGCATTTTTCAAGGAACGAGTTGTAATTTCTTGTCAGTTAATAGAGGACAAGGAGATCAAGGGACTTGAAACTGAGCTTATATAATTTGTATAATTATTAAAAATCAACTCTGGAATTGGCAGATTATCCAACAAAATATTTCTTTGAATAAAATTATTATATTATTATATTATTGAATCATTATAAAGAATAATGTTCTACCATTCTTTCTTGTTTCCATTAGCACATCTATTTAATTATTGGTGTCTGTATATATATATTAAATTTGGAGCCTAAATTTTGGGTTCAAGACCATGAACAAGTCATTTAATCTCATAGAACCTTGTTTTGTTTTGTTTTGTTTTCTGTAAACGGGGGATAACATGACTTATCTAATAGCCTTGTGTTGATTTATGGGTTGAGCTGTGATTTCCATAGATTGACTAGACTGGGTCAAGTTAATTTCCTATCTATTTGTAATTAGAAAAAGCTTCTCCTAAAATACTGCTTTGTTAGGTGATAATAGATAATGATTTGTCAAAACTCTAGGTGGTAAACTGAATAAGTTATTAGGAATACAAGAAGCAAGGATTATAGGAATAGTTGTTTTGGATACCAGAGTAGGAAGTGTGTGAAGATAAGATATTTTAGAGATGTGAATATTTAATAGAGCATTTGGAGAGGTCATGAAGATGAAATTATACTATGCTTGATGATAGTATTATTTATTTATTTATTTATTTATTTTTGAGATAAAAGTCTTGCTCTGTCGCCCAGGCTGGAGTGCAGTGGTGCTATCCTGGCTCACTGCAACCTCCGCCTCCCAGGTTCAAGTGATTCTCCTGCCTCAGCCTCCCAAGTAGCTGAGACTACAGGTGCCAGCCACCTCGCCCGGCTAATTTTTGTATTTTTAGTAGAAACGGGATTTCCACCATGTTGGCCAGGCTGTTCTCAAACTCCAGACCTTAGGTGATCCGCCCATCTCTGCCTCCCAAAGTGCTGGGATTACAGGCGGGAGCTACTGTGCCCGGCCTGATAGTATTATTATAATTTAATGAAATGAAGGGTTTCACTATGCATACCCATGTAGAAGGCAGCAAAATCTGTTTTAACATGTGCATCCTTGGATGAATCTGGTTCTTGATGGCCATTCATACTCAGGAAGCTGAAGTAGCCTAGACACTATCATGTTGCGGGGTGGACTGGGGACATAATGGATGAGAAAGTGGAGGAGAAGAACTATGAATACTATTCAGTATTTTTGGAAATAATTCTTTTTTGCATTCTCAGATGTATAATATACATAATTATCAACACTAGTAGTAATTAGAGTACATTCTATTTCTTGAGTACCTGCTCTATGCCAAGGTATACAGCAGGCACTTGTCATAAATTTTCTCTAATCTTTACAACAATCCTGAAAGAAAAGGTATAATTATCCTCATCTTACATATGAACAAACTAAGATTAAGAAACTTGTGTAAGGTAATGCAGTTTAGCAAACTGCACAGACAGGATTCTAGCCAAGATTGTTCTAGTTCTAAAGCCTTGCCACACTGCTTTAAGGACAATTACACATGGCTGAACACTAAGATGTTCTTAGTGCTATAAAAGTAATATAAAGATGAAGTACTCTTACCATAAAGTAAAATGTTATGCTTAACATTAAAATAAAAACTGTATAAAACTTCAGATGTGACTAACAACTTAAAAAAAAACACCTCAGACTATCACTTGCATCACAGAGTGAACAGCATGAACCACTGTTAAAAGATAATTGCTACATAAAAACAGACAAGTGAGTCTAAGTAAATCTGGGCAAAGCTGAATAAGATTAGTGGATTGTATCAATGTCAATTTCCTGTTTATGATATTGTACTGGATGTTACCGTTAGAGTGAATTAGGTGTAGGAGTGCAAACAGCGTATTGGAAAAATAAATAAATAAAAACAGAGTGAACTAGGTGAAGGGTACATGAAATCTTGTTGTATTATTTCCTGCAACTACATATGAATCTACGATTATATAAAAATAACAATTCTCACTAAGAAAAAAGAGCATTGTTTTGTTTTACTTACAGCAAAGTTACTCTGAGCAGCATAGTGCAAAGGTGTGGCTCCTTGGCTGTCAGATGGGATAGTTCCAGACTTATTTCTTTCTAAAAGGAGATGGACAATCTGTGCATGGCCTGAGAAAAGACACAAAAAGGTAATTATCACTTATAAAGGACGTTAATTAATTTATAATCTATTTAAATGAAAAAGGTAAGAAAAATCACTAACATATAATACAGCATTCACAACGGTTTCTGAACAGCAGCCCCCAATGCAGCCTCTTCTAACTTCTCACTAACATATTAATATGAGGTAGAACAGAATGAAAACTTACTAAAAACTTAATGCTTCAATCAGGTAGGAATGAATTAAGTATAATTGTCAGACTGAGAAAAAACTATATTAGGTATCACCTCATTGCATTCCCTGGCTTCACTTTATAAAGCTGCCTAAAGCAAAGGAGGGGAAGGTGCTTTAGAGCCAGGCCCTCTTAGCCTTCACTGCTCCTACTCTCAAGGTTCCATTGCCCAACCAAACAGAACTGCATAGCTGTTCTCTTCTATTCAGGTGGACAAACTATAATACAACCTCTTCAATTCTCTGAGGCCTCCCATCCCTATATTCTCCTTTCCACAATCTTTTATTATATTTATATTTTATAACATCTAGGCAGTGATTTCAAATCCCAGAAAACAAGTGGGCAGCGATGAAGACAATATAGTGCATTCTGGAGGATGTGATCTCCACAAGTGAAGAGCTGTAGAAAATATTAAAAAATGAATAAACCTGGTAGTAGTATATGTAGGAAACCTGAAATTTCATACAATCTATTGCTTTCAGATATTGGAGAATGAAGAAGATGCCCCATTAGCAGAGCAAGGATATACTGCATAAAAGCCAAGCAGAGAAAAGTAATTTGAGTGGAAATTGTGCTCATCTATCTGCTTTCCAGAAGTGGTCTAAGATGGAGTTCTCCATAACACAAATGTGGGATCAAAGACAATCTTTGCCACATAGTTACTCTAAACACATTTCATTTTGTTTGAGAAATAAAGGGAAAAATTCAGTAAAGACTACATAAAAACATACTATAGGAAAGTGAAAAAGAAACACTGTCAGAAAGATAAACAGCATACCTCTAAAAATGATCTAGAGAAGGATCCAGAGGAAAATTTCAGGAAACTGGTATCCTTGACTTAGTGCAAAAAGAGATGGCTTCTATGAAACAGAAACAGGGTATTCTAAGAAGAAAACAGAGTGAAATGAAAAAGTAATGGAAGGAAGTTAAAAGGAAATGAAATGAGATAAAAAAGAAATATAGGTAAGACAAGGAAATAAAAATATAACCCAAAATACAATCTATACAGGAGGCAGAAAGAAATCAAAACTTACACAACAAAAAGTCAATTTAGTTACATGGAGACAAATTTGCCAAGTAAGCCCAGAATCCAGAGGAAAAAGAAAAAGGGATGTAAGATGAAATCTGAATAATAATTATAAATCTGGCAATAAAAGTGAGTGCACATATAAACATCATTTAAAAAAAAAGATAATGTGTAATTTAAAAACTAAAATCAAGATTATAATAATTAGGGGGAAAATCTCAGATTATATTAACAAGTACTAAAAGAGTGATGAGTATCTGTGCTAAATTTTTTGTCTTAAATAGGTGGGAATCAACAGATGCATTTTTGCTCTTGACTCTGATTCAGGCTTTAAAAAGTTTTTGATAAATTTAAAAGAAGCCACTAATAGAACCTAAACCCTCCTAAAACATTAGGCAATTCAAAACCAAATAACAACATCAAATCTAATCCATATACCAAAGAGCAGAAAGCAAAGGAAACAGGAAACAAAACAAAACAAAACGTTAAACTGAAAACACTAATAATAGAAAGATAGCAGGAAAAAAAAAGACCTGATTATTTATCTTATAACAATGACTATTAATGGGTAAAACTCCTTCATTGAAAGAGACTCTCAGATTGACTCCACACACAAAAAACCCCTACACATAAAACATACACATATACACACTCTCTCATCTGTAAAAGTGATCTTCAAAAAGGTTAAGTAAAAGGCATTTCAGGAAAATATAAAGAAAAAAACTCATATATCATAGTATTAGCACAAACATAAACTTAAAGCCCTCCTCCCCAAAAATATAGGCGCTGAATGTGAAAAGAGGTTTATGTTACATTCACATGTTGTCACTAAATGTGAATTACTTTTATAACGAAAATTTAAAGTGAAGATATGATGTTGAAATTAAAACTAATATTTTACATAAAATAAATTTATATTACTATAATTTAGTTTATAAAACAATGTAACATATCAGTTAGAAATCAAAATAATTAATTAGGAGTTGGGAGTGAACAGTGGAAGGGAAGGCATAGAAATATTCCTATACCCATGCAGTTCCCTCTACTGTTCATCCTTTGAGTCACGTACCTAATAAAGCTGCCCAGTGCAGTGGGGTTCGAAATAAGTTATCATAAGACGTTATATTGCAGCTTTCATATGAGGTCAAGACATCAACCACGGTCACATTCCCATCAGCAACTGCAAAGTGAAGAGGAGTTCGACCCTCGTAGTCTTGCCAGTTCAGTAAAGACTCCGTTGGAGCAGCATCCTGATTTGAAGGAACCAGAGATTTCAGACATACATGGAATCCTCAATAAATTACATTTGGTGTAAGTATTTTTTTCTTTCTTTCTTTTTTAGAGACAGGGTCTTGTTCTGTCACCCAGGTTGGAGTATAGTGGCATGATCACAGCTCACTGCAGCCTCAAACTCCTGGGCTCAAGCAATCCTCCTGCCTCAGCTTCCCAAGTAGCTGGGACTACAGGCACACCACACCACACCTGGCTAATTTTTGTGTTTTTTGTAGAGATGGGGTTTTGCCATGTTTCTCAGGCTGGTCTTGAATTCCTGGGCTCAAGCAATTCTCCTACCTCAGCCTCCCAAAATGCTGGGATTATGGTGTGAGTCACTGTGCCCAGCCTGGCACAGGAATTAACTGAGGAATTTTTGAAATAAGACCTCTACATTATCTCTCAGCAGAAGTGACAAATCATGGAAAAAGTACAAAGTCTAAATCTTTAAAAAATTATTTTCATATTTAATTATAAAAAGTACAGAAAAGAATATAACCATTACATACTGATTATCTAGATTAAAAAGGTGTCAACATTTTGCCTGATATGCTTTTGTTTCTGTTATCGTTCAACTAAAGATGTATGTTTTATACTTTTGTATATATATATGTATCCATAAACAATACATAAATTTTGTATGTGTGTTTTCAATGTTTACATTATGGCAACGGACATGTATCCTTTGGCAATTCTTTCTCTCAACACTATATCTTGGATATCTATGTTGGTAATAGTTCAATTATTGAGGTGCTTGAATAAACCACAATATAGTTATCTATTTTCCTACTGAGGAACATTTAGGCTATTCCCATTTTTTTTCACTGTTACAGATAATGCTGCAATTAATGTTTCATTTACATGTCCCTCGTAGCACATGTGTGAGATTTTGCCATAGGCTAGACACCTAGAAGGGTTACTGCTGGGGTGAAGGATATCTTCAAATAGGTATTGTCACATCACTCTCCAAATGGTCTTACTAATTAACACTCCCATGACAATATGTAAAAGTTTTTATTTCCCTACATGCTGGCACAAATTAATCATTTGGTATTATCAAGCTTACTGCATTTTTCCCTTATTGTTATGAAAGACATTTCACTGCTATTTTAACTTGTAGTTCATTTATGAATAGGGTTGAGATTTTTTAATCATGTGTTTATTAGTGAGTTCACAATGTTAATTAATTTTTCTACTGGATCTTTGTAGCAAGCATTATCAAAATTACCAGGCAGATTTGAAAAAGAACCAAATAGAACTTTTAGAAGTGAAAAATGTAATCACAAAGGTTAACGGTTCAATGGATAGGGTAAACAACAGGCTGGACTTATTTGAAGAAAGACTTAGTAAACTGGAAGACAGATCTGATGTCATTACCTAGGATGCAACAGAAAGAGACAAGGAGATGAGAACATAAAAGAGAAGTTAAAAGACATGGAGGATTAGATAAAAAGCCTTAAAAGATATATAACTGGAGACCCTAAAGGCAAGAGTAAAGGGAATGAAGGAGAGGTGATATTTAAAGATAACAGCTATATATATTTGGCAGAACTGAGATGCAATAATTAGAATGTATACCAAACAGGATTTTTTAAAAAGGCCACACCTAGACACACTGTAGTAAAACTGTAGAATGCCAAACAAAGAGCAAAATGTAAAAGCAGCCTGAGAGAAAAGATACATCATGTATAAAGGAATGACAGACCAATAACAGGCTCCTTAAGAGCAATAATAAAAGGCAGAAAGTAGCAAAATAATATGCTGAAAGAGCTGAGAAAAATAGATTCCTAGGACTGTGTACACAGGATAATCATTTTTTTTTCAAGAGGCATACATTCTTAACAATTAAAAAGGAGAGTTGGCTGGGGGTGGTGGCTCATGCCTGTAATCCCAGCACTTTGGGAGACTGAGGCAGGTGGATCACTTGAGGTCAAGAATTTGAAACCAGTCTGGCCAACATGGTGAAACCCCATCTGTATTAAAAATATAAAAATTAGCTGTGCGTGGTGGCATGCGCTTGTAGTCTCATCTACTCGGGAGGATGAAGCAGGAGAATCACTTGAACCCAGGATGCAGAGGTTGCAGTGAGCTGAGATCACATCACTGCACTCCAGCCTGGGAGACAGCGCAAGGCTCTGTCCCAAAAAAACTAAAAACAAACAAACAAAAAACCAGAGAGAGTTGACCACCGAAAGATCTATACTAAAGGGAGTCAAGAGGACAACTCAGCAAGATGGCCGAATAGGAACAGCTCTGGTCAGCAGCTCCCAATGAGACCAACACAAAAGGCGAGTGATTTCTGCATTTCCAACTGAGGTGCCCAGTTCATCTCATTGGGACTGGTTAGACAGTGGGTGCAGCCCACAGACGGCGAGCAGAAGCAGGGTAGGGCGTTGCCTCACCTGGGAAATGCAAAGGATCAGGGAACTCCCTCCCCTAGTCAAGGGAAGGGGAAGTCGTGACGCACAGTGCCGGCAGGGACGGTGCTATCTGGCCCAGATACTACACTTTTTTCACGGTTTTTAGAACCTGCAGACTAGGAGATTCCCTAGGGTGCCTACAGCACCAGGGCCCTGGGTTTCAAGTGCAAAACTGGGTGGCCATTTGGGCAGACACTGAGCTAGCTTCAGGAGTTCTTTTTTGTACCCCAGTGGCACCTGGAACCCCAGGGAGACAAACCATTCACTCCTCTGGAAAGGGGGCTGAAGCCAGGGAGCCAAGTGGTTTTGCTCAGTGGGTCCCACTTCCCTGGAGCCCAGAAAGCTAAGATCCACTAGCTTGAAATTCTCGCTGCCAGCACAGCAGTCTGAAGTCAACCTGTGATGCCTGAGCACGGTGGGGGGAGGGGAGTCACCATTACTGAGGCTTGAGTAGGCGGTTTTCCCCTCACAGTGTAAACAAAGCCTCCAGGAAGTTTGAACCGAGCGGAGCCCACCACAGCGCAGCAAAGCCGCTATAGCCAGACTGCCTTTCTAGATTCTTCCTCTCTGGGCAGGGCATCTCTGAAAGAAAGGCAGCAGTTCCTGTCAGGGGTTTATAGATAAAACTCCCATCTCCCTAGGACAGAGCACCTGGGGAAGGAGTGGCTGTGGGCACAGCTTCAGCAGACTTAAACGTTCCTGCCTGACAGCTCTGAAGAAAGCAGCAGATCTCCCAACAGAGTGCTCGAGCTCTGCTAAGGGAAAGACTGCCTCCCCAAGTGGGTCCCTGACCCTTGTGCCTCCTCACTGGGAGACACCTCCCAGCAGGGGTCGGCAGAGACCTCATACAGGAGAGCCCCGGCTGGAATCTAGCAGGTGCCCCTCTGGGATGAAGCATCCAGAGGAAAGAACAGACAGCAATCTTTACTGTTCTGTAGCCTCTGCTGGTGATACCCACACAAACAGGGTCTGAAGTGGACTTCCAGGAAACTCCAACAGACCCCTAGAAGAGAGGCCTGACTGTTAGAAGGAAAACTAACAAACAGAAAGCAATAACATCAACATCAACAAAAAGGAAACCCACACAAAAATCCCATCCAAAGGTCATCAGCATCAAAGATCAAAGGTAGATAAATCCATGAAGATGAAGGAAAACCTGTGCAAAAATGCTGAAAATTCCAAAAACCAGAATGCCTCTTCTCCTCCAAAAGATCACAAGTCCTTGCCAGCAAGGGAACAAAAATGGACAGAGAATGAGTTTGATGAATTGACAGCAGAAGGCTTCAGAAGGTGGGTAATAAACTCCTCCAAGCTAAAGGAGCATGTTCTAACCCAATGCAAGGAAGCTAAGAACCTTGATAAAAGATTACAGGAACTGCTAACTAGAATAACCAGTTTACAGAAGAACATAAATGACCTGATGGAGCTGAAAAACACAGCACGAGAACTTTGTGAAGCATACACAAGTATCAACAGCCGGATTGATCAAGTGGAGGAAAGGATATCAGAGACGGAAGATCAACTTAATGAAATAAAGGATGAAGACAAGGTTAGAGAAAAAATAATGAAAAGGAATGAACAAAGCCTCCAAGAAATATGGGACTACGTGAAAAGACCAAACCTATGTTGGTGTACCTGAAAGTGATGAGGAGAATGGAACCAAGTTGGAAAACACTCTTCAGGATATTATCCAGGAGAACTTCCCCAATCTAGCAAGACAGGCCAACATTCAAATTCAGGAAATACAGAGTACGCCATTAAGATACTCCTCAAGAAGACCAACCCCAAGACACATAATCATCAGATTCACCAAGGTTCAAATGAAGAAAAAAAATGTTAAGGGGAGCCAGAGAGAAAGATCAGGTTATCCTTAAAGGGAAACACATCAGACTAACAGCGGATCTCTCTGCAGAAACCCTACAAGCCAGAAGAGAGTGGGGGCCAATATTCAACATTCTTAAAGAAAAGAATTTTCAACTCAGAATTTCATATCCAGCCAAACTAAGCTTCATAAGTGAAGGAGAAATAAAATCCTTTACAGATAAGCAAATGCTGAGGGATTTTGTCACCACCAGGCCTGCCTTACAAGAGTTCCTGCAGGAACCACTAAATATGGGAAGGAAAAACTGGTACCAGCCACTGCAAAGAGATACCAATATATAAAGACCAACCATACTATGAAGAAACTATCAACTAATGTGCAAAATAACCAGCTAGCATCATGATAACAGGATCAAATTCACACATAATAATATTAACCTTAAATGTAAATGGGCTAAATGCCCCAATTAAAAGACAAAGGCTGGCAAATTGGATAAAGAGTCAAGACTCACCGGTGTGCTGAATTCAAGAGACCCATCTCATGTGCAAAGACAGACATAGGCTTAAAACAAAGGGATGGAGGAAGATTTACCAAGCAAACGGAGAGAAAAAAAAAAAGCAGGGGTTGCAATCCTAGTCTCTGATAAAACAGACTTTAAATCAACAAAGATCAAAAAAGACAAAGAAGGGAATTCCATAAAGGTAAAGGGATCAATATAACAAGAAGAGCGAACTATCCTAAATATATATGCACCCAATACAGGAGCACCCAGATTCATAAAGCAAGTTCTTCGAGACCTACAAAGAGACTTACACTCCCTCACAATAATATTGGGACACTTTAACACCCCACTGTCAATATTAGATGGATCAACACAACAGAAAATTAAGAAGGATATTCAGGACTTGAACTCAGCTATGGATCAAGTGGACCTAATAAACATCTACAGAACTCTCCACCCCAAATCAACAGAATATATATTCTTCTCAGTACCACATAGAACTTATTCTAAAATTGACCATGTAATTGGAAGTAAAACCTCCTCAGCAAATGTAAAAGAATGGAAATCATAACAAACAGTCTCTTAGACCACAGTGCAATCAAATTAGAACTCAGGATTAAGAAACTCACTCAAAACTGCACAACTACATGGAAACTGAACAACCTGCTCCTGAATGACTACTGAGCAAATAATGAAATAAAAGCAGAAATAAATAAGTTCTTTGAAACCAATGAGAGAACAAAGACACAACGTACCAGAATCTGTGGAACACAGCTAAAGCAGTGGTTAGAGGGAAATTTACAACACTAAATGCCCACAGGACAAAGTGGGAAAGATCTAAAATTGCACCCTAACATCACAATTAAAACAAGTAGAGAATCAAGAGCAAACAAATTAAAAACCTAACAGAAGACAAGAGACAACTAAGATCAGAGCAGTACTGAAGGAGACAGAAACACGAAAAACCCTTCAAAAAAATCAGTGAATCCAGGAGCTGGTTTTTTGAAAAGACTAACAAAATAGACCACTAGCCAGACTAATAAAGAAGAAAAGACAGAATTAAATAGACACAATAAAAAATGATATAGGGGATATCACCACTGACCCCACAGAAATACAAACTACCATCAGAGAATACTATAAACATTTCCATGCAAATAAACTGGAAAATCTACAAGAAATGGATAAATTCCTGGACACATACACCCTCCCAGGACTAAACCAGGAAGAAGTTGAATCCCAGAATAGACCAATAACAAGTTCTGAAGTTGAGGCAGTAATTAATAGCCTACCAACCAATAAAAGTCCAGGACCAGATGGATTCACAGCCGAATTCTACCAGAGGTACAAAGAGGAGCTGGTACCATTCCTTCTGAAACTATTCCAAACAATAGAAAAAGAGTGAATCCTCCCTAACTCATTTTATGAGGCCAGCATCATCCTGACACCAAAACCTAGCAGAGACACAAGAAAAATAGAAAATTGCAGGCCAATATCCCTGATGAACATCAATGCGAAAATCCTCAATAAAATACTGGTAAACCGAAACCAGCAGCACATCAAAAAGCTTATCCACCACGATCAAGTCAGCTTCATCCCTGGGATGCAAGGCTGATTCAACATATGCAAATCAATAAATGTAATCCATCACATAAACAGAACCAATGACAGAAACCACATGATTATCTCAAAAGATGCAGAAAAGGCCTTCAATAACATTCAACACCGCTTCGTGCTAAAACCACTCAATAAATTAGGTATTGACAGAACATATCCAAAAATAATAAGAGCTATTTATGGCAAACCCACAGCCAATATCATAATGAACTGGCAAAAGCTGGGAGCATTCCCTTTTAAAACTGGCACAAGACAAGGATACCCTCTCTCACCACTCCTATTCAACATAGTATTGGAAGTCTGGCCAGGGCTATCAGGTAAGAAAAAGAAATAAAAGGTATTCAAATAGGAAGAAAGGAAGTCAAATTGTCTCTGTTTGCAGATGACATGATTGTGTATTTAGATAACCCCATCATCTTAGCCCAGAAACTCCTTAGGCTGATAAGCAGCTTCAGCAAAGTCTCAGAATACAAAATCAATGTGCAAAACTCCCAAGCATTCCTATACACCAATAACAGAAAAACAAAGAGCAAATCATGAGTGAACTCCCATTCACAATTGCTACAAAGAGAAATAAAATACCTAGGAATACAACTTACAAGGGATGTGAAGGACTTCTTCACATTGTAGTTCCCTGAAGGAGAACTACAAATCACAGCTCAAGGACATAAGAGAGGACACAAACAAATGGAAAAACATTCCACACTCATGGACAGGAAGAATCAATATCATGAAAATGGCCATACTGCCCAAAGTAATATATAGATTCAATGCTATTCCCATCAAGCTACCATTGACTTTCTTCACATAATTAGAAAAAACCTACTTTTAATTTCATATGTAACCAAAAAAGAGCCCGTATAGCCAAGACAATCCTAAGCAAAAAGAAGAAAGCTGGAGGTATCATGCTACCTGACTTCAAACTATAATACAAGGCTACAGTAAACAAAACAGCATGGTACTTGTACCAAAACAGATATATAGACCAATGGAACAGAACAGAGCCCTCAGAAATAACACCACACATCTACAACCATCTGATTTTTGACAAACCTGACAAAAACAAGCAATGGGGAAAGGATTCCCTATTTCCTAAATGGTGTTTGGAAAACTGGCTAGCCATATGCAGAAAACTGAAACTGGACCCCTTCCTTATACCTGTTAACTCAAGATGGATTAAAGACTTAAATGTAAGACCTAAAATCATAAAAATGCTAGAAGAAAACCTAGGCAATACCATTCAGGACATAGGCATGGGCAAAGTCTTCATGACTAAAACACCAAAAGCAATGGCAACAAAAGCCAAAATTGACAAATGGGATCTAATGAAACTAAAGAGCTTTGTCACAGCAAAAGAAACTATCATCAGAGTGAACAAGCAACCTACAGAATGGGAGAAAATTTTTTGCAATCTATCCATCTGACAAAGGGCTAATATCCAGAATGTACAAGGAACTTAAAGAAATTTACAAGAGAAAAAACAGCCCCATCAAAAAGTGGGCAAAGGATATGAACAGACACTTCTCAAAGAAGACATTTATGCAGCCAACAAACATATGAAAAAAGCTCATCATCACTGGTCATTAGAGAAATGAAAATCAAAACCACAGTGAGATACCACCAACTCATGCCAGTTAGAACGGCGATCATTAAAAAGTCAGGAAACAACAGATGCTGGAGAAGACGTGGAGAAATAGGAATGCTTTTACACTGTTGGTAGAGTGTAAATTAGTACAACCATTGTGGAAGACAGTGTGGTGATTCCTCAAGGATCTAGAACCAAAAATACTATTTGACCCAGGAATCCTATTACTGGGTATATTCCCAGAGGATTATAAATCATTCTACTATAAAGACACATGCACACATATGTTTCTTGCAGTATTATTTACAATAGCAAAGTCATGGAACCAACCCAAATGCCCATCAATGATAGACTGGATAAAGAAAATGTGGCACATGGGGGTGTGGAGCCAAGATGGCTGAATAGGAACAGCTCCAGTCTACAGCTCCCAGCATGAGCAACGCAGTAGATGGGTGATTTCTGCATTTCCAACTGAGGTACCAGGTTCATCTCACTGGGGAGTGTCGGACTGTGGGTGCAGGACAGTGGGTGCAGTGCACCGAGCCTGAGCTGAAGCAGGGTGAGGCATCGCCTCACCCAGGAAGCGCAAGGGGTCAGGGAATTCCCTTTCCTAGTCAAAGAAAGGGGTGACAGACGGCACCTAGAAAATCGGGTCACTCGCACCTTAATACTGCGCTTTTCCAACGGTCTTAGCAAATGGCACACCAGGAGATTATATCCTGCGCCTGGCTCAGAGGGTCTTACACCCACGGAGCCTTGCTCATTGCTAGCACAGCAGTCTGAGATCAAACTGCAAGACAGCAGCGAGGCTGGGGGAGGGGCACCCACCATTGCCCAGGCTTGAGTAGGTAAACAAAGCGGCTGGGAAGCTTGAACTCGGTGGAGCCCACCGCAGCTCAAGGTGGCCTGCCTGCCTCTGTAGACTGCACTTCTGGTGGAAGGGCATAGCCAAACAAAAGGCAGCAGAAAACTCTGCAGACTTAAATGTCCCTGTCCGACAGCTTTGAAGACAGTAGTGGTTTTCCCAGCATGCAGCTGCAGATCTGAGAATGGGCAGACTGCCTCCTCAAGTGGGTCCCTGACCCCCAAGTAGCCTAACTGGGAGGCACCCCCCAGTAAGGGCAGACTGAACCTCACCTGACCGGGTACTCCTCTGAGACAAAACTTCCAGAGGAACGATCAGGTAGCAACATTTGCTGTTCACCAATATCCACTGTTTTGCAGTCTCCACTGCTGATACCCAGGCAAAGAGGGTCTGGAGTGGACCTCCAGCAAACTCCAACAGACCTGCAGCTGAGGGTCCTGACTGTTAGAAGGAAAACTAACAAACAGAAAGGACATCCACACCAAAACCCTATCTGTAAGTCACCATCAACAAAGACCAAAGGTAGATAAAACCACAAAGATGGGGAAAAAACAGAGCAGAAAAACTGGAAACTCTAAAAATCAGAGCACCTCTCCTCCTCCAAAGGAACACAGCTCCTCACCAGCAATGGAACAAAGCTGCATGGAGAATGACTTTGACGAGTTGAGAGAAGAAGGCTTCAGATGATCAAACTACTTCGAGCTAAAGGAGGGAAGTCTGAACCCACGGCAACAAAGTTAAAAACCTTGAAAAAAAATTAGACGAATGGCTAACTAGAATAACCAATGCAGAGAAGTCCTTAAAGGACCTGACGGAGCTGAAAACCACGGCATGAGAACTACGTGATGAATGCACAAGCCTCAGTAGCCGATGCGATCAAATGGAAGAAAGGGTATCAGTGATGGAAGATCAAATGAATGAAATGAAGCGAGAAGAGAAGTTTAGAGAAAAAAGAATAAAAAGAAATGAACAAAGCCTCCAAGAAATATGGGACTATGTGAAAAGACCAAATCTACGTCTGATTGGTGTACCTGAAAGTGACAGGGAGAATGGAACCAAGTTGGAAAACACTCTCCAGGATATTATCCAGGAGAACTTACCCAATCTAGCAAGGCAGGCCAACATTCAAATTCAGGAAATACAGAGAATGCCACAAAGATACTCCTCAAGAAGAGCAACTCCAAGACATATAATTGTCAGATTCACCAAAGTTGAAATGAAGGAAAAAATGTTAAGGGCAGCCAGAGAGAAAGGTCGGGTTACCCACAAAGGGGAGCCCATCAGAGTAACATCTGATCTCTTAGCAGAAACTCTACAAGCCAGAAGAGAGTGGGGGCCAATATTCAATATTCTTAAAGAAAAGAGTTTTCAACCCAGAATTTTATATCCAGCCACACTAAGCTTCATAAGTGAAGGAGAAATAAAATACTTTACAGACAAGCAAAAGCTGAGAGATTTTGTCACCACCAGGCCTGCCTTAAAAGAGCTCCTGAAGGAAGCACTAAACACGGAAAGGAACAACCGGTACCAGCCACTGCAAAAACATGCCAAATTGTAAAGACCATTGAGGCTAGGAAGAAACTGCATCAACTAACAAGCAAAATAACCAGCTAACATCATAATGACAGGATCAAATTAACACATAATGATATTAACCTTAAATGTAAATGGGCTAAACGCTCCAATTAAAAGACACAGGCTGGCAAATTGGATAAAGAGTTAAGACCCATCAGTGTGCTGTATTCAGGAAACCCATCTCACATGCAGAGACACACATAGGCTCAAAATAAAGGGATGGAGGAAGATCTACCAAGCAAATGGAAAACAGAAAAAGGCAGGGGTTGCAGTCCTAGTCTCTGATAAAACAGACTTTAAACCAACAAAGATCAAAAGAGACAAAGAAGGTCATTACATAATGGTAAAGGGATCAATTCAGCAAGAAGAGCTAACTATCCTAAATATATATGAACCTAACACAGAAGCACCCAGATTCATAAAGGAAGTCCTTAGAGACCTACAAAGACACTTAGACTCCCACACAATAATAATGGGAGACTTTAACACCCCACTGTCAACATTAGACAGATCAACAAGACAGAAAGTTAAAAAGGATATCCAGGAACTGAACTCAGCTCTGCACCAAGTGGACCTAATAGACATCTACAGAAATCTCCACCCCAAATCAATAGAATATACATTCTTTTCAGCACCACACCACACCTATTCCAAAATTGACCACATAGTTGGAAGTAAAGCACTCCTCAGCAAATGTAAAAGAACAGAAATTATAACAAACTGTCTTTCAGACCACACTGCAATCAAACTAGAACTCAGGATTAAGAAACTCACTCAAAACCGCTCAACTACATGGAAACTGAACAACCTGCTCCTGATTGACTACTGGGTACATAACGAAATGAAGGCAGAAATAAAGATGTTCTTTGAAACCAATGAGAACAAAGACACAACATAACAGAACCTCTGGGACACATTCAAAGCAGTGTGTAGAGGGAAATTTATAGCATTAAATGCCCACAACAGAAAGCAGGAAAGATTTAAAATTGACACCCTAACATCATAATTAAAAGAACTAGAGAAGGAAGAGCAAACACATTCAAAAGCTAGCAGAAGGCAAGAAATAACTAAGATCAGAGCAGAACTGAAGGAGATAGAGACACAAAAAACCCTTCAAAAAATCAATGAATCCAGCAGCTGGGTTTTTGAAAAGATCAACAAAATTGATAGACCACTAGCAAGACTAATAAAGAAGAAAAGAGAGAAGAATCAAATAGATGCAATAAAAAATGATAAAGGGGATATCGCCACTGATCCCACAGAAATACAAACTACCATCAGAGAATACTATAAACACCTCTACTCAAATAAACTAGAAAATCTAGAAGAAATGGACAAATTCCTCGACACATACACCCTCCCAAGACTAAACCAGGAAGAAGCTGAATCCCTGAATAGACCAATAACAGGCTCTGAAATTGAGGCAATAATTAATAGCTTACCAACAAAAAAGAGTCCAGGACCAGATGGATTCACAGCCAAATTCTACCAGAGGTACAAGGAGGAGCTGGTACCATTCCTTCTGAAACTATTCCAAACAATAGAAAAAGAGGGAATCCTCCCTAACTCATTTTATGAGGCCAGCATTGTTCTGATACCAAAGCCTGGCAGAGACACAACAAAAAATGAGAATTTTAGACCAATATCCCTGATGAACATCGAAGCAAAAATCCTGAAGAAAATACTGGCAAACTGAATCCAGCAGCACATCAAAAAGCTTATCCACCATGATCAAGTGGGCTTCATCCCTGGGATGCAAGGCTGGTTCAACATACGCAAATCAATAAACGTAATCCAGCATATAAACAGAATCAACGACAAAAACCACATGATTATCTCAATAGATGCAGAAAAGGCCTTTGACAAAATTCAACAACACTTCATGCTAAAAACTCTCAATAAATTAGGTATTGATGGGATGTATCTCAAAATAATAAGAGCTATGTATGACAAACCCACAGCCAATATCATACTGAATGGGCAAAAACTGGAAGCATTCCCTTTGAAAACTGGCACAAGACAGGGATGCCCTCTCTCACCACTCCTATTCAACATAGTGTTGGATGTTCTGGCCAGGGCAATCAGGCGGGAGAAAGAAATAAAGTGTATTTAATTAGGAAAAGAGGAAGTCAAACTGTCCCTGTTTGCAGATGACATGATTGTATATCTAGAAAACCCCATTGTCTCAGCCCAAAATCTCCTTAAGCTGATAGGCAACTTCAGCAAACTCTCAGGATACAAAATCAATGTACAAAAATCACAAGCATTCTTATACACCAATAACAAACAGAGAGCCAAATCACGAGTGAACTCCCATTCACAATTGCTTCAAAGAGAATAAAATACCTAGCAATCCAACTTACAAGGGATGTGAAAGACCTCTTCAAGGAGAACTACAAACCACTGCTCAATGAAATAAAAGAGGATACAAACAAATGGAAGAACATTCCATGCTCATGGGTGGGAAGAATCAATATCATGAAAATGGCCATACTGCCCAAGGTAATTTATAGATTCAATGCCATCCCCATCAAGCTACCAATGACTTTCTTCACAGAATTGGAAAAAACTACTTTAAAGTTCATATGGAACCAAAAAACAGCCCGCATCGCCAAGTCAATCCTAAGCCAAAAGAACAAAGCTGGAGGCATCATGCTACCTGACTTCAAACTATACTACAAGGCTACAGTAACCAAAATAGCATGATACTGGTACCAAAACAGAGATATAGACCAATGGAACAGAACAGAGCCCTCAGAAATAATGCCGCATATCTACAACTATCTGATCTTTGACAAACCTGACAAAAACAAGCAATGAGGAAAGGATTCCCTATTTAATAAACTGTGCTGGGAAAACTGGCTAGTCATATGTAGAAAGCTGAAACTGGATCCCTTCCTTACACCTTATACAAAAATTAATTCAAGATGGATTGAAGACTTAAATGTTAGACCTAAAACCATAAAAACCCTAGAAGAAAACCTAGGCAATACCAGTCAGGACATAGGCATGGGCAAGGACTTTATGTCTAAAACACCAAAAGCAATGGCAACAAAAGCCAAAATTGACAAATGGGATCTAATTAAACTAAAGAGCTTCTGCACAGCAAAAGAAACTACCATCAGAGTGAACAGGCAACCTACAGAATGGGAGAAAATTTTTGCAATCTACTCATCTGAGAAAGGCCTAATATCCAGAATCTACAATGAACTCCAACAAATTTACAAGAAAAAAACAAACAACCCCATCAAAAAGTGGGTGAAGGATATGAACAGACACTTCTCAAAAGAAGACATTTATGCAGCCAAAAGACACATGAAAAAATGCTCATCATCACTGGCATCGGAGAAATGCAAATCAAAACCACAATGAGATACCATCTCACACCAGTTAGAATGGCAATCATTAAAAAGTCAGGAAACAACAGGTGCTAGAGAGGATGTGGAGAAACAGGAACACTTTTACACTGTTGGTGGGACTGTAAACTAGTTCACCCATTGTGGAAGTCAGTGTGGCAATTCCTCAGGGATCTAGAACTAAAGATACCATTTGACCCAGCCATCCCAATACTGGGTATATACCCAAAGGATTATAAATCACGCTGCTATAAAGACACATGTACACGTATGTTTATTGCAGCACTATTCACAATAGCAAATACTTGGAACCAACCCAAATGTCCAACAATGATAGACTGGATTAAGAAAATGTGGCACATATACACCATGGAATACTATGCAGCCATAAAAAAGGATGAGTTCATGTCCTTTGTAGGGACATGGATGAAGCTGGAAACCATCATTCTCAGCAAACTATCGCAAGGACAAAAAACCAAACACCGCATGTTCTCACTCATAGGTGGAAATTGAACAATAAGAACACATGGACACAGGAAGGGGAACATCACACACTGGGGCCTGTTGTGGGGTGGGGGGATGGGGGAGGGATAGCATTGGGAGATATAACTAACGTTAAATGATGAATTAATGGGTGCAGCACACCAACATGGCACAGGTATACATATGTAACAAACCTGCATGTTGTGCACATGTACCCTAAAACTTAAATAATAAAAAAAAAAAGAAAGAAAAAAAAAGAAAATGTAGCACATATACACCATGGAATACTGTGCAGCCATAAAAAAGAATGAGTTCATGTTCTTTGCAGGGACATGGATGAAGCTGGAAACTATCATTCTCAGAAAATTAACACAAGAACAGAAAACCAAACACTGCATGTTCTCACTCATAAGTGGGAGTTGAACAATGAGAACACATGGACACAGGGAGGGGAACATCACACACCAGGGCCTGTTGGGGGGTGGGGGGCAAGGGGAGGGATAGCATTAGAAGAAATACGTAATGTAGATGACAGGTTGATGGGTGCAGCAAACCACCATGGCACATGTATACCTATGTAACAAACCTGAACGTTTTGCACCTGTATCCCAGAACTTATAGTATAATAATAAAAAAAAAGAACTATATTTCAGGATGTAAAATAATAACTTTAGAAGGAAGACTTCAGATACAGAAAAAATGCAGAGCTAAGCATTGCATATACAAAATAATAATACTTTTAGTATCAGAGATTGTAAAAAACGATTAAAAAATAATACTTTAAAGTCTAATTTGTGTGTTAAAAACAAATATGACTAACTATTGGACTATCATAGCATGTAAGTTAGAAGCTGGGACAGAGGGATTAGAAAATCTCAAAGAATCTACTGATAAATATTCAAAACAAGTAAGGAGTTTAGCGAATTAGTTAGATATGTAATCAATGATCAAAAATATCAACTGCATTCCTATACACCTCTAACAACCAGTTAAATATATATCCTAGATATGTTCAAAAATGTCAACGCAGCACTGTTTGTAAATAATAAAAAACTGGAAACAGTCAAAGTATCTGTCAATAACAGAATGAATACTGTGTGGCTTATTCATAAGATGGAATCCTATATAGCAGTAAGAATTAATATATCATGGCTACATGGAGCAACATAGATAAAATCACCAGTGGTCGGACATGGTGGCTCACGCCTGTAATCTCAGCACTTCGGGAGGCTGAGGCAGGTGGATCACGAGGTCAAGAAGTCGAGACCATCCTTGCCAACATGGTGAAACCCGGTCTCTACTAAAAATACAGAAATTAGCCAGGCATGGTGGCGCATGCCTGCAGTCCCAGCCATCCGGGACGCTGAGGCAGGAGAATTGCTTAAACCTAGGAGGTGGAGGCTGCAGTGAGCCGAGATCATGCCACTGTACTCTAGCCTGGGTGACAGAGCAAGACTCTGTCTCAAAAAAAAAAAAAAAAAAAAAAAAAAAATCACCAGCATAAGGTTGAGCGAGAAAGAAAAGGGTATTGCAAAAAACAATACAAAACAAAAACAAAAACATGCAATATAATTCCTTGTATATCAAATTCAAAAACTTTAAAAACTGAGCAATATATTGTTTAAGGATACAAATAAATGTGGTAATGGAAATCAGGGGAATGATAAACACAAGATTGAAGACAGTTGTTGCCTCTGTGAAAGGAGAGAATAGAATGAGACTGAGAGGTACTCCACTCAGAGGACTTCAAAGGTAATGGTAATATACTTTTTCTTAAACTTGATAGCGAGTATATGAGTATTTGTTGTTTCATTATTATTTACACTTTACGTGTATTTTACTGATACTTATATCTATTCACTGTTTAATAAAAACAAGTATGAAACAAAGTAAGGAAATAAATATAAATTCAGCATTCAGGGAAGTAGTTGCTGGGGTACAGGAATGAGCACAGCATAGGGGGAATGAATGCATTTAAAAACTGGGACATAGAAAACCTCTATGTGGTCTTAAACAGTGGTACTGAAGTGTTCTACTTCTTGGGGGATGAGTCCATATGTCTGTTGTATTCTTTTGCTTAATAATTTGCTTGTATGTCAAATACACACTTTTGTATATATTAAGTAATTCATAATAAAATAATTTCTTAAAAAGGCCATTCAGGTCTAGCAGTACCATTCAACTCACCAGAATGCATCTCACTGTGTGAACAGCACTTGGATCTTTATGGTTGGCTGCCCAGTGAAGTGGGATCTTGCCTTCAACATCAGGAATCCCAATGTTAGAATCATGCTTGATGAGCAGCTTCACATGCTCAGGGTTATTGTAGTAGGCACTCCAATGCAGAGCTGTTTGCTGCAAAATCGAGAGGTTCTCAAAATAACAACAGTAACAACAACTAACTTTCCCCAATCTTTTATTGTGGGACAGGCACTGTTATAAGAGTTTTATACAGTAGTTGCCCTGTATCTTTGGTTTCACTTTTCATGATTTCAGGTCTCTGTGTTCAACCGAAGTCTAAAAATATTAAATAGAATATTCCAGAAATAAACAATTCATAAGTTTTCAATTGTGTGCCATTCTAAATAACATGATGAAATAGTGCTTCATCCCACCCCATCCTACCTGGGACACAAATCCTTTCTTTTTTCAGTATATCCCCACGTAGACATTCCCTGCCAGTTAATCACCTAGCAGCCAACTCAGTTATCCCATTCATTGTCATGATATTAGATTCACAGTGCTTGTGTTCAAGTCATCCTTCTTTTACTTAATGGCCCCAAAGCTCAAAATTATTGATACCGGTGATTCAGATATGCCAAAGAGCAGCTATAAAGTGTTTCCTTTAAGTGAAAAGGTGAAAGCTCTCAATAAGAAAAAATTGTTTGTTGAGTTTGCTAAGCTCTATGGTAAGAACAAATCTATCTGTGAAACTGTAAAGAAGGAAGAAGAAACTCATGCTGGTTTTGCTGTTGCATACCAAACTGCAAAAATTATGGCCATAGTGCCTGATTTAAGTGCTTAGTTAAGATGGAAAACATACTAAATTTGTGGGTGGAAGACATGAACAGAAATGTGTTCCTATTGACGGGAATTGGGTTTGACACTATCTGCAGTTTCAACTCTCCATTGGGGGTGTTGGAATATATTTCCTTTGAACAAGGGAGACTATTGTCTATTTAATCGCATGCAGTCATCTTACTATCTCTGGGAGACAAGTATGTTTTTAAATTTGCATGTGATTGATGAGGAAACAGCACGCGGAACCTAAGTAATCTGCTCAGGGACATAAAGGAAGTAAGTGGCTGAACTGAGATTTTAACCCAGGCAGTCTGACTCCAGAATGTGACCTCTTAGTCATGACAGTTATTTAGTTCATCCGGTACTGATAACACTGAGACAGAGAAAGCGGCCCAGTCATTTATAAATAATCATCAACAAAGTAAGTGATGATCTTGATAATGCACATCTGGTTATCACCAAGGACCTTAAGAACTTGATAGGATGTTCTGAATTTTAATATCTATAAAAAAATCCATGCATAGAAATTCATGCATCTGGAATCCATTCCATATATCAGAAGATAAATTTTAATTTAACTATAATTTTAGAGGATAAATTATTAGACCCAGTTATTGATGAAAAGATACATTTTGAAAATACAGCAGCACTTGCTTTAGTCAACCTAAATAAGTCTCTCTAAAAGAAAATAATGTTTGGCTGGGCACAATGGCTCATGCCTGTAATCCTAGCACTTTGGGAGATCGAGGTGGGTGGATCACTTGAGGTCAGGAGTTCCAGACCAGCCTGGTCCACATGGTGAAACCCTGTCTCTACTAAAAATACAAAAATTAGTCGGGCCCGGTGGCGCACGCCTGTAATCCCAGCTATTTGGGAGGCTGAAGCATGACAATCGCTTGAACCTGGGAGGTGGAGGTTTTAGTGAGCCAAGATCACACCACTGCACGCCAGCCTGGGCGATAGAGTGAGACTCTGTCTCAAAAAAAAAAAAGAAAGAAAGAAAATAATGTTTATTTGGTATCTGGTAGTAGGGCATTGCTAAACTATGTGTACTCAAGTAAAGGAAGACAAAAGTTTTTAAAAGAAAAATGAGGAGGATTACATAATTGTTTTCAAATGATGATCCTTGGCTACAAAGATCGATAACAAAGATAATGCCAGTGCAAGGCTGGACAGGCAGTTGCTGGGCAAATGTCTTTGAAGAAGTAATTTTTGTGTAAGGTTATGATGGCCTTTGTGCAAGGCTGTGGTTTTTGCACAGTCTGTGATTTTTTTTTTTTTTTAAATCAGGCTTACAAGCACAAGAATCCTCTCTTCATGGCCTTCCCTGGCTCTGTCAGGTTTTGTTGTTGTTGTTTTAAACAGAAACAACTCCATTTTGATTTTGACAATGTTCACACTTTATTTCAGATAAAAGTTAAAAATGATCATCTTGAACTTGTTGAAGTTGCTTTAAAATCTCTCTGCTGTTCTCATCAACATAATTCTCTAAGACTTACTTCCCTATTAGAAGAATTATTAAGAAAAAATGTAAGAACTCTTTAAATATATATTAGCCCTCGTGAGTAGCATTGTCAGCAATCCAATCTACAATTAGATAATTTAATGAGCAGGAACCAAGCTCATCTGTCACATTAAAAACTTTAGAAACTGACATACATGGTATTCCTTCAAGGTGTACCTATAGGCATTTAATATGAACACTCACTATTTAACTTATTACTTTTGCTTACAACTGCAGATTTTTAAAAAGCCACAAGTATAATAGCACTTACTAATTACCTATAACCACATCTTCAATAAACAACATGTAATTCCCTTCTTTTCCTATGTTATACTTGTTCTGATTCTATTTACTGAAACGTAATACTATGCTGAACCTAACAGTAATCCTATTACCCTTTTCCCATACATACAAAAATTGAGGCACAGAGGAGTTAAGCAATTTGCCCAAGGACACAGAACAAGTTAAATAGTGGATTCTGGGTTGAAACCTAGGAAGTCTGATACCAAAGTGTAGGCCACTAAACCACTAAGCATTTAGGACATTGCCATGGGCATTTGGCCATCATGAGTCTAACCACCTATAGTAACTATTATGACTCCCTGTCAAATATTGGGTTTTGGAGTTAAGACAGGACTGAATTTTTTTTTTTTTTTGAGACAGAGTCTCACTCTGTCACCCAGGCTGGAGTTCAGTGGCACTATCTGGGCTCGCTGAAACCTCTGCCTCCCAGGTTCAAGCGATTCTCATGCCTCAGCTTCCCGAGTAGCTGGGATTACAAGCGCACGCCAACATGCCCGGCTAATTTTTGTAGTTTTAGTAGAGATGAGGTTTCACTATGTTGACCAGGCTGGTCTCGAACTCCTGACCTCAGGTGATCCACTTGCCTCGGCCTCCCAAAGTGCTGGGATTATAAGCATGAGCCAATGCGCCCGGCGACAGGACTAGATTTGAATTCTAGTTCTGCTACTTGCATCTTGGGCAAACTTTTAATCTTCCTGAGCTTCAGTTTTTCCATCTGTAAAAAGAAGATGATTCTACCTAACACACATGGTTGCTGAGAGGGTAAAATGACAGAATTTAAGTGAAATACTTCCCTGGGATGTATGGAGATTTGGAATTGTTCTACCATGTATATATGTGGTAACTTAGGCCTTCTTCCTTGAAATTTCACATCATAAAAAGAAGCATTTGCTTTCTGGTCTTATTAGTCTTTGATTTTGAGTATCCATTACCTTGTTTTTATCCTGTGTATCCACTTCTCCTGGTGCCATAAACTTCAGCAGAAGTGCCAAACACTTAGGGCTCCTGTGCCGGGTGGTCAAGTGCAAAGGAGTCATCTCTTCCAGATCCTTTTGCATCCAGTTTGCTCTGCGTGTAAGTAAGAGTTTCATGAAACGATAATTTCCCTAAATAAAAAACAAGAGATGATAAGAAAAAAATGTACTATGGGGTCAAAATTTTTTTTTAATTTTAAAATGTTTTACGTATGTTAATTATTCTCCTAGAGTAATAACATTCAGAAAAATTAATAAAGAAAAATGCTTGTAATTCCACTATACTGAGATATCAATTGTTTTATTTTTTCATGTTTGTTTTATTTTTTCATGTTTCCTTCCAAGAACTTTCTACATGAATATAATTTACATAGTGGCTGGTCAATATTTTATTGCAAATAAAAGCAACATGTTTTATTTAACCAGTCTATTATTGTTAGATATCTAGAATGTTTCTAATATTTTCTTTTGTAGAAAATGCTTCAATGTACATCTTTTTTCACATTTTTTTTCCTAATTTTTTCACAAGAATAAATTATCAGGAACCAAATTGTTGGGTCAAAGATGTTTGCACATTTTACAGTGTTTGGTGTATTTTCCAAATTGCTATCTAACAGCAGCAATGTGTAGGTGTATTAGTTTCAGCACATTTTGACCAACATAGTACCTATCATATATACTCAAAGTGTAATAATGCAAAATAAGCAGAGATGTTAAATCCCAATTTACAGGGGAAGAAACTGAGATTCAAAGAAGTTAAATGTTTTGTTCAGGGCCCTCTGGTTAATAAGGGAGGGATGATTAGTTTTCTTAAAGAAAGCTATTTATGGGTACAACTAAGGTAGAGGCAGCTTATTCAAAGTTTGGATCCCAGGGCCGGGCGTGGTGGCTCACGTCTGTAATCTCAGCACTTTGGGAGGCCGAGGCGGGCGGATCACGAGGTCAGGAGATTGAGACCATCCTGGCCAACACGGTGAAACCCCATCTCTACGAAAAATTAGCCGGGTGTGGTGGTGGGTGCCTGTAGTCCCAGTTACTCGGGAGGCTGAGGCAGGAGAATGGCGTGAACCCGGGAGGCGGAGCTTGCAGTGAGCAGAGATCGTGCCACTGCACTCCAGCCTGGGTGACAGAGCGAGACTCCGTCTCAAAAAAAAAAAAAAAAACAAAAAACAAAGTTTGGATCCCAGACTCAAACGGTCACCTAAATGCCAACTCAGAAGTCATGGTAGGCCCACCCACTTGCAGGCAGTACTCTCCACGTCAGTTAAATCCTCCAGTCTGGTAGAATCAACCCACCTCAAGAAAGAAGCAGGCGGGGTGTGGTGGCTCATGCCTGTAATCCCAGCACTTTGGGAGGCTGAGGTGGGTGGATCACGAGGTCAGGAGTTCAAGACCAGCCTGGCCAACGTGGTGAAACCCCATCTCTACTAAAAATACAAAAATTAGCAAGGCGTGGTGGCAGGCGCCTGTAATCTCAGCTACTCAGGAGGCTGAGGCAGAGACTTGCTTGAACCCGGGAGGCGGAGGTTGCAGTGAGCCGAGATCGCACCACTGCACTCTAGCCTGGGTGACAGAGCAGGACTCCGTCTCAAAAAAAAAAAAAAAAAAAAAAAAGAGTAAGAAGCTTATCTACAAGGGCCACAGCAAGAGTGTTAATGAGCCAGGCCAACCATTACATAGTTAAGTCTGTGTAACATGGGAGCTTTGAACAAAATAAGACTCTAAAAATTGTTCTTCTGGGCTCTTTTCTCAGATCTATTTCCTCATTTTTACTTCCAGTTGGAGGTTTCTATGTGCTTGGTACCTCAGATATTTCAAGGTCAGTGTGACCAAACAGTATTGCCTGATCAAGTTCTCAGCCTACTTCATGCCTATTTATCTCTCCCTATTCAGAGGATAATGGCAGGCAGGATTATTTGTCCATTTGTCATCCTTAACCTTGTTAGAAGTGGGCCCTTTTAGCATGATAATGCATTGATGTTCTCCTATGAGGGACTATCAATATTAGTAAGGAAGACATTTTTTAATCAAGCAGACCACCTACTGTGAAGAATGTGCAGCTCTACAGCAAGCTTGTCCAAACCGTGGCACCCGGCTTGCATGTGGCCCAGGATGGCTTTGAATGTGGCCCAACAAAATTCTTAAACTTTCTTAAAATGTTATGAGATTTTTTTGCGTGTTTTTTGTTGTTGTTGTTGTTTTTTGCTCATCAGTTATTGTTAGTGCTAGTGTATTTTGTGTGTGGCCGAAGACAATTCTCCTTCCAATGTGGCCAAGGGAAGCCAAAAGATTGGACATCCCTGCTGTAAGGCAAGGTTACTAGAGTGACAGTGAGGTGCAGAAGGACGAATGAGAACTAACTGCTTGCCCACGGGGCAGAGATAGGATTGACTCAGTCCACCACAGAGGCAGAGATAAGAGAAGATAAGAAAGACCATGGCTAGGAAAGAGGATCTGTAGACTGTCTATATTAGATGGGAAGACTTGGAATAGGTGGAAAAGCCAACGGACTCTGCTGGGTATTTCCTCTCAGAGAGGCTTCCCTTGACGACCCTAAATAGAACTTACTTGTTATTCTTTATTCTAGTACCTATTCATTTCCTTCATAGTACTTTTCTCAGTTTGTAATTACATATATATTTGTTTGTTTCTCTTCAGTGTGAGCTCCCTCACAAACTGTAAGCTCCATGAAAGCAGAGACCATGTTTTACTGATCCCTGTGCTCAGCATAGTTCCTGGCACAGAATAGGTGCCTAATAAATATTACTTGAAGAAATGAGTAAATAAGAAGAAATGAAATATCTTCTAGAGGTTTTTGTTTTCATTTAAAAATTCTTATTTACAAGCCTGGGAGTGGTGGCTCATGCCTGTAATTCCAGCACTTTGGGTGGCCGAGACGGGCAGATCACTTGAGGTCAGGAGTTCAAGACCAGGCTGGCCAATATAGTGAAACTCTGTCTCTACAAAAAATACAAAAAAAATCAGCTGGGCGTGGTGGTGCAAGCCTGTGGTTCCAGCTACTCGGGAGGGTGAGGCATGAAAATCCTTGAACCCAGGAAGCGGAGGTTCCAGTGAGCTGAGATTGCACCACTGCACTCCAGCCTGGGTGACAGAGCGAGACTCTGTCTCAAAAAAAATTAAAAAAAAAAAAAAAGATAAAAATTCTTATTTACAGTTGCTATATTAGATCATAACAGTTAAGAATCTTAATTCTCAAATACCTGGTATTTGGTTATTCTCACTTTTTAATGTTTCATTTTTCTGAGCTTCATTAATAGTGTATATCATTTATCTGGACTTGTCATTTCATTTGATGTCAGTTCTTGAGAAGGAAGATGCTAAAATTTCCTCAAGAGGGCACCCTGCTCTAAATTTCTTGCCATCTTTTCTTTGAAAAAAAAAAAAAGTGCCCAGGAAAAACAAATCTGTGTGACACTTCATACCAAAAAATAGTTTGACCTTTCTGAACATAACATTTCAAACATTACAGAATAATTCATCATGACCTTTTAAAGATATTCAATCAGACAGTCATTTTGATTGGAAATTAGAGGAAAAGGGAAGGAGAAGAAGGAAACTAGTATATGTTGGTGGGGGTAACTACTGAGCTATAGACACAGTGCTTGGCATATTTACACTTTACATTATTCTGAGGACTCTACCCTCACAAGACACAGTGCAACCCAGTAATGATATTTACTCATTCATTCATTCATTCAACAAATATTCATTGAGCCTTGTTATGAAGCAGATAACAGTACAATGCTTGTACTTTGTTTTACATATTACAAAGCTCTTTGACATAATTTCATCTTTGTTTCTCACAGAAGTATCATCAAAAATTTTCACAGATTAAATAAATTATCCTCCTGTGCCTCTATTTTCTCATATATAAAATAGGGGTAATAATGGTACCTGAAGTTATTATGCATATGAAATGAGACAAATGATATTTGTAAAAGTTCTCAGAACAGTGAACAAAGCAAATGCTCAGTAGATGTTTGCTATTATTATAGTTTTCCAGTGTGTACTATTCAACAAAACATAGATGGTCAGATAGAACCAAGAACGGCCCATGATAAAGGGCATGCAGATAGAAAGAGCTGATTGTAATATACACAGTTCAGCTAGTGATTAAGAACCAAGATTAGGAAAAGGTAAAGGTAAAAATAGTTAGAATATTATAAATAGAGTAGTCCCCCTTTATCTCCTGGGGATACATTCCAAGATCCCCAGTGAATATCTGAAACTGCAGATAGCACCAAACCCTACATATATACTATTTTTTTTCATATACACACATATCTATGGTAAAGTTTAATTTATAAATTAGGCACAGTAAAAGATTAACAATGACTAATAATAAAATAGAACAATTATAATAATATACTGTATGAAAAGCTATGTGAATGTGGTCTCTCTCTCTCAAAATACCTTAGTATTTTTAGACCATGGTTGACCACAGTAAATGAAATCACAGAAAGCAAAACCGTGGATAATGGGGAATTATAGTAGTGGTTTGTCTGAATTTTTTTTTTCACGCTGAGAAAGATGTCTATATTCTGCCTACAGATAATGATGATATAGGACCAACAAAGGCATAGCCAATAGGAATTTAGCAGGTACCCTGGGGAGGAGTCAGCTATATGATAAGGCCAGCATCTCCTATTTCAAATGACAGAGACCCATCAGATATTATCTATGAAGGCTGGACTAGAAACAATATAATTTACTTGGACCAAGGCCAACCTGTTTGTTCTCCTAAACAAGCAACCGGCTGGGCACAGTGGCTCACACCTGTAATCCTAGCACTTTGGGAGGCCAGGGTGGTAGGATCACTTCAGCCCAGGAGGTCAAAACTGCAGTGAGCCATGATTGTGCCACTGCACCCCAGCCTGGGTATCAGAGAAGACCCTGTCGCAAAAAAAAAAAAAAAAAAATTGTCCATTGTATGCAAATTCAATCTTTGGGAATGAGCAGAAGGGACAGAGAACTGTAAAGGCTAAAATCAGGAGAATACTTCTAGTATCAATGGAACAGAGGAAGATACTAGTTTGAGGCAGCAAGCTAATTTGACGACCCTCTGAAGGTTGTGTGACCCTTTGGACCCAAGTTATAGGCTACTATGCTTCCTGTAAAACCTTCTCATTATAGAAAGTCTAAATACTTCCTCAATATTTCTTGAACTGAGGAGTTCTTATGTTTTTGAGAATATTCTTATAATGCAAATACTTTTTGGAGGATTTGGAAGTTAATCTATTTTTTTTTTTGGGACAGAGTCTCGCTCTGTCGCCCAGGCTGGAGTGCAGTAGCACAACCTCAGCTCACTGCAACCTCTGCCTCCAGAGTTCAAGCAATTCTCCTGCCTCAGCTTCCTGAACAGCTGAGATTACAGGTGCCTGCCACCAAGCCTGGTAAATCAGCGTTTCGCCATGTTGGCCAGGCTGGTCTCAAACTCCTGACCTCAGGTGATCCACCTGCCTCGGCCTCCCAAAGTGCTGGGATTACAGGTGTGAGCCACTGTGCCTGGCCTGGAAGTTAATCATTTAGTATAACCTGTTAGAGCTATACAGAAACTGATCCTGTTGGGAGGACTGTTTGTTTTAGGGTCTGCTTGTATAATTTTGGAGTGGGTAGGAAATAGTATAAGAGCAAAGGAGATAATAGATCAAAAGCGGATATATGCTTAAGAAAACTCTGACGGTAGGTAAGCAGAAGTAAGGGAGCTGAAGTTACAGGAAGGTCTTGATTTAGTCATTTCAAAGGACATTACTCTGCTATGATCAGGTCCATCATGCTTCTGAAATGTGAAAACATTTCCCAATATCTCTGAAACAGTGAATAAATTTTTTTTGTTTGTTAGGTGGTCATAATTTTCCTCTAAATCTTCCTGTAATTAACACCAAGAGCTTCTTTCATCTGTCACATAAAGATTATGTATGACACTTAGATTTTCTCCAAATGTATGAAAAGGGTGAAAGAGAATGAAAAGTTCTCTGACCCAGAGAATAGCACTTGAAATGAATCTGGGAAACAAATTAGCCCAAAATGTGATTTTTAACTTTATATTTGTGTCTGTCAAGTTCTCTTAAGATGAACTCCTTTTTTTAAAAAAGCATATAGCTATTTAATGGTAATAACAATGATATGGAGATTTTGAGAAAAATACTTTGATATTTTGCTTTGGATTTTTCATTTTTAAGTAATAAAACCTAACAGATAAAGTTAATACTTCCTTTGTGTCCCCAATTCCATTACCTTCTCTCCCTCTTTGGAGACTACTATCCTGAATTGGGTGTTTATCATTCCAATAAATGTTTTTATGCTTCTATTTCATACAAACATATATATCCATAAATGACATACTATTGTTTTACATGTTTTCAATCTTTGTACAAATGGACTTGTATGAATCGCGTCATTTTTTACTCAAAGCAGTATTTTTTAGATTTATTCAAGTTGCCTGGGTTCATACATTTTCACTGGAATAAGTATGCTGTCATATGAAAATAATATATTTATTCTTCTCTAGAGGAATATTTAGCATGTTTCTCATTTTTCAAGATTACCCAATATTGTAATGAATATTCTCATACATATCTCCTGGTAAATATGTAAGAATTTCTGAAACTTCTGGGTTGAGATTGATCTCTAAAATAGCTACTCCAAGTTAATGTTAATAACAGTAATGTATGAGTTCCTGTTTCTCCACATCCTCACCACACTTGGTTTTGTCAGACTTGCTAATTTTTGCCAATCTGACGGTTACAGTTTTTTGTTTTGTTTTTTAATAGAAGGGGTCTTGCTATAGCTTGCCCAGGCTGAACTCAACTCCTGGGCTCAAGTGATCCTACCACCTCAGCCTCTCAAGTAGTTGGGGCTACAGGCATGCACCACTGTGCCTGGCCTACAGTTGTGTTTTAATGTGCATTTCCCGAATTGAGGTGGAACGTTTTTGTATGTTTGTTGGATATTTGTTTCTTTTGTAAATAGCCTTCTTGTGTTGTAACTCATTTCTGAACTTGGCTATTTGTTTTTTTTCTTACTGATCTATAGGAGTTCTTTATGTATTCTGGATACTAATTCTTGGTTGGTTTTGCAAATATCTTCTCTGTGTAGCTTATCTTTTTGCTTTGTTTATGCTCTCCCACTAGGAATGAACTCATAATCTGAATAATATTGTTTGCTTTGTTAGCATTAGATTTCTTCAAATATTTTGAAATTTCTGTCTGCAGGTTCATTTTTGCTTTTCATTTGTTTGCTTTGTTTTCCTTTTTTCTCCTTGTTGACCCATAGAGCGTCTTCCACCCAGCTCCTAGTCCATTATAACAATCTGCTCTTACACAGATCTCCTGGAGCCCTGTCTCCAGTGATATTAGGGATGTCACAATTATTAACAGTGAGCTAGTGAGTAGCTTCCTGACCTGAGGCTTGGATGGTGTCCTGCTTCTGCCATTTCTCTAGATAAACAGCTTCCTATAAAGCTATAGCCTCATAGTGAGAAAAAGAATATTCCAAAATTCTAAGAATTTTCTTGCCTTTTGCACAAATATGAGCACCTTTTAATCACTGAAAAGGAAGGAGGCATCTTCCTGAACCCTATTCTGAAATCATATTCCACAGGACTGCTGTTTGTTCCCAGTAAGTGCCTTTATTATTAACTTATAGATAATTGGCAGCTGACCCTCAAAATATTCTGGATCCCACCTCTGCATTTTTTTCCCAAAATGGCTACCATATTTTCTATATCTGCCTCCCTGGGGCCTTTGCTATTTGCTTCCTCTTCAGCTGAGACAATTACTTTAACAGACTTCAATGCCCAAGACTTGACTAAAACTGCCTACAGTGGCCACTCTCCCCACTGGAGTACTGAAGAGGCCAGATGTTTTCCCAAAACCAATACTTTGGGACCTACATGTTTTCCAATTAATTTCTTTGCATTCTTGTTCTCTCTGTGTCCCCAGTGCTTATATTTTCTGTCACTGTACTTGGAGAGAAAAACAATTGCTCACTATATATATAAATGTTCACTATATATTTTTTGTTTATTTACAAATTGGTATATAATTTTGGCCTAGAAAGATAACTATATTTATAATAGCACACACAAATGTAAAGTAGGTACTCTGTCATAGTTCATTCTAAATCCTAACTATATTATATACCCAAAATGCATTACTTAAAATTGAAATGGAAAAATAGAAACATGATTTATTAATTCTAATGATAGCTATATAATTATTTATAAACTCTCGAGGCATTTACTGTATTAATTTTTAAAAAGAATTACTATCCCTAGGAAGTATATAGGTCAAAAATATCAGTAATTTCATTATATCAAACTTTTCTATAGTGGTTGCAGACACAAATGAGTTTTGGAAATACCACAATAGTGTTGGGAGAGGCAATCTGCCCTGGGCCTTGAATGTCCCTGAATGTACTTACTGGGTATGCCAAGAATGCAGAAGCTTGACTCCACTTTACTGGGACCATTTTCCAGAGTGGGGTTTGCAGTGAGCAATCTTGAGTGATGAGGTAATGTCACCCACCAGGGCAAAGAACAAGCAGGCTTGCTTACTACTCTATTTACTAAAAGCTGGAGATTCCCAAAATCTAGCACTCTTCAGATGTCATGCAAACCCACTGTGTGCTGGGCCCATCTGAGTCCTCTATATTGCCCCCATGATCCTTGGAGGGGAGGGAAACTGATGCAAACAGATAAGTACTCCTAGCTCCTAGCTCTGCCATTAGTAATGACGCTTTTCGTCTCTGATGGGAGTCTTGTGTCTTTTGCCAGCATCTGCAGCTAACTTATTACCTTGTAAATAGGGTTAATTAAATGCCAGAACTGACAAGACAGTAAAAGATGATAGGATACTGACAGAGACATAGTTTTCCTTTCTTTCTTCCTTTTTTTTTTTTTTTTTGAGACAGAGTCTCACTCTGTTGCCCAGGCTGGAGTGCAGTGGCGTGATCTCGGCTCACTGCAACCTCTGCCTCCCGGGTTCAAGCAATTCTTGTGCCTCAGCCTCCCAAGTAGCTGGGATTATAGGTGTGTGCCCCCATGCCTGGCTAATTTTTATATTTTTAGTAGAGATGGGGTTTCACCATGTTGGCCAGGCTGGTCACGAACTCCTGACCTCAAGTGATCTACTCACCTTGGCCTCTCAAAGTTCTGGGATTACAGGCATGAGCCACTGCGCCCAGCTGGAGAGACATAGTTTTCTTGAAGAGTAAGGACAAGAACCCTAGAGGCCCATTCTCTGGTATCCTCAGGTTCAAGGGTAGGAAGACCCCCTGAGATCATGCCCAGGTGGTGGGCAAGGTTAAGGGGCAAGTGACCCCAATATTCTCTCTGTTAATGAGTCTGAATGGTGAGAGGTGGGATTAAAGCAAGCCACCAAATACTGCCTTTGTTTTTGCTCACCTTCCTCTGGGCAGGCAAAAGAAGGAATGGTACATGACCACGGGGGCAGCAAGCTGAAAGACCATGTGGTTGTGGCTGCTGGGCCAAGAAATCTCCAAAACAGAAATAAATGGAGAGAACAATGAAGATCTTGCTATTTGACATGAATCTTTAGGTGGACTGAAAACATTAGAAGTTCATTTGGTTGAGACATGAGTGAGCAGGTGCTCAAAAGTGAATGTGAATGCAAAACCTTGCCTAATAGGACAGAGTCAACTGTTCTATGTATCTGATTCCTGTTTTAGCCTGACTTATTTGACAGTGAGGACAAAGCACTGGGTATACAGGTGGCCACTGTCTGAAGCAAAGCTGCTGGCTTAATGGTCCCTTAAATGCCTTGGCCTGGTTTACTGATGCTTTGGCTAAGCTAAAACCCGATGGTGTCCAGTAGGGAGCAGTAGCTGTCCAACCTCAATGACAGCTCCAGGAGACTGAATGGTAATGACCAGCTAGCCCAATGGGCTGAAATGAAAAGCCATCACCCTTACCTTAGGCAATACTCCCAAAGACTAGCCGTATTTTTACTGATTCTTGATCTGCTAACAGTACTATAGTCACCTGGTCTGCCACTTGGAAGACTACAGTTGGTAAATTAAAGATATTCCTGTTTGGGGCCACAAACTAGAAACAAATTGTGGCTGCCAATCAGACACTTTGGGTCACTCACATAGATACCCACGGTAACAGTAAGGGCCTGCTCTCTGATAAGACTGACTGAAATCAAGTTGCTGAACAAGTCTGTATTGCCTGGTCACTGGGACTTGTCACTAGGATCCATCACTGCACTAGATAAAGCAATGAACCCACCACAATAGACAGGATACAAAGTAAAAGGTATGTTTTTCATGCAGAAGATACCACTGCATACCAGACTTATGTATCTTGCCAAGTTGGCCTCCTTTTCTTGTGGTGAAGGAGTCCACATTACATGGAGGATTGCCCTTGCCCCTTCCCAGCAGGGACCTCTGTCACCTCCTCTTGGGCTCACCTAGTGCCTTTCCCCCATAGACATTTTTCAGGTTATGGTGTTGCTGCTCCACCATATGGAGTTGCTGCTCCAGTCTGATTAGCCTATTCAAGCTATAGCACTGAGGACCATGTTTTGGGGTTCCTAGACCTTCTATAGTCTGACCATGATATGCCTAACAATGAGCCAGTAGTTAGGTACTTAACGGACATTCCATGCTCCCTACCATCCTCAGGTATCTGGAATTGTTGAGAGCTTGGAATGGCCTTCTTGAAAATCAACTCAAAAAGGTTTCTGGCTCCACCTCTCTTACCTCCTCCTGGTCCACACTCCTGTATGAAGCAGTTTGCTTACTAACTGTGGCCACCTTCAGAAAGGGTTCATTTCATCCTTGTAGCCTCCTGGGAAATAATCAGGACAAAAGGAGTGCGGGATTATATACATCTATTTTGAAAATTTGGGATTCTGCCTGGCCCAACCCTGGTTATCATGCTTCTTTCTTTTTCCCAAAAGCAATCTCAGGATGGTTTGTTTCATATATCCCTTGGGTGGCCGCCAGCCAAAAGGGGGCTTAGAGATTCAAGCTTAATTCGGGTTTACCCACCTGGATTCATTTTGTTCAACTGATATGGTCCCAGATCATAAATATCCATAATGACCATCTGATTGAGTGCCCTGCTCACCGAGTCATTCTATAGTGGTCCACATAGGCCAAAATGGAAGACATAATAGGTTTCTAAATTTGTCCCATATGCACTTACCCTTCTATAAGCTATGGGCACAAGTAGGGGATGACTGGAGAAAAGGCGAAGTTATATCTACTGGAATGGGACACATTAACTCTGTGGCCAAAGAAGGAAAGCAACAACTTCAGCCCCTAGGAAGGGAACACATGAGACCTCAGGAAGTACAGGGATGGGGAGGACAATTAATACTTTCTTTGTCCTCTGGATCCACAAGTGCATCCTGGCAAAACAAATATATAGTTAGCTACCTGAATCAAACAGCAGCTGAGGCCAGCCATCTGACCTGCGTCTGTGTCATCTCTGACCATGTGCTTGCTATGAAACAGAAAAATTCACATGGGCATTGGTGGTTCTTAATTCTTTTGTTGTGCTTGATACCATCAATGACAGCTTCTGAATGTGGACCCCCTTGTATACATGGAAGTAGAGGGACTGGCACAACCTTATTTTAATCTGATGTACACAAATCCATATGCTTCTTCTGACATGTGAGAAGCTTTGGATTATGTCATGCATGGCAACTGAAGCAACAACTACTTGGTGATATTGCCCATGTGGCTTAGACAAATCAACGTAATGGTTGATCCAAGTTTAATGACAAATCCTGAAATAAAGTGACTCTTTATTTCAGCCTCTTTAGGCTATATGTTTGTATGTAGGAAAGAGTAGGCCATGGTATATTCCACCTTTGAGTTTGGGGGTTGCTTTTTGGCCCCTGTAATCTAGCACCTCCTGTAACTATCTGCAATGAGGCCAAAGATTAGCATGTCAGTCTAAACGCCCTTGCATGGGTCACAGTAGATAACAGACCAGCCCTAGATTACATCCTAGCTGTATAAAGTAAGATCCACTTTCTCCTCTGGGGCTTATTCACAGTTGATTTAGTCCAAGATACTGAGGGACATAGTTGATACCAATATTACAGGATGTTTTTATCCTGCTACTTGGAGTCTTGTTAAGTAAGTGCTGTATGAGACAAATTAAAGTGATGGTCCTAGTCTCTCTTGGTAAGATTAATAAGAGTAGCTGAGGTAGTGGCATACTCATGTCAAGACAATGCTGGGCTGACGGATGGGTTGTTGGAAGAGTCAATCTACCATGGGCCTGAAGCATTCCTAAATGTTCTTACTGGGTATGCTAAGAATGCAAAGTCTTGGCCACTCTTTACTTAGGTAATTTTTCAGGGTTGTGTTTGCAACAAGCAACTGGAGAGATGAGGTAACGTCTTCCTCTGGGCTTACTAAGTGCTTACTATAAAAGTGGTAGATTCCTGAAGTTCGGTGTTCCTCAGTTGTGACGAAAACCCACTGTGTGTAGCCTCTGCAACTTCCACATGTTCTCTGGGGGCAAGGGAAGCATAGAGGTGGCGCTCATTCTTTTTGCTGTGTTGTGAGTAATAAACTACTTTGTCTCTGACCCCGGAGTCTCGTATCTATTGTCAGCATCCATGAAACAGTAACAGACTAACTTCTTAGCTTATATTTAGGGTAAAATCACATCTCAAACTCCACAAATCATTCAATATCATTGTAATATGAAATGCATTGTAAGGGCAAGGAATGGTGGCTCATGCTTGTATCCCAGCACTTTGGGAGGCCAAGGTGGGCAGATCACTCAAGCCCAGGAGTTAGAAACCAGCCTGAGCCACATAGTGAGACCCTTTCTCTAACTAAAAAAAAAAGAAAAAAGAAAAGAAATGCACTGTAAGAGGAAGTAAAAAGTAAGATCAGAGAGGTGAGCAGGGGTTATAAAATGGATAGTCTAATATGTTATGATAAGGAGCCTAAAATTGATCATATTGGTAAAAAGGAGTGCTATAGACTGAATATATGTCCCCCCAACCCCCAATCCCCCCCAGTTTATGTGCTGAAATTCTAACGCCAATGTCATGGTATTAGGATACGGGACATTTGGAAGATGATTACATCATGAGGGTGGAGCTCATAAAGGGGATTAGTACCCCTAAAAAGAGACCTCAGAGAGCTCTTTCCCTCCCTTCTGTCATGTGAGGATACAGCAAGAAGACAGCCATCTATGAACCAGGAAGCAGGCCCTCACCAGACACAGAATCTGCTGGTGCCTTGATCTTGGACTCTCCAGCCTCCAGAACTGTGAGAAATAAACGTCTGTTGTTCCAGCCATCCAGACTAAAATATTTTTGTTATAGAAGCCCAAGCAAACTAAGACAGGAAAAAGGGAAGATTTAAGAAGGAAATGACATGACTGGATTTGTGTTTTTAGAAAAGATGCTGGAGGTTATGTGAAGCACTGATTTAAGGGGAACAAATCTTTAGGCAAGCAGAGCAGTAAGGGGGTTATTACAGCAATCCACAATAGAAATGTTGAGAGCTAAATGGAAATAAGGGAACAGATCAGTGAAATATATAATAAGATTCCTGAATGGCTACCAGATAGAGGGTGTTACCAACAACTGAAGAGATGGAAGAAAAAAATAGGGTTAGGGATAAAAATTTTTGAGTTCTGTTTTTTTTTCTAAAGTGGAGTTTGAGGCACCTGAAGGGAATCTATGCAGAGAGGTCTAGCAAAAAGAAAAGGTTGTGGGGGAGGGGCAGATATATACAGACCTGAAGATTAGAAGAGATGGCTAGATTCAAGATATAGATTTATGAGGCATCTATATTAATAGTTGTCTCAACTGTTTTCTCAGAAGACATTAATTTTCTGACATAAATCAAAGAATATAAATTGGAAATATGAATCTCTACACCCTTCTTGAAATATAAACATAATATAAATATCCACATAAATGGCTCAGTACAATGCAATCATGAGTTAGCTACCACTGTCATATAAAATGCAGAGTAGAAATGGATTAGAAAGGAGAATGCCTTCTTGTATGCTTAGATAATTTTCTTACTTCAGTTGATTTCGATGTCTGTTTGTACTCTGGTTTTGTCGTCTTTAAAGTGATTTTATAGGGAAGCAAACAGTTACAGCAATCAACTCATGAAAGACATAAATTCACTGAGCTACAGAAATAAAATGAAATCTGCATTGCTTTTTCCACTGACCGACATTCTTCCTCTTTACTTAAACTTCTGATTGTCAAGGCTTAATTCTGTGTTTTATTGCTAAAAGTTCTAAGTACTGAACAAATATGATGAGAATCACATCACTAATCTGCCATCTTAAGCAAATCTTTAAAAATATATTTTTTAGTTATTTGACAATTCTCTAAGCAAAGGCTAAGAATGTGCTCCAAAGACAGAATAGGAGCTTTATTTGCTATTTTCCAAGTTTAAGATGTTCATCCATCTGGCAGAGCAGCTAGACAATACATGAGCCAAGAACATCTCTCTGGCTTGAAATAGTTCTGGCTCTCGAAGAGGATTTGACTGAGGGAAAGGCAACATCTTTAGTTGCTCTGTGGCTGAACTCTTCTAATATTTCCCCCCAATGCCTTCTCCAAGCCTTGGCTCTATCCACTAACTTGGTTTCCATAGGAATAGACAGAGCTATCAAGTGGCACGTAGTCAAACAGCACAAATGAAAGAAGGAGAAAATGTTACTGTCAAAAAAAGGCTTTTCTCTATGAGAGGAAATTATGGAAAGGTATTCTTGACTCTGAGGCTTCCTTATCCAATGCCAGATTTTTCATGTGCTCTTCCTGACTAATACAGCCTATTTTATTTAGATTATTATGAAAATTAATCCCTTCATTGGAGAGCCTTTTATATATAGGAAACTAACCAAAAATAAATATTGAAAAAAGTTATAAAATGCTGTGATGCTTATTTCCACAAGGATAATTCTGTTGTGCTTGTGAGGTACTCTCATTTATTTAGAGTGGTGCTTTAAATTGGTACAACCTTTTAGGATGATTATAAAGTATATTTGGTTTCTCACAGTTGGTATTTTATTTAAGGACAACTTTTTTTTTGTCTTAAACTCTAGCAAAAGAAGTTCTCAAACTCTAGCATGCATCAAGATCGTCTGGAGGGCTTGAAAACACATAGGCCCTCCTCCAGAGTTTGTCATTCACTGGTGTAGGGGCCAAGAATCTGCATCTTGTAGCAAGTTTCTGGGAAGTGCTGGTGCTGCTGGTCTAGAATCCTAAACTTTGAGAACCACTGTTGAAACAAAGAACCTAACCTAGGAGTTTCCAATCCTTAGGAGCTTAAAAAAAAAGTCTGTTCCCATCCTAGATCAACAAAATCAGAATTTCTGGGACTTTGGAATTAATATTTCTTAAATTTTCGGTAGGTGATTCAAAAATGCAACCGGGCTTGAGAAGCACTGACCTAATTAAACCATTCATTCAACATTCAGTGGTTATTTTTGATGTAATTACTCTGTATCAGACTCCATGCTAAGAGTTGGGGAAGCTTTATACAGATGTACGCTTGTATGCAATGCAAAATTATAAGCAAGGAAGGGTAAATGCATAAAAAGGATACAAAAACAGACCACAGAGACAGGATAGAAGATGTACTTAAAAGTCATTTCTTGTGACTTCTTCAAGATGTCCTTGTGAAGAGGGGAAAGGGTTAGAATAGAATGACTTCATGAAAGAGATGGCAGTTGAACAGGATCTTAATTTAGGATCACTAACACTTTGGCACTCCTCGATGTCTCCATCTCGTTCCTGCTCCCAATTTCTTTGATATGGAGGGCAATAAGTATTTTCTGAATTTTATGTAAAGTGCTATATAAAGACAGCTTCAAATCTTACTCCCACCCCTTCCAATCAATTTGTCCCCATAAGCTCCTCCTATATGCATATTCTGAAGCCAACATTAGTAAGTTGTGTATATCATGTCTCTTGGATCCACTTATTACATGCTCCAATAACCCCCACACTATCCCTCCCTTTGACCGTAATAGAAAGTGAAACCATATGCAATGCTATTCACTGCTGTCATACAATGAGATCAGTTCTATGATAGCGGTAAGGACACACGGTAGTAAGAACTCTGTAGAGGGGCACCTAACCCAGCCTTGAGGGGTCAGTAGAAGCTTACTGGAGAAAACAGTGTCTGAGCTGCATGTTGAAAGTATATGCAATTACGCCAGCTTAAAGTAGGAAGGAAGCTGAATGTGCGAGGGCATTGTGTGTGGAGGATGAAAAAGAGGTGACTAGAATGAAAGCTTTAAATACACAGTATGTCTGAGGATAGAGTAGAACTGGGGACACAGGACACTGAAGCCCAAAAGATAAGCAAGAACTCGATGATGAAAAGTGCAGGGTCAAGGAGTTTGGGCTTTTCCTTTCAGTCTTCTGAAGTAGTACTGAAGGATTTTTTTTTTTTTTTTTTTTTGAGATGGAGTCTCACTCTGTTGCCCAGGCTGGAGTGCAGTGGCATGATCTCGGCTCACTGCAAGCTCTGCCTCCTGGGTTCATGCCATTCTCCTGCCTCAGCCTCCCGAGTAGCTGGGACTACAGGCGCCCGCCACCACGCCCGGCTAATTTTTTGTATTTTTAGTAGAGACAGGGTTTCACCGTGTTAGCCAGGATGGTCTCGATCTCCTGACCTTGTGATCTGCCCGCGTTGGCCTCCCAAAGTGCTGGGATTACAGGCGTGAGCCACTGCGCCCGGCCAGTACTGAAGGATTTAAGTAAGGGAGTGACATGAGAGAGGTCTCAGCCAGAACACCCCCACACCCAAAGGCAAATCACTGAAGTTTTCCTAGCCTCCGTTTCCTCTCACATGAAAAATAAGGAGGGTGGATTATGATCTAAAGCCCACCCAGCTTAATGTCCTTTGACTCTATGATTCTAAAAGGCAGAAGACCCACTCCCTATAGCTACTTCAAAACTAAATGTTCTTTATTCTAACTGACTCAACAATGACTTAATTTCTAATAATTTTTATTTTCCTTAACCACAGGGTAACAGTTTTTACACCTATTTCCTTTTTCCCAATACTGCACAAGTAATTCATTTTCCTAGCATATTGATGTTCGCTTTAGGGGATCCAAAAATGCCACTCCATGGGGAGGCAGTATGGTGTAATAAAATGAGAATGGATTTTGGAACCAGTCAGATCTGGGCACTTCATTGGCTATATTATTAATAACTGTGAGCAAGTTACTTCTCAAAGCCTCAGATTTCCCATTGGTAAAAAAGAAAAAAAAGTGACCAGTGCACAACGAGTACTCAACAAATATTGGTTTCTTTCTCAGATACCATCATCGCTCTCCTCTCATCATAAAAGTAGTCTCTGTAAACAAAATAGCTTTCATTTGCTCCTAATGTTCTCATTGTTTGATGTCCATGATAATCTGTGTAGCCTGTTCTCCTTACTGGCCCTGACCAGCCTTCTCAGTAACACTGCAAGCAAAGTTATTAAAACATCATATTTTAATATTAAACTCAGAAGCTAAATGCAACAAATCTTGTTTAACTCCTGGTTCCTTTGAAGCACCCCAAGTCTTGTAGGCTCCATCTTTAGTTTTCCAACAATGTACCTTAGTTTTATTGATCCTAGCATGCAGTTTAGAAAAATCAATTCGCCTACTCTGCGAAGATATGTGCCTTTGGGGGAACTGTTTCAAACAACTGACTGAATCCATCTGTTGCCTTCTCTACTTCAGTTCCACACTATGGATGGGATTTCTTAGATGGTGGGAAAAGACAAATATACAGACAAATGTATAAGTAAATTCAATTATACTAAAAAACCTTTAATGAACCTCATTCAGACCATGCATTAAAGGGTTTAATCAAATGCTGAGCATAACTAGTAATCTGACTTAGTAACTATTATCCATTTTCAAAATGGTAGCCTAAATCCTCACAGTGATGATGCTTGAATTCAAAACTGTATCTTCTAGTTTCAAATTTAGCCATCTTTAAAAAATTATATCAAAATATACCTCCATCTGCAAATCAATCCCTGAACTCTATACTGCTCCTCATCTGTCTGCCACCATTCTAGACCTTTTTATTTGAAACTAAGAGAAGCAACTGAGTTGAGAAAGCATAATGCTACAGCTTAGTGGCTGAAGTGAGGAATAAAGATTTGCAGATTAAAGACTATTTTAGTTGTGTCAATTTGTAATTTATGCCAGGGTAGATATCCTATTTGTTATAGCTATGTTTTAACTCTAATCTAACTATTCTTCCAAGTGCAAGCACACTACAATTCTGAAATCAATATTTTGGTATTTCCTTCAAGCCCTTTGTGGACCAAATGGAAATAAACAAACATACATTTTAGAAACCCATTCAAAAATTAGAAATTATATGTTTTACATATATTGAAAATTCTGAAAAACTATTAAAAATTGGGAAAACAAAGTAAGAAAAAAGGTTACCAACAATTTTATTACCCTAAGCCTAACACAAGCTCTGCTAGCATTTCTGTGAAAACTCTTCTAATCCTTTTTAGTTTTTTGTTTAAAAAGAGAGAGGATTTGCATAGTTTTCATCAAAGTATACATCTAACTGTATATCTTAAATAAGAAGTGGTTTTAAAAATAACTTGTGCAGCTGTGCACAGTGGGTCACACCTATAATCCCAGCACTTTGGGAGACTGAGGTGGGTGAATCACCTGAGGTCAGGAGTTTGAGATTAGCCTGGCCAACATGACGAAATCCCATCTCTACTAAAAAAAACAAAAATTAGCAGGCATGGTGGTGCACACCTGTATTCCCAGCTACTTGGGAGGCTGAGTCATGACAATCGCTTGAATCCAGGAGGCAGCAGTTGCAGTGAGCCAAGATAGTGCCACTGCATTCCAGCCTGCGTGACAGAGTGAGACTCTGCCTCAAAAATAAATAAATAAACAAAAAATTAAAAATGAATGAATAACTAAATAAATAACTTTTTCATGTGGCAGCCATCATTGTAACAACCAACTCAGGTGTGAGTGGTCAAATGATGCTAACAATAGAGTGGGTTTCAGGGGTCCCAAGATATTTATATAGTTTCAAATTAGCTCCCACAAGATACTTATTATTTATAGTTACAATGGAAAAAATAGTGATGTCACATCAGAGGAACCTGGCAGGAGCTTCTTTATTCAAGTGAATAATCCAAAATTAACACCATTACTGGGACAAATTGATGACACATGTTCCCTGATATGAGGCACTGAGAGGAACACAACATCACTCCTGTGGTATTCTTACCAAAAGTGCATAATCTGAATCTAATTATAAGGAAATATCAGACAAATTAAAAAGGAAGGCTACTGTACAATTTAACTGGCCTGTATACTTAGAACATGTGAATATCATGAAGTACACACATACATACACAAAAGACTGAAAAACTGTTGCAGATTAATGAAGACTAAAAAGACATAAATGATTGAATGGAATGCCTGATCCTGGATTTTTTTTTTTTTTTAAATAGATGACATTGTTGGGACAATGGGCAAAATCTAAGTAAGATTTTTGGATGAGATAATATTATTTATGTTAACTGCCTGATTGTGATAATTGAGCTGTGGTTATGTAAGAGAATGTCTTTGTTTTTAGAAACTATGCACTGAAATTTAGGGGCAAAGGAGTATCACACCTGCAACTTACTCTAAATGATTCAGAAGGCAATATCTACACATTCCCATATATCAAGCCAAAGTAGAGAGAAGGATAGAGCACACGTGTCAAAATGTGCACATTTGAGGAATTTGAGAGTATATGAAAATTATTTGCACTGTTCTTGAAACTTTTCTGTAAATTTGAGATTATATCAAAACATAAAGTTAGAAAAAAAGAAAAAAACTTAAAATTTTTGTTATAAAAGCAATAACATGTCCATTAAAGGAATTTCAAAAATAAAGTATAAAGAAGAAAACAATGATCAGCCTGCACCTCTTAAACCTGAGGTAACTGCAGTTTACATTTTTACATACTCTTTTCCTGTCTCTTGTCTACAAGGAGTTGTTTCTTATCCTCAGATTGCACTTAAATTTCAAAATCCTCCTTAATCATGCCTTACTTAATATTCACAGTATTCTTGTTGTGGAAACCAGAATTATTCTCACTACTTAGATGAGGAAATATAAATTCAAAAAGATTAAACTATGGGTTTACTTTTAAAAGATTATCTGTTTATATCCTATAATAGAAAAAAAGTCACTAAATAGCTGGTTGAGCATGATTCACAAACTGTCTGAGATCTAGTTTCCTGTAAAATGAGAAGTTAGTAGTAGATGATCTCTAGGATTCCTTCTAACATTAAAATGCTACAATTCTAACATGTTCTATCATCACAATTTTTTTTTGTATAGAGAATTTGTAGTGCCTAGCACAGTGCCTCATTTATAGTGGGCACTACATAAACATTTTTTGAATAAATAACAAATGCTTTACAAATTGTAAAATGGATAGTTATCGAGGTTACCAAGATTGAATACTATATGTGAGTGGTTTGTAAAGTATAATTTATAATTATAATTAATTATAATTATTATTGATGATTTGGAATAGAAAATATAAAACAAATTGCTCATTATTCTAAAGTAGAGATTAAAGTTAAGACAACAGATAAAATATGTCACCTTTTTGTAGGACTCTAAGACATTTACTATGAAGTTTATTTCTATATTACTCTTGTTTCAAGTATAATTCACCTTATTCTCATCAATAACCAATTTAACTGACTGTTTACAGACAGATGGAGAGACAAATGACAAATTAGTACTCCCCAGGTTTGTGGCATGGACATAAAAAGTGAATTTATTTTTCAAATACCTTTTATAGCCATAGCCTTGCAAGTAGAAGACATCTTATCTAGTTTACTATTGATCCAAATGACAAGGCTGAGCATCAGATTAAGGATATGTCAGAAACCTGAGAAAGGCTACCAACAGATGCAGCAGGATGGCAGCTTCCTTCAAAATGATCTATTAAGGCTACTGTGTTTACAAAGGCAGTCGAGAAAACAGCACAATATACTAGGTCACCAGCAAAGTGGCCATAAAAACTTCTGATACTAATGTGAACCCCCATACACCAATCATGATACACGTTTATTTTCAGCAATAAAAACTATGCACAGACTTTTGCAGATAAACAAAAAATATGTGACTTGTTTTTCACCCCACATCCCTTTCCTATTGTCACAGTGTCTTCTTCAACGAAAGGAAGCATTCCTAAGAGATGACATCTGTTGTGAGATAATGGGAGATACTATATAATTTAAGCTGACTGTCAACCAGAAAGGTCAAGCGCAATTCAAGAATTTCATTTTAAGATATTTTCTTTGGTGATATTAAAATATGACATAGCTAAGTAGGTAATGACCAAAAAATATCATGCCAAAATGGAGTCCTAAAAAACAGAAATTCTGAGGTATTTCTTATATATAGCACAATATTTTATATAAAAAAGAAACATTATTTTTGGTATAACATACTAAGCATACTTAAAAAAAAGTAGCGAAACAACAACAACAACAAAAGAAACCTGTTCAGAGGTGGGAAAATCTTTTTTTTTGTGATCACCTTGGGATTAGCACATCTTTATGGAAGATCCATTACTTTCTAGACTAGTATGAATTGAAGAATTTTGTGAGAATCATGGGAGTAGAAAAAGCTGCAGAAAATTCCCCTTTCAGATGCCTTTGCACATACTTGAACTGTTTTTTCAAAACCCAGAGTGCTCTGAACAATATCAAGAGACCAATATTTGACACTGTTAAAAACTAAAGAGATAGATAACTGTGGTCTAAGTCGATTTAAAACATCAGCCAACTATTCAACTTCTTTAGTTTGCCTTTTAAACCAGCATATGATACTTTTTTTATGGCAATTATAGAATGTTTTTATCATCAGCTTAAATAGCAGTGAATAGAAGTGAACTGCATTATCCTTATTAAATGCTATAGGTCTAACTTGTCAGGACAGCTGGGTTTTAGTCCTGGCTCTAACTAGTTATCTAAACATAAATATATCATTCAATTTACCAAACAATTATTGAGTACCTTCTTTGTGTAAGGCATTGTTTTTAGTTGTGATGAGTAAAACAACTTTCTGGGCCTCAGTTTCCTCAATTGTGAAATGAGGAAATTCATTTAAGTTATAAACTAATATTTTATTTACCAAAGTGTTTTACAGATCACTGTTTCCTTAAATGCTGTTAGTTTATGCTGGAAAAAAAAAGGCATTGGGATCAAATGATTATGAGAAATTTTGGACTTAAAAAATTAATGGGTTTCTTCACTGTGCAACTTCTCAGAGCTTCTAGAATGCTTATACATGCTAAATTTTCAAGGAGGGACATGCAGTAGTTCCTACACTTATCTGACCATGGGACTCATTTTTTTACACAATATTACATGTGAATATTACTTTAAGAAAGAAGATTTGGGGCTGGGCATGCCCAGCACTTTGGGAGGCTGAGGCGGGCAGATCACCTGAGGTCAGGAGTTTGAGACCAATCTGGCCAACATGGTAAAATCCTGTCTCTACTAAAAATACAAAAATTAGCCACGCATGGTGGCGCACGCCTATAAGCGCAGCTACTTGGGAGGCTGAGGCAGGAAAATCGCTTGAACCGGGGAGACAGAGTTTACAGTGAGCCTAGATCATGCCACTGCACTCCAGCCTAGATGATAGAGCGAGACTCTGTCTCAAAAAAAAAAGGAAGCTTTGGGAAATGCTGCACTAAATATTTTTCAAGGTTCATTTTAGCTTTTATAATTTGTATTTCTTTTTATAAGAAACACAGAGCTGCTAAATACCTAGCCTGGATAAAATAAACTTGAGAAAAAAATGTTCATAAAGCCAAAGAAAAAGTTACCCAAGACTACAGTTATTAACAACAAGAAGTCGAGCTACTGAGTAATAGGCAATATAAAACATTGAGAATGAATAACAGTAAATGGGGCAGGAAAACAAAATTACAGGGTATGTTTGGAGCAAGGATTTAAAAAAAAATCAAGAGTTCTTTCAAGCTACTTTATCAAAAGTAACTGGTATGTGCTTCACAATGGCTCACCAAATACTATAGATGCTAAACATCAAATGTATGTTGGACTTTATGTTTTGTACCTTAGGAGATATAATTTGCTGAGAGCTACGGTGAAATATCTATGTTATTGCCTGCAACATGCCTTGCACTCATCCTCTACAAGCCCATCACATTACTTTCAAGCCTACCACTAACTCAAATTCCCTATCACATCCTTAACTCTTTTCTGCCAATGGATAAGAGATATTGCTCTGGTTAGAATTAGGTGGCAGTAAACAGGGTTGTAAAGCTCAAAGCTTCCAAGTGCAGTCATGCACATCTGGGGAGGATTTCTGACAGCCCACAATAAATCTAGTTAGTCTAAGGAGACTAAATTTATGAATGAGACTGCTTAGTAATAGAGCCAAGTTCAAGAATGAGCCTGCTGACCTAATAGTGGAATATTCAGTGGAAAGAACAAAACTTTGGAGGTGCAGCAACTTCTTTAATTCTGAAGGCCACCAAAATAAGTAAGCAATGTCTATGAATGCTACTGTGTGACATGGAAGGTTAAAGGGATAGACAAGTGATATGCGGAAAGAAAGGAGAGGGAAGAGAGAAAGAAAAAAAGGAAGTGGAAAAGAAAAAGAGATGAAAAAATTTAGGATTCGATAGGAAATAAAGAAATTTGTATAACAGGAAACTCTATCATTCTCTTCTGTAATCAACTTCCTCAATGTTTCTAAAAAATGCCATGGCCATTTCTGCCTTTTAATCTTTGCTCACTCTATTCCCTCTGCCTGAAGTTCTCTCTGGGTTCTCATTCTATGTCAAAAGTTGACCATTTCCTTAAGACCCACCTGAAATTTCAATTCCTCCATGTATTAGGCAGGTTCAGTACAGGAAACAGAAGCCATTTAGGTATTTTAGGCAGGAAAGATTTTAATGCAGGGAATTATGTACTTATAAAGTAAGTGGAAGGACTCTAGCTAGGCTTAAGGAATGACTCCCTGAATGATGTAAAGTCGCCATTGTGATTACAGTATTAAGTTCAGTGCACATCTGCAGATGCATCAGGAAGTCAAAACAAAAAAAACTATTGTAATAACTGCTTTTCAACACCCAGTCAGAAGAATAATGGAAATTGAAATGTTCTATAAAAGCACCCCCTAATGACTGTTCCTGCCTCTGAATATGAGAAGCACTATGGCCAGACTTGCTTGTATGGGACACTCAGCATACTAACACTGGCTTGTAAGATTATGCCCTCTTTAAGTATATGTGCCCATTCTCCTTATCTTGGGTGTAAGGCCCTTGCAGCTAGAACCATAGTGCATGTCTCTAGTCTCTTACTCTTCTGATTAAACCTAACTCAATTCCTTTGGATAGTTCTTTAAAGTATAAATTGCTAATTATAAACAGGTAATGCCTGCTTTTGCAGACTATACCTTTCCGGTTTAGTGTAAAGGAGTGCTAGCCCAACACTTCCAAGGTAATTCTGGCTTCCAGTCTTATATCTTGTTGTGGGATGAAATATTTAAAACCTTTTGTGGAAATGTATGTCTATAATTAGCAAGTGGTTGAGATTCTTTTATCTTTGCAGATGGAAATGATAATGATAATTGGGGTTGGGGAGCAGATGGACACATTTCTGATATGTCTGAAATCATTCTCAAAACTTGACCTAAGTGGTTTGCATTCTCCTTGTACTTGTTTGGAAGCAATTGTCCATCACGTTTCTGCATATCTGGTAATTTGGACTATCTTTTCAAAGACGTCTGCATAACTAGTTGCTTTGGAAGCTAGAAATGGTACCTCCCTTCAGGTTAGAGGACAGATTTGTTTGCTAACCAGGATAATAAAGATAATGTTTCATTTGGTGGCAAAGGATAGGCAGGTTTGCTCACAGCCTTGATGTAAGATTGGAGGTTTTTAAAGTTCAAGTTTCCTCAGGTGTGACACTGACCCTCTGCCTTTGCAGCATCTACGTGGACTTGCCTCCATACCACCCTTATGGGACTTGGGGGCAAAGAGAACCAATGCAGACATGAAGCTCATGCTACCTGCTGTGCCATAAGCAATAAACTGTCTAAATCAATTTGGAATTATGGTCTTTTTAACAGCTGAATCTATGTGGCAAGCCAGCCTAGCAGCTGCAGTAGCTTGACTGCTTGACAGTATTGTCTTTTAGGAAAGTGCTCATTGACTATTTGTTACATGAGTAAATGAGTGAATGAAATCTGGCTGCAGTGTGAAGAATGGTTTGAAGAGGGGAAAGACTTGAATCAGGAAGATTGGTAGGCTACTTCAGTTGGTTAGACATTAGATGTGGTAAATCAGATTAGAATGACGGAATAAAAGAGATGGGTAAAAGAGCCAAAAAGGGGAAGCCCCATATATGCATATAGACTCCCTTAAAATCCTTGGCTGATCCCTGAACTGACTATGTATGGGAGACTCCAAGATGTCTGCAGAAACCCACAAAAGGAAAGTTGAAAAGCTGATCAGAGATTTCAGCTACTACCCAAGGCATAGGGGTGGAATTTGGAGTTTGAGTTCCACTTAGTTAGAGATCTTAGTACATATTTCAGACTTCCCATTGAAATCTCAGAAGGGCCATGCCTTAAAAGTATAGACTATGTACCAGGACTGTGGACCTGGTCTAATAGATTCAACTAGACTAAGGGAAAAACCGAGACACCCAACAAGCTCAGTGTAATTAGTCAGCTTTAACTTTTGCAAAACAAAAAGTCAACATTCTTTAGAGGAAGATAACAGAATCAAGAGTCCCTACAAGGTATCATCCACAATTCTGAGTATACTATAAAAAATTACTCCATATGCAAACAAACAGAAAAACAGGACTCAATTTTAAGAGAAAAAAACAAAATAAATAGATCTTAAGATAACCCAGATGTTGGAATTAGCACACAAGGAATTTACAATAGCTTTATAAATATGGTCAAAGACTTAACAGAAAAAGATGGTCATTAATTACCAAACAAATGAGGGAATCTCAGCAGAGAAAAATTACATAAAAAGAACGAATTGGAAATTCTACAATTGTAAAGTACTATATCTGAAATGTAAAAATCATAGCATGGACTTAATAGTAGACTAAAAAACAGAAGAACAAGCCAATAAATTTCAGTTTAGATCAACAGAAATAATTAAATTTGAAGACAAGGAAAAAATGTTTCAAAAATCAATAGAACCTCAATGACCTGTAGGACAATATAGAAAAGTCTAATGTTATGTCTAATTGGTGTCCCAGAAGAAGAGAGAATGGAACAGATAACAGTATTTGAGAAATGATTTAAATTTGGTAAAAATATCAACTTTTATATCCAAGAATCTCAGTGAATCCAAAGCATGGTTAATATAAAGAAAACTACCTCTATGCACATGATACGGAAACTATTGAAAACCAAAGCTAAAAAAGAAAACACTGAAAGAAGCCAGAAAAACCACCACCACCATTATACACATAGGAACAACAGGGATGATGGTGTACTTCTCATCGGAACCGATGGCTACCAGAAAACAATAAAATGATATAGTTAAGTTTTATGAGGCATAGTGTAATATTCCAATGCAGTAAGTGAAAGATGCATACTGTAAACCCTAAAGCAACCTCTTAAAAATAATACATAGGTATAGGTAAAGAGCCCATTGAAGAACTAAAATGAAAAATTAAAAATTTGATTAATGCAAAAGAGAAAAAGAAAACAGATTGAAAGGAGCAATAACAGATGGCTCAAAATAAAAATAATAAGATGAAAAACTTAAAATCAACCATATCAAGAATTCATTAAACATAAATGGACTAATGTTTCAATTAAAATGCAGATATTGTCAGACTAGATAAAAAAGAAAGTCTATAAGAGATGCTTATGTTGTCTACAAGAGATACACTTTAAAGACACAGATAGGTTGAAAGTAATAACAGAAAAACATTTGCCTGAAATGAGTGATAAGAAAGTTGGAGTGGCTACATTAGTAACAGATAAAGTAAACAATAAGATATTTACATAGTTTCAAAGTACTGTCCCTCAAAATATTTATTGATTATAAAGATAAAAAGCCTACAAGTATCTTAATTAAGTGAGCAAGTGAATGTAATTAGTGATGAAAAGCATCAAAATTTTGTGACACATAATAGGATTCAATAGGAAGAACACAGCATTACTCCTATGATGTCTCTGCCAATATGGACAACACAAATCTAATCATGAGAAGATACCTAACAAACCCAAATTGAGGGACATTATATAAAATATGTAGCCAGGGCCAGGCATGGTGGCTCACACCTGTAATCCCAGCACTTTGGGAGGCTGAGGTGGCAGATCATGAGTTCAGGAGATTGAGACCATCCTGGCCAACATGGTGAAACCCTGTCTCTACTAAAAATACAAAAATTAGCTAGGCGTGGTGGTGCATGCCCATAGTCCCAGCTACTCGGGAGGCTGAGGCAGAAGAATTGCTTGAATCCCAGAGATGGAGGTTGCAGTGAGCCGAGATCGTGCCACTGCACTCCAGCCTGGCGACAGAGCAAGACTCCGTCTCAAAAAAAAAAAAAAAAAAAAAAAAAAAAAAAAATGCCAGGTGACGGTGGCTTACATCATGTCTGTAATCCCAGTACTTTGGGAGGCTGAGGAGGGCAGATCACCTGAAGTCAGGAGTTTGAGACCAGCCTGAACCAACATGGAGAAACCCCGTCTCTACTAAAAATACAAAATTAGCGGGACCTGGTGGTGCATGCCTGTAATCCCAGCTACTCTGGAGGCAGGAGAATCCCTTGAACTCGGGAGACAGAGGTTGTGGTGAGCCAGATCGCACCATTGCACTCCAGCCTGCACAAGAAGAATGAAACTCTGTCTCAGAAAAAAAGAAAAAAATCTAGCCCTCAATCTTCAAATGTGTCAACACCATTAAAGTTGAGGAAAGATTAAGAAACTTTTCTAGATTGAAGGACACTAAATAGGTTTGACAAAGGCAATGTGTGATTCTGAACTTAATACCTAAGGATATTATTGGGATAATAATAGGGTCTGAGGATAATATTGTATAAATGTTAATTATCTGATTTTGATGGTGATATAGATATAGATTTTTGTCCATGGTTTCTGGCTCTTAACTCCCACAGACCTTGTTACAGTCTTTTGTTAAAATGTTGGGTGCTTTAGGCCTCAGAAACAGGCCTCAGAAAACAATCTCTCTCTCTGACCTTCTCCTGCTTTCCTTTCACCTGATCCTTTTTCTCCCCAAGGCAGGCCCTTAGAAACTAAAAATATACTCTATTCTTCCTCTGCCTCTGGCCATAAAGAAATTCTCTGACCTACTTTGTCTGACTGTAGGTTACAAGACCTCTGTTTCAAAAGAGCTTTGCCCCATACCCTGGAGGAAGGAATGCTGCAGAGAGGCCAAGATGAATCTGAACAGACAGGCCTTAATGGGTTTCCCCCTCAATCTATTACAATTAGATCACAACTTTTTGGCCCAATCACATTTCTACATGGTTGCTAACCATGCCTATCCAATGAAGTCTCCATAAAAGGCCCAAAAGGATGGGGTACAGGATAGCTAAATATGTGGAGGCTTATAGGAAGGTGAACAAGAAATTCATCCATATGCTGGGAGGGTGGTGCATCCCACTCCACAGAGACAGAAGCTCCTGTGCTTGGGACCCTTCTATACCTTGCATTATGTAGCTTATCTTTTCTTTTTTCTATTTTATTTATTTATTTTGATAGAGTCGGGGTTTTGCAATGTTGCCCAGGCTGGTCTTGAACTCCTGGGATCAAGGGATCCTCTCGCCTCAACCTCCCAAAGTGCTGGGATTGTAGGCATGAGCTATGGTACCCAGACCACGTATCTCTTCAACCGGCTGTTTATTTGTATCTTTTAATATATCCTTTGTAATAAACTAGTAAACCTGTTTCCCTGAGTTATGTGAGCCACTCTAGCAAAGTAATTGAAACTAGACAGGGAGTTGTAGGAACCCCAACTTGAAGCCGGTTTGGTCAGAAGTTCAGGTGGCCTTGACTTGTAACTGGTGTCTGAAGCATGAGGCAGTCTGGAGACTGAGACTTCAATCTGTGGGATCTGATACCATCTCTGGGTACATAGTGTTAGAATTGAATTAGGGGATATCCAGCTGCGTGTCCGCTACAGAACTGACTGCTTGCTTGCTGGTGGAGAGGTCTCCATATATTTGGTCACTGAAGTCTTCTGTGTTGATTGTTGTGTTGAGTGAGAGAGCAGAAAAAAAACCCAAACATGTGGAGTGTGTTTTCTCCCCTCATAATTTCAAACTTGAAGAAAATGCAACATAGCAAAACTTGTGAGTTGCAGCTAAAGCAGTGGTTAGGAAAATTTCACAGGCTTAAATGATTATATGTATTTAAGAAAACTATATATACAATTAGGTAATTATAAATAATATATTTATATATTATGTATATATAATATTTTATAATAATTTTATCATAATAATGATTATATAAAATCATTGACCTAAGATTCCAGCATAAGAAGCTAGAAAAAGATTGAGATAGAACAGCGACCCCTTTCAGGGACCTGCTGGGTCCCACTCAGCATGGAAATAAAGGAACCATTTTGAGTCCCTTCAAGGGAAAGTCCGGCACCCAGCTAGCCTTGAAAAGTAAATGAGCAACCTGATAAGCAAGAAGATAGTAAAAACAGTTTCCCAAGCAAGCCAGAGTCACAAGGTATTTTGATATCCCATGGAAACTAAAAGATAACATCTTAACATATGTTCTTGAGTTGTTTATCAGAAACTCCCACCAGATGAAAAATGCCAACAGCTATCACACAGGCCTCAGATAAAGGAGAATTGAAGGCTGAATTCTGACCATCATTTTTTGTTCTAAATTTCTTCCTGAGGAGCCTTGGAGAAATCATTGAAAAACACAGCATACTAAAATGGAGGTAAGAAGAAATAAAATCTGAAAAGTCTAAATCTATAAAAGAAAGTAGGTTTGTTGCCAAAAAACCTTCCTACCAAATCGAAAAGAAAAAACTCCAGCAGGACTAGATAGTTTCACTGGTAAATTCTACAAAAAACTTAAGAAATAAATAATTCCAATCTTATCAGTCTTACTCAACTTTATAAATAATAGAAGAAGATGAGACAGTTTCCCAGCTTATTTTATGAAGTCTGCAAATCCTGATAGGAAAACCTGACAAAGACATTACAAGAAAAAAAAAAACCGTAAACTATAGACCAATATTCCTTTTAACATTGTTGCAAAAATCCTTAATGTATTAGCAAATTAAATTGAGCAATACATAAAAAGTAGGACTTAATCCCAGAAGTGCAAGGTTGGTTTCATATTTTAAAATCAACTGATGTGGCTGGGTGTGGTGGCTCACACCTGTAATCCCAGCACGTTGGGAAGCCAAGGAGGGCAGATCACTTGAGGTTAGGAGTTCGAGACTAGCCTGGCCAACATGGTGGAACGCTGTATCTACTAAAAATACAAAAATTAGCCAGGTGTGGTGGCGCGCAGCTGTAGTCCCAACTACTCAGGAGGCTGAGGCAGGAGAATTGCTTGAACCTGGAAGGTGGAGGCTGCAGTGAGCCGAGATCACACCACTGCACTCCAGCCTGAGCAACAAAGCGAGACTCCGTCTCAAAAAAAAAAAAAATCAATTGATGTGTTGTGTGTGGTGGGGTGTGTGCCTGTAGTCCCAGCTACTCGGGAGGCTGAGGTGGGAGGATTGCTTGAGCCTAGGAGTTCAAGTCTAGCCTGGGCAACACAGTGAGACTCCATCTCTCTATATTTTTTTAAACAATTGATATAATGAGCAAAATAAATAAAGAACAACAACTACATGATAATTCCAATAGATGTAGAAAAGGCATTTGACAATATTCAACACCAACTCTTGGTTTAAATTCTCAGCGAACGAGAATCAAAAGAAAGTTTCCTCAATCAGTGTATCATTTATCAGTTTTTTGCCTCTCAGCTCCAAATCAGCTTCTTTACCTTGTTTTGTGAGACTAGACCCTGTGAAAATTTCTCCTTTGCCAGTTGCCACAATATTTGACTTTATCTGTAGCAGGTGCAGCAGGGACACTGCAAATAATAGCAGAGGAAGGGGCTCTTCACACTGGTTCCAATGTGCTCTTTTTGCTCCTATGATGCAGATGTCAGAGGTCTATAGGAGACTCAGTGGGTCTCACACTCCAGTAAGTTTCAGCACTACCCCAGTGGGCAACTTTCTGCTCATCAGCCTCAGCTCTCTAGCTCTGGCCCTTGGCATTCCAGTGAACTTCACCATCCAGAGGCACAGCCACACTCATTCCTACGAGGCCTGAATCTCAGCTTCCAAGTTTGTTCCTCCCTTGGATACTCTCCCTAAGCCTCAGAGGTAGTAGCTTCCCCCTACATTTGTTATTCCTGTATTCTTTAGCTCAAGGACATCTTTTAAAAATTGAAGTTAATTTCATGTTTAGTGGTGAAATACTACATGCTTTCTTCCTAAGATCAGAAATAAGGCAAGGATGTCTACTCTAATCACTTCTATTTAAATTTGTAATGGAGGTGTTAGCCAGTAAAATAAGGCTGAAAAAAAGAAAAGAAGGAAGAAAGGAAAGAAGAGAGGAAGGAAGGGCATAAAGATTTGAAAAAAAAAAACCCTCATTTTAATTTATATATGAGATGATTGTTTATGTAGGAGCCTAAAAAAATCTATGAAACGACTAATATAATGAAGAACTTTAGCAAGTTTGCAGAAAAAAGATCAATGCAAAAAGATCAAAGACCTACAAATGACAAGCACACATAAAGATCTCAGCATCATTTGTCATTAGAGAAATGCAAATTAATACCACTACACACCTAAATGGAATAAATGGCTTTATTTAGAATGGCTCAAATGAAAAAGACTATACAAAGTATCCTCATAAGAAAGTGAGGGTATGGAGGAAATAGAACTTTCATTCACTATCAGTGAATGTAAAATAGTACAAGCACTTTGGAAAACTGTTCACCATCTTCTTAAAAGTTAAACGTACACCTGCTATATGACCCAGCCATTCCATTTCTAATGATTTGCCCAAGAGAAATGAAAGCATATGCTTACAGATGAATGTTCTTACCAAACATTAGTAATAGCCCAAAACAGAAAACAACCCAAATGTTCACCAACAGGCAAATGGTTAAACAATCTGTAGTATATCCAAGGCTAGGTGCTGTGGCTTACGCCTGTAAACTTTAAACTTTTACCTTGTTAATGCCTGCAATCCCAGCACTGTAGGAGGCTGAGTCAGGAGGATCACTTGAGACCAGGAGCTTGAGAACAATTTGTAATATATCCATACAATAGAATAATACTGAACAATGATAATATATAAATCATTGGTATATGCAATAATAACATTAATGAATTTCAAAATAATTATACTGAGTGAAAGAAGCTAGGCAAAAAGAATAGTTTTACATGATTTCATTTATATAAAATTCTTGAAAATGCAAATCAATCCGTTGTGACAGAGAACAGATCACTGGTTGCTTGGGGAGGGAGGGTGGAGGCAGAGAGTGGTTGGAAGAAAGGATAACAAATGGTCATGAGGAAACTTTTGAAGATGTGTAAATATGGTACAACTTATCAAATTACACATCTGAGATATACATAATTTGTTACATATCAATTACATTCAAGAAATTACTAAATATACGGAAGGAATAGTGGGGATGGTGGCACAACGCTGTGAATGTGCTTAATGCCACTGAATAGTATACTCAAAAATGGTTAAAATGGCAAATTTTATGTTATGTATATTTTTGCAAGATTTTTATAAAGAATCTGTGCAAAAGAGATTTAAAAAATCAATCAAAATATATTACTGACTGGGCGCAATGACTGATGCATGTAATCCCAGCACTTTGGGCAGCCAAGGTGGGAGGATTGTTCATGGCCAGCAGTATAAGACCAGCCTGGGCAACACAGCGACACCCCATCTCTACAAAAAAATTTTAAAAATTAGCTGGGTATGGGGGCACAAGCCTATAGTCCCAGCTACTTGGGAGGCTGAGGTGGGAGGAATGCTTAACTCAGCAGTTCAAGGCTGCAGTGAGCTATGCTTCTACCACTGCACTTCAGTGTGGGTGACAGAGTAAAATCCTGTACCAGAAAAAAAAAAAAAAAGACATTGCTATCATAGGTAATCTAATATGAAATCTTATTTAAAAACTTTGGTTAGTGTCTTATTGTAGTAGCATCTAAAAATAATATAAAAAAATGAGTAAAGGACTTGAGCACATAACTTCACAAAAGAAAATATAGAAATTATTATTAAGCACATGAAAAGTACTCAACTTCATCAGTCATTAGGTAAATGCAAATTAAAACAAAAATGAGAAACACACTAGAAATGCTAAAAGTAAAAGGACTGACAAAACCAAATATTGCCCAAGATATATGGCATCTGAAACTCTCACATACTGTGTTGTTGGTCAGAGTGTTAAGTGGTAGCAACATTTTGGAAAACCATTAGGCAGTATCTACTAAAGCAAAAAATATGCAGGCACTATTAAAGAGCATTGCACTTTCAGGTATTTATTTGATGAGTACAAATGCCCACAAAAAGACTTGTACAAGAATGTTAATTTTTTCAATTTATTCATAAGATTCTCTCATAATAGCTAAAGACTGTAACCAACCCAAATGTCCATCATCACATGAATGTATAAACAAATTATGACATATTTGTGCAATAGAATATAATTCAGCAACAGAGAAAGAATAAGCTATTATATGTGCAACAATATGGATAAATCTCAAAAATATTATGTTGAGTGAAAGATCCTAGACACAGAAAAATACATACTGCATTATTCCATTTACACACACACACACACACACACACACACACACACTCTTTATTCCCCAAGATGGTGGACTGAAAGCATTGTTAGCATGCCTCCCCCACTTGGAAAGACAAAAGAGTGTGTAGAGAGTCATACTGTGAACTTTTGTTCAAGAAGCAACACAGGAACTTAACAGGAAAACTGACAGAAATCACAGACCCTCTGAAAGAAACGGTGGGCTGCAGTCTACCCTGTGAGCCAGATGGAACACTTAAGACAGTGAACCTGCTCACACACCAAGCACATTGCTACTACAAACAGCATCTGAGAAAGCCATCAAACAAAGATTCTCTATAACCAAGGAACTCAGAGTCTTTACACCAGAAATCATCAAGAGCCAAATTAGGCTATAATAAACCGTAAACATTAAAGTTACATTCTTAAGGGGGAATAAAAAATTAAAAAACACAGTTGAATGAAAAATAAATTCAAAAATACTAGAAGAAATAGTCTACCTAAGTGAGAAGGAACCAGAAAAATAATTCTGACAATATGACAAAACAGGGTTCTACAGTACCCACAAAAGATCACATTAACTCTCCAGCAATGGATCCAAACCAAGATGAAATCTTTGAAATACCAGATAAAGAACCCAAAGGTTGATTGTTAAGCTACTCAAGGAGATGCAAGAGAAAGGTGAAAACCAACATAGTGAAGTTAAAAAAATAATTCATGATATGAGTGATAAATTTTCTAGAGATAGATATTTTAAAGAAAAACCAATCAGAACTTTTGAAAATGAAAGACACATTTAGAGAATTAAAAAATGCACAGGGAAGTTTTCACAATAGACTATAATTAGTAGAAGAAAAAATTTCAGAGCTTGGAGACAAAGCTTTTGAATTAACCCAATCAGACAAGAATAAAGAAAATATAATTAAAAGAAATGAATAAAGTCTCCAAAACATATAGGATTATGTAAAATCACCAAACCAAAGAATCACTAGTGTTCCTGAGGGAGAAGACAAACAAAAAATTTGGAAAACTTATCTGAGGGAATAATTAAGGAAAACTTCCCTGACCTTGCTAGAGATTTAGATAACCAAACACGAGAAACTGAAAGAACTCCTGGGAGATTCATTACAAAAAGGATATCATCAGCTGGACCCAGTAGCTAATGCCTGTAATACCACTTTGGGAGGCCGAAGTGGGAGGACTACTTGAGACCAGGAGTTTGAGACCAGCCTGGGCAACATAGAGAGAATCCATCTCTATAAAAATTAAAAAATTAGCCTGATGTGGTGGTATATGCCTATAGTCCCAGCTACTCAGGAGGCTAAGGTGGGAGGATTGCTTGAGCCCAGGAGGTCAAGGCTGCAGTGAGCCATGATCATGCCACTGCATTCCAGCCTGGGTAACAGAGTGAGACTCTGTCTCAGAAGAAAAAAAAAAGACAACAAAAAGGACATCACCAAGGCATATAATTATCAGGGTATCTAAAATCAACATGAAGGAAAGAATTCTAAGAGCAGTAAGACAAAAGCATCAGGTAACCTATAAAGGAAAACTTATTATACTAACAACAGCCTTCTCAGCAGAAACCTTACAAGCCAGAAAGGATTAGGGTCCTGTCTTTAGCCTCCTTCAACAGAATAATTGTCAGCCAAGAATTTTGTATCCAGCAAAACTAAGTTTCATAAATGAAGGAGAAAAAAGTTTTTTTTCAGATGAGCAAATACTGAGAGAATTTGTCACTACTAGGCCAGCTCTACAAGAAATGCTAAAATGAGCTCTAAATCTTGAAACAAAAGGTCAATATGCACCAGAATAGAACATCTTGAAAGCATAAAACTCACAGAGCCCATAAAACAATAACACATGAAGAAAACAAAGTAGGTAACAGTCAACAATGATGACTGCAATAGTACTTCACATCTCAATATTAACATTAAATGTAAATGGTCTATATCCTCCTGACAGAATGGTTGAAAAATTACAAACCAAATATCTGCTGTATTCAAGAGTCTCACTTAACATGTAAAGATTCTTACAGACTCAAGGTAAAGGGTGGAAAAAGATATTCCAAGCAAATGGAAACCAAAAGCAGGCAAGAGTAGCTATTCTGATGTTAACAAAACAGACTTTAAAGCAACAATGGTTAAAAAAAAAAAAAGACAAAGAAAGTCATTATATAATGATAAAAGGATCAATCCAACAAGAAGATATTACAATCCTAAATATATATGCACCTAACTCTGGAGCTCCCAGAGTTGGACAGAAACACAATAATAGTGGGGGACTTCAACACTCCACTGACAGCACTAGACAGATCATCCAGGCAGAAAGTCAACAAAGAAACACTGGACTTAAACTGCACTCTACAACAAATGGACCTAACCAATAGAGAAAATTCTACCCCAAAACTATAGAATATACATACTTTGCTGGGCACGGTGGCTCACGCCTGTAATCCTAGCACTTTGGGAGGGTGAGGCAGGCAGATTGCTTGAAACCAGGAGTTCAAGACCAACCTGGCCGACATGGCAAGACCCCGTCTATTAAAAAAAACAACAACAAATAAATAAATAAAAGAAAAAAGAATACACATACTTCTTATCAGCAAATGGAACATTCTCTAAGAACATATGATAGGCAACAAAATACGTCTCAATAAATTTTTAAAATTCAAAATCATATCAAAGGTAATCAAGTATCAATAAGGTAAACAAGTATCTTTTCAGACCATAGTGGAGAAAAACTAGAAATCAACTCGAAAAGGACCTCTCAGAATTATACAAGTAATGAAAATTAAACAATTTTCTCCTGAATTATTTTTGAGTTAACAATGAAATCAAGATGAAAATTAAAAAATTCTTTGAAATGAATAATAGTGACACAGTTATTAAAACCTCTGAGATACAGCAAAAGCAGTAGTAAGAGGAAAGTTTATAGCACTAAATGCCTAAATCAAAAAGTTTGAAAGATCACAAATTGACAACCTATAGTCACCCTTCAAGGAAGTAAAGAAACAAGAACAAACAAAACCCCAAACTAGCAAAACAAAAGAAATAACAAAGATCAGAGCAGAATCAAATGAAATTGAAACAAACATAAACAATATAAAAGAACCAATGAAACAAAAACCTGAGTTTTTGACAATGTAAACAAGATTGATAGACCATTAGCTATATTAACCAAAAAAAAAAAAAAAAAGAAGATTCAAATAAGTTCAATTAGAAATGAATATGGAGACACTACAGCAATACCTGTAACACAGAAATACAAAAAGACATCATAGATATACAAAAGATCATTTGAGACTACTGTGAACACCTCTATGCACACAAAGTAGGAAATCTAGAGGAAATGGATAAATTCCTGGAAATACACAGTCCCCCATCTTCAATTAGGAAGAAACAGAAATCCTGAACAAATCAATAACAAGCAGTGACATTGACTCAGTAATTTTAAAAATTGCCAATAACAACAAAAAACGCCCAAGGTCAGATGGATTCGCAGCCAAATTCTACCAGACATTCAAAGAAAAATTGGTATCAATATTACTGAAACTATTCCAAAAGATTGAGAAAGAGGTAATCCTCCCTAACTCATTCTATGAAGCCAGTATCACCCTGATACCAAGACCAGGAAAGGATCTAACAGAAAAAAAAAAAAAAGAAAAAGAAAGACACTACAGACCAATAGCCCTGATGAACACAGATGCAAAAATCCTCAGCAAAATACCAGCAAACTGAATCCAACAGCATATTAAAAAGATAATTCACCCTGGGTTTCATCCAGGGCTGCAGGGATGCTTTAACATATGCAAGTCAATAAGTACAATTAATCACATAAATGGAATTAAAAATAAAAACCACACAATCATCTCAATAGACACAAAGAAAGCATTCAATAAAATCCAGCATTCCTTTATAATAAAAACCCTCAACATATTATTATTTTGAGGTATGTTCTGTCTAAGTATAGAAGGAAGCCACACATGACAAACCCACAACCAATATCTTAATGAATGGGGAAAAGTAGAAAGCATTCCCTGGAAGAACCAGAACAAGACAAGGATGCCCACTTTCATCATTTCTATTCAGCATAGTACTGGAAGTCCTAACCAGAGCAATCAGCAAGAGAAAGAAAGAAAGGACATCCAAATTGGAAATGAGAAGGTCAAACTATCTCTCTTTGCCAATGATATGATTGTACACCTAGAAAACCCTAAAGACTTCTCCAAAAGAATCCTAGATTTGATAAATGAATCCAATTAAGTCTCAGGTTACAAAATCAATGTACATAAATTAGTAGCACTGCTATACACCAACAGTGACCATGCAGAGAATCAAATCATGAACTAAATCCCTTTTAAAATAGCTGCAAAACAACACCACCACCAAAACAAAACAAAAAACTAGGAATATACTTAACCAGAAAGATGAAAGATCTCTACAAGATGAACTATAAAACACTGCTGAAAGAAATCATAGATGAGGCTGGATGCAGTGGCTCACGCCTATAATCCCAGCACTTTGGGAGGCTGTGCATCACCTGAGCTCAGGAGTTTAAGACCACCCTGGCCAACATGGTGAAACCTCATTTGTACTAAAAATACAAAAATTAGCTGGGTGTGGTGGTGCACATCTGTAATCCCAGCTACTCGGGAGGCTGAGGCAGGAGAATAGCTTGAACCCGGGAGGCGGAGGTTGTGGTGAGCTGAGATCGCGCCACTGCCCTCCAGCCTGGGTGACAGAGTGAGACTTCGTCTCAAAAAGAAATCATAGATGATACAAACAAATGGAAACACATCCCACGCTCATTGACTGGAAGCATCAGTTTGTAAAAATGGCCATACTGCCCAAAGCAATCTACAGATTCAATGTAATTCTGATAAAAATACCAACATCATTTTTCACAGAATAAGAAACAATCCTAAAATTCATATAGAACCAAAAAAGAGCCTGGACAGCCAAAGCAATCCTCAGCAAAAAGAACAAATCTGGAGGCATCACAATTACCTGACTTCAAATTATATTACAAGGCTATAGTAATTAAAAACAGCATGGTACTGGTATAAAAATAGATGTATAGACCAATGGAACAGAATAGAGAACCCAGAAATAAAGTCAAATACTTACAATTGATCTTTGACAAAGCATACAAAAACATAAATTGGGGAAAAAAACACCCTATTCAATAAAAGATGCTGGGAAAACTGGATATGCATATGTAGAAAAAAGAAACTGGATCCCTATCTCTCACCATATACAAAAATCAACTCAAGATGGATGAATGACTGAAATCTAAGACCTGAAACTATAAAAATTCCTGAAGAAAACCTAGGAAAAACTCTTCCAGACAATAGTCTAGGCAAAAATTTATGACTAAGACCAAAGCAAATTTAACAAAAACAAAAATAAATGAGACCTAATAAAACTAAAAAGCTTCTGTTCAGTGAAAGAAATAATTATCAGAGTAAACAGACAACCCACAAAATGGAAGAACATATTTCTAAGCTATGCATCTGACAAAGAACTAATAACCAGAATCCACAAGAAACTCAAATAAGCAAGGAAAAAGCCTCTCTATACATAACCTCTAAATATATATAGAGAGAGGTCTAAATATATATATATAAATATATAACCTCTAAATATATATATATTTCTATGCATATACAAAATGAAGTGTTTCTCTTGTAGACAGCAAAAAAAAATTCTATTTATAAAAACTTCAAGAACAGGTAAAACTAATCTTTTGTGTTAAAAATCATAATGGTGTTAACCATGGAGGTGGTGACTGGTTGAAAGTGGGGAAAAAAGGAACTTTCTGGTGTTGCCTAAATGTTTTATGTCCTGACTGTGGTGGTGGTGATGTGAGTGGGTACATTTATTATACATATCTAATTGTATATTTTTCTGTACATTCTTGTATGCACATTTTAACTCAATAATAATAATCATTAAAAAATATTATTGGAACAAATATAAAGATGACGGTATAAAGTTTACATTTTTGCAATCTAAGTTCATTTTAAAAGTAAATCTATTATCAACATTATTTCATAAAAAAGTGTAAGCCCTCAAAAAGGAAATAAAGGACTGTCCTTCCTGAAAGGACAGCTGGTAGCTTTTCACCAATATCTATTTACATCTTTCGTGCCTGAGGAAAATCATTAATAACTGACAATCAATAAATCTATGGCATGCATTACACAGAATTGCCCAGGTAAGAAACAGCTTTATAGCAAAGGATCACAAATTAATTGTAACTTGAGTATCTACTCCTATCATTTTCCATTTGTGGCAAATATTTAAAATCACTGTTTTTTTCTGCATGCAATGTCTTTAAGAATTATGGCATCTCCCTTCCAATGACCTCTTAAATAGGCCTCTTATTGAATCTCTGTTTGAGATGCTCTGGAAGATCTCTTTGAGTGCTCCTCTTACTTTCCCCCATATGCATTTTTTTGTACATCATGTAGCCTATATATGAAGTCATATTATTCTAAATATGTCTTTCCAATGTAGCGAAAGGCCACCCAACTATTTTCAAGAACTGTAGTAACAGGAATAGACTTATTACGTACAGACTATAGGTGCACAGACATACACAAACCTATATGTTAAATACTACACAAACCTATATATGTTAAATACTACAATGATCTTTTCTTCATTTTGTTACAAAATGGTGACGACTTTGTCATCAACAGGAAGCAAGTGGTCTGTGGATTCACAGGAACTAATGCTTTTCAGTGAGGTAAAACAATGCTCTGGTGATCTGCATGGTTTTCCAGCAACATATACTCTCTCTGTTACATGCAACATATACTTCTCTCTTTTACAACTACATCCAATAACTTTGATTTAGCACTGCTAGAAACATTCCCAACACTGGCATTTTAAACATATTAGAATCAGGTGAGGAGCTTTTAAAAAATATCACTGTCTGGTTTCCACCTCAGACCAATTGAATTAGAATCTTGGGAAGTGAAACTCAAGCAATTTTTAAGAATTCCTTTAAAATTTTTTCTCTTGAATTAAAAAAAAGCAACACTTCATTGCATTGTTATTTTAGTATTTCCTCCAAGTATTACAGTTCATATCCATAACTTTACAAAGTCTATTTAAAGTTAATGTTGTATCACTTTATACAAAATGCAAGACCCTTGCAATTGTATAGTTGCATTATCCCCACCCCACACTTTATGCTGTAGATATCATATATATGTATTATACCTATATTTACTATAAATTCCACAATAGTTTTATAATTTTTGCTTTAAATAGCAATATTAATTTTAAAGAAATTAAGAAAAAATAATTGTTTATCTTTAGCTACCTATTTATCTTTTCTGGTCCTTTTTTTTTTTTTTTTTTCCTGAAACAGAGTTTCAATCTGTTGCCCAGGCTGGAGTGCAGTGGCACGATCTCGGCTCACTGCAACCTCTGCCTCCTGGACTCAAGCAATTCTCATGCCTCAGCCTCCTGAGTAGCTGGGACTACAGGCGCATCACCATACCCAGCTAATGTTTTGTATTTTAGTAGAGACGAGGTTTCACCATGTTGCCCAGGGCAGTCTTGAAATGCTGAGCTCAGGTGATCTGCCCTCCTCAGCCTCCCAAAGTGCTGGGATTACAGGCGTAAGCCACTGTGCCCGACCATTATTTCTTTTAATATAGGTTTGTTTGGGATACATTATCTTAGTTTTGTTTGTCCTTATTTCAGTTTTATTCTGGAAAGATAGTTTTACCAGATACAGAATTCTAGATTGACAGTTCTTCCTTTCAGCATTTTAAAGCGATTATTTTACTGTCTGCTTGTGCCTATTGATACTGAAAAGTATGTTGTCACCTGTATTCATGCTTTACTATATTGGATCATGTCTTTTCTTTTCTTAATTATACTTTAAGTTTTGAGATACATGCGCAGAACGTGCAGGTTGGTTACATAGGTATACACGTCCCATGGTGGTTTGTTGCACCCATCAACCTGTCATCTACATTAGGTATTTCTCCTAATGCTATGTCTCCTCTTACCCCTCATCCCCCGGCAGGCCCGTCTGTGATGTTCCCCTCCCTGTATCCATGTGTTCTCATTGTTCAACTCCCATTTATGAGTGAGAACATGCGGTGTTTGGTTTTCTGTTCCTGTGTTAGTTTGCTGAGAATGATGGTTTCCAGTTTAATCCATGTCCCTGGAAAGGACATGAACTCATCCTTTTTATGGCTGCATAGTATTCCATGGTGTATATGTGCAACATTTTCTTTATCCAGTCTATCATTGATGGGCATTTGGTTTGGTTCCAAGTCTTATTGTGAATAGTGCTGCAATAAACATATGTGTGCATGTGTCTTTATTGTAGAATGATTTATAATCCTTTGGGCATATACCCAATAATGGGATTACTGGATTAAATAGTATTTCTAGTTCTAGATCCTTGAGGAATCGCCACACTGTCTTCACAAAGGTTGAACTAATTTACACTCCACCAACAGTGTAAAAGCATTTCTATTTCTCCACATCCTCTCCAGCACCTGTTGTTTCCTGACTTTTTAATGATCGCCATTCTAACTGGCATGAGATGGTGGTATCTCATTGTGGTTTTGATTTGCATTTCTCTAATGACCAGTGATGATGAGCTTTTTTTCATGTGTTTGTTGGCCGAAATAATGTCGTCTTTTGAAGACAGTGTCTGTTTTTTGAGAAGTGTCTGTTTATATACTTTGCCCACTTTTTGATGAGGTTGTTTTTTTCTTTTAAGATTAAGTTCCTTATACATTCTGGATATTAGCCCTTTGTCAGATGGATAGATTGCAAACATTTTCTCCCATTCTATAGGTTGCCTGTTCACTCTGCTGATAGTTTCTTTTGCTGTGCCAAAGCTCTTTAGTTTAATTAGATCCCACTTGTCAATTTTGGCTTTTGTTGCCATTGCTTTTGGTGTTTTAGTCATGAAATCTTTGCCCATGCCTCTGTCCTGAATAGTATTGTCTAGGTTTTCTTCTAGCATTTTTATGGTTTTAGGTCTTACGTTTAAGTCTTTAATCCATCTTGAGTTAATTTTTGTATAAGGTGTAAGGAAGGGGTCCAGTTTCAGTTTTCTGCATATGGCTAGCCATTTTCCCAACACCATTTATTAAATAGTGAATCCTTTCCCCATTGCTTGTTTTTGTCAGGTTTGTCAAAGATTAGACGGTTGTAGATGTGTTGGGTTATTTCTGAGGCCTCTGTTCTGTTCCAGTTTTGGTACCAGTACCATGCTGTTTCGGTTACTGTAGCCTTGTAGTATAGTTTGAAGTCAGGTAGCATGATGTCTCCAGCTTTGTTCTTTTTGCTTAGGATTGTCTCGGCTATATGGGCTCTTTTTTGGTTCCATATGAAATTTAAAGTAGTTTTTTCTAATTCTGTGAAGAAAGTCAATGGTAGCTTGACGGGGATAGCATTGAATCTATAAATTGCTTTGGGCAGTATGGCCATTTTCATCATATTGATTCTTCCTATCTATGAGTACGGAATGTTTTTCTATTTGTTTGTGTCATCTCTTATTTCTTTGAGCAGTGTTTTGTAGTTCTCCTTGAAGAGGTCTTTCACATCACTTGATAGTTGTATTCCTAGGTATTTTGTTCTCTTTGTAGCAACTGTGAATAGGAGTTCACTCATGATTTAGCTGTTTGTCTATTATTGGTGTATAGGAATGCTTGGGAGTTTTGCACATTGATTTTGTATCCCAAGACTTTGCTGAAGTTCCTTATCTGCTTAAGGAGATTTTGGGTTGAGACGATGGGATTTTCTAAATATACAATCATGTCATCTGCAAACAGAAACAATTTGGCTTCCTCTCTTCCTATCTGAATACCCTTTATTTCTTTCTTTTGCCTGATTGCCCTGGCCAGAACTTCCAATACAGGAGTGGTGAGAGAGGGCATCCTTGTCATGTGTCAGTTTTAAAACGAATGCTTCCAGTTTTTTGCCCATTCAGTATGATATTGGCTGTGGGTTTGTCATAAGTCAGTCTTATTATTTTGAGATACATTCCATCAATACCTAGTTTTTTGAGAGTTTTTAGCATGAAGGGGTGTTGAATTTTATTGAAGGCCTTTTCTGCATCTATTGAGATAATCATGTGGTTTTGTCATTGGTTCTGTTTCTGTGATGGATTATGTTTATTGATTTGTGTATGTTGAACCAGCCTTGCATCCCAGGGGTGAAGCTGACTTGATCATGGTGGATAAGCTTTTTGATGTGCTGCTGGATTTGGTTTGCCAGTATTTTCTTGAGGATTTTTGCATCAATGTTCATCAGGGATATTGGCCTAAAATTTTCTTTTTTTGTTGTGTCTCTGCCAGGTTTTGGTGTCAGGATGATGCTGGCCTCATAAAATGAGTTAGGGAGGAGTCCCTCTTTTTCTACTGATTGGAATAGTTTCAGAAGGAATTGTACCAGCTCCTTTTTATACCTCTGGTAGAATTCAACTGTGAATCTGTCTGGTCCTGGGTTTTTGGAGGTTGCTAGGCTATTAATTACTGCCTCAATTTCAGAACTTGTTATTGGTCTATTCAGGGATTCGACTTCTTCCTGGTTTAGTCTTAGGGGGGTGTATGTGTCCAGGAATTTACCAATTTCTTCTAGATTTTCTAGTTTATTTGTGTAGGGGTGTTTCTAGTATTCTCTGATGGTAGTCTGTATTTCTGTGGGATCAGTGGTTATATCCCCTTTATCATTTTTTATTGTGTCTATTTTATTCTTTTCTCTTTTCTTCTTTATTAGTCTGGGTGGTGGTCTATCTGTTGTTAATCTTTAAGAAAAAACAGCTCCTGGATTCTTGATTTTTTGAAGGGTTTTTTGTGTCTCTATCTCCTTTAGTTCTGCTCTGATCTTAGTTATTTCTTGTCTTCTGCTAGCTTCTGAATTTGTTTGCTCTTGCTTCTCTAGTTCTTTTAATTGTGATGTTAGAGTGTCGATTTTAGATCTTTCCCACTTTCTCCTGTGGGCATTTAGTGCTATAAATTTCCCTCTAAACACTGCTTTAGCTGTGTCCCAGAGATTCTAGTACATTGTGTCTTTGCTCTCATTGGTTTCAAGGAACTTATTTATTTCTACCTTAATTTCATTATTTATCCAGTAGTCATTCAGGAGCAAGTTGTTCAGTTTCCATGTAGTTGTGTGTGGTTTTCAGTGAGTTTCTTAATCCTGAGTTCCAATTTGATTGCACTGTGGTCTGAGAGACTGTTATGATTTCCATTATTTTGCATTTGCTGAGGAGTGTTTTACTTCCAATTATGTGGTCAATTTTAGAATAAAGTGGAATGTGGTACTGAGAAGAATGTATATTCTGTTGATATGGGGTGGAGAGTTCTGTAGATGTTTATTAGGTCTCCTTGGTCCAGAGCTGAGTTCAAGTCCTGAATATTCTCATTAATTTTCTGTTGCATTGATCTTTCTAATATTGACAGTGGGGTGTTAAAGTCTCCCATTATTATTGTGTGGGAACCTAAGTCTCTTTGTAGGTCTCTGAGAACTTGCTTTATGAATCTGGGTGGTCCTGTATTGGGTGTATATATTTTTAGGATATTTAGCTCTTCTTGTTGCATTGATTCCTTTACCATTATGTAATACCCTTGTTTGTCTTTTTTGATCTTTGTTGGTTTAAAGTCTGTTTTATCAGAGACTAGGATTGCAACCCCTGCTTTTTTTTTTTGCTTTCAATTTGCTTGGTAAATATTCCTCCATCTCTTTATTTTGAGCCTGTGTGTGTCTTTGCAGGTGAGATGGGTCTCCTGAATTACAGCACACCAATGGGTCTTGACTCCTTATCCAATTTGCCAGTCCATGTCTTTTAATTGGGGCATTTAGATCATTTACATTTAAGGTTAATATTGTTATGTGTGAATTTGATCCTGTCATTGTGATGCTACCTGGTTATTTTGCCTATTCGTTGATGCAGTTTCTTCACAGTGTCGATGGTCTTTACAATTTGGTATGTTTTTGCAGTGGCTGCAACCGATTTTTCCTTTCCATATTTAGTGCCTCCTTCAGGAACTCTTGCAAGCCAGGCCTGGTGGTGACAAAATCTCTCTGCATTTGCTTGTCTGTAAAGGATTTTATTTCTCCTTCGCTTATGAAGCTTAGTTTGGCTGGATATGAAATTCTGGGTTGAAAATTCTTTTCTTTAAGAATGTTGAATATTGACCCTCACTCTCTTCTGACTTGTAGAGTTTCTGTAGAGAGATCGCCCGTTAGTCTGATGGGCTTCCCTTTGTGGGTAACCCGACCTTTCTCTCTGGCTGCCCTTAACATTTTTCCCTGCATTTCACTCTTCGTGAATCTGACGATTATGCTTCTTGGAGTTCCTCTTCTTGAGGAGTATCCTAGTGGTGTTCTCAGTATTTCCTGAATTTGAATGTTGGTCTCTTGCTAGGTGGGGGAAGTTCTCCTGGATAATATCCTGAAGAGTGTTTTCCAACTTGGTTCCATTCTCCCTGTCACTTTCAGGTACACAAATCAAACATAGATTTGGTCTTTTCACATAGTCCTATATTTCTTGGAGTCTTTGTGCATTCCTTTTCATTCTTTTTTTCTCTAATCTTGTCTTCACACTTTATTTCATTAAGTTGATCTTCAATCTCTGACATTCTTTCTTCTAATTGATCGATTCAGCTATTGATACTTGTGTATGCTTCACAAAGTTCTCCTGCTGTGTTTTTTAGCTCCATCAGGTTATTTATGTTCTTTTCTAAACTGGTTATTCTAGTTAGCAATTCCTCTAACCTTTTTTCAAGGTTCTTAGCTTTCTTGCATTGGGTTAGAACACGTTCCTTTACAGAACAAGCTCAGAGGAGTTTATTATTGCCCACCTTCTGAAGCCTACTTCTGTCAATTCATCAAACTCATTCTCTGTCCAGTTTTATTCCCTTGCTGGTGAGGAGTTGTGATCCTTTGCAGAAGAACAGGTGTTCTGGTTTTTGGAATTTTCAGCCTTTTTGCATTGGTTTTTCCTCATCTTCGTGGATTTATCCACCTTCGGTCTTCTATGTTGGTGATCTTTGGATGGGGTTTCAGTGTGCACATCCTTTTTGTTGATGTTGATGTTATTCTTTTATTTTTGTTAGTTTTCCTTCTAATAGGCCCCTATTCTGCAGGTCTGCTGGAGTTTGATGGAGGTCCATTCCAGACCCTGTTTGCCTGGGTATCTGCAGCAGAGGCTGCAGAACAGCAAAGATTGCTGCCTGTTCCTTCCTCTGGAAGCTTTGTTCCAGAGGGGCACCTGCCAGACGCGAGCCAGAGCTGTCCTGTATGAGGTGTCTGTCAGCCCCTGCTGGGAGGTGTCTCCCAGTCAGGAGGCACGGGAATCAGGGACCCACTTGAAGAGGCAGCCTTTCCCTTAGCAGAGCTTGAGCACTGTGTTGGGAGATCTGCTGCTCTCTTCAGAGCCAGCAGGCAGGAACATTTAAGTTTCCTGAAGATGCATCCACAGCCGCCCCTTCCCCCAGGTGCTCTGTCCCAAGCAGATGGGAGTTTTATCTGTAAGCCCCTGACTGGGGCTTCTGCCTTTCTTTCAGAGATGCCCTGCCCAGAGAGGAGGAATCTAGAGAGGCAGTCTGGCTGCAGTAGCTTTGCTGCATTGTGGTGAGCTCCACCTAGTTTGAACTTCCTGGTGGCTTTGTTTACACCGTGAGGGGAAAACTGCCTACTGAAGCCTCAGTAATGGGGGACGCCCCTCCCCCCACCAAGCTAGAGTGTCCCAGGTGGACTTCAGACTGCTGTGCTGGCAGCGAGAATTTCGAGTCAGTGGATCTTAGCTTGCTGGGCTCTGTGGGAGTGGGATCTGCTGAGCTAGACCACTTGGCTCCCTGGCTTCAGCCCCCTTTCCAGGGGAGTGAATGGTGCTCTCTCGCTGATGTTCCCGGGCACCACTGGGGTATGAAGAAAAACTCCCACAGGCAGCTTGGTGTCTGCCGAAATGGCCGCCCAGTTTTTTGCTTGAAACCCAGGGCCCTAGTGGTGTAGGCACCCAAGGGAATCTCCTTATCTGTGGGTTGCAAAGATTGTGGGAAAAGCGTAGTATCTGGACCGGAATGCACAGTTCCTCATGGCACAGTGCCTCACGGTTTCCCTTGGTTAGGGGATCATCATGTCTTTTTCTTTGGCTGCTTTTTTTTAAAAGGTGATATGGTTGTTTTATTCATTTGTACTTAAACCAGGCAAACTAGTACTGATGTCATTGTGATGCAGCAAATACAAGACCACTGTCTATAAATATTAGCATAATCAACCAATTAGGGGCTATAGTAAAACACAGAGCCAAAGGGACTGATGAAATCAGTGAAGTATGTTACAGCTTAATCCTTCACCTTAATAATTGGGTTTTTAACAGTAAGTAAGGCCAGGCACGGTGGCTCATGCCTGTAATCCTAGCACTTTGGGAGGCTGAGGCAGGCAGATCACAAGGTCAGGAGTTCAAGACCAGTCCAGCCAACATAGTGAAACCCAGTCTCTACTAAAAATACAACAAAATAGCTGGGTGTGGTGGTGTGTGCCTGTAATCCTAGCTACTTGGGAGGCTGAGGCAGGAGAATCACATCAACCCGGGAGGTGGAGGTTGCAGTGAGCCGAGATCATGCCACTGCACTCTAGCCCGGGCAGCAGTGCGAGACTCTGTCTCTAAATAAATAAATAAAAATAAAAATAAGCAAAGCCTCCCAATCCCAGAAAATGGGAATACACCTTCACCACATCAATTTGTACTTTTACTTCCTATTCTTGAGGCTAGGTTCTAAATTCTAAAGATATTCAAACTAGTATTATATCTACTTATCTATAGCCAGAGACAGCTTCTATCATGTTGTCCTTAGCAGCCAAGGTTATTAAAACCTTTTTTCTCCAGAAAGATCCCATAGGAAAAAAAGAAATCTCTCTGATTTGGCTCCAATTATACCCCACCCTCCACAAAATCGACTTGATAGGCATAAAGGAAACAAAGATATGAAGGCAGAACATGTGGCTTCCAAACAAGAAAAATCCTATGAGGGAGGCAGGAGGGGAGAGGAAGGATTCAGCCAGTGCTCAGACTGAAATTAAGTAATATCAGTTTCACTCATCTTTACATATCTTCAGGCTGCATGTTCTTGGAATAGTTTAGCAATAAATCTATGGTTTGTGGAGTACTAAAATACCTAGTGGTCTGCTGTATTCCATTGTAGCTTTCTTCAGCAGTTTCCAAGGCAGCCTCCAAGTCACTGAGAAAAGAATTTTGCTGGAACTGCATGCAGGACTTGCAGAGATTCCTCTCCATAGCTATAGAAGGGATTGTTCCAGGCCTCACTGTTCCAGGATTGGGTGCACCAGGTCTGAGTGTTCAGGAATGGCTGTTCTAGGACTGGATGTTCCAGGTCTGGTTGCCCCAGGCTGAACTGCTACAGGTCTGGTTGCTCCGCATTGAAAGGTTCCCAGAAGTGTTTGCCAAGCATCCTTGGGGGCAGGGAGAATAGAGGCTGGGGTAGGTAGGTGCTCAGGCCTTTGGAGTCACACCATTGCTATCCTTTGGGCAGCTGTTTTTCTGCCACCTCTTATATTTTATTCTCTGGTTCTAGAACCAAGTCTTAACCTGTTTGTAGCTAAGATTCAGGATGCTGTAAAGTTCTTGCATCTGCTGGAGGCTGAGGTATTTCTGTCTCTGAAATCTATCACTGAGTACACACAGCTGGGTGGAAGAGAACACAGTTCTGGTCGTCTGTTTCTTGACCAGGACTTTGTCTTCCTTTTTTGCGGTGCTCTTCTCTGCAGAAGTGAGTTGTCTGCCTTTGGGACTGGTGAAAGAATTAAGGCTGTCCAGACTCTGTGTGAGGCATCTCAGCAGAAGATATACGCGAGGATGGATAGTTTGTTTCAGGCCCACAAATCACAGACATTGGCGAAGAGTCTTTACAGTTGGATGCTTCAGAGCAAGGCAGGCTTTGGGGACAAGCTGGATGCACACTCATGTTATTATTGAAAAAGGGGAGGAAAAAATTTAAGAGCTGGACTGTAAAAAAGGCTAAGGCTTTAAGACTCTTTTTCTGGAAGATGTCAGAGGAATATGAGCTCCAGAAGTGAAAGTATGAAGAAGTTGGGAAGAAATGAGTTCCCCCACAGTAACAGAAGGCAACCAGCTCAGTTCAGCCCTTTGGCTGCTTTTAAGAGTTTCTCTTCATCTTTGGTTTTCAGCAATTTGATTAGGGTATTTTCAGGTGAGATTTTCTTTTTTTCGGAGACAGCATCTCACTCTGTCGCCCAGGCTGGAGTGCAGTGGCACGATTCTGGCTCACTGCAACCTCCTCCTCCTGGGTTCAAGCAATTCTCCTGCCTTAGCCTCCCGAGTAGCTGGGATTACAGGCACGCACCACCATGCCCAGCTAATTTTGTATTTTTAGTAGAGACGGGGTTTCACCATGTTAGCCAGGCTGATCTCCAACTCCTGACCTCAGGTGGTCCGCCTGCCTCGGCCTCCCAAAGTGCGGGATTACAGGCATGAGCTACCACGCCCGGCCAAGATTTTCTTTGTATTTATCTTATTGGAGTTCATTACGTTTCTTGAATAATTAAATGTATGTCTTTCACCAAGTTTGGGCAATTTTTAGCCATCATTTTCTTAATTATTTTTCTGCCCCATTCTCTCTCTCCTATCTTTGTAATTACAAACAGTTTGGTCTTTCAATATTGTCCTACAAATCACTGAGACTCACTTTTTTCTTAGTATATTCGCTTCTTTTTTTTTTTTAAAGATTGGTTAATTTCTATTGATCTATCTTCAAGTTCACTGACTCTTCTTTATCTCCAATCTGCTGATAAGCCCTTCTAGTGAATCTTTAGATATTGTATTTTTCAGTTCTAGAATTTCCATTAGTTCTTTTTATAGAGTTTCTATTTTTCTGCAAGACATCCTATCTGTTTATTCATTATGAACATATTTTTTCTTTGCATCCTTAAGCAGAGTTAAAAGACCTGCTTTAAATTCCTTGTCTGCTCATTAAAATCTAGAACAACAAAGATAGTTGTTCTCCATTGTTACTTTTTCTCGTGAGTATGGAACACAGTTTACTGTTTGTCTTCATGTCTAGCAATATTTGAGAATATCTTAGACACTGAAAATGATGTGTTGTAAAGACTGTGGATTCTGTTATGTTATGCTGAAGACTATTCATTTTTTGTTTTAGCAGGCAGATACTTTGGCTGAACCCAAACTCTAAATTATGTTTTTCCTGCATAGGCAGGCAGCAGCTAAATTGCTGATGAGTTATTTTAGCCTTAGCTTGGCTGCCTGACTTTTTCCCCATCTGTTTAGGTTAGGGGTTAGCCAGAGATTTTGGCAGTTTATATGTAGAGGTTAGGCCTTCCCTTATATGAATTTCTCTGTTCTGGAACTCTCTTCTGTTTTTCATTTCTCTTTTTTTTTTGAGATGAAGTCTCACTCTGTCACCCAGGCTGGAGTGCAATGGCACCATCTTGGCTCACTGCAACCTCTGCCTCCCAGGTTCAAGCGATTCTCCTGTCTCAGCCTCCTGAGTAGCTGGGATTACAGGTGTGCACCACCATGCCCAGCTAACTTTTTGTATTTTTAGTAGAGACGGGGTTTCACCATGTTGGCCAGGCTAGTCTCGAACTCCCTACCTCAAGTGATCCACCTGCCTTGGCCTCCCAAAGTGCTGGGATTACAGGTGTGAGCCACTGCACCCAGCCTGAAATATCTCTTCTGACTTACAGCCATTGCCCCAAATGCTGTCCTTTGATTCTTCAAAAAGTAAGAATGCAGATTTCTACTCAGTTTTCATCCTCTTTGAAGAACTGAGTAGGCCCTGTTATAAAAGTGGAAACTCACCCAGTGCTATCCTCTTCTTACGGTCTTCCAAGGGCTGATTACACTACAATTTCTGCCTACTTGGTCATTCTTCAATTCCTCCAGATAGTTGTTTTTATATTTTGTTCAGAGTTTATAAATGTTATCTACTGGAGGGCTGATCCAATAGGAGCTACTACACCATTTTCAAAAGCCATTGCTACTTTAAAGGCTTTCTAGATGGTTGAGTACTGCTGTATCAATCTTGATGATGTGAGAAGTACTTAGGCCATCTCAATCATCTTCATCCTTCTAACTAAGTTAATCTAAGACAATGGTAGCCGTGCACTGACCACTAAGAAAGCACACACCTTGAGCCATCCATCCAACTATTATAACCTGGGACTTGGTATCTAGTGATTTCAAATCTAGTGATTATCACTGGGCTTTCATATTTTCCCCCAAGCAGCCAATTCACTCTATCGAACTAATAATCTGACTCACTGGGTGGAATAGCCACTCAATCTTAAGCTCTATCCTGGCTGGTGATTGGAAGGAACCCTCCTACTCTTGGACAGAATTTCAAGTTGCCCACTGCCTACCTGTAGTGGACTCACAAGTATTATCTGACTCTCTATCTACTTGTTTTTAAATCTTGTGCTAACAATAGCTGCCCTTGATTACAGATAAACTATAATCTTTATGCAGCTCAGTGTCCCCTCCTGCTGAACCTCTGTAACCAGCTTCTCTTAGAGCTTTCCTTGTCCAAGTAGATGAGACCAGTACCAAGCTTCTGTCCTTTCTCACTGAGTTAAATGCTATATCTCATTAATAGATTCCAAAGTTGGAACAATAAAAGATTTTAGAGAAGTAGTGGTATTTTTAAACATCTCTGCAAAACTGAAAAATAGAAAACGAAATGATCCAAGGATGTTAGATATTAAACTGTATCCAGAACGAATTCTGACACTACAAGAATTCATTGTTTCATTCCTTGAAGGTATTTATTTAGCACCTGTTTTGTGCAAGGCATTGTAGGAAGATATAAAGATAAATTTGATAGGATTCTATATTCTAGAAGCTTATAGAATAACAGGGGTAAAGTTGTTCATGAATAATTATGGGATAAAAAGGGCTAAGATTCATACATAAGGGTCCAATGTTATTCTTAGGACTGTTACCTAAGTGTTTTGGTTGACATTTCTTAATTTTAACTTCAATCTGCTTGAATACATTTTTTTTTTACATGCTCAAGGGCCTTATCATTTTGTGATCTAAGTCAGGACTCTTTAGACTATGTGTCCCTTAACATAATCAAAAGTTTTACACAGTCCTTTCAAATCTATTAACTTATTTAACTCCTGTAAGAACCTAAGTATTGCCACAAATTTAAAAAATAGGAAACAGAAGTCCAGAGTATTTAAACTTAAAACTTGCCTAAAATCACTCTGTTAGAAAGAAGCGAAACCTAAGTCATGAATCTAGGTCTTCTGATTTGTATCAGTCCAATACTTTTGCCAAGGTTATACCTGATATACATCAGAGAAAAGAAAGAGATGCATGGAGAAAATTATAAAGAAGGTAAAATGTACCAATTTTGTCAAGAGGTATGAGGAAGTAGGAAAGGTATATGAATTTGGTGATCAGAAGGGCAGTGGTTAGTTGCAAATCCCTTTCATTTAGTCCAATTTAATCAATATTCAAGTTTTAAATCTAACTCTTCAGTAAATATTCAAATTTATTTATTGTCCTCCATGTAGGACAGACACTTCACGGTCTGATCCCACTTTACTTATCCAATAACATCTCTCTATGTTTTCTACCTCATAGTCAATAATACATACATATTGAGCTATAGTCATATGTTGCTTAACAATGGGAATATGTTCTGCAAAATGTATCATTAGGTGATTTTGTCATAGTGTGAACATCATAGTATACACAAACCTAGATGTTATAACTTATTACACACCTAGGCTATATGGTATAACCTGTTGCTCCTAGACTACAAACCTGTACAGTATATTACTGTATTGAATACTCTAGGTAAATATAACACAATGGTAAGTATTCATGTGTCTAAACATATCTAAACATAGAAAAAGTACAGTAAAAATATTCTATGAAAGATAAAAAATAGGCTGCGTGTGACGGCTCATGGGACCACCATTGTATATGTGGTCTGAAGTTAAACAAAATGTCATTATGTGGCACGTGACTGTACATATTCTTTCCCTCCTTGAGAATACTCCAAGGGAATGGAGGGAATACTCCTTGGGGATGGGCTTCCCATCTCTTTTCTCCTCTCCACTTAGCATAGTTGCTATCTATTGAAGGAAGCCATTCTTGACCACAACACCCCAGGATGGCTTAGATGCCCCTCTTACATTTTCCTATGATATACCTAGGCTTAGTCCTTTCCTAGCATTTAACACAGGAATACTATATTTTCATTACCCATTTAGCTTATCTGTTGTCCCCATTAAACTATGAACTTCTTTGAGGGCAGGACAGTCCCTGTCATGGTTGTATTTCCATAACTTAGCACAGTGGCTTTTGCACAAATATTTGTTGAGTGAATAATAAGGATTACAAGGAGTTACAAAGCAACAAAATATTCTAATCTAACCTCAAGAGCAACAATTTTGTTCATAGGTCATAGAAAGTATGTTCTCATCAAAACCCCAAATACAAACCTATTAAAACCTATTTAAACTTTGAACTCCTTTTGCAAGGATATCAAATCTGATCTTACCATTTCCTTTTTTATTTTATCTTTTTTGAGACAGAATCTTGCTCTGTCACCCAAGCTGGAGGGCAGTGGTGTGATTACAGCTTACTGCAGCCTCGACCTCCTAGGCTCAAGCAATCCTCCCTCTCAGCCTCCCAAGTAGCTGGGACCACAGCTGTGAACCAACATGACTGCTAATTTAAATTTTTTTTTTTTTTGTACAGACAGGGTCTCACTACATTGCTGAGGCTGGTCTCAAACTTCTGGGCTCAACTGATCCTCTGGCCTTGGTCTCCCAGAGTGCTGGGATTACAGATGTGAGCCATTGTGTTTGGCTGACCTTACTATTTCCTATGAGTAATTCTGCTTAAGTATAAATGTACTCACAATTATACTTCCACAGATAGAGCTCTAGAAGAACTGCATGAAATCTGAGAAATTTCTGTAATCACGAATAATTGTTTGAAATTTTAAATATTTCTAGCTTAGATCAAGCAAAGCAAGCACTTTAGATAACCATAATTCTAAATTCTTAGTCAGTAGTATTGAGAATTTTGCTGATCTTCACTGTGGATTACACAAGTGAGTAAAATCATAGAATTTTCAAGCCAGCACTGATCAGGAAGAACTTAATGAAATATTTGTAATGGTAATAGATAGTATGGACCTCAGGGTTTGAAGGGCCCAATGAGATAACCAGGTTCATCCATCTAGTGTCTTTTGTATATGCATTTAGTTCTTTTGGAGTATTTTTTGAAGTTATTTCAAATTGGTTAGCTGGGCTTTGAATGACTATAGAAAAGGGACCATGGGTTTATAGAGATGGACCAAGTATATAATCCATAAGTTAGAAATGCCTATTCACATACTCTTGGCATTACTGTCAACTCACCTTTATTCAGGGCTTTCATAAAGATATACTGTATAGATGATGCTTACAAATGCTCTTAGTACCTACCACATTGTAAAAACATTTTTAAAAAATTGTACACGCTTTTGGACAACAGCAATGAACTGAATTTAATTTGTACATAGAGAATGGATTCATAAAGAAATTTATACTTTTTTTATAAAATTGTGTTTAACATTTATCATTATTAAATTTGCTCAATTTCTATGAAATTTAGTGGAATTTAAAGTCATTTACTTGGCTTTGCAGAGGTAGTATTAAGAGCTCCATAGATTAGGGAACACGCTAACTCATTTTTCTCAAATACCTTCTCCATTCATACTCCAAATGATGGCATTATAGTATAAATATAAAGGAGTACAGCGTAAGTATGTAGGGATATACAAAAACAATTTGGGACTGAATTGGACATGATACCATTGATATCACTTAAATGCAATCCTGTCACTTGCTAAGGAAGAAAAAATTAGGCATTCCTTTGAAGAAGTAATTTAGCCAATGCATAATTCTTCATTTTTTTGAATTGGTTCAGGTTGGAATAAATGAAAGATTTTGTTTCATAAGAAACCACATTTCTAAATGACCAGGGGAGAAAAATAACTGTCACATATCCATACTTCATTATTAACTAATCTATCCTTTTAATGTCTCACTTATTTTTTCTATTAATAGTATTAAAAATGCTTATCACTTGTTAATTCTGACAATGAGATGACAACTTATGCAATTTCTCTCATAAAGTTTCATTTTTCACCTCCATTCAAGTGGTTTATCTTCTGGCATCAGCAAAGACAAAAGAACCAACCTGGATTTGTATAGCGTTATGTGTGAATGTGTGTGTATATTACACATCCAACCTTAAAAATATCATTTAAAGTTCCATAGATTTATTATCTAAAGGGATATTTAATTAAGTTTAAAAGGGAGCATATGTTAGTTGAATCAACTTCAGGATCTATTCCTTTGTATAAAGGGCTTTCACATGCCTTTCTCCTCAGTTCTGAAAGCACAAGGTTCCTTATTCCCTTCACCATGAATAAGGCCGACATTTGACAGCTTCACAAGGCTGACAGGGTTACCCAACAGCCCACCCTCCCTATTCTCAATCCAATTAGACCTCTAATCCTCCAGATGAAAGGCCCAACTGCTCACGTTCCTCATGACAACGACAGCTATTGATTATTTGTCACTGCAGCTAACACCTTCCCTGTCGAGGCTGCTCTGACAGAAGCAAACCTACCAAATTAGACAGCACTTTATCTGCCCTGGAGGCCAAATGGCACAACAAGTAAAGGCTAATAAATGGTATAAAAATGAACAAATCATAACATTATGACAGGCTGATCGTTGCCAGCAGCCTCCCAGCTCAAGCTTGACGTTCTGTTAGTCTGGCTCCTTCTCTTTCCCCTCTGCTCTAGCTCCAACTTTGACTGAATTAAAGGCCAGAACAATTAAGGCATTTGACCAGCAAAGATAAGCCAATTGAAGTATCACCAAGGGACAAAAATGTCAATAACTGACTGCCATTTGTCAATACAAACATTCTGGAGATGCAAATGCTCCGGCCTCTGCTCTCCACTAGGCTGCACTGACTCACTTTCCAGCAAGAGTCAGTTCAAATGGACAGTCTGTGGCTATTTAACCAGAAGAGAAAAAAAATAAAGAAAAGAGAAAGAAATATCTAGTCCCAAGAGAGGAAATATTCTATGAAGTACAAGCAGGAGTCGCTGGGGTGGGGAGGAAGGACTGTGTGAGAAAAAGAAAGATAGCAAAACAGGATTATTCTTCCTTTAAAAATATTCTAATATTAGACAACTGGAATCTCATAGTATGTTTGTTGCCCACAATATATGCATCATGTAAGAAATCCTGGATTACCTGGGAGAATTATTAAAGCTATAACTTTAGAAGTACACTCATTCATTCAACAAGTATTTTTTGAGCACCGACTACTAGTTCTAGGCAATGGGGATAAATTGGTGAATAAACAGACCAAAAATAAATCCCCAACTTCAGGGAGTTTATATTATAGTGGGGCAAAAGACAATAAGCAAGATAAATAAGTAAAATATATAGTATTTTAGATAGCGTTAAGTGCTAAGAAAAGACATAAAGCAGAGTAGGGAGAATACAATGTGTGAGGTGAGGTGGGTATTAGATAGGATTGTCAGAAAAGGGTTCACTGAGACAGTGACTTGAATAAGAAACTGATGAAAGCAAGGGAGTTCAACACAGAGATTCCTACTGGAACAGCATTCCTAGGAGAGGGAAGAACAAATGCAAAAACCTGTGGTGAGAGCTTGACTCACCTACTAGAGGAACAGCACTGAGGTCACAGTGGTGTATGTGGAGGAAATATGTGGAAGATTAGAAATAAGGTCATACAAACAACAGAATTCAGAACATGAAAAAAAAGGCTTGATAGGTCACAGGAAATACTTAGTCTTTTACTCTGAGATGGAAAATCTTTTTTTTTTTTTTTTTTTTTTTTTGAGATAGAGTCTCCCTCTGCCACCCAGGCTGGAGTGCAGTGATCTTGGCTCACTGCAAACTCCAACTTCCAGGTTCAAGTGATTCTTGTACCCCAGCCTCTGGTGTAGCTGGGACTACAGGCACGCACCACCATATCTGGGCAAATTTTGTATTTTTAGTAGAGATGGGGTTTTGCCATGTTAGCCAGGCTGGTTTTGAACTCCTAACCTCAAGCGATCTGCCTGCCTTGGTTTCCCAAAGTGCTGGTGTAAGCCACTGCACTCAACTGGAAAATCCTTTAAAGGGTCTGGAGCAGAGGAGTGACATGCTTTGACTTAGGTTTTAAAGGATCATTCTGGTTGGTATGTTGGGCATAGACTGCAGGGGGCAAGAGCAGAAACCAGGAGACCAGTTAGGACACTATTATAATTATCCAAGCAAGGTTACTACAATAATCTAACCCAACATGATGGTGGCTAGGACCAAAGTGGTAGTAAAGGAAATGTTGAGAAAAGTGGTTGCATTCTGGATAAATCTAGATTTGTAGATAAATCAACAAATCAAATTTGTTTATAGACACCAGTATCATACAGGTGAACAAGACTTTGTATAAAAATATTAATAGGTGCTCAATGCGTGTTAGTTGAATTGAATTCTCTACCTGGCAGTTCTGCTAAAAATGCTACGCCTTGCAGCAAGGGATCTGTGGCTTCTTTTTTTTCTTAGACAGGGTCTCATTCTGTTGCCCAGGCTGGAGTACAGTGGTGGCAGCATGGCTCCCAGCAGCCCTGACCTCCCAGGCTCAAGTGGTCCTTCCACCTCAGCTTCTTGAGTAGCTGGGACTACAGGCATGTGCCACCATGCCTGGCTAGTTTTTGTTTTGTTTTGTTTTTGTTGTTTGTAGAGATGGGGTCTTGCTATGTTGCCAGGGCTGGTCTTGAACTCCTGGGCTGAACCCATCATCCTGCCTAGGCTTCCCAAAGGAGCTCTGGCTAAACCCAAATTTTCTAAAGATGACTTTGAGCACAGACTTTGGAGTCAAACAGATACATATTTGAACCCTGGTTCTGCCACTTAATGACAAATTACTCAAGCTCTTGAGTCTCAGGTTTTTCATCTAGACAATGCGATATTCTATTATTCTTGACTGGGTGAGCAAAAGGAGTAGAGATGTAAGAAGAGGTTAAGTTTAAAACCTTTTAGCCCAGAATTAGAATAGGAAGTGACGAAATAATATTTTTATTGCTTAAAAAAATCCCCAAGCTCTGTCCACTATAAAAGCCTAGAAACAATCACCAACCTGGTAGCAGTGAGCACCCTAGATCCTAGATTGTGTTCTCCAAATATTTTTCCTACTAAAAGTAAAGCTATTGGAGAAATAGCTGATTCCAGGTCTGAAACAAAAAATATAGAAATGAATCTGGAATATTTGGACATAGCAGATAGAAAGGAAGCTATCAAATACTAGGCTCATGTCAAATGGATCCAGAAGTCTACTTGACAGGCCTCCCACAGGCCAAAAATAGAGTAATCTGAATACTAATTAAGGATAATCAACGGATTGATATAGCAAATATGTTAAAATGATACTAAAAAATTCTAGGCCTTGTTCATAATGATACTAAAAATGAAAAAAAAATAATTGATTATCCTAGGAGGATGCCAGGAAACCAATTCATTATTTTGAAAATTGGTACATAAAGAGGGAGAATCAAGCATTCATCCTTCCTTTCCTATATGAACTGTACCATTGAGTAATCTAATAGTAGATAAGGGGAAGTTTCTCTTTAATGAATTAGTCCAGCTAATAACCGTAGGATAGATGGTAGAATTAAAGTATCATCATTTTGCAACTCCTAATGAACAATGGGCTCTAGGCACTGAGCATCACTAATTGTTAACATCATAAAAATAGACACAGTGAAACATTATGTCCCTCCTAAGAATGAATGTACCATAACAATAAAACAGTTTGCCAAAAACTGAACTGTAATTCTAACAAACAAAATGATAAATGCTTGAGGTGATAAATACCCCACTTACCCTGACATGACTATGACACATTGTATGCCTGTATCAAAACATTACATGTACCCCATAAACACATATACCCACTAAATATCCATAAAAATGAGAAATTAAAAAAAAAATTGAACAATAATCAGATCAAGTCTTTAGATCCAACAGCTAATTTACAGGAAATACATAGGACTGAGGAATAGGTTTATCACACCTGAAGGGAGAATCATCTTACTAAGGCAATCAGTCTACACTAAGACATCAAGTTAGGGCAGGGGTTAAGCCACAATAGCCAAAAAGTTGTAAAAAAAAAAAGAAAAAGCCAAAAGAAACAGAGATGGAGGGTGAATCTATAGATTAAAAAAGACTTGACATATCAGCCAATCACAATATATAGTTCTTATTTGGAATCCAATTCAAACATGTGTAAATAAACAAAAACATTTATGACATTTATGAGACAATGGTAATTTGAACATCAATGGGCCATTTTATCATACTATGATATTAAGTGATTCTTGTTACATTTTTTGAAAAGTATTATCATGATTATATTTTAAAAGGTCATTTCCTCTTAGAAATACATATTGATATAATGATATCACTACAATATCTGAGATTTGCTTTAACATGGGAAGGGGAGAAGTTAATGAAGGAATACAGGAAATAAGATTAGCATGACCTGGTAATTACTGAAGCTGAGTGATGATACATGGAGCGTCATTTTACTATTCTATTTTTGAATATGTTTGAAGTTCTCCTTAAGAAAACATTTTAAAAAATGAGGCTTAAAAAAAACTTAGTGTCAAAGTCATTGACTCTTCCTTTCACATCTATAATTTGCAGAAAATTCAAGATATATTTAATATTGGCTACAACACGGTGACTAGAGTTAATAACAATGTATTATATGCTTGAAAATTGCTAAGAGTAGATTTTAAGTGTTGACACCATGTATAAATATGAGGTAGTTATACATAATTAACATATGTACTGCCTCATAATTAATTTAGTCAATCCACAATGTATACATATTTCAAAACATCATGTTGTACACATAAATGTATACAATTTTTGTCAATTAAAATAAATAAATTAGAAAAAAATAAAATTGGACTTCTAACCACCTCTGCCACTACCACTCTGGTCCAAGTCAACATCAACTCTCAGCTTCCTAATTAGTCTCTCTTCTGCTTTCATCCTTTGACAGTCTATACTCAACACAGCAGTTAGAATGAACCTTTCAAAATATAAGCTAGATCATATTTTCTGTGCTCAAACACTTCAATAACCATACCCTCTTGTGCAGTGTAAAAGTAGAATCATTAAATAGCATACAGGCTTTCTGTGATCTCTGAACTCGTCCTTACTTGACTAGAGCCACAGTGGCCTCCTCGCTAACTGTTTCCTATAAATACGAAGCATGTGCCCATTTCTGGACCTTGCACTTGGCATATTCTCACCCAGAAAGGTTTGTTCCTTCATAATCTTTAAGTATTTGCTTAAATATTACTTTCTTAAGTGAGGTCTACCCTGATCACCCTATTTATATTTGCAAACCCCTACACTCCCTATCACCCTCACCTGTTTTATTTTTTTCCCATAGCATGTATCCCCATCTGACATAATATATACTTTAAAAATGTATTCACTTGTTTATTGGTTTGTTTCCCACCAACAAATTGTAAGATACTTGAAGTCAGGGATTTTTGTTTTGTTTTGTTCACTGCTATATCCCACATATATAGAGCAGTACCTTATGATTAGTAGGTGCTCAATAAATATCTATTATTAAATGAATTCTTTCAATTTTCAGATCATTGCTTTTTAAATTCTGAATTCAGAGACTAGATGATTGCTTTTTATCACTACACTTCTCAATTAAGTTTGTGGGGTAAAAACACGTGAGGTGGTGCCCGCGTTTGTTACTGGAACAGCTAAGTGATTTGACTGTTTCCTCATTTGGGAGCATTTGGGAGGAAATATCCACATTTGCTAAAAAAAAAAAATAGAAAGAACATCAAGGTAGGAAAAGTTAGGGTCACCCCAGTGGCAAGAAAGAGTCTGTAGAGCTGGTTTTCTTGTAGCCTAGAGCTAAAGGGCAATGCCACTAGATGGAATTCCATGAAGGTGACCTACAGCCTATGGCCATTGCTTTTGAAAGTAGGTTCACAAGGCTCTGTAAGTGTCCAACAGACATTGTGGCTGACACCATGGATTGCCTGGCTAATACATATGCCCATCCTCTTCTAGGCTTCTAGGCCAACAGAACCCTGATATTGGTTGGTCTCCTTTTAAGTAGATATGTCCTTCAGAGAAGGCTGGGTCCTTGCCAAACTCAGAAGGTGACTTTTTTTTTTTTTTTTTTTTTTTTTTTAGATGGAGTCTTGCTCTGTCACCCAGGCTGGAGTGCAGTAGCACGATCTTGGCTCACTGCAACCTCTGCCTCCCAGGTTCAAGCAATTCTCTGCCTCAGCCTCCTGAGTAGCTGGGATTACTGGCGCCCGCCAAGGTGACTTTGAATGACATAGCAATCAGGAAGTTTTCATTTTCCTTGCCAAGGGATAGGATTAGGCCTGGGAATCAAAGGAATGGAAAGAGCATCTGCCACAGGGCTTCTGAGAAGATTTTCCATGTTCAAAAGATAAACAAGATACGAGTATTTGATTTTTCTGCTTCTAGATATTGTGGTCTATGTGCAATGCCTGAAATTTAGGCAGCCACCTTGAAATTAACTCCAAGGAAAGCTAGCTTAAGATCCTGGCTAAGCCAACATCCTGATTACAGCAGAGAATAAAGATTTAAAAACCCAGGTCCTTGCTAATATCATTGAGCCACTGAGTTAATCAACCCTGGGTATTACCTCTTGTTATGTAAGACTGCTTGATGTGTAAAATAATACATGTGCTTGTCATCTAAGCCACTTTTATGTTATTTGTATTAACAGAAAATGTGTATTAATAATACAAATTTCCATGATGGACCCAAATGATTATAGAGCCACCCAAGCAAATATGAAATATTTCAGGAAAGGAAATCAGTTAGAGCATAGACTGCATTTCTGAACTCTAGTTGATTGTGCTACCGGCCCGTTACTTATTATTATACCATTTAGTCTATTATTTCCGGCTCCTTTTTGTGGCCTACATGGTGCTTCATGTCAGTTCCCAGACTTTTCTTCCAGGCTTTATCTTCTGTGTGAGATGCTCCTTGCAGGAAGTCTAACTGTTTATTACTCTGGAGGTTTTAGTTTTAAGTTTTCTTAGTTGACAGACAATGAGTGGGATTGATAATTATCTTCTGGGGTCCTTGTGACCTTCCAATTTTCCCAGTTGAAGTTCTCTATCTGTAGGGTATGCTCTTCTTCCTTCAGTTTTGGGGCTTACCTTGACTCTAATCAAGGCAAGATTTAAGTCTAACTCATTAGTGAGATTAGCAAGAGTTAAATCAACCTAAGCGAAGCCTGACCAGATAATGTAATTCAGTTTTCTGTCTTGCTCCTGCAATCCAATCCTAACCTTGTGCCCCAAGGTCTAGAAAATTGATGTTCATCCATCCATCCATCCATCCATCCAGCCAGCCATCCATCCATCCATCCATCCATCCATCTGGCCAGCCACTCAACAGCATTATGGTCTTAGTCACTGGGGCTCCAATTATGTTCTTTGTAAACTAACTTCAAAACCTTCCTAACACCCAAATTTCCTCAATTTCCTACCTTTTGTGAGTTCTCCTAAGGAATGAATTATAAGGCCCACTTCTGGCAGACTGACAAAATTAAAGTAGATCATATTCAAATTCTTCTGGAGCACAACACTCAATTTATGAGTTGTTTTTTTTTTTTGAGATGGAAGTCTTGCTCTGTCGTCCAGGCTGGGCTGGAGTGCAGAGTTGTGATCTTGGCTCACTGCAACCTCCGTCTCCTGAGTTTAAGCAATTATCTCGCCTCAGTCTCCCAAATAGCTGGGACTACAGGTGCCCCCACCACACCCAGCTAATTTTTGTATTTTTGGTACAGACAGAGTTTCACCATGTTGGCCAGACCGGTTTGTCTCAAACTCCTTATTGCAGGTGATCTGCCCAACTCGGCCTCCCAAAGTGCTGGGATTACAGGCATGAGCCACCATGCCCAGATAATTTATGAAATTTTTGTCATAAGAAGACAACTGCCTAGACTAAATGGTAGTAAAGGGAATGGGAAGAAAAGAACAAATGTAGGATGATTGACAAACAAGATCAACAGAGCTTTGTTGTTGTTGTTGTTGTTTTTGAGACATAGTCTCATTCTGTCACCCAGGCTGGAGTGTAGTGGCGTGATCTCAGCTCACTGCAACCTCCGCCTCCTCGGTTCAAGCGATTCTCCTGCCTCAGCCTCCTGAGTAGCTGGGATTACAGGTGCCTACAACCATGCCCAGCTAATTTTGATCAATAGACTTTGATGTGTCATGGAACTGAGGAAGACAGAAGGAGTCAGAGATTAGGGTAATATTTTGAGCCCAAATTACTGAGGAATAATACTTTTCTTCATAGCAATGGAGAAATTAACAAAGGAAGCTATGTTTTAGGTTACAGTGGGATATTTAAATGTAAATTATGGAGGGAGATAACTAACCGAACTAAATTTAGGAAAGAGAGCACAACTATAAATTCAGACTTGCAAGTCAGCCTTATGGAAGTGAAGTAGAACAACTGAGTTCTGAGGAGAATGTACAAATGCAGGAAAGGACTCTATTGACTAATAAATATGTATGTTTCATAATCTGCACATAAATGATGAGACTAAAAAGGTAATATGCTATGCTGTTTGGGAAGACAGTCAATTAGACATCCAGGATTTCTTGTTATTATATATATCACTCTGTATTCAAAATATAGATGCATTCCTTTTGAACCCTGAGGGCTACCTCATAGGGTTGTATGAGGTGTACAAATGATGCAATGCATAACCTGTGTAGTTATCTAGCAGTCCTGTCTCAGTGGCTGACTGTGCTAAATGGTGAGCTCTTTAAAACCAATGAAGAATGTCTTCCTCACCACAAGAATCCTCCATGCATAGAGAGTGGAACAGAATATGCCCTCAGAATATGCTTGCTGAAAGAGCTCCCAGAAGGGCATTGTTTCAAGGTTCTCTTGATAGTCTTCATTTGGAAGTAGCAAAGGCTTCACAAGATACATCAGAGCAAAGCCTGATGCTGCTCTGTTTATAATTTTACAGCAATCATTTGTACTTCCAGAGGCTACCCTGGTTAGAAATCATGAAGTGGATTCCTCCCACAATACTGAGGACACATAGTTTGGGGAGATGGTCCAGGGCAGCATTTTCATTACGGTCAAGTGTGATGACAACTTCCTAGAACATCCATTCTGACAACAGCAGAATCATCAGAGTCGATTCATTAGAAGGGGATTTTGATGAATAAACCTTTAGCTACACTTTCTGAGAAGTCTCCAGAGTTATGAGGCAAAAAAATTAATTCCAGCTACTCAAGCAGAGACACCTGGTAATTTCATAGTTATTAGTATAACTCAGATATAACATTTTAATAGGAGGCATCCTCAGTGATGAAGATATTTTAAATTAGTAGAAGAGAGGTGCTACGAACACCAGAGAAAACTGCCTTCTATTATAGTTTAGTCTGTATTTTTTATGTATTTGTGTTAGTGTGTTCTAGCAAATAGGAGGTAATTGGTTATGGAATTCCTATCTATAATAAAGCAATGTTCCAGGAATAGCTTTGTGTCTACCTGGTGTTATTAGTCCAAAGATTAAAAATGCTGGATATAATTTTCTCTGAAAAAAGTAAAAAACCCATTAACATAAAAGGATGTAGCTAGTAGAGCCACTCTGGGCCATTGACTATCTGTATGTCATTTACTTGGTTATCTCTGCAGAATATACTATTTATCTCCAAGCCTTTGAAAATTAATTCTGATTTTTCAATATCTAGTTCAAATTCTCTCTCCTTCATGAAATCTTCCCTAAAACTTCTCATTGAACATTCCCTTCCTCTATCTTTCCATACCATTTTGTTTGTATTCTTCTCTAGCACATATGCATTCTACCTTATACTTGAATTTTTTGTAGATTGTCTTAGTCCATTTGTATTTTTATAAAGGAATACCTGAGGCTGGGCAATTTATTTAAAAAACAGGTTTATTTGGCTTATGGTTCTGCAGGCTCTACTAAATGCATGGTGCCAGTATCTGCTTCTAATAAGGACCTCAGGAAGCTTCTAATGATGGGGGATGGTGAAGGAGAAGCAGCTATGTCACATGGCGAGAGAGCAGGCAAAAGAGAGAGAGAGAGCGGGGAAGGATGCCAGGCTCTTCTAAACAACCAGCTATCACATGAACTAATAGAGCGAGAATTCACTCATTACCTCTGGCACCAAGCCATTCATGAGGAACCTGCCCCCATGACCCAAACACCTCCCATTAGGCCCCTCTTCCAACCACTGGGGATCAAATTTCAACGTGAGATTTGGAGGGGACAAATATTCTAACTATAGCATAAATACAGCTCATCTACTCCATTAGAGTTAACTTTGCTCACCTTTGTATTCCCCACAGCATTTAGTCCAGAGCATGGACTAGATGATAATTATAATAGTTAATATTCATTGGGCACTATTTTGGTGCCACGCACTGAGCTAAGTAAGAAGTTTGTGGGCACCAGTTCATTTCATTCTCATAGGAATGTGGTAATATAGGTATCATTATTATTCTCATTTTTCAGATGAGGAAACTCAGAATTAAAGAGATAAATGTCACAGAGCTAATAAATAAATGAGCAGGGACTAGAATCAATATAGGTCCAACTCCAAGAACAATTCTCTACTCTTTATTCAATATACTTAGAGAATTGAAGTGTAATAAGAACTCTGCTGTCATTGAAAGTTATAAATGAAAATATAAAGATTTTTTTCTGGAGTGCTAAAGCTTTTTGCATTACCAATCAAATCAATATTTTAAGAATGGAATGCAATATTTATGGTACAGAAAAGAGATAATAGGATTCCCTTGGATCAGCTAAAATATATCCTATGAGGTCTTCATTAAATATGAGAATATAAACAAGATAGATCTACTAAGAGGAAAGAAAAACTATCATTCTTTACAAATAGGAAACTTCCCAAATAAAAGCAATACAGATGGCAGAATAATAAAAACTGGAATGAAAAATTGGATATGCTATGCCCTTATTGAGTGACAAATGTTCTGTGATATATACCATGTTAAGAAATACTAAGAGATACGAAAATAAATTTTAACAAATGGGTAGTGAGAACAAGTAAGCTTCTTCTGCATTAGAAACATTTAAAAGGAGACCATAAAAGTGTCAGAAAAGGTAGCATTTTGTTGTAGGAGATAATGAAAAATGATTTGGGAAATGAAGGCAAACAGGATTTAGTCCCCTCTTTGAAGCCAAAGATCTGAAACTCAGTTAAATTCCAAAGAAAATAAAACATGTAAGGAACTGCAGGAATTGCAAGGAATTGTCACCATTAAAGGGTGGCAGAAAGTCTGGCTCAATATAAAATTTAGAATTTTAAAAAAGTCTGTTTTTGAACTTTTTTCAGACAAAAATAATGCATGCCTCTTGTGAAAATGTTTTCCTATCATTTAAACCATGAGTTTTCTCATAATACCACTATAAGACATTTCTACTATTTCTTGGCTGGGCACGGTGGCTCACACTGTAATCCCAGCACTTTGGGAGGCTGAGGCGGGCAGATTATGAGGTCAGGAGATCGAGACCATCCTGGCTAACACAGTGAAACCCCGCCTCTACTAAAAATACAAAAAAAATTAGCCAGGCATGGTGGCGGGCGCCTGTAGTCCCAGCTACTTGGGAGGCTGAGGCAGGAGAATGGCATGAACCCAGGAGGCGGAGCTTGCAGTGAGCCGAGATTGCGCCACTGCACTCCAGCCTGGGCAACAGTGTGAGACTCTGTCTCAAAAAAAAAAAAAAGAAATTTCTACTATTTCTTTAAATTTTTGCAATGTATATGATACATACATATAACCGTGGTTATTTTAAAAATTATTTATTTATAAAAACAGGTTTCTACTATACATATTCTTCTGCAGCTAGCTTTTTTTTCAGTTAACATACCCTGGAGATCTTTCCATGACAGTACATATAGATTAATTTTTTAAAGTGGCTAAAAAGTATTCCACTGTATGAAAAATAGATTATATTTAACAATGAATGATTAATTCACCTGTATTTTGCCATTATAAACAATGATGAATGAACATCCCTATATATATACGTATATATACATATATATTAGTTTGAGTGGTTTATAAGGTACATTTCTAGTCACAGAATCTAGAGTCAAGGAACATGTAAACTTTTACTGTTTTTTTCTTCCTTTTTATCTGGTTTAAAAATCTTAATACTATCTGAAGCACAAAAAAGCATATATTAGAAGAAAAAGAGGCAACAAGGAAATATACATATATGAAACATATGAAGGGTAAACCAGAAATCAATATAGTTGATTGTCCTCAAAAGACAGGGAAAATGAGACAGACAGGACATGGAAGTAACTGAAGCCTGTAAACCTATCTTTCCATGTAGTTTCAACTTTTGAAAAAGTTAAATCAATAAGGATGGGAAGGAGGGGAAGTTAAACTGAAACACAAAAAAACAACTGTATTTTAAATACACTAGCACCTTGGGAGGCTGAGGCAGGCAGATCACTTGAGGCCAGGAGTTAGAGACCACTCTGGGCAACATGACAAAACCCCATCTCTACTTAAAATACAAAAAACATAGCCAGGTGCAGTGACTCATGCTTTTAAACCCAGCTACTTGGTAGGCTTAGGCTGGAGAATTGCTTGAAACCAGGAGACGGAGGTAGCAGTGAGCCGAGATCGCACCACTGCACTCCAGACTGAGAGACAGAGTGAGACCCTGTCTCAAAAAAAAAAAAAAAAAAAAAGTATTCCTAACTCATGGAGTTTTAACATGTTTGTTTCCATTGAAGTAACTGTATTTTTGCTACTCAAACTGTTCATCTTTGGAAGCTCCTTCAACACAGCTTCTGTGGCCCTTTGACATGACTCCAGTAGGCTTTGTTAGATACCTTGCCATCCAGCATGACCAGATGAGCCAGGCTCATTTCATATATTACTTGTCCCAATTTCTAAGCAGCCACTTCTCTAAGGAGTTCTGGTTCCTTTTAGTGGTATTGAGAGACACAATCTGGGTGATGGAGGTGATCCTTCATGGGGTTAGTCATTACTTCTAGGCTTTTTCAGTAGCTAGTGCTATGAAATTCAGAAATATAAATTTTTAGCAGACACATATATCAACAGTTTATATTTGTATACTTCTTATTGAAAATCTTGGTTACTAATGAAATTGACATATTCACTTGCTTCATCTTACCTTTATATAGTGATCCACTTATTTGTGTTGTGTCAAAATAACAGTAACAGTATTATTACTAACAGTATGTTTAGTGAACACATTTTAGGATTTCTTTGTAGCTCTCTTTGTCCTTAGGATGTATCCTACCAGGACTGCGAGGTCAAATTTACTATGTTTTGAAGTCACTTGGGCTGGGCGCAGTGGCTGACGCCTATAATCCCAGCACTTTGGGAGGCCAAGGTGGGTGGATCACTTGAGGTCAGGAGTTTGAGACCAGCCTGGCCAACATGGTAAAACCCCATCACTACTAAAAACACAAAAAATTAGCTGGGCGTGGTGGTGCGTGCCTGTAATCCCAGCTACTAGGGAGGTGCAGGCAGGAGAATCACTTGATCCCGGGAGGTGGAGGTTGTGGTGAGCCAAGATTGTACCACTACACTCCAGCCTGGGTGACAGAGCAAGACTCCATCTCAAAATATAAAAAATAAAAATAAAAAATAATAAAGTCACTTGAATAATTCTCTCTGCAGTTAAGCTACCAACTTAATACACAGGTGTCTTTGTTTTATTTGGCTATCCACCTTTAAGGACTGCTCATTTTTTTTTTTTGAGATGTAGTCTTACTCTGTCACCCAGGCTGGAGTGCAATGGCACTATCTCGGCTCTCTGCAACCTCTGCCTCCCGGGTTCAAGCGATTCTTGTGCCTCAGCCTCCCGAGTAGCTAGGATTACTGTGCCACCAGGCCTGGCTGCTAATTTTTGTATTTTTAGTAGAGATGGGGTTTCACCATGTTGGCCAGGCTGGTCTTGAACTCCTGACCTCAAGTGATTCGCCCACCTTGACCTCCCAAAGTGCTGGGATTACAGGCGTGAGCCACTGCACTCAGCCTGTAGACACTTAAATTTTTATAATTATGGAAATAATTTACGAAGTTCCAAAATCAAAACTATAGAATGAGATATACTCAGATAAGACTAGCTTCGATCCCTATGTCCTTTACATTATCTCCTTCTCCCTTTAGGTAAGAGTCTTTATTCATTTTTCATTTGCTCTTCTATCTTTTAAAAATAAAAGAAAATATTTTTCTCCTCTTTCCTGGAAAAAAGGTTACACATGCTCTTTAGCACCTTACTTTTTTCTCTTAACAATAAACCTGGAGGCCACTTCATAGTTATATATAAAATAGAGGATATCATACACAATATTCTGTGCTTGCTTTTTTCATTCCAGATCATTTTATAATGTTATATAAAAACATTTCTCATTACTTCCTACAGATGCATAGCATTCCATTGTGTGAATATACTCTTCTTTATGTAGCCAGCTCTCTAAAAGCACATTTGCAGGCAGGGCACGGTGGACACACCTGTAATCCCAGCACTTTGGGAGGCTGAAGAGGGCAGATGGCTTGAGCCCAAGTTAGAGACTAGCCTGGGCAACTTGGTGAAATCCCATCTCTACAAAAAAAAAAAAAAAAAAAAAATTAGCCGGTTGTGGTGGCACACACCTATAATCCCAGCTACTCAGGAGCCTGAGGTGGGAGGATTCACTAAGCCCAAAAAGGTCGAGGTTGCAGTGAGCCATGATTGTGCCACTGCACTCCAGTCTGGGTAACAGAGTGAGATCCTGTCTCAAAAAAACAAAAAAACAAAAAAAAAGTACATTTGCTTTCAAGCTTTCTCTACTGCAAATAATGCTGCAATTAAATAACCTTGTGTATACATTTCTTATTTTTAACACATATGTATAGAATAGATTCCCCGAAGTGACAGATCAAAGGTAAATGCATATTCTGGTTAATTTTGCTGGATATTGTTATGTTTCCCTCCATAAGCGTTGTACCAATGCTATGGTTTGAATGTCCCTCCAAAATTCATGTTGAAATTCAATCGTCGTTATGACAGTATCGAGGTGGGATCCCTAACAGGTGATTAGGCCATTGGGGCTCTGCCCTTATGAATGGATTACTGCTGTTCTCATGGGAGTGGGTTCCTGATAAAAGTGAGTTTGGTCCCCCTTTTCCTTCACTTGTTCTTGCCCTCTTTTGTCCTTCCGCTTTCCACTGTGGAATGACACAGCTTGAAGTCCCTCAGCAGATGCTGATAACTTGATATTGGACTTCCCAGTCTCCAGAATTGTAAGAAATAAATTTCCTTCCTTATAAATTACCCAGTCTGTGGTATTCTGTTATTGCAACACAAAACAGGCTAAGGAAACCATTTCCATTTCCTTCAGGGATATGTGAATGCTCATTTCCCTACAGTTTTGCCATCAGAACATGTTGTCAAACTTTTGGAGTTTTGCCAATCTGAGACATGAAGCATGTTATCTCTTTGTGATTTTAATTTGTATTTCTTTTATGATGAACAATATTGAGCATATTTTCATATATTGAAGGGCCATTTCCTTTTCTGTGAACTATCTAGATATACTCTTGCTCATTTTTATAGGATCATTGGTCTTTTTCTTCTCCACCTTATATATGAGGAGTATTAAACCTTTGATAATGATATAATTTGCAAATATTGTTTCCAATTTGTCTTTTTTTTTTTTTTTAAACTTTGCTTGCCACATTTTCTGGAAGGAAAAAGTCTTTCTTATCACTATGTAGCCATATTTATTAGTCTTTTTCCTATCACTTCTATATTTTGACTTGCAGATAGAAAGTTTTCCTTACACCCAGATTCTTCACTGCAAACCTTCTTGGTATCTTTAACATTTTATAATATGTGCGAGCATTAAAATCCAATTAAATAACAATTTAAAGCATGCACCTGTGTGCACCTGTACACACACACACACACACATACACAATTAGTTTATAATCTGTACAACACTGAAATAACCAAAGTTACATACATGAAGTTTACAGTCATTACTTCAAAGTACAGTCTAATATTTTAGCCCAAATTCCTTAAAAGAAAATGGCTTGAAAAGACATGACTGACAAAGTGACAGGAAAGACTTGAATAAAAGGACCAAAACCATGTCTTCTGAAATCTGTAATTGTTTAAGATAAACTATGAGTATATGTCTAATAAATTGCCTGAAAATGAATAGTTATATTGGTGAAATGTTAATTTTACTATTATAAAATCTGAAAGACCACATATTTAGACATAGGTTGAATTTAAAATACTTTGAGATATAGTGTAATGCCTGATACATATTAAATACTAAAAATTCATCTGTTGAACAAATGAATGAATGAATAAATGAATGACATACCCATCAGAATTGGAATGGTGAACAAGTGGATTCTTATAGATCATACAAAATTTTTCAAGAGGCTGAGTTAATACGACATAATTTAGACAAGTATAATAAATGAATAAAACAACTTTTTAAATTAGTGAAGTTTATTTTAGTACTAGTGTTTCAATGATTAAGGTTTTCTATAAGCAGAATCTATTTTAATATCAAAGATTAGGATGAGAATCTTGGTGACTCATAAGTGGGAGAGATGACAACTATACTGAATGGCCGAATCAAGAATCAAGAGGACCTGGGTAGGTTACATGATGAACCAAATTCAATTCAGCAAGCATTGATTGAGTGTCGTTAAGTACTACTAGACATTGGAAATAAAAAAGATGACTAAGACACTCTTACATATTAATATGTTCATCATCTGTGGAGAAATAAAATGTGTAAACAAATAAATATATTTCAGTGTAAAAGGTGGTATAACAGTGGTTGAGAACACAAGGTACTGGAGGAACAAAGGATACAATGGTCAATTTTACCTAAGTATGTCTGGGAAAGTTCAAAATATGGATACAATAAGATGCTGCATTTGGGTCCAACAACCATGGCCATATTAATATAGGATGTAGTTTAGGCAGTTGTAAGTATAAAGCAGATTTAGAGTTTTTATTTGAAAAATCTTAAATATGAATCAACTGTATTTTGTTGCTAAAATGTCAACAGTGATAGTCAGGTAACACTCTGAGCTCATTAGACTGGCATTGTATTCTGTTGTACGTATCACATTTTCAAGGGAATTTAGACAAATATGTGCATATCTGGTGGAAATGATCAGGATGAGAAGAAAACTTGAAAGCATATTATATGAGGAATGGGTGAAGGAATAGGTAGTATTAAAACTGGAGGAAAATGTCTTCACTTGGCCAGAATGATTCTTTTACAAATACATAAGTCAGACCATGTCGTGCCTTTCCTCAAACCCTCCTCATCTCATTCAGAGTGAAAACATATTCTTGACAATGGCCTATAAGGCCCTACAGGATCAGACCACCATTCTTTCTCTTTCTTCATCTCTTAGCACTTTCCTTTTGCTCATTCATTATAAGGTATATATATATTTATTATTATTTTTTTAGACAGGGTCTCACTCTGTTGTCCAGGCTGGAATGCAGTGGTGTGATCGTGGCTTACTGCAGCCTCAACCTCCTGGGCTCAAGTGATACTCCCATCTCAGCCCCCTGAGTGGCTAGGACCACAGGCATGTACCACCATGCCTGGCCAATTTTTTAAATTTTTTTTGTAGAGATGGAGTCTCCCTTTGTTGACCAGGCTGGTCTCAAACTCCTCGGCTCAAGTGATCCTCCCACCTTGGTCTCCCAAAGTGCTGGGATTAAAGGCATGAAGACTAATTTATACTAATTTTCTTGTTATTTTGCAAAAATTCTAGGCATGCTCCCATCTGAAGGTCTTTGTTCTGACTGTTTCTTCTGCCTGGAATGAATGCTCTTCCCTCAGGCTAACTTTCTCACCTCCTTTAAGTCTTGCTTCACATGTCACCATCTCACTGAATACTATTTTGATTGCTTAATTTAAAATTACAACCTGTCCTCCCCAGTCATCCCCTCCCTGGTTCTCTTAATCCCCCTCACTTTGGCATTTTAGTTATAATCTGTTGTCACATTTGTAAATGATCATTTGCACCTTGTAAAAGCTTAACAGCTAAAGGAGGTACAAAGAGACCTCCTTTATTGGTCCTATGATTGGTCATAGGAAAAATGTCGTGCCCAAGAGTTGACAATATTCACACTATAGGAATAATAATCGTCCTGATTCCCTCTCATCCTTTTGTGAGTCATAAACTATGGGTAGGAGAAAAAACAAGAGGAGGAAATTACGTAAACAAATAATGGCCCTATGACATAAGGTAATTAGAAAATTAATGCTCAAATTTTCTTTAGAATTGATGTTATGTATAAAATTAATTTTTAAAAGGTTAAATGAAAGTAAATGGATTTGAAGTCCCTTTTTACCAGCCATAAAAATATTCGCTGGCCCTGTGCCCAGAGTTTAAAAGAAACCAGCATGAGTCTAATGAAAAACAAGCTGTAGGTTTCATGGAAATTCAATATATACTCTTTCTTTTCCTTTTAGTTTTTGATTGGTTTCCATGGGAATCTAGGCTTGTGAGATCTCTGATCTATTCATGGAAAGCAGATGCTTGTATTTTCATGACTTGGTAAAAATGGGAGTCAGAGAAGAGATGAAGATGATTAGAAAATGAAGATGATTGTAGGAAACATAATCATATTTAAAACAAAATTCCACAGCCATGTAGATTTTAAAACAACATCTTCAAGGCTGCTCTACTGTGTTTGAGAGGTATGATAAAGAAAAAACACTGTATTTAAAGAAAGAAGCTTTGGGTTCAAATCCTGAATCTGACCTATGAGAAAGAAACCCTTCAGTACTTCTTTGGAGGTTTGACAGGAAAACTGGATCTGGGAATTACTCATGGCCAGAAGAACAAGAAGTCTGAGAAAGTAAGCTTTAGGAAAGTATGTAAATTTTCTCCCAGTGCAGCAGTATCAGGAACACTAAGATGAAAATCAGAAAATCAGGATAATTTGTCACTCTGCAAGTGACAAGGTGACCTTGAAGAACTTTTTCAAATTATAGTTCAGTTTATTTATACAGAAAACACATAATATACAACTATTCCAACTGCTATGAAGCTACTATGAAGCTAAATGAAGTTTTTTTTTCATACTAGAAACATGTTAGAAAAATTCAAAGTGGCAATTTCAATCAAGATGTGTTGACATGTTATTCCTAGTGACTATACATTTTACCCATGTAAATAGAAGTACATAAACTATAATCAAAGCGTTAAAGGACAGACAGGTTTTTATTTCAACTCTGGTTTTGATTGGAATACTAATTTGAAAGTAGAACTAATAAGATTCTAAATATTCGAAAGCACCTTCTAAACTGGAAAATGAGAGGATAGGTTTAGAGATAGTTTCTACATATAGAAGAAGACAAACAATGCTGGTTTAAAAACTCCAGAAGTTAGAATAAAATGAAGCAAGACTCTTTAGGACTTTCTCACTGCTTGGAGAGTAGCCTAGCTTGCGTTGAAGTCAACTGCAAGAGCTGCCTAACATCACCATCTCAATCCGGAGGTTTCTTAAGATTCTAGGACATAACAGTTTCAAATACTAAGATTTTCCTACATTTCTAAGTAATGTGGGCATCACAAATGTCTTTTGGTGCCTTCTTTTGGAAGCATACCAACAGTCAAAAACTCATAAACTATCACTACTTGCTTACTCTTCAGATACCCATTCGCTACATAGCTTGTGGTAGAATGGGCACTTATTAAATTGTTTTAAAATGGACTAACGAGTGGATACAGCCACAGAGATGCCTAGTAGTATCCACTGAAAATGTTTAACTAACTAAAGCAAAAGGTATGAGTAATGACACAAAACCCATTTTTTTTTTTTTTTTTTTTTTGCTACAATGAACATGTCTTACCTATATAACAAAAAGAGTTGAAGAAAAACAATGACAATATTTGATACATGGCAGTCTGTTACCTTCAGACAAGATTATGGGAGTTCTACGGTCACTTTAACAATATTAGTTCATTTACATAACACAGTCAAATCCCAGATCTAAAGTTGTTTTCATACATATGTTGCACCATGTAAGTCACTAAGATAAAAATGACTTTTCTTGACATGGATGGAATGTACATGTGTTGGTTTTATAGAAAGACTGAAGTAGAGGTCGAGAATATATAAAGAATGGAGGCGATTTACAATATATATTCTTCATTTAAAATATTTTTGCAGCTTTAAATAACAGCTTTAATTAAAATCTTTTCATTTTAATGTGTTAAACATAAAATCTAATTCTTCTACTGCCTCTTCTCCTGTGCTAATATTTTACTTATGCTTCAGCTGTTTAAATGTTGCTGCACAGTTTAATTACTTTTCTTTGCACTAGAGTAATTTGTCTGGTGCTTGTTGCCTATGGCATTATATCCTTTGTAAACTTGCAGTTACCTTGTCTATCTCTTTCCCTTGGAATTTTCTGCCATTTCCCAGTCTTGCTGAAACATGTCTATTTCTATTAACCTTTTTGCTGCCATCATTTTAAAAATAATTTACTTTTACCTTAAAATTTTTGCATAAAATGCATTCAGATGGTTCAAAAAATAATATAAAGAGGTACATAATAAAAGCTTTCTCCTACCTCTGCTCTAGTCTGCATCATTCCTTCCTCTACCCTCACTCTGGATAAATTATTTTATTAGTTTCTTATATGTCTTTAGGAAGTTTTTATATTCTTAACCTTTTTGGTGTTTTTTGTTTATTTCTGTTTTTTTTAGAGACACGGTCTCACTCTGTTGTCCAGGCTAGAGTGTAGTGGCACAATCATAGCTCACTACAGCCTCAAACTCCTGGGCTCAAGCTGATTCTCCAGACTTAACCTCCTGAGAAGCTGGGATTACAGGTGCACGTTGCCATGGCTGGCTAATTTTTAATTTTTTTTTTTGTAGACACAGGGTCTTGCTTTGTTGCCCAGACTGGTCTCAAACTCCTGGCTTCAAGCAATCCTCCTGTTTTGGCCTCCCAAAGTACTGGGATTACAGGCGTAAGCCATGACACCTGGCCTTGTTTATTTTTTTAATTTTCTTAGCAATTTATAGTCTTAATTTTACATACTGTTATTTTTAACCCATCTCTTATTCACTTAACAATACATCTTGGAGGTGTTTTCATTTTAACAGACACCATCATCATTCTTTTCACAGTTCCCTAGTTTCCCATTGTGTAAATGTACCATATTTTTTAAACCAGATTCCTTTTGATGGGCATTTGGGTTGCTTCCAACCTTGTTTTTGTAAATATTGCTGCCATAAAAAACCTTCTACATATATCATTTTTCACTGTGCAGGCTTATTTTTAGGATAAATTACCAGAAATGGAATTGCCTGGTCAAAGGGTATATGCATTTGCAATTTAGATAACTATCCCAGGAGCAGAGTACGAAAAAACTTATTTATCCACAGCCTCACCAACACAATGAGGCAATAGGTGAGCAAAAATATCTTAGCATAGTTTTAATTTGCATGACTTTTATATGTATATTTGAACATATTTTCATATGCTTGAGGGTCATTTGAATTTCTTTTAATGTAAACTGACCGCTGATTTTTCTCTAGGTTGCTTATCAATTCCAAGGAGCAATTCATACTTGCCCTCTGTTGTAAGTGAAGATGTATTTCCCAGGTTGTCTTTGACTTTATGTTTGTGGTTCAAGAAAGTATTTTACAGAAGACTGAGTATGTAAAGGGCCTATAGAGGTCTACAGAAGACTAAGCATATAAAACTAAGCATATAGTTGTGTTTTGCCCAATGTTATACAGTTTGTGGCAGAGTTAAGCCTATAATTGAGTTGACATGTGATTAGACAGAAGAGGTAAAGGGGAAAGAAGAGAATGATAACAATTCAACACATTAATTTAATAAATCCATTCAACCAACATATATTTAGCACCTACTACGTGCCATGTAGTTTTTAAACTCGAGTGACTAAAAGAATACAGTACCATAAATTGATGAAGGACAATCAAATGAAGGAATTGAAAACAGGTACTCAAACAAGTACATGTACACCTACGTTGACAGAAGCACTATTCACAATAGTGGAAACAGCACTTGGATGAATGAATAAATAAACTGTGGTATATACACACAACAGAAAATATTATTCATCCATAAGTTGTCAACTTATATATTGTCAACTATATATATATCCATAAGTTGTCAACTTATATATTGTCAACTAGAAGCTTATTCTAATATACTACCTCTGTTATTTTCTCTTTCCTTTCTAAATCACTTAATTTCACCTAAGAAACTGTCTTTTAAACTCTAGACTCATTTAAAAAATTTAATAATTAAATATAGTGTCATTGGTTTTATAAAAGAAAAGAAAATATTATTCAACCATAAAAATGAATGAAGTACTGATACATGTGACAGCTTGGATGAACCTCAAAAACATTATCCTAAGTGAAAAAAAGCCAGACACAAAGTGTCAGGCCTCTGAGCCCAAGCTAAGCCATCATATCTCCTGTGACCTGCATGTACACATCCAGATGGCCGGTTCCTGCCTTAACTGATGACATTCCACCACAAAAGAAATGAAAATGGCCTGTTCTTGCCTTAACTGCTGACATTATCTTGTGAAATTCCTTCTCCTGGCTCATCCTGGCTCAAAAGCTCCCCTACTGAGCACCTTGTGACCCCACTCCTACCCGCCAGAGAACAATCCCCCTTTGACTGTAATTTTCCTTTACCTACCCAAATCTTATAAAACGGCCCCACCCCTATCTCCCTTGGCTGACTCTCTTTTCGGACTCAGCCCACCTGCACCCAGGTGAAATAAACAGCCTTGTTGCTCACACAAAGCCTGTTTGGTGGTCTCTTTACACGGACACGCATGAAATTTGGTGCCGTGACTCGGATCGGGGGACCTCCCTTGGGAGATCAATCCCCTGTCCTCCTGCTCTTTGCTCCATGAAAAAGATCCACCTACGACCTCGGGTCCTCAGACCCACCAGCCCGAGGAACATCTCACCAATTTTAAATCGGGTAAGCGGCCTCTTCTTACTCTCTTCTCCAACCTTTCTCGCTATCCCTCAACCACTTTCTCCTTTCAATCTTGGTGCCATCCTTCAATCTCTCCCTTCTCTTAATTTCAGTTCCTCTCCTTTTCTGGTAGAGACAGGAGACATGTTTTATCCGTGGACCCAAAACTCCGGCGCTGATCATGGACTCGGGAAGACAGTCTTCCTTTGGTGTTTAATCACGTGGGGATGCCTGCCTGATTACTCACCCATGTTTCAGAGGTGTCTGACCACACGGGGATGCCTGCCTTGGTCCTTCACCCTTAGTGACAAGTACCACTTTTCTGGGGGGCAAGAACCCCCTAACTCCTTCTCTCCATGTCCCTACCCCTTCTCTGCTTTTTCTGGGGTGCAAGAACCCCCCAACCCCTCCTCCTTCACCCTTAGCGGCAAGTACCGCTTTTCTAGGGGGCAAGAACCCCCTGATCCCTTATTTCCGCACCCCAACCTCTTATCTCTGTGCCCCAATCCCTTATTTCCATGCCCCGACCCCTTATCTCTGTGCCCCAACCCCTTTCCCACTTTTCTGGAAGGTAAGAACCCCCAAACCCCTTCCCTCCGTGTCTCTACTCTCTCTTTTCTCTGGGCTTGCTTCCTTCACTATGGGCAACCTTCCACCCTCCATTCCTCCTTCTTCTCCCTTAGCCTGTGTTCTCAAGAACTTAAAACCTCTTCAACTCACACCTGACCTAAAACCTAAACAACTTATTTTCTTCTACAATGCCACTTGACCCCAAACTCGACAGTTGTTCCAAATAGCCAGAAAACGGCACTTTCAATTTTTTCATCCTACAAGATCTAGATAATTCTTGTCGTAAAATAGGCAAACGGTCTGAGGTGCCTGATGTCCAGGCATTCTTTTACACATTGTTCCCTCCCTAGTCTCTGTTCCCAATGCGATTCCTCCCAAATCCTCCTTCTTTCCCTCCCGCCTGTCCCCTCAGTCCCAACCCCAAGAGTCACTGAGTCTTTCCAGTCTTCATTTTCTACAGACCCATCTGACCTTTCCCCTTCTCCCCAAGCTGCTCGTCACCAGGCCCAGCTAAGTCCCAATTCTTCCTCAGCCTCCGCTCCTCCACCCTATAATCCTTCTATCGCCTGCCCTCCTCACACCCAGTCCAGCTTACAGTTTCATTCCGCGACTAGCCCTCCTCCACCTGCCCAGCAATTTCCTCTTAAAAAGGTGGCTGGAGCTAAAGGCATAGTCAAGGTTAATGCTCCTTTTTCTTTATCCGACCTCTCCCAAATCAGTTAGTGTTTAGGCTCTTTTTCATCAAATATGAAAAACCCAGCCCAGTTCATGGCTCGTTTGGCAGCAACCCTGAGATGCTTTACAGCCATAGACCCTAAAAGGTCAAAAGGCCCTCTTATTCTCAATATACATTTTATTACCGGGTCTGCTCCCGACTTTAAATAAAGCTTCAAAAATTAAATTCCGGCCCTGAAACCCCACAACAGGACTTAACCTTGCCTTCAAGGTGTACAATAATAGAAAAAAGTTTCAATTCCTTGCCTCCACTGTGAGACAAACCCCAGCCACATCTCCAGCACACAAGAACTTCCAAACGCCTGAACCGCAGCAGCCAGGTGTTCCTCCAGAACCTCCTCCCCCAGGAGCTTGCTACAAGTGCCAGATATCTGGCCACCAGGACAACAAATGCCCGCAGCCCAGGATTCCTCCTAAGCTGTGTCCCATCTGTGTAGGACCCCACTGAAAATCAGACTGCTCAACTCACCTGGCAGCCACTCCCAGAGACCCTGGAACTCTGGCCCACGGCTCTCTGACTGACTCCTTCCCAGATCTTCTTGGCTTAGCGGCTGAAGACTGACACTGCTCGATCACCTTGGAAGCCCCCTAAACCATCACGGATGCCGAGCTTCAGGTAACTCTCACAGTGGAAGGTAAGTCTGTCCCCTTCTTAATCAATATGGAAGCTACCCACTCCAAATTACCTTCTTTTCAAGGGCCTGTTTCCCTTGCCTCCATAACTGTTGTGGGTATTGACAGCCAGGCTTCTAAACCTCTTAAAACTCCCTAACTCTGGTGCCAACTTACACAATACTCTTTTAAGCACTCCTTTTTAGTTATCCCCACCTGCCCAGTTCCCTTATTAGGCCGAGACACTTTAACTAAATTATCTGCTTCCCTGACTATTCCTGGACTACAGCTACATCTCATTGCCGCCCTTCTTCCCAATCCAAAGCCTCCTTTGCGTCCTCCTCTTGTATCTCCCCAACTTAACGCACAAGTATAAGACACCTCTACTCCCTCCTTAGCGACCGATCCTGCACCCCTTACCATCCCATTAAAACCTAATCATCCTTACCCCGCTCAATGCCAATATCCCATCCCACAGTACGCTTTAAAAGGATTAAAGTCTGTTATTACTCGCCTGCTACAGCATAGCCTTTTAAAGCCTATAAACTCCCCTTACAATTCCCCCATTTTACCTGTCCTAAAACCAGACAAGGCTTACAGGTTAGTTCAGGATCTGCACCTTATCAACCAAATTGTTTTGCCTATCTACCCCGTGGTGCCAAACCCATATACTCTTCTATCCTCAATACCTCCCTCCACAATCCATTATTCTGTTCTGTACCTCAAACATGCTTTCTTTGCTATTCCTTTGCACCCTTCATCCCAGCCTCTCTTTGCTTTCAATTGGACTGACCCTGACACCCATCAGGCTCAGCAAATTACCTAGGCTGTACTGCTGCAAGCCTTCACAGACAGCCCCCATTACTTCAGTCAAGCCCAAATGTATTCCTCATCTGTTACCTATCTCGGCATAATTCTCATAAAAACACACGTGCTCTCCCTACTGATCGTGTCCGGCTAATCTCCCAAACCCCAATCCCTTCTACAAAACAACAACTCCTTTCCTTCCTAGGCATGGTTAGTAAGGTCAGAATTCTTATACAAGAGCTGGGACCGCTTCCTGTAGCCTTTCTATCCAAACAACTGGACCTTACTGTTTTAACCCAACCCTCATGTCTGCATGCAGCGGCTGCCGCTGCCTTAATACTTTTAAAGGCCCTAAAAATCACAAAGTATGCTCAACTCACTCTCTACAGTTCTCATAACTTCCAAAATCTATTTTCTTCCCCATGCCTGACGCATATACTTTCTGCTCCCCGGCTCCTTCAGCTCTATACTCACTCTTTGTTGAGTCTCCCACAATTACCATTGTTTCTGGCACAGACTTCAATCTGGCCTCCCACATTATTCTGGATACCACACCTGACCCTCAAGACTGTATCTCTCTGATCCATCTGACATTCACCCCATTTCCCCATATTTCCTTCTTTCCTGTTCCTCACCCTAATCACATTTGGTTTATTGATGGCAGTTCTACCAGGCCTAACCGCCACTCACCAGCAAAGGCAGGCTATGCTATAGTATCTTCCACATCTATCATTGAGGCTACTGCTCTGCCCGCCTCCACTACCTCTCAGCAAGCCGAACTAGTTGCCTTAACTCAAGCCCTCACTCTTGCAAAAGGACTATGCGTCAATATTTATACTGACTCTAAATATATCTTTCATATCGTGCACCACCATGCAAGAAGTTTCCTCACTACACAAGGGTCCTCTATCATTAATCCCTCTTTAATAAAAACGCTTCTCAAAGCCGCTTTACTTCCAAAGGAAGCTGGAGTCATTCACTGCAAGGGGCATCAAAAGGCATCAGATCCCATTGCTCTAGGGGATTAGGTGGCTAGACAAGCAGCTAGCATTCCAACTTCTGTCCCTCAGGGCCAGCTTTTCTCCTTCACATCAGTCACTCCCACCTACTCCCCCGCTGAAACTTCCACCTATCAATCTCTTTCCACACAAGGCAAATGGTTCTTAGACCAAGGAAAATATCTCCTTCCAGCCTCATAGGCCCATTCTATTCTGTCGTCATTTCATAACCTCTTCCATGTAGGTTACAAGCTGCTAGCCCGTCTCTTAGAACCTCTCATTTCCTTTCCATCCTGGAAATCTGTCCTCAAAGAAATCACTTCTCAGTGTTCCATTTGCTATTCTACTACCCCTCAGGGATTGTTCAGGTCTCCTCCCTTTCCTACACACCAAGCTCGGAGATTTGCCCCTGCCCAGGACTGGCAAATTGACTTTACTCACATGCCCCGAGTCAGAAAACTAAAATACCTCTTAGTCTAGGTAGACGCTTTCAGTGGATGGATAGAGGCCTTTCCTACAGGGTCTGAGAAGGCCACCGTGGTCATTTTTTCCCTTCTGTTAGACATAATTCCTCGGTTTGGCCTTCCCACCTCTATACGGTCTGATAGCAGACCGGCCTTTATTAGTCAAATCGGCCAAGCATTTTTTCAGGCTCTTGGTATTCAGTGAAACCTTTATATCCCTTACGGTCCTCAGTCTTCAGGAAAGGTAGAACGGACTAATGGTCTTTTAACAACACGCCTCACCAAGCTCAGCCACCAACTTGAAAAGGATTAGACAATACTTTTACCACTTTCCCTTCTCAGAATTCAGGCCTGTCCTCAGAATGCGACAAGGTACAGCCCATTTAAGCTCCTGTAGAGATGCTCCTTTTTATTAGGCCCCCAGTCTCATTCCAGACACCAGACCAACTTGGACTGTGCCCCAAAAAACTTGTCATCCCTACTATCTTCTGTCTAGTCATACTCCTATTCACCGTTCTCAACTACTCATACATGCCCTGCTCTTGTTTACACTGCCGGTTTACACTGTTTCTCCAAGCCATCACAGCTGATATCTCCTGGTGCTCTCCCCAAACTGCCACTCTTAACTCTTAAAGTAAATAAATAATCCTTGCTGGCAAGACTATGCTGAACCTCCTTAGGCACTCTCTAATTAGATGTCCTAGGTCCTCCCAATTCTTAGTCCTTTAATACCTGTTTTTCTCCTTCTCTTATTCCATTTAGTTTTTCAATTCATACAAAACCGTATCCAGGCCAGCACCAATAATTCTAAATGACAAATGTTTCTTCTAACAGTCCTACAATATCACCGCTTACCACAAAATCTTCCTTCAGCTTAAACTCTCCCGCTCTAGGTCCCCACGCCGCCCCTAATCCCGCTCGAAGCAGCCCTAAGAAACATCGCCCATTATCTCTCCATACCATCCCCCAAAATTTTCGCCGTCCCAACACTTTACCACTATTTTGTTTTATTTTTCTTATTAATATAAGAAGACAGGAATGTCAGGCCTCTGAGCCCAAGCTAAGCCATCATATCTCCTGTGACCTGCATGTACACATCCAGATGGCCGGTTCCTGCCTTAACTGATGACATTCCACCACAAAAGAAATGAAAATGGCCTGTTCTTGCCTTAACTGCTGACATTATCTTGTGAAATTCCTTCTCCTGGCTCATCCTGGCTCAAAAGCTCCCCCACTGAGCACCTTGTGACCCCCACTCCTGCCCGCCAGAGAACACCCCTTTGACTGTAATTTTCCTTTACCTACCCAAATCTTATAAAACTGCCCCACCCCTATCTCCCTTCGCTGACTCTCTTTTCAGACTCAGCCCACCTGCACCCAGGTGAAATAAACAGCCTTGTTGCTCACACAAAGCCTGTTTGGTGGTCTCTTTACACAGATGCGCATGAAACAAAGGTCATATATGATTCCTTTTTACATGAAATATCTATAAATCCATAGAAACAGAATGCATATTGGTGGTTGCCAGGGGCTAGGAGAGAGGGCAATGGAGACAAACTGTTTAATGGATAAGAGGTTTTACTTTAGAGTGATGGAAATGCTTTGGAACTAGATAGAGGTAGTGGTTGCACAACATAACGAATGTACAAAATTTCTCTGAATTGCTCACTTTAAAATGGTTAAAATGCGGTGGCTGATGCCTGTAATCCTAGCATTTTGGTGGGCCAAGGCGGGCTGACAGCTTGAGCTCAGGAGTTTGAGACCAGCCCGGGCAATAAGGCGAAACCCCTGTCTCTACAAAAAATACAAAAATTAGCTGGGCGTAGTGGCACGTGCCTATAGTCCCAGCTACTTGGGGGGCTGAGGCAGGAGGATCACTTGAACCCAGGAGGTTGAGGCTGCAGTGAGCCCTGATCACGCCACTGCACTCCTGCCTGGGTGACAAAGTGAGACTCTATCTCCCCCCACAAAAAAAGGGTTAATTTTATGCTATGTGTATTTCACCTCAATAAATTGTTTTTAAAAATCAGATGACGGGACTGATTACAGGTAAAAAGGTAAGGTCTTGTTTCAGATATGTTGAAATTGAGATTTTGGGAAGATATCCAGGTAGAGATTTCTAGAAGATAGCTGGAAGTATAAGTCTGGAATAAGGGGAGAGGCTGGGGCTAGAGACAAATATTTGAGGGAAAATAGCCAAAAGCTATAGAAGTAGATGAGACCTCTGAAAGGTAGAATATATAGAAAGACTTTTATCTTGGGGCAGAAATGGGAGTTAAAGGAAAGGAGTTAATAAAGAAAACAATGAACTATCAAAGGAGTAGCAGAAAAATAAGTTACTGCAGTATCAAAGTCCAGAGAAAATTCTGAAATGAACAAGTGGCCAATGTATCAATGAATCAGAGAAATACAGAAGTACAAGAACTGAGAAAAGAGTAAGCCTAGGTAAATTAGGTCACACTGTGCATCATGCAAACAACAACAACAAATAAGTCATTTCTGTACCCTATAATATAAAACAAAGAAGCGCAAAATATGTTTGTAAAAGAAATCTCTCCCTACATACTTTCATCTGTTTTGATTAAATAATGTTTCGACAAGGAAAACCATCAATAAGGCTGGGTGTGGTGGCTCACGCCTGTAATCCCAGCACTTTGGGAGGATGAGGCGGGTGAATTGCTTGAGGTCAGGAGTTCAAGACCAGCCTGACCAACATGGTGAAACCCTGTCTCTACTAAAAATACAAAAATTATCCGGGCGTGGTGGCAGGCCCCTGTAATCCCTGTTACTCCAGAGACTGAGGCAGGCAGGAGAATCACTTGAACCCAGGAGGCAGAGGTTGCAGTGAGCCGAGATCACGCCGCTGCACTCCAGCCTGGGTGACGGTGAGAGACTCTATCTTGAAAGAAAAAAAAAAAAAAAAGGAAGCCATCAATAAAAATAATTTAAAAACAAAAGTCGAAATCAATAAAATTTCAGGGTTAAAGACTCTTTATCAAAAGTGCCTATATGCAACTCTTTTGATTTAAATAAGACAGATTTGTTGGAGCAAATGACAGAGCCAGAAAGGGTAGAAGCTGGGTACAGAAACATTAATGGTTGAAGTATATGATAATGTTTCTTCAACTCAAATCTAATGTTTCCAATTAAAGAATAAAAAGATGTTGCTCTGAGGGTTAAATGTATAAGGATATATACATATATATATATATAAAATTTTTTTTGAGACGGAATTTCGCTCTTGTCGCCCTAGCTGGAGTGCAATGGCACGATCTCGGCTCACTGCAACCTCTACCCACTGGGTTCAAGCGATTCTCCTGCCTCAGCCTCCCGAGTAGCTGGGATTACAGGCACGTGCTACCACGCCCAGCTAATTTTTGTATTTTTAGTAGAGATGGGGTTTCACCACATTGGCCAGGCTGGTCTCGAACTCCTCACCTCAGGTGATCCACCTGCCTCAGCCTCCCAAAGTATTGGGATTACAGACATGAGCCACCATGCCTGGCTGAGGAGTTACATATATTTTAAAAAGAAAGTTAAAGTCACTAGATGGCTATACCTACTTGCTGTTATTCTCAATTAAAGTTACTTATAAATAAAGCACTTTATACACATATATTATTACGTTGACACTCAGTCTTTTAAAGTTTACTCTTTTTAAAGTTAAAAAACAGCAAAAAAATCCTACAAAAAAATAGAACCTTAATGTTTAAATTTAGTATTTGTTGGTTCATTGAATAAATATGAGAATTGAATTCAGTTACAATTTTAAATGAAATGCCATTTTCTTAATCACATCAATTAATCACATCAACTTCTAAATACAATTGGAAAAAGTACCTATATTTGCAAAAGAGATTATTTATATGGTTTTCAGATGTTTCATACTCATATATATTTGTAAACACTATGCATAACTTTGCTGCCTTCCAGGGTCTTTGGCATACATGTCAATCAGTATTTCAATGTATTTTCATACTTACAATCTTATGATGTAAGTATGTTAGAAATATTATCTCCATTTTACAGAGGCTTAGAGAGTTAAACTACCTGCTCAAGGTCACAATCTAGTGAGTACCAAATGTCTTTGAATTATGACTCGAATATAGATCTTATAAATTCAGATACCAGATACCATTTTTCTTTATGCTATATTTACTCTGCAGAGCACCAGAAAATAACAAGGTCCTTGTTATGCAGTGAAAAAACAAGTTATCATTAAACACTATCTTTCTCACTTCCTCTGTTCCTGAAGGCCAAGTTTAGGAGTTTAATAGAACCAAGGGTGTAAAGGGTCTGGGGAGGTGTGAGAGGAGCAGCAGTGGTCCCCTATATTCCTAAGGTTTCCTTTCCTATCCATTCTCCCCTACTTTAGGGACAAAACATCTCCCTCTAATCAAAAGAAAACCTAGAGCTCCTTGTTTTCCCATGTGTAAAATAATAATAATTTCCAAGGCCCTTCCAGTTTTCATATTTTATAATTGATTGTCAAGAATATTCAGATATATTCTAAGTTCATGGCATACTCATTCATTGAACAAACATTCCTACTGTGTATCTAAACTTTCCAACTGTCCGTCCTTTTTTTTTGAGAAGGAGTCTCCCTCTGCTGACCAGGCTGGAGTGCAGTGGCGCGATCATGGCTCACTGCAACCACTGCTTCCTGAGTTCAAGTGATTCTCCTGCCTCAGCCTCCCACACAGCTGGGATTACAGGCGCGTGTCACTACACCTGGTTAATTTTTGTATTTTTAATAGAGATGGAGTTTCACCATGTTGGCCAGGCTGGTCTTGAACTTCTGACCTCAGGTGATCTGCCCACCTCAGCCTCCCAAAGCATTGGGAGTACACGCGTGAGCTACTGTGCCCAGACTCGACTGTCCTTTCTGTTCCCATCTCCCCAGCGACTTTGATCCATCAATAATCCATTCTTTCTCCTAAATTTTTGGTGTCTCCTTTTCCTTAACATTTAAACGTGTTCAAATATCTCTCATCTACTAGATTACAAGAGACTTAAAAGACTTATCAACCAAATACAATGTATAGACCTTGTTTAGGTCCTGATTTGAATAAATCAACTGTAAAAAAAAGTTTAAGATATAATCAGGAAAATTTGAACACTGATTAGGTATTGAATAATATTACAGAATTATCACTAATTTCTTTTTGGTACAATGATATCGTGGGGATATATGAATTATATATACTGAATATATACTGAAATATTTATGGATGAAATAATAGAATGTATAATAAAACAGTTGGGAGTCTACAGAAACAAGTTTATGAATTAATATTTATTGAAAGTGGGTGACGGTTATACTGGGAGAGATTCATTATTATTTATTAACAATTTTCCCATCACAATTTCTTCTGTTAATACTTTTCCTGATCAATAACCCCATTAATCAATCACTCGTACTGTCTCCATATCCTCATTTCCTGTTTACTCAACAGGGATATATATCTAGCTTGTGTGTCCACTAAATACCATTGTTCTTGCTAAGGTCACTTTCTAACTGAAAAATCCAATGGAAGCCTTTTAATTCTTATCATATTTATATCTATCCATTTATTGAGTCATTTAGTGGAAAGGAACTATTCAAATCTTAGCATCATAGTAAAAAAGATGAAACAAATGGATCCTCTTCTGCTTGAAACCTGTCCCTCTGGCTCCATAACACCACTCTGATCTAGTTCTTCTCCTATCTTGTACTGTCTCCTTTGTAAGTTTATTTTCTGTAAATAAACCTTAAATATTGGTGTTTTCTATTTCTAATCCTCTTCCCATCTATAAACCACATCTGAGCCCTTCAACTACTTCTATGGTTTCTATATGTATACTAATAACTCCAGCCAAGACCTCACTTTGGAGATGCAAACTGTCACAATTCATGCTAGTCATTACCACCGAAGCCTAAAATTCCATTTTTCACAACTGAACTCGATAATTTCCTCTCAAAATTGTACCTGGACTAGTATATCCTACCTCTATGAGTCATGTCATCAAGAGCTAGGAATACCAGCCAAAAGAGTCACCAGTAAAACAGGATAGTATCTAGAGGTTATGGAGCCAATAGCATTGAAAATGCAGCAAAGACAAATGGTATAAGCAGAATAGAGTAGTGATTCTCCAAGTGTGTTGCCTACATCATCATCATCATCACCTGGGAGCTTGTAAGATAAGCAAATTCTCTGGCCCCACACCAGCCCTGCTGAATTAAAAACACTGGTGGTGGGGCCCACCATAGAACTTGTCTATGTTTTAACAAGTTCTCCAAGTGATTCTGCTGCACGTTCATCTGAGAACCCCTGGATAAGAGCATAGACACAGGGCTTTCATATAGCTCCTGAGGCTAAGGATGGGGGAAATTTGACCTGAGTGCTTAACAGTCTAGCTCAGGAACCATTCTTGATTCCATCCTCCCTTACCTTCCCTAGAAATAATGTCTGCCAAGTTCTGAACATTTTATCATTTTTTAAATAATACTTTAAAAATTGAGAATATAACATATACAGTAAAGTGCATAAATCTTAAGCATACAGACTGATACCTTTTAATGTAACCAACACACACACCGATCCAGAACATTTTCAGCACCCCTGAAAGCTTACTCATATTCTTCTCAGTCATTACCCATCTTTTAGGTAACCACAAATCTGATTTGACTCACCATAGATTAGTTTTTCTTGTTCCTGAGATTCATATGAACAGCAAATAAATTTTTTATAAGTGTCTGACTTGTTCCACTCAACATAATGTCTATGAAATTCACTTATGTGGTTGAATGTGTCAGCAGTTCATTCATGCAGTGTTCCATTGTAGGAATACATCACAATTTAGCTACCCATTCACCTGTTGGTACGTATTTGAGTTGTCTGCACTATTAAGAATATTTGCTTTTATAAAGAAGTTACAAAAATGGCCAAAAAACATGAAAAAATGCTCAACATCACTAATGATCAGGGAAATGCAAATCAAAACCACAATGCAATACCACCTTACTCCTGTAAGAATGGCCATAATCAAAGAATAAAAAAACAGTAGATGTTGGCGTGGATGGGGCGATCAGCGAACACTTCTACACTGCTGGTGGGAATGTAAACTCGTACAGCTGCTATGGAAAACGGTGTGGAGATTCCTTAAGTAACTAAAAGTAGAACTACAATTTGATCCAGCAATCCCATTACTGGGTATCTACCCAGAGGAAAAGAAGTCATTATACGAAAAAGATACTTGCTCACACATGTTTATAGCAGCACAATTCACAATAGCAAAATTGTGGAACCAATCCAAATGTCCATCAATCAATGAGTGGATAAAGAAACTCTGGTGTATAGATATACACAATGGAATACCACTCAGCCTTAAAAAGGAATGAATTAACAGCATTTGCAATGACCTGGATGAGATTAGAGACTATTATTCTAAGCAAAGTAACTCAGGAATGGAAAACCAAACATCATACGTTCTCACTGATAAGTGGGAGCTAAGCTATGAGGACGCAAAAGCCTAAAAATGATACAGTGGACTTTGGGGACTTGGGGGGAAGAGTGGAAGGGGGGCAAGGGATAAAAGACAACAAATAATGGTGCGGCGTATACTGCTCGGGCGATGGGTGCACCAGGTTCTCACAAATCTCCATTAGAGAACTTACTCAAGTAACCAAATACCACTTTTACCCCCAATAACTTATGGAAAAATAGAATTTTAAAAAAGGAATGTTTGCTTTTCTAAATAAAACTATCATGTAATTCTCATACATGTCTTCTGGTAGAAGGAGGCACTTATTTTTCTTAGGTCTTACCGGGGCTGGGAGCATGAATTGAGATGAGGGGTGTGTGTGTGTGTGTGTGTGTAGCTTTGGCAGATATAGTCAGATAGTTTGCAAGAGTGAATGTACCAATTTACATTCTCAACAAAAATGTTGGAGAGCTCCAGTTGCTCCATATCTTCACCATCAATCAATATTGATTGCCAAACTTTTTTACTTTATACATTCCACTGGTCATGTAGTAGTATCTCACTGGAGTTTTAATTTGCTTCTAATTAGTAATGATGTTGTGTACCATCTCATGTGTCTTTTAGGCATCTGGATATAATCTTTTATGAAATAGGGCTACATGTTTCAACATGAATAAGTTTCAAATACATAATATTAAGTTGAAAAAGCAAGTTGGTAAATGGCACACAGTATAATACCATTAATTTAAAGATGCTAAATAATATGGTTTACCCATAATAGTGTATGTGCACATGTATACACACACACACACACACACACACACACACATACATAAAGTAAAGGTAGAAACATATGCATCGGAATTGAAACCACCAAAATCAAGACAGACTGAGGAGACAGGGAAAGAAGGGTTTTGGAAGATAAACGGAAGACTTCAAGTGAATCTATAGTTTTGTTTAAAAATTCTGAAGCAAAAATAAGAAATACTGAGTTTGATCTCTTCAAGGTATTAGGTACCTAATGTTTTCTCAGTTCTCCATTGTTTTTTGTTTGTTTTTGTTTTTTGAGATGGAGTCTCACTCTGTTGCCGAGGCTGGAGTGCAGTGGTGCAATATCGGCTCACTGCAACTTCCGCCTCTCAGGTTCAAGCGATTCTCCTGCCTCAGCCTCCTGAGTAGCTCGGATTATAGGCACGTGCCATCACGCCCAGCTAAGTTTTGTATTTTTAGTAGAGACGGGGTTTCACCATCTTGGCCAGGCTGGTCTCAAATTCCTGACCTCAGGTGATCCCCCTGCCTCATCCTCCCAAAGTGCTGAGATTACAGGCGTGAGCCATGGCACCAGGCCCTGTTCTTTCTTATCTCTATGCTTAAGGTAATTAAAAAAAAAATTCCAGGCATATGCAAAGGCAAAGAGAATGTGAGTACAGTAATTTTTAAAGAGAAGAGATGTAAAAGGAGTAGAGTTCAGTTTCCTCATCCAAGGACAAATTGGACAAGAAGATCCCAAAGAGCCTTTCTATCTCTGACATCTACTGATCTCTAAAGAGTAATTTGATGTTTGCACCTACATTGTAGTGTGACTAATAGCAATAATATTGATAATGTAGTCCTTGAGAATAAATTTCTCCAACAAACAGAATGCTTTATATCTAAGGACTCATCATCCCTACATAGAAGATAGGATGTATTATTCCAGTTTATAGATGAAGAAATTGAGGCATACAAGAGTGTTATTTATTGAGAAATTAAGCTCACAGAAAATCTTTAAAAATCCTGATTGCAAAATTGTAAGGGCGGGGAGTGGATAGTGAAAAGGAATAAATATAATTATTCGTTTAAATTTCAACTGTCTTGAAGGCCATGCCCTTCCTATTAAATCTATTTGATATTCACATTTACTGATTCATTCATTCATTCATTCATTCATTCATGTATTCCTTAAATAAATTACTGTCTTTATTAAGTGGCAGAAGCTATGCTAGGACTGTAACTATGAAATCAAATAAGACATGGTCACTGCCTTCAAATAGTTTTACTGGGGGTGAGACCTAGATAAACAAAATCTCCAATAAACTGTGGTCATGAGTTATGGTAGAGCTATATATGTACTGAGGGGGAATACAGAGTTGAAGGGGACTGGGGCGTGGGTTCTTTGTTGTGTTTGTGTGTGCATCTGCAAAATAAGAAAACCTAATAGTGTTACCTGGTATAAGTGTTCCTGAAAAGTTTCAGACATATTCTTTCTCCTTTTTGTAAATCAGTAATATGGAAACAGCATATCTTGAAAACTGAAAATAAACATTCAATTTTCATAGATGAACTCAGAATTGTTTATGAATTTAAAAAAAGGACAATGCAGCCACAACCAGAAGGTTCTTTAATTTTTGTGTTTACCGTGATATAATTTGTCAAAGTGGGTAGTCTTAAGCTTCTTGAAGCCAAATGAATAACCTCCTGGAAGATTAAACATGCATAACTATTAACATATAGTAATATTTCTAAAGCTTTTTTATCCTTATTAACAAATGTATCTGTAGAAGTCAGAGAAATAGTAGCCTCCCTGGAGCAATTTCTAACAATTAGATATCTTTTGTGAGAAGCCCAGAAAAGGTATGACCAATTGCTTTCTTGGATTAAACTGATGGTTCTAAATGAAAAACAAATTAGGTGCAGATGTTCAGTATATTGAGATTAATTTTATTCTCATGGGTACCATTTCTTCAGTTTCTTGGACTAACAGTAATTTGTTTCCAGAGAAGTGAACATGTGCCAAAATAACTAAGCCAAGCAGCACAGTTCAATAAGTTTTTCCACAAACATATATATTTTTAAAGTAGATAAATATTTCCAATAAACAAAAGGTCTCGCATTTGTATTAGTAATGACTTTCTATAAAAGTAAAATAAAATTCATTCAACCAAGACATGTCAGAACCTACTAGATTCAGAGAGATTCAAAAGCAAACAAAAAGAGCTACTTGCCTGGAGCTCCAGCCTAGTAGAAAAGAGACAAGTAAGCAATAATTACAATATAAGGTAATGGGGCTCTAATAGAGATGTGAGCAAAATGCTTTGGGAATATGAGCTTTTCCCACTAATGAACCCAAGAAAAGATAATATAATGTAGTTCACTATCACACACACACAAAAACTAGAAACATAATAAATACGTATGAGAATGTTTGGTCTTCTCATGTCAATAATAACAATGACTATATATTATGGCTATAGATATTTTATAAAACACTTATGTATTACAAGGTAGATCAATCAGCTTTAATTATCATTTAATATCTTCATCCATGATCTCTGTAAGCAACTTAAGAGCAGGAATCATGTTGTTCACCTTTGTGTTCCAAGGCCTAACACGATGCCTGTTACATAATAGTTTTAACACATGTTGAACGAATGAAGGTATACACATATACATGAGTGTTCATGATTACATAAATAGCATACTTCCGCATTCATGGATACCAGAATTAAGTGGGACAGACAATACTTGGAAAGGATATTTGATATCCAATATATCAGAAGGTTCACTAAACAAAGGGAAATGAAGTTTAATAGGGATGGGTACTGAGAGCACCTATCTATAACCTAACATATGTTAATTCATTTTTTTCATATTCTCTCTAGTTGTATAATCATGACTACATAGTAGATATTCAACAAATGCTTGTTGAATGAACACTTCTACCTCCATAATGTATCTCTTAAACCCAATTCCTCTCTACTGGCCTGAACTATAATAGCAATCTATGTATCTCCACTCTTTCTCTTCCAAAGTAGCTTTAGTTGCCATATTAGTCCCCCTAAAATACACTGATCATGTAACTTTTATTTTCAAATTTCCCAAAGGCTCCCTAGTATTCAGGATCCCTCATTTAAAAAAAAAAGAAATGCATAGGGAGTTCATAGTACAAAAGCCTGGAACTGACACAGAGCAGATACTAAATGGCCAAAAATTAATGAACTAGGTTGTGTTGGGAAAATTAATTATCCATATGGTTCAAAATGAGAATGGATCCCTATACAAAAATCAATGTGTTATGTATTAAGAGATTTAAACATAAAAGAAAATATAGGATAATTTAAAATAATCTCTACTCAGCTCTCTAGTCTCCCAGCTGTTGTTTAATACTAGGTTTCTTAGAGCACCACCCTATACAAGCACAGTTTAGGAATCTGCTAAAAACTTGTGAGGAATTTGTATCCAGATTCTTGCATTCTTTCTCTGCAATTCCCTCCTCTCCAGGATTTTGACCTTCAAGTTCCAGCCACTATTATCTCCAAACTCTGCCTCAGTTTCTTCAGCCTGGTAAGCCTGCTGCTTCCTGTTAGGATTGTATTCTTTTGCATTCCAATTTGGAAAATGCCATAAAGGAAAAGGCCAGGATGAATGTGGTACTCACTTTATGTGTTTCTCTTCTTTGAATGATTGTAGTCTCTTAGATCCTGCCTGTGCTGATTGTTCTCAATGCCTTCAAACAATGTATATAGTATTTTATTCAGTTTTTACAGATTTTTTTTGACAGGCAAATTAGTTTAAAACAAGCCATTATGGCCAGAATTGATGCCTAGTCATGAAAGTGTCTTGTTGGTTTCTCATTTTTCTGATTCCTTGTTTTTTAAAAAAAATTTTTTAGGTATTTACATTTTTTTTTGAGGCAGGGTCTCACTCCAGTCCCCCAGGCTGAAGTACAGTGGTATGATCTCTCCTCACTGCAGACTTCCCGGGCTCAAGCGACCCTTCCACCTCAGCCTCCCAAGTAGCTGGGAGTACACGTGCTCACGACCATGCCCAACTAATTTGCATGTGTGTGTGTGTGTTTTAGTAGAGACAGGGTTTCATCATGTTGCCCAGGCTGGTCTCAAACTCCTGGCCTCAAGTGATCCACCCACCTTGGCCTCCCAAAGTCCTAAGATTACAGGTGTGAGCCACTGCACCCTGCCAGATTCCTTCTTTTAATTATAATATTAAATAAAATATATATTTTTTTGAGACAGGGTCTCACTTTGTTATTCAGGCTGGTCTCAAACTCCAGGGCTCAAGCAATCCTTCCGCCTCAGCCTCCCAAGGAGCTAGGACTACAGGTGTGGGCCACTACACCCAGCTAATTTTTTTTGTTTTAAATAAATAGAGTCTCTCTATGTTGCCCTGGCTGGTCTCAAACTCCTGGCCTCAAGACAGCCTCTTGCCTGGTCTTTCTAAAGTGCTAAAATTACAGGTGTGAGCCACTGTGCTTGGCTGATTTCTTCTTTCATATCTTTAAGCATTCCATCAGTGGTTATTTTATATTGTGTCTCTAATGATGCCAATCCCTGATGTTTTTCATAGACTAAATCTGTTTGTTGTTTCTGCTGACTCTCATTCATAGTACATTGCTCCCTTATGAGTCTGGAGATCTTTCATTGTCAGTTCACATTTGGTTTATTTAATATGGGAAAATCCTGGAAGTTTAAGGTGAAGATGTTTTCTCTAAAGAGAATTTGTGCTTGTGTCTGTTTGGGGGCAAGGAGTATTACAGCCCTGGGACATATTATCTCCAACTATTCTTTGAAAATTATTTGTAGATCATTTACTATCTTATTCCTGACTGGTGTATACTATCTTTGATTTCTGAATGCTGGTGCTTTGTATAAAGCACAAATGAACTAACACAATACCCAGATTCAATTGGACACAGGAGAATACTAAAGAATTATTACTATCCCTTTCTGGGAATTCGGATCCATTACTGCTTTTGGCAAGCATGTAAAAACAAACAGCAACACAGAGTAAGGAAAGAAATGCATAATTATCAGATACTTGAAAGAACATGAAATCTGTTATGAAATCAACTATGTAAATACTGCCATATAAATCATAGTTCTATTTATTCTTCGATACTATGAAAAATTTATAATTAAAAAATCAAAGTAGAAACAAAAAAACAAAAGAAAACAATGCATAGTATCTAATGAAAAGATTACAGCTAACATGTCTGGTTGTACATTCCCCTTCTTTCAACCATCTTGGTCATATAATACTTCTACAGGATGTTATACTGTTGGATCATCAACTGAAATCCTCACTTGCTCCACCTAATCTACTTGACGTTAAGCTAGGTTCCTTCACTCTACATTTTTGAAGCTGAGTTTTACACCTAAGTCAATCATAATGAAAAATCTACAGGGTATCAAAGTCTTAATTTTGCAGCTTTTCCCAATCTGAACTATTTGCTTTTTTATGATAACAAGGTAAATGGAGTTACCTTTCTTGAGTGAATAATTTCATTAGCTGACAAGCCTAAGTGAAGGGTTATAAATACCTGAGCAGTAGTTAAAACTGAGATTGAAAATGAGGGAGATTTTTTTAGAAATTACTATAATAAAAACCAAATTCAAGAGAAGTAACTTTGAAAATAACCTGACAGACCTAACTGAGAAGCGCATATAACTAGCATATTCAGTAGTATAACTTAATGTCAGCCTCTTTTTATGCATTCAACTAATGAAAGATATTTTTCTAACCCCTTAATTAATTAGCTATATCTGGTTCACATTTTTAAATGGAAAATAACTCTAATAGTTCCCGCTGGATCTAACTCATTTTAATTGCTTTTTATTCAAAAAATACAGAAATCTAAAATAACAAAAAGAAAAATACCAGGCACTGGAAATCTATTTTATGGACCAAAATTTTATGGAAGAAAAATAGTTTTTAGGTGAATAAGTCTTTAACTAAATGTAGAAGCTTCCCATTTTATCTGTTTGATGGGTTTAATCTTAAAAATCTGAGCTCTTAATAATACATTTAAAAATGTGAAATCATTAATATTGGCAACATAGTTTTAGATTTTAAAAAGTTGAAAATACATTCAGAAAATAAATTTATTTTATGCTTCTTAATGCCACATATTTCAAGCGACATTTCAACCTTTTAAATTAAATTAAATTAATTAATTAATTAATTTAGAGACAGGGTCTTGCCCTGTCACTCAGGATGGAGTACAGTGATGTGAACTCAGTTCACTGCAGCCTCAACCTCCCAGGCTCAAGTGATCCTCCCGCCTGAGCCCCACAAGTAGCTGGGACTGCAGGTATGCGCCACCATGCCCAGCTAATTTTTTAATTTTTTGTAGAGATGGGGTCTCGCTATGTTGCCCAGGCTGGGATTTCAACTTTTTATAGTAAAAGTAATACTCATTAAGGAAAAAATTTTAAACAGTGAAAAGTAAAAAAATTCCATATATATTCCCCAAATTTAAACCCAACCACTATTAATATCTTTGAGTATTTCTTTTTGGTCTTTATTTTTTCCCTATACATAGATTGGTAACATAGTTTCATCACATTGTATATATAAATTTGATCACTTTTTTCCCAATAAACTTTAGATCACAGAATACATTCTACTGTTTGAGGTACCTGAAATGCAGCCGCTGATAGTTATCTGTGCTTTTACTCTCTGCAGCTTAAAGACAGCTTTTAGAGAAAATATATAAAACCTATGAGTCACGCATTTGAGACTTCTTTATTATCTGTCCATTGCATAGTTCCACTAATCAACTAGCAGACATCACACAAAACATTTACTCTTCAAGGAAATTTTACTTCTTACCTTCTGGGCTGCAAGATGGAGGGCTGTTCTCTGGCTATGGTCAGTTTTATTCACATCTGCTCCTGCCTTCAGAAGAGCATCTGCACAATCCAATCTGTCAGCCAACACGCAATACATAAGTGGTGTTCTCCCAAATTGATCTTCTTTGTCTTTAAGAGCAGAGTTTCCTATCAGGATAAGAAACAGATAGTGATATTTGATAATTGTTATTACTAATATAAGTAGGAACTACATTCGCTGTTTATTATCAAGCATTGTGCTAAATGCATTAAATATATCATCTTATTTTTACTTTTCCTGTGAAGTAGATATTACCATTGTCATATTATAGGAAACTGAGGCTCAAAGAAGTTAAGTAACCAGTCTATGTTCACACTGAAAGTAGGTGGGGCTAGAATTTAAACTGATGACTCAATCATATTATGCTGAACTAACATTTTGAGATACAGAGCTACTTATGTTCCTCCCTCACTCACTCTTGTCTTTTGAAACAAATATTTAATTAATGCCAATTGTACACTAGGCATTGTGGTATGTTTTATGAGTGATACAAAAATGAATCACAGACTGGGTGCGGTGGCTCACGCCTGTAATCCCAGCACTCTGGGAGGCCAAGGTGGGCAGATCACCTGAGGTCAGAAGTTCAAGACCGGCCTGACCAACATGGTGAAACCCAGTTTCTACTAAAAATACAAAAATTAGCCAGGCATGGTGGCAGGCGCCTGTAATCCCAGCTACTCCGGAGGTTGAGGCAGGAGAATTGCTTAAACCCGGGAGGCGGAGGTTGTAGTGAACCAAGATTGTGCCATTGCACTCCAGCCTGGACAACGAGAGTAAAACTCCATCTCAAAAAAAAAAAAAAAAAAAAAGTCACGGTTGATTTCCCTTTCTAGACAAGGTGACAAGATATAGCAAGTACATAGTATCCTCATCCTCCTGCTAATTACAACTAAAATCCCCAGGGCAAAAGGCAAAATAAATGACAGGCAGAGAAGGGAAGGCATCTTGGACTAGGAACTTTGGAAGTTGAGAGACAACCTGGTGGTAAGTTCCCTGAAGCGTTTTCTGTTTGTTTGTTTGCTTTTGCCTCCCATTATGGGCTAGAGTAGCCTATAATCCAGAAACACCAAGGTGCACAGATGCCAGATTTCTCAAGAGAAGTCTACTCTCTCTAGTAAAAAGACTGGGAGGCAGGTAACTCTGCCGAGTGAACCATTTGACTATGCTCTACTCAAAACACATACAATAAAAGAAACTGCACCTCTTTTCCCCACTGGACACTATAGAGACCGTTGGAAGGAGCCCTGTCGAACTATCAATGCCCCAAATTAAGCAAAGGATAGCAATGAGGTAGTATTTTACCCCTTTCCAACTAGAGAGTAGGCGATAGCAATATGGAGAGGACAAAGTTGGAGGAAGTAATTCTTTAAATTGGTACAAAAAGTCAGGACACTTTTGAGCAGCCCATGTGTGAAACTGGTCAGAATCAAGATAGCAAAATCTCTGAGAATTGAACTATAGTTAGATTATTGCCTTGGTTCTAAATGGGCCTGAGCAGTCCAGAGGTTGGGCAAACCAGAAGAGCCCTGCAAGATCTCTGAAAACTAACTTGAAATTTGAACCACAAAATCGAAAGAGAATGTTCATTCTAAACCTTGACAGATTGTCCGTTTACTAAAATAAGATATTTAAATAGGATCCAGAGTCTCATAATACAGAAAATGTCAAAGATATAATCCAAAATTATGAAACAACTCAAAAGTTTGGAAAATACTAATTTAAACAAGAAAAGATAATCAACAGGCACTGACACTGCGATGACACAGATATATTAGAATTATATGACAAGAATTTTAAAACAACCCTCATAAAAATGCTCCAACAATCAACTATGAACACTCATGAAACAAACAGAACATCAGGAATTAAAAAAGAGAAGCTGAATGTAAATATGTGAGAAAAATAATAGACTGTTTTTATCCTCTTTAGTTTTTTTATTTTTAATGAGGGTCTCACTGTGTTGCCCAGGCTGGTCTTGAACTCCTGGGCTAAAGCAGTCCTCCCTGCCTCAGCCTCCTGAGTAGCTGGGGCTACAGTGCATGCCCGGCTTATCCTCTTTAATTTTTAGAGTTATGTTTCGATGATTGAAAGCAAAGATAACCTTGCTGTATGATGTGGTTCTCAGTTTATGTAGAGGTGATTTTTAAGATAACTATATCAAAAAGAAGGGTAAAGGGACCTAATTAGTGATAAGGCTTCTATTATTGTATTCGAAGTGGAAAATACAGACTGTGATAAAATAAGTATACATATTCTAATACCTAGAACAATCATACACACGCACACACACACACACACGCACACACATACACACTCAGAAACAAATAAACAAAAAACCTCCAACGAAAACAAACTATACAAAGAGATTTATTTAAAAACACAATATAGACCCAGCAGGGTGGCTCACGCCTATAATCCCAACATTTTGGGAGGCTGAGGTGGGCAGATCACTTAAGGCCTGGAGTTCGAGATCAGCCTGGCCAACATGGCAAAAACCTGTCTCTACTAAAAATACAAAAATTAGCCGGGTGTGGTGGTGGCACATGCCTGTAATACCAGCTACTTGGGAGGCTGAGGCATGAGAATCACTTGAACCCAGGAGGTGGAGGTTGCAGTGAGCTGAGATTACATCACTGCACTCCAGCCTGGATAACAGAACAAAAACCACAATATAAGATACCACTTCACATACACTAGGATGGTTATAATAAAAAAGATACATAATAACAAGTATTAATGAGAATATAGAGAAATCAAAATCCTCATATACTACTGGTGGGAATCTAAAATGGTACAGTCACTTTGGAAAATATTCTGGAAGTTCCTCAAAACATTAAATAACCATTTGACCCAGCAATTCCACTCCCAAGTATGTACCCAAGAGAAATGAAGACATATGTCCACACAAAAACTGGTACGCAAATATCCATTGCAGTATTATTCATGACAGCCAAAAGGTGGAAATAATGCAAGTATCCATAAGCTGTTCATCAATTGACGAATGGTTAAACAAAATGTTGTATATCTCTACAGTGGAATATTATTCAGCAAAAGGAATGAAGATCTAGTATATGCTCAACATGGATGAACCTTGAAAACATTATGCTAAGCAAAAGAAGCCAGTGAAAAAATACCACATATTATATAATTATATTTATGTGAAATATCTGGCACTGGCATATCTATAGAGACAGAAAGTAGATGAGTAGTTGCCTAGGACTGGGGGTTGGGCACAAATTTGAAGAGTAACAGCCAAATGGTGAAGGGTTTCTCTGTGGGATAATGAAAGTGTTCTAATATCATTTGTGGTGATGTTTGCCCAACACTGAATTTACAAAATTACTCAAATGTATACTTTAAATTTTGAATTGTATGGTATGTGAATTATATCTTAATAAAGCATTACAAAAAGCTCTACCATATATAAATTAAAATGGAATACTAAAAATATTCAAGAAATGGAAAGGAGGACAGGAATGAAAAACAGAAGGAACATGCAGTATTCAACACAATAAATTGGAAATCTTAAATCTTAACATTCATAATTACATTAAATGTAAATGGTGTAAATACATCAACAAAAAGGCTGAGCTAAAAAAAGAAGACTCGATTAGGCTGGGCACGGTGGCTCATGCCTGTAATCCCAGCACTTTTGGAGGCCGAGGCGAGCGAATCATGAGGTCAGGAGATCGAGACCAGCCTGGCTAACATGGTGAAACCCCGCCTCTATTAAAAAACAGAAAAAATTAGCCGGGCATGGTGGCAGGCGCCTGTAGTCCCAGCTACTTGGGAGGCTGAGGCAGGAGAATGGCATGAACCCGGAAGACGGAGCTTGCAGTGAGCCAAAATCGTGTCACTGCACTCCAGCCTGGGTGACAGAGCAAGACTCTGTCTCAAAAAAAAAAAAAAGAAACTTACTTAAAATACAATAACATAGGAGGTTAAAAGTAAAAGAATTAGCAAGACTACAATAAATACTAATGAAATAAAAGCTGGAGTTAAGTATATTAATATCTAATAAGGTAAACTTTAGAGAAAAGACAATTACCAGAAACAAATAGACATATTATATAACAATAAAAGGGTCAATTCACCAAGAATACATAAAATTCCTAAATGTATACATACTAAATCACAGAGCTTCAAGATACAGGCAGCAAAAACTGATAGAATAGAAAGAAACACTTGAAAACACAATTATAATTGGTAACTTCAACACTCTTCTCTCAATAATTGCTAGAACCACTAAAATGAAAATCAGCAAGGACACAGAAGAACTGAACACCAAAATAAAGCAACAGGATCCAACTGGTATTTATTTAACACTTCATCTAATGACAGCCAGAAACTCAATCTTTCAAAATACCCATGGGACCTTGACCAAAATATACAATATACTGGGTCATAAATGAGTACTAACAGATTTAAAGAATTGAAGACATACAAAGTGTATTATCAGATGACAGTGTAATTAAACTAGAAATCAATAACAGAATGATAACAAGAAATAATAAAATATTTAAGATAATCCATGGGTTAAAGAGAAAATCTCAAGGGAAATTAAAAAGCATAATTAAATGAATAAAAACATATTGTTGTGAGGTTCTTGCACCACACATGAGGGAAGCTTAGAAGGAAATATATAGTAATGAATGCTTTTAATTAGAATAGAAGAATAGTTTCAAATCAATTATCTATGCTTCTACCTTAGAACACTAAAACAGAAGAGCAAATTTAACCCAAAACAAGCAGAAGGAAGTACATAAGAAAAATAAGAACAGAGAGCAATTACATTAAAATCAGAAAAAAATAGAGAAAATCAATGAAGCTAAAAGTTGGTTCTTGGAAAATTAAATTAATAAATCTCTAATCAGATTGATCATTAAAAACAGAGCTGACACAAATTCCCAATATCAAGAACTACATCACTACAAAGCCTGCAGATATTAAAAGGCAAATAAGAGAATGTCATAAGCTATAAACTCACAATTTAAGTGAAATGGATAAATTCCTTGGAAGATATACTCCTTCGAAGTCCACTTAAGATACAGATACTCTCAACAGTACTTGTGGTAGGATAATTCTAAGATGGCATCCAAGACTTCCAGCCCCTGGTATACATGCCCTGTATGATCCCCTCCTCTTGAGTGTGGGCAGAACTATGATGTCACTCCCACGATTAGATTTTGTTATGTGGCAAATATGAAGGGATTTTGCAGATGTAATTAAGTCTCTTAATCATTTAACTTCAAGTTAATCAAGAGAGATTAGTTTGGGTTGCTTTCACCTAATCAGGTGAGTCTTTCAAAAGAGTGTCTAGAGGTCCGAGGTAGAAATTGTAGAGATTTGAAGCAGCAGAGACACTTTCCTGCTGGCCTTGGAGAAGCAAACTGCCATAAATTTTAAAATTGTACAAAAAAAACTGTAGTCAACTTGTTCACCACTATTTGTTGGAGTTAAGGTTTTCAGGCTCTTTCTGGACTACATAGTTCTTTCCAGGGTACCTTGTAGCAATTTGAGAGTTCAGCAACACATTCTGCTGGGACTAAAGATCCACAAGGAGCTTAGAGCTATGACTAGACCATTGATTGACTCATCACAAATGTACACCTTGATCCCAGAGCCTTCACAAATGCTCACCAAAGAAAGATTCCCAGGATGATTCAGAGGCCTCTCATAACTTCTGCTCCAAAACGTTAATAAAGAACCTTGATAACTTGATTCTCCACCCAGGTACCAAATTCCCTTCCCCTCCACCAGAAGGTTCACCCCAACAACAAGATAGAAAAGCAAAGACTTTCCAGGACATAAGAGATGGTTTGCCTTACAGGAGGAGAGGAAAAAGGACATCGTTATTTGTGGAAAGAAAGGATGGTAAAACTGAGATACCTGTTACTCAACAGATTTTTCTCAGCTTAAACGAGCGCTAACAAATATTGGGCCTAAGAGGGTTCAGAATGAATCAAGAATTGAACCATTCAAATGTGGCTGCAGTTTCCACATGTATCATAGATGGGATCCTTCTGAGAATGCTAGAATAGGAAATTATGATAATGAGCTGATTTAGTCATAAACTTTATTCTTGTACTTTTCTTTCTTGCTGGCAAATTTATGCAGCAGTCTATGCTAGGATAGACTGTATACCAACAATAACCTATGATGAGTGATGTCTTTTTCTTCTTGTATCTTTTCCTTCTTACCTTGATAGCAGTAATTTATAAGGAATCTGTGTAAGTTTGAATGTATTTGAATAACTTGAATATACTTTAGCTCTACTTTTTTATTTGAACCCAAAGCAGCACCAATAAGTCTGAATTATTCTCGGTGCTGGGATTACAGGCATAAGTCACCACACAGGGCTCCCATATGTTTTAGAACCTAAGTCAGTGAGATGAATCCCAAAATCTAGAATTTGAAGCAAGGTATGTGGGGAAAGAATGAAAAGAAAACATTGAGAAGTTTGACTAGAGCATAACTAATTAGATTTTCTGGTTTTTAAAAATTTGAATTATATTAAAAGGAAATTTCAACATGCTATTTTTTCAATTTTCAGTAACAAATAAATGTGCATATAGAGAAACAATAAAGTTGACATATTTAAGTACCTTAAAAAAAGTGAATTCTGGACCAGGTGCAGCAGCTCACGCCTGTAATCCCAACACTTTGGGAGGCTGAGGCAGGCAGATCACCAGATCAGGAGATCGAGACCATCCTGGCTAACATGGTGAAACCCCGTCTCTACTAAAAAATACAAAAAAATCGCCAGGTGTGGTGGCGGGCACCTGTAGTCCCAGCTACTCGGGAGCCTGAGGCAGGAGAATGGCGTGAACCTGGGAGGCAGAGCTTGCAGTGAAGCCGAGATTGCACCACTGCACTCGAGCCTGGGTGACAGAGTGAGACTCTGTCTCAAAAAAAAGAATTCTGCCAATGTGCAGTGGGGAGAGAATCCTAAATCTCAGATGAGACCTTAGCCCTGGCTGACACCTTGACTGCAGTCTTGCGACACCACGAGCAAAAGCCTCAGCTTGAGCGGTGTCTAGATGCCTGATATACAGAAACTGAAGTAATAAATGTTTGTTGTTTGTAAGTTAAGTTTGTGTTAATTTGTTATACAGCAATAAAAACCTAATATAGTACTTTATTAAAAAATTAAATTCATAGTTAATCCCCACTATAAGGTACTACTAAGAATAATTTGTTAAAAACTTCCCAGAGCAATCTTTGTAGAAATGAATGTGCAGTTTTAAAATTATTATGGAAAGGCAAAAGAAGTAGAAGAATAAAAAGTTTTTGAAGAAAAGAACAAAGTTGAAGAACTCACATTGCATGATATCAAGGCATATTGTAAACCCACAGTAATGAAGAGAATGTGGTAGTGGCAAAGAAATAGACTCATAGACCAATAGAACAGATTTGAGAGTATGTAAATAGACACACACAGACATGATCAACTGACTCTGACAAAGATGCAAAGGCAAACCAATAGATAATCTTTTAAATAAATGGTGCTGGAAAGGCCAGGCATGGTGGCTCATGCCTGTAATCCGAGCACTTTGGGAAGCCAAGGTGGGTGGATCACCTGAGGTCAGGAGTTTGAGACCAGCCTGGTCAACATGGTGAAACCCCATCTCTACTAAAAGTACAGAAATTAGCCAGGTGTGGTGGTGTGCACCTGTAATTCCAGCTACTCAGGAGACTGAGGCAGGAGAATTGCTTGAACCTGGGAGGCAGAGGTTGCAGTGAGCCGAGATCATGCCACTGCACTCCAGCCTGGGCAACAGGAGTGAATAATAATAATAATAATAATAAATGGTGCTGGAAAAATTTGGCATTCATATACAAAAACAAAAACATATACAAAAACAAAAACAAACCCAAAGCTTTCAACCTATATTTTGTATGTTAGTCAGTTCAAGCTGCTATAACCAAGTACCATAGACTAGGAGGCTTATAAAAAACAAAAATTGGGGCTGGGTGTGGCGGCTCATGCCTGTAATCCCAGCACTTTGAGAGGCTGAGGCGGGCGGATCACTTGAGGCCAGGAGTTCAAGACCAGTCTGGCCAACATGGTGAAACGCTGTCTCTACTAAAAATACAAAAATTAGCAAGGTGTGGTGGTGGGCGTCTGTAATCCCAGCTACTCAGGAGGTTGAGGCAAGAGAATCGCTTGAACCCGGGAGGTGGAGGTTGCAGTGGGCTGAGATACTGCCACTGTACTCCAGCCTGGGCAACGAAGTGAGACTCTGTCTCAACAACAACAACAACAAAAATTGGCTGGGAATGGTGACTCCTGCCTGTAATTCCAGCACTTTGGGAGGTTGAGGCAGGAGGATCACGTGAGGCCAGGGGTTCAAGACCAGCATGGCCAACATGTCCTTTGTAGGGACATGGATGAAGCTGAAAACCATCATTCTCAGCAAAGACAAAAAACCAAACACTGCATGTTCTCATTCATAGGTGGGAATTGAACAGTGAGAACACTTGGGCACAGTAAGGGGAACATCACACACCGGGGCCTGTTGTGGGGTGGGGGGACAGGGGAGGGATAGCATTAGGAGATATACCTAATGTAAATGATGAGTTAATGGGTGCAGCACACCAAGATGGCATATGTATACATACGTAACAAACCTGCACGTTGTGCACATGTACCCTAGAACTTAAAGTATAATAAAAAAATATATAAAATAAAAATAAAATAAAAAAAGAAATTAAAAGGTGGCCAAAAGGTTTTAATAGACATTTCACTAAATAAGCATATGAAAAGACTCTCAACATTATTAATACACAGGGAAGTGTAAACTTAACCTATAATGCGATACCACTGCACATCTATTAGAATGGCTAAAATGAAAACAATCAAAAGCAAACTTCACAATACCAAATACTGTTAAGGATGTAGAACCTAGTTGTAGAACTATTAATAGAACTCTCAGCCATTGTTGGTAGAAATGCAAAATGGTATAGCTACTATTAAAACTGTAGCCTAATAATTATGGCCTAATAATTTTTCACTTAAGTGTTTACTCAGGAGAAATAAAAGCATGAAAGTTTAAGTTAATATAAAAACTTGTATGTGAATATTTACGGCAGCTTTATTCATAATTGCTAAACACTGGAAACATCCCAATTGTCCTTCAACGGGAAAACGAGAAAATAATCTGCAGTACATCCATACAATGGAATATAGCTCACTAATAAAAAGGAATGAACTCCTGATCCACTCAACAACATGGAAAATTCTCAAATGCCTTATGTCAAGTGAAAGAAATCCACTTCACCAGGCACAGTGGCTCACGCCCATAATCCCAGCACTTTGGGAGGCTGACGGGGGGAAGATCCCTTGAAGCCTGGAGTTTGAGACCAGCCTGGGCAACATGGCGAAACCCCATCTCTACAAAACACACACACACACACACACACACACACACACACACACACACACACACACACACACACACACACACACACACACACACACACACACACACACACACACACACACACACACACACACACACACTCTTAGCTACTCAGGAGGCTGAGGTGGCAGGATCACTTGAGCCTAGGAGGTCGAGGCTGCAGTGAGTCATGATTGTACCACTGCACTCCAGCCTGGGAGACAAAGTGAGACTCTGTCTCAAAAAAGAAAGAAATCTGCCTCAAAGGGTATATATATCATGTGACACATTGGCATAGGATTGTGGAAAAGTTAAAACTATAGAGACAGAAAACAGACCAGTGGTTACCAGGGACTGGAATATGTGGAATATGGGGAGAAACTGGCTACAAAAGGACACAGTTCTAACATTTTGGGGCATGATAGAATTGTTCTATATCTTGATGGTCATGGTGATGACATGATTATATATTTGTCAAAATTAAATAACTGTATACGAACAAGGGTGAAATTTACTGTATTATATACCTCAAAAAATTTTAGTTAAAAACAATAACTACAAAAGATGCCATGGCTCCAGCCATGTACTGTAAGTGAAAAAAATGTTGCCACTTTTGTTACGGATAATCATCAAGTATTCATCTCTTACTAGCTGAGGGTAATTACATCTGGGTTGAACAAGAGGGAAGCCAGTTACTTCTAAGGTATCTGGCCTGAACTGTGCTAATGGAGGAAGTGAGAAGACAAAATAAAGTGTTTTCTTTGGAAAACAGAATGCTAGAAATGTCAATGGGTACAGCTGGATATAAGGAATAAGTTTTGGTGTTCTATTGCACAGTAGGGTGACTATAGTTAACAATACTGTATTGCGTATTTCAAAATAGCGGGAATTTTGAATGCTCTCACCACAGAGAAATGATAAATGTTTGAGTTAATGCATATGCTAAATACCATCATTTGATCATTATACAATGTATACATGTATTATAACATCACAGTCCACCCCCATAAACACATACAATCAGTATGTATCAATTAAAACTAAACAAACAAACAAACAAACAAAAAAGACACCAGATAAATGCCTGGGTTGTTTTGGGCATGAAACTAAGCTACTGTTTTAGTTTGAAATACTTCAGCATACATTTTAATCTTGGACACGCTGGGACCCAGAAAGACTTCCTAGCTTTTCAGCAATTTACTTCACTGGTAAAAAGCAAGAAAGGTCATTGCTCTGGAAATTTGAAAGAGCCTTACAGATGTATTCAGGTTGTGTATAACTCCTAGAGGAGGCAGATATTCTTTTTCAGAACTTTTTTGAAGATGGAGGCAAATTTTGCATTGGATTCAACACATCTGATAACAGACGCCCTTATGCACAAGGCTCTGTGTAGTACAACAGTATATTCTTTGTACTAGAGCCTTCAAAATCTAATCTAGAAGATTCCAAAGATTCTATCACTGTATTTATAGATAAAGATTTATTTAAACTGAAACTCATTAACAGAACTAAAATGTAGTACAAGAGCATGTTCCTTTTATCAGTTTGAGTCCTTCTGGAGTCAAAGTGATACTTATAGAGAATATGCCATAATGAGACTACTCTCTAGTTGTCTTTCATGATTAAAGGGCAGTCTCTACTGGCATCTTGTTAGGTTAAGCAAAGATAGTAGTAGCTAGTATTAGTAAGATAACAGTAATTCATTTACACTTTCTGCCTAGAGAGACATTCCTCCTTAGAAGCTTTACCAAGGGAGAGGATTAGGAACTATGGTCACAAGAATAAGTGCTGAGAAACAGAGGCCATCTCACATTCTGGGATAATCCTAACTCGAGCTTGTCCAACCTGTGGCCTGTAGGCCACATGTAGCCCAGGAAGGCTTTTAATGCTGCCCAACACAAATTCATAATTTTTCTGAAAACATTATGAGATTTTTTTTTGCGATTTTTTTTTTTTTTTTTAGCTCTTCAGCTATTGTTAGTGTTAGTGTATTTTACGTGTAGCCCAAGACAATTCTTCTTCCAATACCCAGGAAAGCCAAAAACTTGAACACCCCTGTCCTACCTGATTCGGCTCCTCAGGGTCAAAGCAGAGTCAGCATCACGGGGTTAATAGGCAACTCACCTTCTAGGACACAGAACTTTAGCTCAATCCCGTCCTCTTCCTAAGTCTTATGTAAAATACAGGGAAACTTCAAGCCTTCTGTTTGTTCCCTGACATACATTGTTTCTGTGTAACCGATATATGTATTTCCCAGAAGAGAAGATGTTACTGGGTTATGTCACCACGATCCAATATTTTGTGCCTATAAGGCAAAATTTGTCTGTTTGAGGAAACTGAAAGTATACATCCCCTGGCTGAGTGTGGTGGCTCATGCCTGTAATCCCAGCACTTTGGGAGGCTGAGGCGGGTGGATCACCTGAGGTCAGGAGTTCAAGACCAGTATGGCCAACATGGCAAAACCCTGTCTCTACTAAAAATACAAAAATTAGCTGAGCATGGTGGCATGTACCTGTAGTCCCAGGTACTCGGGAGGCTGAAGCAGGACAATCACTTGAACCCGGAAGGCAGAGATTGCACCACTGTACTCCAGCCTGGGTGACAGAGTGAGACTCTGTCTCAAAAAAGAAAGAAAGAAAGTATATATCCCCTAAATGATTAGAAAAAGCAGCATTCAACCTCACTTAGGTCCTGTCTTGAGTAGCTCTAGGAGGACAGTGGCTTCATGGTTAGTTTCTGAATAATGAGGGTACCATTAGGTTCTGGGCTTTCTGGCCTAACTGAGCGAGGTCTGTGCCTTTATCTATCCACCCTACTCTCTTCCTTAGTTTCCTCACTTATAATATTCAGCTAATACTTGTCCAATCAACACTGTAACTTGTTTGATGATCCAATAAAACAATGTATTGTTTGGAAAAAATTGGTAATTGTAACATGTTGTACAAACGTAGAGCTTATGATGTTAACTAACATTCACTGGATGGCAGTGCATTTAAATTTGCATTCCTGTCAGGAACAGTTAATATAGAAAGCAGCTGGCTACTGTGCTGTGTTGTGCTAATTATTCTGGCAACTGTGGAGATGGCCTCTAATCCATGACCAATTGGTGCTTGCTCAATTGTGGCTGGCATTCTGCATGTGCTCTGTCTCAAAACAGTCCAGAAAGCTGAGCTGGAAGCATGACTGGAAAGCCACTGCTCTACCGCATTCAGTTATTTTAAGGCTTGTTGAAGCATAAGAGTACGTATGGTTAATGGGCTGGTATGTGCAGAAACCAGAGCACCAACTCTAGCAGTTAGAGGAAATGACTGTCACTTGCAGTTATAGTTGTGCTAGTCTGCACAATAGCTGCAGCAACACAATGCCCAATACAAGTAAGAAGAGTAGTCTCTATTTATATCTTATTTGCTTGTTCTAAAATGTTATATTTGCATGGCATCCAAGATGTATTTATTTCATCTGATTTCACCCACTTCTTACTTTACATATTTTATACTGTTACAATCTTGGGAAGGCATTTTGCTGTCATTGAAAAATCTCTGCTTATTGTTATAGAGTGACAACATGGGAACAATGGAAAGAACACAGGATTCATCATCAAATAACTTGGTTTGAGGCTGAACTTTGCCAGTTATTAACTGTGCAACTAAATTTCTCAACTTCTGAGTCTCAGTGTCCTAACATGCAAAATGAGAATAATAATAACATGAGACATACTGTATTTTGAGAGGACTTGAGATTTTATAAAATATTTCTATAACTTATAATTTGTGCAGGTATCTTAAAATATCATTTTCACTCATTGCTATTTCAAAATTATCATAGCTGTAAGACTTGCCCCTACACCTTGCTATTTAATATGTTCATAAAAAATTATGGCAGAATATTGCTATGTCTCAATTTAAAAATATTTGATGCTTCAATATAACTGGTTTCCTTTGTAATCCTCTATATTGCATTTCAGCTTTTAAAAATATATATATATATTTTTTTCTGAGGAGTCCAGAAGCTTACCAGATTGCCAGAAGGGCCCACAGCACAAAAATGTTAAGAAAAATCCCATGTAGATAATCATTCATTTCATCATTCAAGGTTCACACCTAATCGTTTCTTTCTTTCTTATCTTTCTCATTCCTATTTATTTATGCATATGAAAGTGCACGTGTGTACAAAAATATCTACCCATACATTGAGGTCACATATTTTAGCAGTTAAAAGAATGGACTCTGGAATCAGACTTCTTGGCTTTAATCTCAGTTCTGACACTTCTTAGACAAGTTACTTAACCTCTCTGCATCTCAATTTCCTTATTTAAAAATGAGGGTAATACTAATACCCAAAACTCTTCATATTATTTCACTGTTATCTTCATATTATTTCACTGTTAAGTTAATGAGTTGCCAAACAATACAGTGGCTGGCACATAAAACATAACTTTATAAATGTTAGCTAATTTTATTACTATTGTTAGTATGGATGCATAAACATGTAAGTATATTTATAAACACATTTGCATGTAGGCAAGCATTTTAAAAACATTTAATGACCTTAGCTTTTAAGGTAGGGATTGAGGTAAGGGAAGAAGTAACCTGAAATAGTACCTCTACTCTGTCATTTATGAGGCTCACTTCCATATCTAAATGCTGTGTCAGAAGATGTTAAAAACAAGTAGAGGAGGCCGGGCACGCTGGCTCACGCCTGTAATCCCAGCACTTCGGGAGGCTGAGGTGGGCGGATCACCTGAGGTCGGGAGTTCGAGACCAGCCTGACCAACATGGAGAAACCCCGTCTCTACTAAAAATACAACAAATTAGCAGGGCATGGTGGCATATGCCTGTAATCCCAGTTACTTGGGAGGCTGAGGCAGGAGAATCACTTGAACCAGGGAGGCAGAGGTTATGGTGAGCCGAGATCACGCCATTGCACTCCAGCCTGGGCAACAAGAGCGAAACTCTGTCTCAAAAATAAATAAATAAACAAGTAGAGGAAATGATTTAGAGAGATTATGCTGCTCAGAACATGGACAGTGAAACAAAAGTTGTAGTAAAATCAGAATGGTGCTTCCTGGTCATGATACCACTGCAAACGACCTCAAATATTATTGGCAGTAATGACAACATTGATCATTACACACCGTGCATATTTACAAATTATTTTGTTTAGTTTTCACAAAAAACCCACAATATTAATCTTTGTTGCATTTAGTGCTCTTTCATCTTGAGACATTTCTGAAGCTATGAAAAACTTGATTATTTTAGTCTAAGCTGATATAACAATAACAGTAATAGGATATTAACTTATTGTCTACTATGTGTCAAGTACCATGCTAGATATTTTACTGTCATTATTTCATGTAACTCTCACACAAGTGAAATATTATAATCTATAGTTTATGGATGAGGAAACTGAGGCTTAAAAATTAAATGGCTTAGCCAAGATAATACTACTAATAAATAACAGTTAGAATTTAAAACTCAGGTTTATCTGACTCTAAAATCTATACTTTTTTCTACCAATACTACACTGTATAGTATTAAAATGACTCTACTAAATTCTATTCTCAATTACATTTCTAGTATTCATTCAAATTATTTGAGTTTGGTGTTAAGAGAAAAAGCTAAATATCTATAAATGAGAATCATAGCATATAAAGATTTTACTATGTATGTTTATATTTTAAGGCTCAGAAGTAAGCCCTAATACATCTGAATCTAGAAGCGGTAAGTTACTGTAAAACATTAATCCACTGTACTAGGTTAAACACTAAGAATTGCTATTGAAATGATGTTTCATTCAAAGAAGCCCTCTCCAGTTCTCCTCCAGGACAATGGGCAGCACAGAAAGTGTTTGATTTAATTCGTTGTGTATGTAGAAAGAGACACTCATCTGTTTCCATGGAGTCAAACACATCACTGACATACTTCTCCATGGAAACAGAGAGGGGAAAACAGAAAATGCTAAAGTGAATGAATTCACTGAGCAGTTGGTGAACAAAGATTCAAGAAAAAAAATTCATCTGTAGTACTATGTCACTAGTTTGGAAAAGAGAAATAGCATATATTTAGAGATCATCAAATATGTGATACATAAAAAGATGTTTAAAATACATTGAAATTACGACCTGGCATTCATATGCATAGAAAAAAATTACATTGAAATTTAAGATGAAACAGTTATTATTTTTGTAAAAATATACAAATGCTGGAAAATACTCTAGAGCAAAGGTACACAGAAAACATAATGGCACAATTCTTAAAAGATGAGGAGTGACACCCTCAGTCAGTAATTAATAAGAAGTTCCTCAGACAAGATGATAGAAAACAGAAAAACAATTTATAAATAAGTTTATTAGCTACATACTGGCTTCACATCATGATTGCTTTTTGGTTTTTAAGGATTTTCTCTTCGGGGATTTTCAAGGTTTCAAGTTTTAATAATAACACATTAATTAATCTGTATGACTGAGCCATAAAAATATAAGTGTTTTTAATTTACAACATACTGCACTTTTTTCTTTGAATGTTATATTTTTAATTAAAGCATTAATGAATTCATTTTACTTGGTACTTTTTCTTGATACATCCTGACTTAAAATTTTTTTTTCTCATGGAATTTAGTCTCAATCTGCTCCTCAACTCAATTTAATTCAACTCAATTCATTTTTAGTCCTGGCCCTCAAGATGATTATAGACTACTTGGGAGAAAAGATACTTAAAGAATGATTATAATATTTATTCATTCCTTCAACAAATATATTTCTTATGTGCCTACTATGTGCCAAGTACTGTGCTGGATTTTGTGGATTTAGTGATGAATTAAACAGACTCAGACTACTCTCATGAAGGCCACTAGCTTATGGAGGAGAGAGATGTTAAAATAGTCATATACATAAATATACAGTGATAATCTGAAACAAGTTCTATGAAGAAAAACTACAGAGGGCCAAGAGGGAATACAATGAACAGATTTCATTGAGACTGGATGGTTAGCAGGCCTCTTTGAAGAAGTGACCTTAAAACTGAAATCTCAAGGATGACTAAGAGTTATTCAGACAGAGAATGGGGAGAACAGCGTTTCAGGCAAAAGCACTGAGATGAAAAAGGGCTTGGCAGGTGTGAGACACTGAAAGAAGGCAAGTTTTACCACTTGAGGTAAAACGTGAGGACGGACAGGTAAAGAGATACAAGTAACCTGTCAAATTTTATTCCAAGTATAATGGGAATAATGAAAGAGTTTTGAGCAGGAAAATGACAAAAGTGTAATATACATACATTTTTTTAGTTCAAGTGAACATGGAACATTTAGCAAAAAGTCAAAAACAGCAAAATTAACGAAAGTGTTTAAGGATGTATATGTAGGTGGTAAAACCACAATGTAATGATTACTATAAAAGTCAAGATAGCCTATTACTCTAGTGGGGAGAGAAGGATACATTAGGGGCTTCTGGGGTTACTGACAATGTGCTGTTCCTTAACCTAGGTGGTTTAAGTGGATGTTTGCTTTATGTTTATTTGTTAAATTGTACATATAAGTTGTATGTACTTCTCTATACATATACTTCAAAATAAGAAAGTACATTTTGTTTTAATAAAAGAGTGAATTAAGGTAAATAAGTGTGGACAATGGGTACAGCTGGCCCAAGAATCTTGGTTTTGGTGACAGACAGCAATATTTGCCCCCCATTCATTCTTTCATTCTTCTTTTTAGAAATTGAGCACCGTGAGTTTTAGCTGGGCATGATACCATCCAGGGCAAGACTTTTTTTTTTCAGCTTCTTTTGTTCTAGGTGTGGCTTTGTGGTCTAAGTCTAGTCTACCTCCTTAATGACAAATTGCTTTCCCTGTGCTCTCTCTTCCTCCTTCCTGCTGACTGGGCTATGACTATAATGAACGTATCTGCCTTTGACCCAGAAATAGAAGCATCATGTTGAGAATGGAAGAGCCAAGGCCCAGGCATACCTAAATGGTTTTGTGAAATGGAGATATCTATCTAACCTAGACTGCCCACATAACTGTGTACTATTACACAGCTGGGTTCAACTGCTTAGTAGTTGCCAGGAAGATAGGTTTGGTCCATCCAGAGTTGGGATTGCAATATTATGAGAATGAAATATATTTCTATCTTATGCAAGTCATGGTTGTAGCAGTTTAGCCTGTGCACTAATACAGTCGTGAGGGAAAGTTGAAAATGGCAATACCTAAAGGGAGATGAAGAAACAGAGATGGGATTTTTAAATAATGGAAACAATTAAGCACGTTTAAGTGTTGATGGAAAGAATTTAGCATAGAAGAAAGGTTGAAGATATAGTAATCAGAGGGGGAAAAAAAAGAAGCAATGTCCCTGAGAAGACAGGAGGGGATGGAATACATAGCATGCGTGGAAGACTGGCCTTTAACAGAAAGACGGATCTTTGCTCTGTTTTAGCAGGAAGATGAAGAGAGAAGATGGGTACAGATGGAGGTAGATTTGTAGATATCATACTGAAAGATGAGGGAGTTCCTACTTAATGTCTTCATTTCCTCTAGTAAGCCTACTGCATTAAAGAGAATGAAAGGAGGGGGAACTGGCAGTCACAGGATTCGGTAGAGTGAGAGGTATGAAACATTCGTTAAAGAAAAAATGTGGTATGATGAGTAGTAAGTGCTGAGTGCCTATTTGAAGTGGCTAATCATGAATTTGGGGTGCTATCAATCTTTCAGCTGGATTCAACTGCTTAGCAAGATAGGTTTGGTACATCCAGAGTTGAGATTGCAACAGTCAAGTGCAACAGAAGGCAAAAAAAAAAAAAAAAAAAAAAAAAGGGAATTTTTCCAAGAGAAGGATTTTAATAACAGACATAGAATCAAGGCTGAGTAGTGAGGAAGGAAAACTATTGTTTGTCATCAGTAAGTGAGCTGAAAGTAAGAGTTTTAGTTGAATGGTAGACTGTTTGAGTGATTTGGAGGTGGTGGAAAATGTCAAGTTCCAGTGAATGTAGATAGCTGAGGTAAAGTAAGGATAAGCAGAGGAAGAGAAATCTTCACAGTGGTGATAAAATAGTTTTGTCTTTAAAGACAAGTAGGAGTTTGTTTAGCACAGAAGAAGGTTAACAGAGTAGCAGATAGAAAAGAGGTGGGGAAACAGAACATATGGAGAAAGTGAGACAAAATTCATGGCTTATTGGGAAATAGAAGTAACCTCTAGCTTAGCCAGAGGTTACAGTACACCAGTAGAAGTTCCTGGAGAAACTGCAAATGTAGGGTAAAAACAAAGTCTAAAGGAACAGGTATGAAAGTTCAAGTAATTTGGACTTTATTTTGTAGCCCAAGTTGTCAATCATGATGTCATCAGACACCGGTTTGAATAAAGACTACAAATAATATATTTTTATTTTATTCTCTTTGGGATTTGTGACTTGCGAATATCTGGATTTGTGATAGAAAGATGGATCTTTGCTCTATTTTAGCAGGAAGCTAAAGTTCTAGAAAATTCTTAGCCATTCTTTGTTCTCTCCTCTAGAACTCCTACATTGGACCTCTCTATATATCACTTACACATGCAAATCACAGGGGAAACATTGAATCAATTTTAAATCATTAAAAATTAAATCATTCATAAACTTTAATACTTTGGGTATATATTAAATGTTAAAAGATCATCCACTGTCTCATTCAAGATCTGTTAACATAAAGATGAATTCATTCCCTTAGTACCTTAGAATATCTATCTAGATTTAGTGCTAAATACATAGAATTTTCTCAAGTACTTTTCACCTAATCCTAACCCATATTTTTAAGTTTTAGGACTTAATTTCTTTCTTGTTCATGTGTTGGAAGAAAATATAAATAATAACATATTTCCATTAAAATGTATGAGTACATTGCAAATTAAAACTAACGTTAACAAACTTCCTTAGGACAAACAGTTGCTTTTAAAGTTTCTGTACCTAAGGGGACGGCTTACCTACGATGAGCTTCTGTAGAGCACCCTTATCTCCATTAACGGCAGCAGCATGGACTTGTGATGCTAATGAGGAACCAGCAAACAGCAGGTCCTCTGACTTGTTCATAGTCTTCTTAGCAACCGGAGCAACCTGAAACAATGATTCAGACAATGAGCGCATGCAGCAAACATTTCTGAAACCTGTCTCATCAGTTCCAAGTGGGTATTTTATCAATATGGCTTACTAGAAATACTTGACTAGGATTAGAAAAATCTGTAATCCTGGCTGGGTGCAGTGGTACATATCTGTAATACTAGTGGTTTGGAAGGCCAGCGCAGGAGGATTGCTTGAGGCCAGAAGTTTGAGACCAGCTTGGGCAAGATAGTGAGGCTGTCTATCTTAGTGAGACCTGTCTCAAAAGAAAAAAAGCTACAGTCTTAGTCCTAGAATTGGCATTAGGTGGCAAATTAGGTGACCTTTTGTACAAGTTGCTCATCTGCTCATCTGTAAAATGAAAGGGTAGGTGCTTCTAGGACTCTTCTTAGGGACTATCTGAGGAAAAAACAAAGACAATATTTAACATTAGGCACAGGGCTCAGGGTGACAGTGACACAAGCAATATGATGCCACATAATCTAAGTTAATACAAGTAATATGATGCCACATAATATTAAACATTAGAATTGATATTGGGAATAAAAGTGAGCCCGATCCACAAAAAGAGTATAACATAAACTTAATTGTGAAGTCAGAATTAGCTGGATTTAAGCACTAAATAAACTTAAAAAAATTAATTAGGGCTGGGCATGGTGACTCATGCCTGTAATCCCAGCACTTTGTGAAGCCAAGACAGGAGAATTTCTTGAGCCCAGGAGTTTGAGACCAGCTGGGCAACATAGTGAGACCTCATTTCTACAAATCCCATCCCCTCCCCTTCCCTCATCACCCCTCCCCTCGCTCTGTCACCCAGGCTAGAGTGCAGTCATGCGATGTCAGCTCATTGCAGCCTCTGCCTCCAGGGCTCAAGCAATTCTCCTGCCTCAGCCTCCTCAGTATCTGGGATTATAGGCACCTGCCACCATGCCCAGTTAATTTTTGTATTTTTTAGTAGAGACGGGGTTTCACCATGTTGGCCAGGCTGGTCTCGAACTCCTGATCTCAAGTGATCTGCCCACCTTGGCATCCCAAAGTGCTGGGATTACAGGCATAAGCCACCATGCCCTGCCTACCAAAAGTTTTTAAAAATTAGCTGAGCATGGTGGCATGCACTGTAATCCTAGCTACTCGGGAGGCTGAAGTGGGAGTTTCACTTGAACCTGAGAAACAGAGTTTGCAGTGAGCTGAGATCACACCATTGCACTCCAGACTGGGCAACAGGTTGAGACCCTGACTCAGAAAAAAATAAAAAAATTAGTTAAGGCCAGGTGTGATGGCTCACGCCTGTAATCCCAGCACTTTGGGAGGCCAAGGTGGACAGATCACCTGAGGTCAGGAGTTCGAGACCAGCGTGGCCAACATGGCGAAACCCTGTCTCTCGTAAAAATACAAAAATTAGCTGGGCGTGGTGGTGCGTGCCCGTAATCCCAACTATTCAGGAGGCTGAGGCAGAAGAATTGCTTGAACCTGGGAGGTGGAGGTTGCAGTGACCTGAGATCGTACCACTGCACTCCAGCCTGGGCAACAAAGCAAGACTCCATCTGAAAAAAAAAATTAGTTAAAAAACTATTTTTAAAGAAATGGGATCTTGCTATGTTACCTAGGCTGGAGGGCAGTGGCTATTCATAGGCGCAATCCCACTATGATCAGCATAGGAGTTCTGACCTGGACCGGTTCACTCCTTCTTAGGCAGCCTGGTGGTCTTCCACTCCGGGGAGATCACCATATTGATGCCAAACTTGAAGTGGACACCCGAATGGCATAGTGCACTATAGCCTGAAACTCCTGAGTTAAGCGATCCTCCCTCCTCAGCCACCTGAAGAGCTGGAAGTTCAGGCATGTGCCATCACACCTGGCTAAGTACTAAATTAAAAGGTATCTAGTTCTTTCCCTCTTTCCCACAAAAAGTGAAATTTTTATTTGTTCCCTCATTGGTCCACCAGGAAGATATACCTAGATTGAGGTCTTAACCATAAGATCTTACTTGGAACATCATATCACTAAAATGAACCATATTTCAATAAGGACAATTTTGTTCTGACCGGTAGTCTCATGGAGCTTGTAAGAACCTTTTAAAAACATATGACAGGAGTTTGAGAGACCAGCCTGACCCACATGGTGAAACCCCATCCCTACTAAAAACACAAAAATTAGCTGGGCTGTGGTGGCACACACCTGTAATCCTAGCTACTGAGGAGGCTGAGGTGTGAGAATTGCTTGAATTTGGGAGGTGGATGGAGGTTGCAGTGAGCCAAGATCATGCCATTGCACTCCAGCCTGGGCAATAGAGGGAGACCCTGTCTCAAAAAAAATAAAATAAAATAAGTATCAGCTGCATAGGAAGATAGTGAGATCCCTATCACAAGAGTGTTTAAGAAAGCAGAGGCTGGACTATGTCAGAAATGCAGCAAGAATTCAAACATCTGATGGGAAGGAAAGATGAATAGTTGCATCAGTGATCTTAAACATCCTTCCTAAACCCCTAAGCTGCTTTATCAAAGTTCCAAAGCTGAATGCCTAGAAGGACCAGAGAGGTAACAACTGTTAGAAATGTAGGGAGTCACAGAATCACGGTAAACTCGAGCATATGTACTTATCTAAAGGGAGTAGCTATTAGCCAGCTCCAGTTAATTGCTGCCATGAGGGTAGGCAAGTCCTTTTCTGATTTCACCAAAAAGCAGGTCACGCCAATCGCTGTTACTCCTGGGGATCTGGGAGTTTTCTAAGATAAATTTATAACGGATGAGCTGGTATTTGTCTTGTCATCGACAAGGATTATTGGTTCAAATTCTGCCCTTGAGAGAACATATTAATACTTTCTTAATTATGGTAAAGGACAGCTCCTTACGTCTTTATTTTGCTGACAATTTGAGTTAAGGTACTGGCAGAAAATATGGAGGAAGAGGGTGTTGTGAGACACTTCAGTCATGTCTGAGTCTAACAGTCATGTCAGAAGAACTACTGTCATATCCAGGATTATATTAAGGTTATTTGAGAGAAGCTACGAAATAGAGGCGGAGGTGAAAACATGGGAGGGGAGTAACTGCACTTGGGTTCCAGGCCCAGTTGTATTTATAATCAGCAGTGTGTCCTCAGGCTACGTCAGCTTTCTGGGTTTCTGTAAAATGCAAAAAATAATAAGGGTGGACCACGTTCACATTCGTTCATTCAACAACCTGAGTGACAACTATGTGCTAGGCACTGTTCTAAACTCTAAGACCTGTCATTTTTCATTCTAAGTGATCAGAGTTTTAGGCACATCAGAACCACAAAAAAAGTTATCTATACCCTTTGAAAAATACACTAAAAATGTGATCTCTGTTTTAGATATATATGTGTGTGTATATATATATTTTATATATATATTATATATATATACTTTTTACTTCATAATTCTTAGCACTTAGCACAGTAACAGGTATATAGCCGGTACTCAGTAGATGTTTGTTGGATGAAAGGTCACAGCCTGAGTGCTAAGTCCAAAAAGTGAGCAGGATCAAAGTGTAATTTCTTGAATAATGAGTTCATACTTATAAGTCTCTGCTCTTTTAAAATTTCCCATTTCAACTATCTTTGGGCTCTGTCAGGGGCGTGGACAAGAGATAGGAGCACTAGTCTAGGAGTTAGGCAGCCTTGCTAAGAGTATTGGCTCTGCCACTGTCTAATTTTGTCACCCTGAGAAAGCCATTATCTAGGGCTCTTTTTTTTCTTAAGAAAAAATGTATTTTTTGCCCCTTTAAAAAAAATCATTTTTTATAGATAAAAATCAAAACCACTCTGTTAAAGTGCTATAAAATGCAAAGGTGTCATCATCCTTGCCTAATTATACAACAAGCCCGTGTAATAAATGCTCTAACAATTATAACCGTACAAAACTAGGGGTACTGCAGTCACACTCACAGGAAGAGTAATTCTGATTAGGACTAAAGGGTTGGTTGTCGGGAAGTTCTCAGAGGTGGTGACATTTAAGATAGCATTCCAGAGAGAGAACGGGGTAAGGCCATTCCAGGCAGCAGGAAAGCTGAAGCAAAGGCGGGAGCAGGGAGAACCACAAAAGCACAGTGTGCCTCCTGGGTACTAAGCAGAGATCGCGTGGGCTCCTGGACCTCACTGAGTGTTTGCAGAAGAAGCCGCAGAACTACCTGGGGCCAAGTTAAGATCCTCGACTGCTTTGCTAAGGAATTTCGTAATTATACTGGAGGAGCGATCCACGCCTTAGCAGCAATCACTCACAGTTTTCCAGTTTACGACGTGCTATCCCATCCCGTACCACATCTACTCCTTACAGGAGCCCTCAGAGACAATTAGGGATAAGTCATTGACTCATTCAACTAAGGCCCCGAGTGGTGGCACTGACTTTATAATGCAGGAATTAGAGCAGAAAGAAGAGGCAGCGGGCGAGGAGGCCAATGATAGAGGCTCAGGCCACAGCCTAGGCCAGGAAGGCTGTGAGTCTGCAGCAGGGGCCAAGGCGGTGCGGACCGAATGATCCGAGCCTCCCCAGCCAGGCCCCCTCCTACTCACCCTCGCCTCCTCCAGGACTGACGTCCCGGGGGCGGCTCCAGGAGGCGCAACCCGGACCAGGCCGCCCCTCCTGCCGGGCCGGGACACTACACCCAGCCAGGTCAGACCCCACGGCGCTGAAGCTAGCCGAGCCCCTCAAAAGGCCGCCCGAGGCTTTCGGCCGCACATCCTTCTGGGAATTGTAGTTCCCATCCTCTGAAGCACCGCGTACACCCGCCCTCCGCCCTTCTATCCCACAGGACCCCGCGCGTAGACGACTCGGTGGACCTGGGCCGAGAGCCCAATGGGAAAGGAAGTTCTAGGTGACGGAAGACGTGCCGGGTAAGGCTAGCGCAGGACTACATTTTCCGAAGTGCACCGAGGTGGGCAGGACCCGGAAGTGAGGGTGTGAGAGGCCTCTCTGGAAGTTGTCCCGGGTGTTCGCCGCTGGAGCCCGGGTCGAGAGGACGAGGTGCAGCTGCCTGGAGAATCCTCCGCTGCCGCCGGCTCCCGGAGCCCAACCCTTTCCTAACCCAACCCAACCCAGCCCAGTCCCAGCCGCCAGCGCCCGTCCCTGCCGCGGACCCCAGCGTTACCATGCATCCTGCCGTCTTCCTATCCTTACCCGACCTCAGATGCTCCCTTCTGCTCCTGGTGAGTGAGGGAATGACAGACCCATCGACAGACGCACGAACGGCCTCCGGCCCTCGCCCAGGGGGAACACTGCTACTCCTGCCCCTGCTTTCCCGTTTTTTCCTCCAGTGTTTTGGAGTGCACCCTCCCCCGCTGCCTTCACTCTCGCCTGTCGGCTTCCAGGCGCGGAGTCCCCGAGGCCTGAGAAACCAGGGTCGGGGGAGAATGGAAGAATTAGCCCTGAGGGAGTGATACGTAGTCACGGCGTAGGAGCTTCCCCTTCTCCCCGAAGTCCGGGGGTTTCAGTTTCGAGGGCTAGTGGACCTGGTGGTAGCTTGAATCGGAAAAGACCAAGCATAGACCTAGCGTTCCTTCCCACCCCCTCCATTTGGGAAGAGTGTGAGGTCGACAGGTGCTGGGGTTGTGTGAATCTCACTGTGTCTAGATCCCTGAAGCGGTGCCCGGGTTGGCAGATCCCTCTGTTGTGGCTTGATGCGATTGGTTGGGAACCCGGAACTGGAGACTGGTTTGGATTCCACTGGGAGAAAAGAGTTTGAAGGGTGGAAGGTGTAGTTACCTGACAATCTCAGCTCAAGGCCTCCCTCAAATCTTGTTGCAACGTATTTCCCCATGGAAGCAGATTTCTTCATTGCGCCTTATTTGAATATGCATTCATTCCTAACTGCCTAACCTGCTCAGCATCATCCCATCTTAAAAGAATCTTTCCCTAGTCCCTCTTGCCCCAGAGTACGTCTTGAGTGTGCAGACTAATTGATCCAGGCTTCAGCTCAAATTGAGACAAAAGTGAAGGACTAAACACATATGGCAAAATGGCTTATATTTAATTGGGCTGTTATTATAATGTAATATTTGAAAATACCTTAATTGTAGTGGATTTTTAGAAATTCAAATTTAAACATTAAGAACTGCTTTCTTTACAATTTAAGAAACAATTTAGTGACGCATATGAAGTCACACAGCTAGTTACAGGCAGAGCTGGGATTAGAAACAGGTCTTTTGACTTGCAGTGCTTATTCCGCCATATCCCATTAAATGTTTAATATTTGTGTTTGAAATAGTTCTTTCTTTTCTTTTGTCACTTGGACCTTTTCAGAAAAAGCACTGTGAAAAACTAAATGGCATGTCAAAGTACTTTTGAGAACAAAAAGTTGTGTATAAACATTGTAATATTAAATGATAGAGTGTCTTATTGCCACTTCTTATAAGTATACAATAGTGAATGACTTCTGTATCGAGGAAAATATTCTGTATAGTGCTGTTTCTTGGTGATTTCATTATACACTGTGATACATTTTTCCTTCTAGAAGTGTTAGAATAATACCATTATTAGAGACCACTCTCTCCTTAAGAAGACTGGATACTAATCTTTTTCTTATCCACAAAATGGCCTGAGTTATGAATTGTGTGCACTTTTAGGAAATCAAAAAAATAGGGCAAAAATCTTAAGACATTGGAAAGAAAAGTTGAGACACTGAACAGGCAAGCTATATCAGATGCACTTTCCTCAAATGGTATGGTTTGGTTGTAAAGCTAAGTTATGAAGAAGAAATAATTTATTTTGGAATAACTCATGCTTTTTATAGAAAAACCTAATCTTGTTAAATATGAGTTTTTTCCCAAATAGAATCTAGATTTAACTAAAATCTAAGCATTTTGTATAATTATCTTTCTAAGCAAATGTAAAGGCATAAAAATCTGGAAAATATGTTAGAGAATACCTGTAGATATGAAAAGGCTGAAAAATACAGCCCCAGAAAAGCTTTAAACTAGAATTACAAGTCAAACTAGATTTAATTGGAATACAGGGTTTACCTAGTTTTAATACTCATGCTAGTTAGCAAATATTTATAAAACATCTATCCTGTCTAATCACAACTTTGAGTTGCTTACTTAACTGGTAATTCTCTCCTACTGATGGAACCTACTTACACAGTATTCTCGCTAATAATTTGTCCTCTTTGTTCCCCGGTGTACTTTTTTCCTACTCCTCCAACTTTCTCTCTCAGACCTCAAGTTTATTCCTTCTTACATACAGATATAGAAAAGCCAAGTTCCCATTTAGCTGAGGTCATCATTTTTTCCTTAAATGGCCTCCTCTAAAAAGCTGTATATTCTCTTACTATGATAATTTTCTTCAGGCACTTTGTACCTCAACCCTAAAGAACTAGACCTGTTCAAATTTAGTGGTGTTCATATAAGATAACAGTTGAAACATAATCCCAAACTTCTGGAGGCAAGTAGCTGTCTTTTCCCTGATCTCAAAGCATTTTGGAATATATCACTCTGCCACAAAGCCTTTCTGGATGGGTAACTAAACACAAAAGCTCAATGTGATAACTTTTTTTCCTGAGCTTTTATATATATATATCTTTTATATATATATATTTATTTGCATCTATATAGATTTTTATTTACATATATTTAGATAGATAGATTTAATTAGCCCTTTTCTGCTTATCTTCCTATCTAAGGTGGGTTTATTCAGGGTTTTCCGCTGGAAAAATGATCAGTAAGGGGGATAGAAATCTTGCCTGTTTTTCCTGCATTGGTTGTGTACAAGTTTTGAAAAGGCGAGATAAGAGAAATAAGACTAAATTGGAAAGAAGTTGTCTTATGCACCCTAAGTAACCTCTTCTGTAGTTCAGATTTGTAGCACTCCAGTCCATTTGTTTTATTGAAGATGTGTTCTCATTAATCTCTTGATAAGTATGTTTATAGATCATAATTGTTACTAGTCGTAATTGTCCTGCACGTGAACACTTAAGGGTTTTGCCATTGTTGTTCTTGGTTTGTTCAATATGTATAGGAAGCCAAGAAAAGTTTGCTTAGTTTAGGTAGCTTTGTAAATTTGAGAGCTAAGTAAACATTTATTTAATTGTTACAAGTACCTTAAAAATAAGCACAGTAGAATTCAGAGATGTCAGTTTTATCCTTTAATGTTAATAATATATGCAGATTCCAGTCTTCAGGAAGAGTACTTTTGGAGGCATGCAGTTTGATTAATAACTAGGTGAGGTTTTATTTATTTTGTTGATTTAACTTGCCCTAGATCAATAGTTTACAAAGCCTGGCTGCTCATTAGAATCATCTGTGGCAGTTTTAATAAAATGATATCGGGGCCCTATACCAGGTCAGTTATATCTGTGGACCCCAGAAATTAGTTTAAAAATTTCCCAGGTGACATACTAAAGTATGTCCCTCTAAAAGGTAAGAATTAAACAAAACCACAATACCATTATCACATCTGGAAAAATTGACAAATTCCTTCATATCATCAAATATCTGGTCAGTGTTTGGGTTTTCCTGATTGTTTCCCTTTTTAAAAAAAAAAAACACAGCATTGTTCAAAGCAAGGGCTATATAAAGTCCATCTATTCCAATTGGTTCATATTTCGCTTATAAAACTTTTTAAATCCCTAGGTTCTCTCTCCATCTCATCGTTTTTCTTGTGATTTGTTTAGGAAACTGATCCTGTGTCCTGTAGCATTTGCCACATTCTGGGTATTGCTGATTGCATCCTTGTGGTGGGGTTTTATGTTTCTCTGTTCCTTGTGTTTCCTGTACATTTGTAATTCAATTTATGTGGTCCTAACCACCAGCTGCATATATATTGTTAGGTTCATTTGTTTCATTTATCTTTCAATTTTTAGTTTTAAAAAATTTACCTTTTATTTTATAATTACCTAAAGTCTCTTCCAAAACTAAATCTATAAAGCTAACTATATTTGGATAAGTCTAACTTGTTTGTCTCTTGTACTGTCTTATCTCCCTCCTAATAAAATAACACTTTTTCTTTTTTTTGTTGTTGAGGCAGAGTCTAGCTCTGTCACCCAGGCTAGAGTGCAGTGGAGTGATCACAGCTCACTGCAGCCTCAACCTCTGAGGCTGAAGCAATCCTTTCACCTCAGCCTCCTGAGTAGCTGGGACTCTGGGACTACAGGTGTGTGCTACCACACCTGGCTAATTTTTTTTAGTTTTTGTAGAGACAAGGATCTCACTATATTACCCAGGCTGGTCTTGAACTCCTGGCTCAACTGATCCGCCTGCCTTCCAAAGTGCTGGGATTGTAGGAATGAGCCACTGTGCCAGACCTAGGAAAATTTTTATTTTTTATTTTTATTTTTTGAGTTGGAGTCTCATTGTGTTACCCAGGCTGCAGTGCAGTGGCGCCATCTTGACTCATTGCAACCTCTGTCTCCTGGGTTCAAGTGATTCTCCTGCCTCAGCCTCCCCAGTAGCTGGGATTACAGGCGCCTGCCACTGTGCCTGGCTAATTTTTATATTTTTAGTAGAAATGGGGTTTCACCATGTTGGCCAGGCTGGTCTCAAACTCCTGACCTGAGGTGATCTGCCCGCCTTGGCCTCCCAAAGTGCTGGGATTACAGGCATGAGCCACCACGCCTGGCCTGAAATACTTTTTAAAGAACTTTTTCAATTTTATGTTCCTTTCTTCCTTTTTTTTTTTTTTTAAATGTACAAGCTATTTGTATTTATTTTGGCATATATTTGTTTCTCCCTCCACTTGGATTAAATTGTAGCTTATTAGTCACACTTTTCCCCCACCTTTTTTTTAACTTAAAATTTTATTCTAGAGGTGGGGATAGAAATTTTGCCTATTTTTAACTGCTTATGCTTCACTGGATAGATACCAATTCACTGTTGTTACCATTCTTTTGCTATTACAAATAGCTCTGCAAACAATAGCTTATGCCTACATAATTTTGATAGTGTATCTTTGAGATAGATTTCTGTACTTGAAGTTGCTAGGACAAAAGGTAAATGTATATGTAGCTTTGTAGGTATTGCTATATATTTGAAATTACTCTCTGTATAGGGGTTGTGCCATTTTATGAGCTCACCAACAATGTAATAGTTTCCCTGTAGCCTTGATTAAAAAGGTATAGCGTCAAATTATTGGGTATTTGTCAGTCTGATGGGTGAGAAATGGTATCTCAATGTATTTTAATTTGCCTGTCTTTAATATGAGTGTGATCAAGCTTCTTAGGTGTAAAAGTCATTTGCATTTCTTTTTGTGTGAACTGTCTTCCTGTCTAGCCTGGTTTTCTGTAGAATTGTTGGTCTTCTAGTTCTAGACTATACAGACACAGACACACACAGAGTTCTTTTTTTTCCCCCCCAGACAGGGTCTTGCTGTGTAGCCCAGGCTGGAGTGCCGTGGCCTGATCTTGGCTCACTATAGCCTCAACCTCCCAGGTCACGTGATGCTCCCACCTTAGCCTCCCAAGTAGCTGGGACTACAGGCACAAGCCACCACACCCAGCTAATTTTTGTATTTTTAGTAGAGATGGGCTTTTGCCATGTTGCCCAGGCTGGTCTCGAACTCCTGGGCTCAAGCGATCCACCCGCTGTGGCCTCCCGAAGTTCTGGTATTACAGGCCTGAGCCACTGTGCCCAGCCCACAGAGTTCTTAACCCTTTATATCCTTAGTTGATTCTATGATGATGCTCACAGGGTTGAGAAGCACTGGAATATACAACCATATGTGAATTCAGTCATATGTCTGATAGGTTAAAATTTGTAGAAACCCTTGGAGATGTTTAATTGCTTACAGTTATTGAAAACTTTTTCTAAACTGTATGCTGTGATTTTTAATAGCGTTATAGAAGCTCAACCTTTAAATACACTGTAGCTTACTTCATTATTTGTTAAGACATTTTGGTTACTGGTTATTTCCAGTTTTTCACAGTTATAAAAAATGTACAAAAGGTATGCATACAATGATGTTCACTGCAAATGTTCAGATACATCCTCAGGATACTTTTCTAGAGTTGTATTTTTTGGGTTATATGGTATGTCTTATATTTAGAATTTCTGATATGTTGTACTAAATTGCCCTACTGAAAATTTGTACCAATGTGTATTCCTAACAGTGTGTGACTATGCCCACTTCCTCACACTCTCATCAATAGTGGGTGTTTTTGTAATCTGTGCCAATTTACTAGACCAAAAATGGTATCACAGTTTAAATTTACATTTCTTTGATTACAACCAAAGTTGAATTTTTTTCATATTTACTGATAATTTGTTTTTTTGTGTGCATGTTTGTATTATGGGTTCTTGTTATGTGTCTTCTTTTCAAAAAATGACTTACTCTTCTTCTAGTAATTCAGAATAAATGTACTCACAAGATAGAGTTTATGAACAGTGGAAGGTATTATTCTTTTGTCTCTTCATTAGTCTCCATTCAAGAGGCAGTGTAATGCAAAAGTAGATGTCATGGCATCTATATAAGTTCCAACTCTTCCATTTACTTAACCGTCATAACCTTGGTTAAATTACTTATTTTTCTTGTCTATAAGGTAAGCACATGGATTTGATGATTCAGTGATTCTTTGTGTAGTCTATCTTATTTTCAAGATAGACTACAAAAGGGCATTCCTTTAGCTCCTACTGATTATAGACTTATTATTTGATTGGATAGTTCCTTTAAAAATCTGCTAGGTTGTCAGCATGTTGCAAGTGTGTATGGGGCGTGCTTAGCATGCTTTTGTCACAGCTTTTCTGATGTTGACTCTTGCTGTACTCTATTTCTTCTAACCAATGGAGTGATTAAAAACAGTTTGACTTTTTGCAACATTTATTGATTTTTAGCCTAACTTTGATTCCATAGAGAGGAACTCATCTATGGCCCAGGCTGCAGAAACTTAATCTGTATCTTTGTTATTATTTTCCTTTTCTGCCTATCATTTGAAAGTCTATTTGCAATCTGCTATGGAGGAGAAAAAGGTCATTGAGATGCATATCATGCTTTCAAGAAATTAGTAATTCAGATGAGGAGAGAAGATATATGTGTAAATAATTAGAATACCAAAAGGAAAGTAATGGATGCCAAAGGTGTTTGTAGAAGTGGGTTATAGATCCTGCTACTCAAAAGTGTGGTTGTGAACCCAGGCATCAGCATCATAGGAGACCTTTTAGATCACCTCACCTCAGGCCTACTGAATCAGAACCTGCACTTTAAGAACTTATACCCAGATGATTCATATGCACATAAAAGTTTGAGAAGTACTGCCATGGATGTTTGGAAGAAACAAATTGTTTCTCAATGGAGGAATCGGAGTAGTCTTGGAAAAAGATGAATTTGAATATTGCCTTGACTAGTTAAATGTATCAACTTATTTTCAGTCCTGAATGGAATGAAGAAAAAGGGCTGTGCCTCTCAATAACATAGTAAATCGTTTCTATCAATTGAATACTTGTTTTTTATTGTTTTATTTTTAAGAAATATTGTTGTCTGGTTGGCTGACGTGGCCAAATGTCAGAATTGGCCCTAAAGAAACTGGCAAACCCTTTGGCCAACTTCATTAAAACAGTTTGTTATCAACTTAGCAAAAATAAAAATTATGATCTTTAGTGGATTCTAACTAGCCTTCAGATTAGTCCATTCAAGAGGGGAGAGGAATAGAATGCCACTTCGGAGAAGTCCCTTCTGTAATGCTGTGAGTCTTGGTTCTGTCCATGCAAAGACTGAAATCAAATTCTAACTGCTTTGGGAATCCTTGGTGATATTGTGGTCACCACATTCATCTCTGCAATTTCTACAAACCTGAGATTTCATCATTATGTTGAACTTTGAGCATTATATTGGACTCTAATTTTAAGTCACCTGAATTTGTAGACACGAACATTGCTAATATAGTAGAGAAAAGCAACAAAAAAGCAGAAGAAACCCATCTCAGAAAAACATTCTAGTAGTATTTGAGCTAAAGAAAACCATAGGCTGAATAGTAGAATGCCAATACTTTTTCCATTTCTTCCTTATTATAGTCTAGTAGTGGGACCTTTGGTGAATGGATTTAAGAGATTTTAGAAAAAGGTTGTTAGGTCATGTTTGACATCCTTCTGGGAAAAATAAATTTTTAAAAATAAAAGAGGTCATTAGGAATATGGATTCTGAATGCATCTACAAAATAAAATGTTAGAGTTAACATTTCTTGTCCTATAGACAGTATGCACTCATATTTACAAGCCTGCTGTTTAGCTGTTTTGTTGTATTTTTTTTTTTTTGAAACAGAGTCTCACTCTGTTGCCCAGGCTGGAATGCAATGGCGTGATCTCGGCTCACTGCAGCCTCCACCTCCTGGGTTCTAGTGATTCTCCTGCCTCAGCCTCTAAGGTAGCTGGGATTACAGGTGCCTGCCACCATGCCTGGCTAATTTTTGTGTTTTTAGTAGAGACGGGGTTTCACCATGTTGGCCAGGCTGGTCTCAAACTCCTGACCTCAGGTGATCCACCTACCTCAGCCTCCCAAAGTGTTAGGTTTACAGGCGTGAGCCACTGCACCAGGCCTGTTTTTCTGTATTTGAAGTTTTAAATAATGTAGGGGGAAATGCCAGCTTTTAAAAATTACCAACACATCATTGAAGTCTATCTCTTTGCTTACAGAACAACTGCAAGTGTAAGATAATGTATTGTCATTTGGCGTTACCTTGAGAGAAGAAACCTGCACATCTTCAGTTCCTTTGACTTATTACTAGAGTTCTGGCCCAAGTACAGTAAAATGTCAGCTAGCCAGTGATAAGCTTACACTTCTGTAGTGATTTTACCTCTGAAAGGGCTGAGAATAAAGAGTAGCTACTTTTTTTTTTTTTGCTAGTCAAAATGATTTCTTAGGAAACAGCTACTCAAATGGACTCATTCCTCAAACTTTCTAAATAGCAGGAATTTTTACTGTAGGAGTGGATATTATTTCCTCACAGGAAGTCTTGTAGTGGGCTAACAACAAAAGTATTACAATGTTGTAAAATACTTAGTTCTTTGTTAGTTTAACCTTTGAATGAAATGAACAGTTTCAGAGACCCTAATTTTGCTTTAGAGTTACAGTAGTCCCCTCTTATCCACAGGAGATAATGTTCCAAGATGCTCAGTGTCTGTCTGAAATTGTGGATTATACTGAACCCTATATATACTATGTTTTTTCTTATACATACATAGCTATGATAAAGTTTCCTTTATAAATTAGGCACAGTAAGAGATCAACAATAGTAACTAATAATAAAATATACTGTTCACAGTTTGTTTATAGAAGATTTATTCTTAATCTAGATCTTAGCCACCTCAGCATATGATTTATTTTCTTTCCATATAAAGTCAAGAGCTTTCATCTTTTCACTTAAGGAAGCGCTTTATGGCTTCTCTTTGGTATGTCTTTTTTTTTTTTTTTTTTTTTGAGATGGAGTCTCACTCTGTCACCCAGGCTGGAGTGCAGTGGCGTGATATTGGTTCACTGCAACCTCTGCCTCCTGGGTTCAAGCGATTCTTCTGCCTCAGCCTCCCGAGTAGCTGGGATTACAGGCACCCGCCACTACACCCAGCTAATTTTTGTATTTTTAGTAGCGTTGGGGTTTTGCCATGCTGGCTTGGCTGGTCTCGAACTCCTGACCTAAGGTGATCCACCTGCCTCGGCCTCCCAAAGTGCTGGGATTGCAGGCATGAGCCACCACGCCTGGCCTCTCTTTGGCATATCTTAATTGCCAGCATCACTACTCTTGCACTTTGGAGCCATTATTAAGTAAAGTAAGGGTTTCTTGAACACAAGTACTGTGATTCCAATACCACTACAGTTGATAAGGGGTGGGTTGTGTCTACAGTGAGGATATGCTGGACAAAAGGATGATTCACATCCCACCTAATTTGAAGCAAGATGGTATGAGATTTCATCACACTACTTAGAACTGCATGCAATTTAAAACTTACAAAGTGTTTATTTCTGGAATTTTCCATTTAATGTTTTCAGATCATGGTTGGATAAAGGGGACTAATATAAAGACTGCTACATTTTTAAAGCATGTATTCTTATTTGTTTCAGAAATCATCCAGTTTGTTTATTTGTACCTGTACTCTGGTTTTAGGATGTCTTCTGGAAGATTCGAAGTATTTGTTTCCCTTAATGATCACTTGAATGTATATAGACTAAAGAGAAAACTTTTAGAAGAATGTTTAGTTTAGGGATCAGAGATTTGGGCCCAAATCTTGGATCTGCTACTCACCACCCTTCTTTCTTCTTAACATCTCTATTTTCCTATTAACTTCTGAGGAATAATACTGGTATTATGTCTGACTCCTAAGTGGTGGTGTTATTCCATGCTACTATTATGATTTTATGAAACAAAAAGTGGTGAAAGGTATCCCCTTTTCTCATTCTTAGATCTCAGTTTCTTGTATAATGCCTTATTATAGAGTAAGTGCTTAATAACAATTTAAGTACTGTGGAAAAAGAAAAGGTAGGGCTTACGTGAGGAGGATCAGGAGTGTATTAGGGGAGTTGTAGTTTGTAAGCATCACTGGACAGGTGAGCCTTGAAGCAAGTGAGGGAGTTAGTCATTTGGATTTCCTGGAGGAAGAGCCTTCCAGGCAGGGCCATTAGTCAGTGCAAAGCCCCTAATGTGGGAGTGTCCCAGGCATATTCAAGAAATAGCAAGGAGAGCAACGTGATTGTCATATAGTGAATAAGATACAGCATATTCGAAGATGAAGTCATTTAGCTAAAACATATTTTGCAAAAGTGTACTTACCCTTACTATGTATGTTGTTTACTGATAATTGTTTTTCTTTTTCTCTTCTGTGCTTTATTTTATTTTTTAAAAATTGCTGATCTGACTCAGTAGGGAAGAACTTCCTAACTGGGTGGCTGATATTATTGATCTCTTCAGCCTTGCCCCATTTGCCTCTGTTGGGAGTAGCCTTGGTTGTTTTGATTCTCTCTCTGTTACAGGAGGGGTCCCAACTTGCAGTGTGAAAAATACTGTTGTAGTAACTTAAAATGTTAAACCAAAAGATTTCCTGACGTGTTTTTTGATTCCCGAAAGTGATAACACTTTCGTGGTACAGAAAAGCATAATGAAGAAAATAATGCATACACTAACCACTGATAACATTTTAGTGTATTTCCTTTCAGTTTTGTTCTGTGCATATGCGTATGGATTTTTAATAGTAATGTGTATATTTTGAACAATGTAAGATTGGGCTCTTTTTGTTTAATCCTGATGTAGAGTGGTAGACTCCTGGTTCATAGAAATATAGAAAGAAAAGATACCACATGCGTAGATGTATTCTACCACTTGGAAATAACTCCTAGCTTGACCACGTAACTTCAAAAAGTTATTTAACCTTTCTGAGTTTCCATTTTGTCACATATCAGATAGAGATAAAGACCTCTCCTGCTTAGTTCTGGGGTAACTAATGAGACTGAATGTGTCTTTAGTGCATTATAAGAACCTAAACTCTCCTGGTTTTTGCCACATAATAGGTGCTCAATAAATGTTAAGATGAGGGACTGAGTGAGTGAGTGAATGACTACATAGATATCCTTTTTTTGAAACTTTCAAGTTGTCTGTCCAAGGGTATTAAAATTGTGTGCACTGATGTAATGAGTTCACATGACCAGCTTCCGGCCCCTGTGGTCTATGGTCTTCTTATCCTAATAATTACATTGTCATTATGCCAACAAAAACAGCTTAAAGGTGTGACTGTTAAGTGAATAAGTTATCAGCTTAGCTCTGTTTTATAACTGTATTTTAATTAGTGTTATACATAAATTTGCTATATTATTTTGAAAAAAGCTTATGGAGGGAGTTGTGTTTTGTTGTATAGTCCATTGGTTTTAGAATTAAAGGAGATCAGGGTTTGAATTCTGTTCTGCCATTAATTTGGACACATCACTTAGCTTATTTGAATCTTATTCATTTAATAAATATTCTTCCTTTTACTGTATGCCAGAGACTGCAAAGTTTTTTTTTCATTTATAAAATAGGGATAATGTAATTCCTACTTCACGTTCAGAGTTGCTATGATGATTTAAAGAGATAATATACATGTTTGTAAACTGTTAATAGAAGATACTGTTAGATTAAAATATTTGTGGATGCTTCAAACGTATGTTTGTTGTGTGGATTCTTTCCCCAGAAGGCTAGGTGTGCAATGTATTTCCCTTTCAGGGAGAGTTGATCAATTATGGAAGTAGTTGTATGGTCTGGATTTCTGGGGTAACTGAGAGTACTAGAAGGTAGAGTGACTTTGAAGCTGGAAAGACCTGCTTCATTCCTAGATCTCTCTCTTTTTAGCCATTGTGATAGTAGGCAAATTTCTTTATCTTTTTGAGTATCAGTTTTTCTAAAAGTGGGAATAATAATTCTGCAAGATTGTGAGATTGAGATATAATGTATGTAAAGGACATTGTATGATGTCTGGCATGTAGGAGATACTTGTTTGTAAAGTAATAGTAGAGAAGGAAACGTTGTTAAGTGAATGGAGTCGTTGTGAAATGGAGAAAGCACCTTAGAAAAGGGTAGTGCTTATGCTGACCATCCTTCTGTGATTGTTATCTTTTGACCCTCTGAAATGAGTAAATGGGTGAGGCTTTTAATTTTAAAAGTCAAGTCTAGATATTAGTGGTTTCTTAAAGTATTTGTTAACTTGTCTCTTTCCTTTGGTAAGTTATGACGTAGCCTTATCAAAATAGTGACAACTATAATTATGATTGATAGAAATAAAAATCTAACTTGATATGCATTTCAGCTTTTAATACAAAAGCAAATAAATTCTTATAAGTGGTATAAATGAAAGTGAGGAAACATGCGTTATGCCCTGCTGTTTGAAAGGTATCATTTGCACTACATAGAAAAACATCGTTTCTATTACCTTGAACATTCAAAATCATTCAAAAAAGATTATCTCTGACTGTTGTAATTGACTAGGTATATGGAAAATAATGACGAATCCTTAGAAAAATATAATCTTTCTCTAGTTGAATTTAGTAAGGAAAGAGTAGATTATACTGCAGAAATTAATGAGTAATTTCTCATTACTGAAAATATGAAAAAATAAAAATTCTGTTTAAGTGTGGAAGATTTTTTGTTTTGTTTTTGAGACAGAGTTTCCCTCTTGCTGCCCAGGCTAGAGTGCAATGGCGTGATCTCGGCTCACTGCAACTTCTGCCTCCCAGGTTCAAGCAGTTCTTCTACCTCAGCCTCCCAAGTAGCTGAGATTACAGGCATGTGCCACCATGTCCAGCTAATTTTGTATTTTTAGTAGAGACGAGGTTTCACCATGTTGGCCAGGCTGGTCTCGAACTCCTGATCTCAGGTGATCCACCTGCCTCGGCCTCCCAAAGTGCTGGGATTACAAGCGTGAGCCACTGTACCCAGTCAGTGTGGAAGATTTCAAATTGCTAGTTATGCAGTTTCATTTGCTCCTGTAAGCTTAACTTACATACACCATAGTTACCATAATTCTATGGTCTGGAATATTGCTTCCATTAGGGTATAGTTTTTTTACACAAAAGCATATGTAATATTTACTACTTTTGGCCCTTAAGCTAAATCTGTGTATAGACTTGATGAAACTGGGGATTTAACAAATCTATTTAAGTTTAGATACTATAATGAAAGTATTTGGTGAGAACCTGTTGGCAGATAAGATTGAGTATGATGGATATTTTAATTTGGGATCAAGAAAAGTTCATTATATGGTCTTGCTTTTCTGATCTCATTAATAGTTACACATATACCTACCATTGGAAAAATGGAGAGTTGGTTAAAAGAGGAGGGTAAATTGTATTTTCCATTCTACAACGATAAGTAAAATTATAAAGACTTCCTTGGTACACACTAGTTATTGTCTTGAATAAAAAAGTGCTTTAAAATATATAATAACCGAGCCCTCAGTAAATTTTAATAGCTTTTAATTCTGAGAAGTATCCAATATCCTGCAGCAAAATAATCAGAGGGTTCTGTTTTTCTTCTTCATTTGTACCATGAGGCAAGATAAGCCACCTGGCTAGTATGACTGAAGTAGTTAATTGAGGTAAGGCTGTCGTGTTTGTTGCCTTAGCTTTTTGTGGTTGATGCCTTTCTTAGCTTACTTTATTTGGGGAATATCCCTTTCTACAGTAGTATCTAGTGTCTCTGGATTATCTTTAGTTCTTACTTCTAATGCAAAACGGATTGTAGTATTTAAGGAAATAAGCAGGGAGCTTTATCCATAGTTCTGTATAATATGATTTTCTAAGAGTCTGTCACTTATTTTTGAATATTACTTTGAAGTATTAGTTAATAAATATTCTGGAATGTTGTAAAAATAGGATAAAAGATGTGTTCTTAGTATCTTTAAATGCACTTTTATTCAGGTTTAAATGGTTTTTAGTTTAAAGAAGCAACAAGGGTGTCTTCAGGGCACAATTTCTTTTAAGAGAAATATGGACTCTTGTATTATTATCAGTTTATTAACCCATTGTCAGGTAATGAGGTAATTCATATCAGTCAGATATTTTAGATAATTAAAACCAATACCATTAAAGCAAAACAAATTTGGTTGGAAATCATTTAAAAGTATACACAGTCATCCTCTTTATGTTTAGGTTCTGAAATGGTGTTTGTTAATGCCCTTGTGCATGAGTCCAGAGTGGCATATCGTACAAGGGATGGCTAATTTTATCTGTTGGTGACAGGCAGAGTCAGTGTGGTTTTGCTTGATTTGCATCTGTGAAAACTTTTAAGTTTGTAGTTAGAAAGATTATAAATAGAAAAGCCTGTTGTCTGACATACTGGAGGCTATCATACATGATTTAACTTTTTTTAAGTGACTGTGATGTATTCCCTAGGTTGGAGTAGCTTCCTAATTACAAATTATAATATCCTTTGGTAAGTCTTCTACTGTAAGACTCTTAGAGCATTTCCTACTGTTAACCACCTCATTCTTCCCTGTTAGGCTGTTTTCTCTGGTTCTTTTATGCTCCAGTAGTTCCATCTGTCTGTCTTTCCCTCTGTATCTGACTGTTTTCTCTTGCTTTTTCACTGGGTACAAAAGGGAAAAATATCTACATTTAAGGGACAGAAGACCATAAGGAGATAAATGTGGATACTCTCTAATGTACTATCTTAGAGCTTTTCTCCCGTCCTATTGCATCTTGATATCCAGTCATTTTAATTCATATCCACTATTCAGTTTCACTATTGCATCTCTATAGATCAGAGAAGCTGGGAGCCTGTTAGTGCTTTTATTAGTGCCTTGGGCAGTGTTACTTTCTTGGTGCATTAGTCCTGGGTGTAAAAGGTAGTCAAACACAATCTCCAAATTTCCCATGCTAATTGGTAGAAGGTATCTCATCTTCTGACAGCTATTTTCCCATTGACTGGAGCAAGGCATGTACTAGTGAAATTGAAGTAGATCTGTGACTGCACAGAAATTCTTTTCTCTCATATAGTCTTCCCTTTCAGTTCTCAGTCACCTAGGTTTGAAGTCTTACACTTTTTGACTCATTGTACTTTCAGCCCTTCTCATGGCTTTTTATTTTTTGCTATAGCTGATATCAACCCCCCTATCTGGCTTTCAGTTGTCTATTTTATATACACCTTGCTTTTTTCCTTTAATAATGTATTTTGGAGGTCTTTCCATTAGTACGTAGAGAATGTCCTTATTTTTATTTTCATAGTTGCTTAGAATTCCATTGTATTGATGCATTGTAATTTATCCACTATCTAGTTGATGAATATTGAGGTTGTTTCCAATCTTTTGCTATTACAAATAATATTACAGTGAATAGCATTATATGTTCATTATCTTTGTTCACCTTTTTTTTTTATTGGGGTGTTGTCTTTTCCTTACCCGTTTCCAGAGCTTTTTATAATTTAGGGAAATTCTTTTTATGTTTTCTCAGTTTCTTTTCTCTTTCTTTTGTTTATTCATTCTTTCTATTATTTGTTATGTGGCTTTTTTGTATAATAAGTGTGCTTGTGTTTGTGGTTTCACCAATCTTTTGTGGCTTTGGGTTATGATTCATAATTAGAAATGCCTTCTCCATTCCAAGATTTGAAAGTAATTCTCATGTATTTTCTTTGGCTACTTTTGTGGTTTCATTGGAAATATGTAAATCTTTAGATTTATTTGAAATATATTCTCATGAGGATTTAGAGCATGCTTTTTAATATACAGTTAACCCCTTGAACAACATAGGTTTGAACTGCACGGATCCACTTATATGTGGATTTTTTTTTTTTTTCCTACAGTAGGCCCTCCATACCTGGCAAGTTTCGCGTCCACAACCAAATGCAGATCTAAAATACTGTATTCATGGAATGCGAAGCCTGAGGATATGGAGGACCAACTTTTTGTATCTATGGGTTCCACAGGGCTAATTGTGGGTCTTGAGCATGGATGGATTTTGGTGGAGTGTCCTGGTACCAATCTCCTGTAGGTACGCAGGGATGACTGTATATGTTTTTTCAGGTGGCTGCCTGTTGTTCCAAACCAGTTTATTGAAGTGCCTGTCTTTTCTCTCTGACTTGAGGTGTATAGCATCTCTTTATTTGGGGTTATTAGTGGACTTTATCTTCAGTTCCTTTTTTCTGCATATATATATATATATATAATTTTTTATATTTCACTTTAAGTTCTGGGATACATGTGCTGAATGTGCAGGTTTGTTACATAGGTATACGTGTGCCATGGTGATTTTCTGCTTATATTTTAGAATGGGCTTTTTTGGTTTGAAAAAACATTTTGATATTTTATTCATTACATTGCATGTATATTTTAACTGAGGGAGGCTTGACTGCTCTGTGATGTTTCCTGTTCATGAAGATGGTATATATTTCTACAAGCTCAAGTGTCCTTTTATGTCCTTTGGGATAATTTAAAAGTTTTTTTGTTTTTACATTTTTTTGTTTATTCCTAGATATTTGGTTCCTTTTTTGTTGCATTATAAATAGGCTTTTTTCCTCTTCCATTATATACTCTAATTGTTTTGTGTGTGTGTATGTTATTAATTTTGTATATTAATCTTATACTCTAATATCTTATACAGTCTCTGTTTGTGGTATTATTTTAGTTAATTTTTTTTTGGTTGTCATGTATTCAGTTATGTGATTTGCAGTGAGTGGCAATTTTATCTCCTCCTTTCTCATTTTTATACCTACAACGTTTTTCCTAATTGCTTTGTCTTGTACTTCCAAAAATGTTAAATGAATGTTAAATAATAGTGTTCTTAATGACATTCCTGTCTTGTTGTAAATTTAGTAATAATGCCTTTATTATTTCCCCAACAGACATGATTATGGCTTTGGGCTGAGACAGATATATATTTTTTATGTTAAGTGACTAGCATTTTAAATCAGGAATGCTGTTGGACTTTGTCAAATACCTTTTTAGCATCTACTGAGATGATTATATCAGATTTAACATTAATAAATCTCACTTAGGTCATTTTTATTAAAATGTTTTTTATTTTAATTTTAAACAAAACAAAATTTTAAACATGAAATTTATTTATTTTTTTTACTTGATCTGTCATTGAAATGAGAGAAGTAAATTAAAATTTATGTTACAGATTCATTTCTCTTTCTACTTGTATCTCCCATAATTTCTGCTTTACAGATGTTGCTGCTGTGCTATTTCGCATATAGATGTTTACAACTGTTACACTGTCATTGTAAATTGTGCTGTTAGCTTTTGAAAGAGCCCTTTTCTTTTTGTCTTATTAAATGCTTTTTGACCCCATTCCACTTTGTTTAGTAACTAAAGATGGGTATCCCCCAGCTTTTCCATTATTTGCATTTGCTAGTATTATTTTATTTATTTTTTAATTTCCAACCTTTTGGAATTACTTTCTTTTATAGGTATATCTCTTGTTTTCAGAATAGAGTTGGGTTTTACTTTGTGGCCTACTATGAAAACTTTTAATAGATCAGTTAAACCTTTTATAATTACTGATATAAATTCTTTTATAATTACTGATATAGATGTATTTAGTCTTGATTTTCATATTATTTTTTCAGTTTTTCTAAATATATTTTACTATGCAATCTAGGTTTTTTGTTTAATTTGAAAAGTAGTTCTTTTCATATATAGTAAGCTTTTTTCTTATATTGGTAATCACTATAATTAAATCTTTTATTCCTCAATGTGTGTCATTCTACATACTGGCAGGATATTCATCTTTATTAAGATGCTGTATTATGTTAGTTTCCTACACCCACGTTTGCAAGGCAACTCATTGGAGGATCAAGTCCATAGCTCTTTACAGTCTTGCCGCAACCTAACCTTCCATCTTTATCTTCCAATGAGGCACTACATGAACTTCCATAGCCAGGATTCACTACTCTCTTCATCCATAGAAACTACTCTGTTGATCCAACCCATACAGTGTTCCCTGCCTTTTTTGGCCCTCTCTGTAAATTTTTCTAGTATGCTTTCTATTGGCCTTACAGTATATGCATCATACATATTATGTACTTTTTATACTTGATCATGAAAATCTCCCTAAGTGAATTGTAGGCTCTTGTAGGACAGAATGTATCTTGAATTTCCTTCAGGCCTTAGCTGGTGCAGTGCTTTCATCTTCATAGGTTCTCATCTGAGGACTGCCATGAGCTTGTGGAAGAGTAGGTAGATATGTTCGTGATGAGCTGTATATAATAGAATTTTCATCAATTTGTAGAAGAGAAAGGTGAGCAGATGTTCAGTCCTAAAGGTGAGCAGATGTTCAGTCCTGTAAGGAAAACCTTCTAGCGGTTTTTACAATGGATTGGGTTTTCCTGTAAGCTCTCTGTCATAGCAAATGTTCAATTGTAGGGTAAATGGCCATTCTGCCGGGGATGCTGTTAAGGAGAAGGAGAATTGAAAGGGAAAGAGTATTCTAAAAGTAGGTAAACTAGGGCTCGCTTCATCTTTGTAATTCTGAATACCTATGATTTTGACCTAAAAGCAGAAACCATAGAGGATTTATTTATTTAATATGGGGATTGAGGAATTGACAAGGATAATATGATAGGCAATTAAACAATAATACACTTACTTTATATGTAACTGAATAATCTTTGAAGTTTATGATTCTGTTTTTTTTTTTTTTTAAAAGACAGCACTCACTCTGTCACCCAGGCTAGAGTGCAGTGCTGCAGTCATAGTACACTGTAACCTAGAACTCCTGGGCTCCAATGATTTTCCTGCCTCAGCCTCCCAAGAAGCTAGGACTACAGGCATACACCACTACGCCCAGTTAATTTTTTATTTTTACAGTGAGAGAGGGGTTTGCCGTGCTGACTAGGCTGGTCTCTAACTCCTGGCCTCAAGATCCTCCTGCCTCTGCAGTGCTGGGATTATAGGCATGAGCCACTGCACCTGGCCTGATTCTATTTTCCAGTGCTTTCTTTACATCTCATGATATAAACAAAATTAAAAATTATAATATATATTTTTATGGCTTTCACGTTTGATCATTTCTTAGACTACTGAAAGAGTCCTGTTAAGAAGAGGGTCAGCCAGGTGTGGTGGCAGTGAACAATATGTTTGTATTAGGGTTCTCTAGAAAAGCAGAACTAATAGCGTGTCTCTGTGTGTGTGTGTGTGTGTGTGTGTGTGTGTGTGTGTGTGTAAAGGGGAATTTATTAAGGAGCATTAACTCACACAATCACAGGGTCCCACAATAGGCTGTCTGCAAGCTGAGGAGCAAGGAGAGCCAGTCTGAGTGCCAAAGCTGAAGTACTTGGAGTCTGATGTTTGAGGACAGGAAGCATCCAGTACTGGAAAAGGATGTAGGCTGGGAAGCTAAACCAATCTAGCTTTTTCATGTTTTTCTGCCTGCTTTATGTCCTGGCCATGCTGGCAGCTGATTAGATGGTGCCCACCCAGATTAAGGGTGGGTCTGCCTTTCCTAGCCCACTGACTCAGTTGTTAATCTCCTTTGGCAACACCCTCACAAACGTACCCAAGATTAATACTTTGCATCCTTCAAGCCAATCAAGTTGACACTCAGTGTTAACCATCACAAGTCCACCCCTTATCAACTTGAACCCATATATATCTCCTGAGATCGTACATAATCTTTAAATAAAGACAATGATAAGGTCATAATTATGCCTAACATAATACAATTATCCTTCGCACAACCGGAAACACACCAATCCCCAACCCAAATACTACTACATAAAGTTAACAATACTTAAATGCTGATATGAAGTCAATAAATCTCATGTCACGTGATAAAGGAAGTAAAATGAAGATATTTTCTTTTCTTTTTTTGTTTTCTTTTTTTGTTTTTTGAGATGAAGTCTTGCTCTTGTCGCCCAGGCTGGAGTGCAATGGCGTGAGCTTGGCTCACTGCAGCCTCCACTTCCTGGGTTCAAAGGATTCTCCTGCCTCAGCCTCCCAAGTAGCTGGGATTACAGGTGCCTGCTACCACGCCCAGCTAATTTTTGTATTTTTAGTAGAGACAGGGTTTCCCTATGTTGGCCAGGCTGGTCTCGAACTCCTGACCTCAGGCAATCCACCCGCCACTGCCTCCCAAAGTGCTGGGATTACAGGCGTGAGCTGCTGCACCCGGCCTTTTTTTTTTTTTTTTTTTTTTTTTTTTGATAGAGTCTTGCTCTGTCACCCAGGCTGGAGTGCAGTGGCGCAATCTCAAGCTCACTGCAACCTCCACCTCCCAGGTTTGAGCCATTCTCCTGCCTCACCCTCCTGAGTAGCTGGGATTACAGTCGCCTGCCACCACGCCTGGCTAATTTTTATATTTTTGGTAGAGAGAGGGTTTCACCACGTTGGCCAGGCTGGTCTTGAACTCCTGACCTCAGATGATCTGCCCACCTCAGCCTCCCAAAGTACTGGGATTACAGGCATGAGCCACCGCGCCTGGCCTGAAGATATTTTCTTAGTACAAGTGTATACATGCACAAACATGTTTTTGACAAAAGGAGGAAATACTCATGACAATTATGGTCCTCATTTCTGCAACTGGCCACGTGGTCGTAACTGGTATTGATGACTGCCTTGTTCTACCCATTCTGTATTTCCTTTGCCTTCAGCAAGCACCTCTGCAGTTCGTGGTTTTTTTTCCTGGTGGTTGTGTTTTTTTTCCTGGTGGAGTGACCCAAACCTTCATTCCTGAAGTATCTGGGCCATTTGTAGTCCTGCCTGGATTGGGCTGTTGTGGTTAATCACAAGGCATAGTAATACTAAGATACGCCCTAACAGATCTCCTGTATTCCATGTATACTCTTCCTTACCTCTGTTATGGAGTAGTAGACTGATTGCATCTTCATAGTCTGGGTCAGTCACCCCAGCCAACACTGTACCTCCCTTCTTAGCCTGTTGGCTTAAAGGTAGGAGGAGCCCAAAGTGTCCAGCTGGCAACCTGAACTTCCAGTTTAATGGAATTGTTGTTGTGTCATTCCTCCCTCTGGAACTAAGACCTCTAGGCCAGCAGAACCTAATGTTGTGGGAACATGAAGCAAAAATTTTGCTAGTGGATCACTAGGGATGATGGTGAGTGGTGCCCCTTCCACCCCTTGATTCCTGGACTCATGAATCCTGGCTATGGGAGAAATAGTACCATATATTGGATGCTGTTTCAGAGCATACATGGCCTTCTGGAGAACTTTGCCCGAGCCCTGCAAAGTATTGTCACCTAGTTGGCGTTGTAATTGTGACTTCAAAAGGCCATTCCACCGTTCTGTCAATCCAGCTGCTTCAGGATGATGGAGAACATGGTAACACCAATGAATTTCATGAACATGAGTTCACTGCCACACTTCTTTAGTTGTAAAGTGAGCATCTTTGTCAGAGGCAATGCTGTGTAGAATACCCTGACAGTGGATAAGGCATTCCTTGAGTCCACGGATGGTAGTCTTGGCAGAAGCATTGTGTGCAGGATAGGCAAACTCATATCTGGAGTAAGTGTCTATTCAGTGAGATAAACCTCTGCCCTTTCCATGATAGAAGAGGTCCAGTATAATCAACCTGCCACCAGGTAGCTGGCTGATCACCCTGAGGAAGGGTGCCTTATTGAGGGCTCAGTGTTGGTCTCTGCTGCTGGCAAACTGGGCACTCAGCAGTGGCCAAAGCCAGGTCAGCCTTGGTGAGTGGAAGTCCATGTTGCTGAGCCCATGTGTAACCTCCATCCCTGCCACCATGGCTACTTTGTTCATGGGGCCCATTGGACGATGACAGGGGTGGCTGGGGAAAGAGGCTTAGTGGTGTCCACAGAATGGATCATCCTATCCACTTGGTTATTAAAATCCTCCTCTGCCAAAGTCACCCGTTGGTGAGCACTCACATGGGATACAAATATCTTCACAATTTTTGACCACTCAGAGAAGTCCATCTACATACCTCTTCCCCCAGTTTCTTTGTCACCAATTTTCCAATCATGCTTTTTCCAAGTCACTGACCATCCAGCCAAACCATTGGCTACAGCCCATGAATCAGTATATAATCACATATCTGGCCATTTCTCCTTCCATGCAAAGTGCACAACCAGGTACACTGCTTGAAGTTTTGCCCACTGGGAAGATTTCCCTTCTCCACTGTCCTTTAGGGGTGTCCTAGAAAGGGGCTATGGTGCTGCAGCTGTCCACTTTTGGGTGGTGCCTGCATATCATGCAGAACCATCTGTGAACCAGGCTGTAGTCTTCTCTTCCTCTGTCAACTGATCATAGGGAACTCCCCATGAGGCCATTGGTGCAGATTGGGGAAGAGAAGGCAGGGTGGCAGGAGTGGAGACCATGGGCATTTGAGCCTCTTCCTCATGTAACTTATTTGTGCCTTCAGGACCTGCTTGAGCCCGATCGTGTATGTACCACTTCCATTTGTTGATGGAATGCTGCTGTGCATGACCCACTTTATGGCTAGATGGGTCAGAAAGCACCCAGTTCATGGTAGGCAGTTCAGGTCTCATGGTGACTTGAAGACCTATAGTCAAACGTTCAGTTTCCACCAAAGCTCAGTAACAGGCCAAGAGCTGTCTCTCAAAAGGGGAGTAGTTATCTGCAGAAGATGGCAGGGCCTTGCTCCAAAATCCTAGAGGCCTCCACTGTGATTCACCTATAGGGGCCTGACAAAGGCTCCAAACAGCATCCCTGTCTGCCACTGAGACCTCAAGCACCATTGGATCTGCTGGGTTATATGGCCCAAGTGGCAGAACAGCTTGCACAGCAGCCTGGACCTGTTGCAGAGCCGTCTTCTCTTCTTGACTCCACTCAAAACTGGCAGCCTTTTGAGTCACTCGATAAATGGGCCGGAGTAATACACCCAAAAGAGGAATATGTTGCCTCCAAAATCCAAATAGGCCCACTAGGTGTTGTGCCTGTTTCTTGGTTGTAGGAGGGGCCAAATGCAGCAACTTATCCTTTACCTTAGAAGGAATATCTCGACAGGCCCCACACCAGTGGAACCCTAGAAATTTTACTGAGGTAGAACACCCCTGAATTTTAGTCGGATTTATTTCTCATCCTCTGGCATGCAAATGTCTCACCAATAAGTCCAGTGTGTCTGCTACTTCTTGCTCTCTGGATCCAGTTAACATAATGTCATCAATGTGATGGACCAATGTGATATCTTGTGGAAGTGAAAAGCAATCAGGGTCTCTCCGAATAAGATTATGACACGGAGCTGGAGAGCTGATATACTCCCAAGGTAGGACAGTAAAGGTATATTGCTGGCCTTGCCAGCTGAAGGCATATAGCTTCCGGTGGGCCTTATGGACAGGAATGGAGAAAAAAGCATTTGTCAAATCAATGGCTGCATACTGGGTACTGGGAGATGTGTTAATTTGTTCAAGTAATGAAACCACATCTGGTACAGCTGCTGCAGTTGGAGTTACCACTTGGTTAATCTTACGATAATCCTCTATCATTCTCCAAGATCCATCTGTCTTCTGCATAGGCCAGATAGAAGAGTCGAATGGGGATGTGCTGGGAATCACCACCCCTGCGTCTTTCAAGTCCTTGATGGTGACACTAATCTCTGCAGTCCCTCCAAGGATGCGATATTGTTTTTGACTTACCATTTTTCTAGGTAGAGGCAGCTCTAATGGCTTCCATTTGGCTTTTCCCACCATCATCGCCCTCACTCTACCAGTCAGGGAGCCAATGTGGGGGTTCTGCCAGCTGCTAAGTGTGTCTCTGCCAATTAGGCATTCTGGCACCTGGAAAATGACCACAGGATGAGTCTGGGGACCCACTGGACCCTTTGTAAGTCAGACCTGAGCTAAAAGTCCGTTAATTACCTGACCTCCATAAGCCTCTACTTTAACTGGAGGACCACGATGACATTTTGGATCCCCTGGAATCAACGTCAGCTCAGATCCAGTGTCCAGTAGTCCCCAAAATGTCTGATCATTTCCCTTTCTCCAATGCACAGCTACCCTGGTAAAAGGCCAGAGGTCTCCTTGGGGAAGGATGGGAGAAAGATTCACTGCATAAATTGTTGGTAATGTAGTGGGGTCCTTCCTCAAGGGGACTCAGCCTCCCATTCATTCAAGGGGCTCTGGATCTATAAACTGGCTGAAGTCTGGAAATTGATTGAGGGGCCATGATTCTCGGTTTGTAATTCAAATTAGTCTTTTGTCCATTCGACCTACAAGATTTTTCCTTATATAAATTAAGTAGGAATGCAGTAGGCTTCCTATCAGTTTCACTCCTAGGAACACCGTGATTAATTAGCCAATGCCAGAACTCTACATGAGTCAGACTATTCTGAATAGTGTTATTCAGTGTGATAACCCAGCAGTCTTGAATGTTTTTGGCACCAGGCACTGGTTTTGTGGAAGACTGACGGGGGTGGGGAGGATAGTTTCAGGATGAAACTGTGGACTAGTACTGGTCTGCAGCCTTGGGTTTGGGGACTCCTGTGATAACCCACTTTGGACATTTGGCTCTAGTGAAATTTACCTTTTCAGAAAGATTAATCCCCAAAAGTCTTAGCTTTGTAATGATGGAATGTGTTGAAAAGCATGGATCATGGCTTTTTAAGGGACTTCCAAAGGAGATTTTCTCTCCAAAATATTTTGAGCAGTATTGTTTGAATAAGTGTATAATATTCTTTAGAGCAGTATTTTTGGAACTGCAAACTGGGATACATTAATGGGTTGTATTGGGCTTACATTCAACATTAATTAAAAGGATAGGAATAGAAAATACTACTGCTCATTGAATGTAGTAAGGATAGGTGGTTCTGAGAAACTTCTATTTGTGTTTCTGTTTCCTGGACTGCAGTGTAAAGTGTATTTCTTGCTGTGGATCATGGTCATAAAAAGTTTGAAAAGCCTCTGCTGTTAGGTGATAACACACATTTGGATATTAACTTCTTAGAGGTTAGTATATGTAGTCTCACCTATGTAGAATGTAATTGAACATTTCTGTTGCTGTGTATTTGTCAAAAATGTGAGAATGATTTCTTGTGAAACACTTTTTAGTCCAGTAATGATTTTAATGTTTATCTTCAATGGAAGACAAATTCCACTGAAAGAGGGCATCTCCGCATCTCTGCTGAATCTTAGGACATCAGAATCAAAAGTAGCCTTAGATTATTAGTTCAGCTTATTTATGGACAAATAGAACTCTGAGGTCAGGAGGTAGAGAAATGCATGCCTAAGGTTACACTGTGACTGGTAGAGCTGGTACCAAAACCTAGGTCTCTTGACTCCCAACTCATAGACTGCAGAAGGTCAATTGTAGTTTAATCATAATCTCAACTAATTGTATGTAACAGTTATAAAAACAAGCTTTTATGAGAGTTCATATTCAGAAATAAACAATGACCAATTGTTTAGTTTTTTTAAAAAGAACTTGATCATGCATTACTTTTAAAATTCTCTTTGGCTATAGAATGTGAAATTCTTAATTTGAATTATGTAAGCATATACTCTCTTTGAAACCGTACTTGGGAAGTTTTGAGTTTGTTACAGGGGACTTATTTTTAAATCATCTGCCTCTTGGCTGAAATGAACTGTTACCAGATCCATCACCACTTAAAATTGCTTGAAATGTTTGTCAGCTGCTTCATTAAAGCCCAAACGGAGCATATATTCAGTGGGCAATTTTGAAGAGTCAGCATGAAGTTCAAACATTAGGAAATTAAGGACATCCTATACCTCATTTTAATTAATACATGTTATAAAAATGTAAACATCAGAAGGATTCAGTGTTTGAAGGTTGTGGATGACTCGGACTTGGAAGATTGCCCTTCTTACCTCTAAGGTTGATTGACTGCCTCAAAACTCCAGAAGATAGAGAGTTAGAGAACTTTTTGTAATCCCAGAACTTTGAAAGGCAGAGGTGGGCAGATCACCTGAGGTCAGGAGTTTGAGACCAGCCTGGCCAACATGGTGAAACCTCGTCTCTACTAAAAACAAAAAATTAGCCAGACGTGGTTGCGCACACTTGTAATCCCAGCTACTCAGGAGGCTGAGGCAGGCGAATCGCTTGAACCGGGGAGGCGAAGGTTGCAGTGAGCCAAGATCACTCCATTGCACTCCAGCTTGGACAACAAGAGCAAAACTCTATCTCAAAAGAAGAAAAGAGAGAGTTAGAGAACTTTTTTGTTTTTTAGTTCTGTTTTTTAGAAAAATGAGTTCTCTTCCTTTGTCCCTGCTTGTTGGTCTTTTCTCTCTACCTCCCAAATGGTCTTGAGGATTAAAGTAAACAGTATATTCCTAATTGTGGCAATACTTACTTCTTCTTTCTGTACCTCCATCTAACAGCAAGTACAAAAGTGAGGACAGACATGAGCAAAGGAGATAGATTCCTAAATTCAGATTTCCTTTTAACACACCAAGGTCATTCTCTGATTAGCTTTTTGGTAAAAGTGCTTAGAAAGCTGAACTACTACGTGGTAGTGATGAAGATCAACCTTAGTGACCCTTAATATATAAGAAAGCTTTGAGACTGTCACTGGGGGTACTTTAGACTAAATGAGAGATAAATCTGTTTGCTTTACAAAGCTAATTAAAACAGTATGTGGCAGATGGGGCAGCATTAAAGATTCTTCTAATGATCATTAATTAAGATAGGCACCTCAACAAGTATACGGCCTCTCAAGGACTACTTCTGATTGATATTTAGAATTAGTTTGGTTAGAAGTAACAATGTAATTTTTAAAACACAGAGGTTTATTTTTTTTCTGGAGACAGAGTTTCACTCTTGTTGCCCAGGCTAGGGTGCAATGGCGCGATCTTGGCTCACAGCAACCTCCGCCTCCCAGGTTCAAGTGATTCTTCTGCTTCAGCATCCCAAGTAGCTGGGATTAGAGGCATCCGCAACCACGCCCAGCTAATTTTTTGTATTTTTAGTAGAGACAGGGTTTCACCGTGTTGGCCAGGTTGCTCTCAAACTCCTGACCTCAAGTGATCCACCTGCCTCAGCCTCCCAAAGTGCTGGGATTACAGGCGTGAGCTACTGTGCCTGGCCAAAAAATACAGATGTTTAAAGTCAGTAGTGGATTAATACTTTGGATATATATAGTAATGGATTCATTAGGGGATTTGGTAATAAAAACATTTTTACCCAAGAATATGTACAGTACTCTACTTAAGAATAAGAAACTAGGAAGTCTGAGAGTGATTCTGGAACTAAGTGAATGTGGAAAATAAGTAAGCCAAGGTTTCACTGAAGACAGTTTTTCCTTAAAGGCCATTTACCCACCCAAAAACAGTCAGGGCCACATGTTTAGTAATGAAATAAAGGCATTCTTTGACATATAGGAAATATTTTCCTCATACTTTGGAGTGTAGAAATGTGTGTGTCAATAACAACAGCTAGTAAAAGGGCTAAAGAATGTTATATGTTAGCTGGATGTGGTGGCACATGCCTGTAGTCCCAGCTACTTGGGAGGCTGAGGTGGGAGGATTGCTAGAGCCCAGGAGGTGGAGGTCGCAGTGAGCCGAGATCATGCCACTGCATTCCAGCCCAGGTGACAGAGCAAGACCTTGTCTCAAAAAAAAAAAAAAAAAAAGTTATATAATTTAGGAGATACTACAATCTGTTGAGTATAAACTTCGAAAAAATGTTTAAAAGTTAAGTGAAAACATTGGTATTTCCAAACTTTAGTATACCAATACTATAGCTCACCTGCTGTAGTATATTGCCTGAGTTTCTGAGTTTCTGTCCTTGTCTCACTTCTTTGTTCCTCCTTTATCTCCCAAATACTTGACTCCTTGTACTTAACTCCTTGTCTCAGAGTCTACTTCTGTGGGGAGGCCAAATGAAGATAGGCTATCATTGTTTTCTGTAAAATTTCCTGTCATCCGAGATGGCAGCTTGCATCCTCATGGTGTCATTTTACAAAATGTTCCTCTATAGCCAATGTTTCTTATACACTAGTTTCTTGGGCTTGATTAGATTGAGATCATGTTCAAATTGGTTGTTGTTAAGAATATTTACAAGTGGTGCTTTCTGTTTCATATTGCATCCTATCAAGAAGCAGAATACTTGGTTGTCCCACTTTTAGTGATGTTAAAAGATGGTTCAGTAACAGTGTGGATACATTCATTCTGCACTAAAATTAATTCAAAGCTTCATGAAAACCCAGGCAAAAATGGAGTACTGACATACAAGTAATCTCATGGTTTAATGCCCAGCAGTTATCTTCTTTAGAGAATATATAATGACGTTGCAGGAATTATGGATGACTCTTAAATTAAAATATTTGAATGAGAGAACCTTATTTCTCTCTTTTATTTTTAATGTGAAAATGAAGTTTGTAAGATTAACGTAACCATGTACAAATTATGTTTTTCACAGTGTCTAGCATGTTGACACTGTGATGACTCAGTGAAATATTTGTGGAAGAAGTGAGTGAACAAAAGATGTATGTACCAACATGTATGTAGATTCTCTTAAGGTAACTTTCTCTCATCAAGTATCCTGGGTAAGAATTACAGTGCAGCACAAAGTAGAATGGTCACAATTCTCATCTTGACTTTTCTCCCAATTCCTGTGCTTTGTTAGTACTGCCATTGCTAGAAGTTTGAGTTTTAGAAGAGCAAAATGTGGTGATTTTAAGAGAATAATTTTTTCCCACACATTCAGAAGTTCACCCCCCAGCTCTGAAAAGCTTTTTATAACAAAAATATCCTCTTTGAAGGTCAGAGAAAAATACATTGTCTACTCCAGGTAAATTAGTTAATCTCATTTTTAAATACATTGAAGAACGAAACACAGGTAACATCAGTTTTTAATGGAAATTCATGCATGATCAAATAACTAAAATTCAAGAAAAAGTATGAATTGCAACAAATTTTGTTTCTTTTTATTTGTCCATGATTGTTTTTACTGGCAGAATTTGAGATTAAGGATTTGTATTATCTATATTTGAACTTTTTGGGGGTATGGAATTGGTTTTCTCAAACATTTCTGCACCATATTTTGACTAATTTAACGAAGAAGTCTTATAATTCTTCTAGTGTTTCTTTATAAATGCAGATTGGTTCTCACATGACCAAGATGGGTTGCACCGATGCTATAGGAAGGTTGTACTACTGAACAATTTAAGGGTTAAAGTGTCTTCCCAGTGTTATTCTATACTTAGTCCTATTTTTCCCCTCTCTTTGAACTTCTAGTTCATTATAATGCTTCTGGGAATGTGAATAGTGTGAGATGTGCCTTGATTGATACCCAACTTCAAGGCCCTTATAGTTCCTGTCAGCCTCAGCTTCTTTTCTCCAGGGACATTTCAACATCTCCTGCTCCTTGAAGCCAACTGGAAACCTTTATACTTCTCTTATCTGCCAGCTTAATGCGAAACTGAAAGCAAGAGTGGACTGATTGGAGTCAGAGAAGTGGCCCCCAGGGAGGAGAAGCAGCCTAGGTCTCAGGGCATTGGGACTTCAGATGGTAGGCTGACTTGTCAATCTAGATTAGAAATGGAAGATAACTGTTGCTTGGTACATTGCTTGTTTTTTGCTATAGGAGAGACATAGTTTGTAAAGAAAGGGCTCTGAGAATCTCCCAACAGAAAGGCAAGTCAATGAAAGATTTAGCAAAAATACACTGAGCTATTACAGCAGAATGCCTAGCAGATGTACTGCCAACTGAGAACAGTAATGCCACAGGGAAAGAAACATCCCTTATTGAAGCTTCTATTTTATGACAGTGATTTCATGCAGAAATATCTGTTTAAGCTATTTTTTTGAGCAGAAGACAGTATACTTTAAAAAATTAACATCTGTGTACATCTGATAGGTTACAGATTCATTCTACATTTTTCTAAAAGCACAACAATTTGCATGTCAATGCATTGTCACAGATGAGTCTTACTTGTACTTGTGTTCATATTTGAGGATCAAAAACATTGTACAGAGTTTAAAATGAATTTACACGCTTGCTCCTAGAGTAAAAAAAATTGCTTTCCAAAACAGTGTTCCTGAACTTTAGTGTGCATAGGAATCAACTGGGCGTCTTACTGAAGTGGAGCTTCTCATTCGGTGGGTCTGGAGCGGGGCCTAGTATTCTCTATTTCTCACAAGCTCCTAGGTGATACCAGTGTGGCAGTTTCAGAGACCACACTTTAAATATCAAGGTTTTAAGATATTGAGCTTTAAATAAACAAACTTACTAGAAATACTTCTTGTTTTCTAAACTCATTTACTAAGATATTCTAAGAAAACACTTGATGCCTAGCTAATACTTCTATGAATTAGAAATCTTATTAACAGAAGTAATGTTTAATAACCTCTTTTACCTGCAGTTTTATTAGCCTCTAGTCCTGAAAGTCTCAGATCATTTATTTTCATGACTGAATTAACAACCTTAAATTATAGCACCGTAGAAGAAGTGTTGAATTTTTATCCACTAATGTAATGTAACTCTTCTTCTGTTTTGTGGTAATTTATGGATGATTTGCTTTATTCCACTGCCCAGCTTTATTAGGGTATAATTGACAAAAATTGTGTATATTTATGATGTACAATGAGATATTTTGATATATGTATACATTGTTAAATGATTACGTGAAGCTAATTACCGTATCTGTCACCTCACATACTTATTTTTTTTGTTATGAGAATATTATAGACTCTCTTAGGGATTTTCAAGTATATAGTACAGTCACGCATGGCTTGATGATGGGGATATGTTCTGAGAAATGTGTCATTAGGCAATTTTGTTATTGTGCAAACGTCATAGAATGTGCTTATACAAACCTAGATGGTATAGCCTACTACACATCTGGGCTATATGGAATAGCCTATTACTCTTAGGCTACTTGTATAGTATGTTAATGTACTAAATATTGTAGGTAATTGTAATACAATGGTATTTGTGTATCTAAACGTAGAAAAGACACAGTAAAAATATAGTATAAAAGATAAAAAAGTTATACACATGTATAGGGCACTTAACATGAATGAAACTTGCAGGACTGGAAGTTGCTCTGGGTGAGTCAGTGAGTGATGAGTGAATGAGAAGGCCTAGGTTATTACTGTACATTACTGTAGCCTTTATAAACACAGTAAACTTAGGCAATATTAAATTTATTTTAAAATATCTTTTTTCTTTAATACTAAATTAACTAGCTTACTGTAACTTTTTAACTGTATAAACGTTTGACTCTTCTGTAATAATATGGAGGTTAAAATACCAACATGTTACATAGCTGTACAAAAGCATCTTTCTTTATAACCTCATTCTGTTTGCTTTTTTTATTAAAATATTTTTTTCTTTTTAGCTTTTTTGTTGAAAACCAAGACAAAAACACAAACATTAGCCTAGACCTACACGGGGTCAGGATTATCAAGACATCAAGCGGCTCCAGGAATTTTTCAGCTTCATTATAATCTTATGGGACCACTGTCATATATGTAGCCTCTCATTAACCAAAACATTTTTATGTAATATGACTGTATGTGCTGAAGTGTCTGGAAATCATACCAAAGAACAGCTGGGGGAACCAACTGTTAAGTAGTGATGTAGAGGGGTTTCTGCGATAGGTGGGAAGATCCTTTGTGAGATTCCTTCTAAGTCTGTGAATCATCACCAAGTGGTATGCTTTTTGCTATTATATAATTAAAACCAAATTATAGTATAGACTTTATTTTTATTTGATAACCTCAGTTTCCTCAAACATGTTAAAATGTGTGTTCGCAATTTCAATTTCTGGACCTTTTCCTCCTACTTCTCATATCCAATATTGTCTCTCTAAATTCTTAGTGTGTTAACATCGTCTACTTATTCATCCATCTAATCATTCATTTAGTACATATTTGAATGTTTCTTGTGTACAAACAGGGTACAGTGATCTGTGGGATACAAAATTGAATAAGGTGGTCTCTACTTTCAAGGTACTCCCAGTCTGTTGGAGGAAGTAAGACACCAGCGCAAATAACTAATTTAAGGATAGAATTAATTTGTTTCTTTAAGACAGAATAATATGTTAACACCCTATAGAAAGTGCTCTTGATGTTCAGAGTAGGGAGAGATATAAATTTTTAATAACCGTCTAATGAAAGAAAACATTCTTTCCTTGCTGAAGAAGCTCCTGCTATTGAAAGCTAGCCTTTCACTTTTATTAGTCTTTTAAATGAATTTGGGTATGGTATTTGCCATTTTACTGGTATGCCTTTTTATATGAGATCCCATCACTAGGCTGAAATGTTGTAATAGTTGGTACAGTAAATGCATGGAGGAGTTATCTAATGAATTATGAGAGATGATTAAAGATGCCACTCTGCTCTGCTTTCTTGGCAAGAAAATGAGCTAATAAACTGGAGAGAATGACCAAGTTGTAAAATACTTCCTAAGTTCATATCTGTATATTTGTATATGTTGTCTAAATATTTCATCATTAGAGACTATATTCTTCATGACTATTAAGATCTATGAAAATTTCCTTATAAGTTTTTATTTTGTTTTTAACGTAAATTTAAAAGTTTTATTCAAGTCTAAACTGAAAACAAAAATTAATGATCCCTATCAAAAGCTTTATGGTCTGGAGTCATACTTTATTTTACTTAAGCACTATAGCATTTGACACATGAAGATGTTTTCCCGGGAGGATCTTGTTGCTGCCCACGGCTGACAGGAAAAGAAACAATTTGTCCGACTAGTGGAGCTTACTAACAGTTCAAATAAACAACCTGTCTTTCCCTTCATACTGCATATTAATAGAAGTGTTAATGATAAGCTAACAGGAAACTGCCTCCTTTACACCCTACAGGGAGCAGAGATTACTGGGTCAGAGAGTTTTCTTGCTTTGGGCCCTCTTAACGAACACAACTGTTAGCAAAATACCAATCTTATCACTTGCATATTTATTAGCACATTATTTTTAAAGTAATAGTTATCTATTTAATACAGCCAAATTGATCATTGCCTCATTTTTGCCATTACTTAGCGTGTAAATGTTTTTGCCATGTAAGTATTTCAAGGTAAAATGCAATTTCCCTCTCTCTCTCTCTTTTTTTTTTTTTTTTTTTTTTTTTTTTTGAGACAGGGTCCTGTTCTGTCATCCAGGCTACAGTGCAGTGGCACAATCATAGCTCACTGCAAACTCGAACTTCCGGGTTCAAGTGATCCAGTGGCCTCAGCCTCCCCAGTAGCTAGGACTACAGGCATGTGCCACCATGCCTGGCTAATTTTTTAAGTTTTTTGTAGAGACAGGGTCTTGCTATGTTGCCTAGGCTGGTCTTGAACTTCTGGCCTCAAGGGGTCCTCCTGCCTTGGCCTCCCAAAGTGCTGGGATTATAGGCATGAGTCACTGTGCCCAGCTAGTAAAAAGCTATTAACTTTAGATTTTAAACATATATTCTCTCTACATATTTTGATAGATGATAATTAACTCTTCAAAAATATTTCAGAATAACCAGAAGAGTGGATTTGGAGTGTTCCCAACACAAATAAATGATAGATGTTTGAGTGATGGCTATCCCACTTACCCAGATTTGAGGTAGCACACACCATGCCGTATGCATTTGTGCCCTCAGTACCTAGTAGACACTGTAAATATTATTGAATTATTTAATGACGACTTTGATAATGCCAACTTCATTGTTCTATGATAATATTTTTCTACCTTCTTAAGTTTTTCTTTAGCACACAAGTGTAAAATCTTGCTATTACCAATATTATTGGGTTCCACAGTTATCTAGAACTGGTCAGATCCTTATGAAGGCAGGATCTGTTATTAAGACATTGATAATGTAGAGTAGAAAAGATTTCTTACCCATCTCTAGGTTCATATCTGAGACTCCTATAATAAAAGGTAGATTAACAAGAGAAAAGCATACAAATTTATTTAATATAAGTTTTACATGACATGGGAGCCTTCAGAAATTACAACCCAAAGAAGTGGGAAAAACTTTATTTTTATTCATAGGTTGATGAAAAGTGGACAGTTGTACAGACATACGACTGGACAAAGGGGGTATGATCTAATAGTAATAAACTGGGGGAACTGTTAGTTTAGATTCTTCTTGGTATCTCTGTGTCCGCAGAGATTGGGATATTCCTTTTCTCAGGGTCTAGAGGATACATCTCTTAGGGGGGTCTTAAGACCTACTTTAGAGTAATGTCAGAGAATTATTTTATGATCTGTTTTAGAATTATTTTATGACCTGTTTCTCCTCTTTAGGGGAGAAGGGCAGGAGAAGGTCAGGGAGACATTTTTGCTTCTGCTATTTCCTCAAATGCCAACATGCCGTATTTTGGAGTAATGTGTCCTAAACCCCATCAATAGTAACTAATGACTAGTGAGGGAAGTCTGATCTTTCCAGTTAATGTTTGAAGCACTGAAAATAATGAAATTAGTTTTATAAGTCAAATATTTGGAGATTTGCAATTATTTAGCCTACTTTTAGGAGAGTATAATTTATTGGTTGCTAACAGACATGATACTTATTGGCTACACTGTTATGGTAATTTAAAAATAAGACTTGGTGTTATCCTTAGGCCTTTCCTAAGAAAAGAATAAATCTATCTACCTATCTATCTATCTATCTATCTATATAGATTTTTTTTTTTTTTTTGAGACGGGGTCTTGCTCTGTTGCCCAGGCTGGAGTGCAGTGGCGCAATCTCAGCTCACTGCAACCTCCACCTCCTGGGTTCAAGTGATTCTCCTGCCTCAGCCTCCCGAGGAGCTGGGACTACGGGCACCTGCCACCATGCCTGGCTAATTTTTGTATTTTTAGTAGAGACAGGGTTTCACCATGTTGGCCAGGATGGTCGATCTCTTGACCTCGTGATCCGCCCACCTCGGCCTCTCAAAGTGCTGGGATTACAGGCATGAGCCACCATGCCTAGCCCAGAAATATTTTTAAAAATTAGTTGGGCTTTTGTATATACTAGCATCATTGTATCTCTTTATAGCATTTAGATTGAATCGTTGGTGAATTATAAAAGTTTTGAGTCTAAGTGCTGAAGTATTCAGGAAATGGGTGGGCAAAGGAATAGTCTTCAGCACTTTCATCAGAGCCTGACATTAGTTGTCATTCAGTAAAAAGTAATGAATTAGTGAATTTCCATACACAAACTCTATTTCAAACAAAAAACTCTCCAGGCAGCAAACACTAAGTCATTAAAGTTGGAAACTAAAAATAAAATACACTAAATTTTACTTTTTAAAATAAGTAAACATTTGCTAGTTTAGTTTAAAATTTTATATTTTCTTTGTTTTGCAGATGGGAGGCTAAGATTTTCTTTGATAAACTTGAACTTTGGATTTCAGGTTCATTAAAGTGCAAAAACATTCTTATTTTCTTTTTAATAGCCTCTCATGTAACACATTGTTATCACCAATAAGTGAAAATTATACCGGAAGGGCTTTTGGTTTACAACTTGCAAAAGTCTTTCTTGCATTCTTCATTATTTTCTTCTGTCTTAGAAACATGGCAGGATAGAATAAGCAGACTTAGCTTTGGTTTTTATATTTATACTTTAAACACTGATAATCTCACAAATTTTTTCTTGTGGTGCTATAAAGTTCTTGAAAGTGTTAATTTGAAAAGATATGTATATTCCCAGTTTTCCTAGTTCCTTAGAAGCTATTTTGTATATTTGCAAGTATAGAAAGTTTTATTTAACCAATTTCTAGGTTTGAGAAGCTATTATTTCTCCTATTTCATTTATCTAGTAAAAGATTAGACTAGATAATAAAGATTCAATTCAATTGATGTATAATTTTCTAAGGAACAAGTGGAATCACACATTTATTTTTAGACTTTCCGCTTTTACGTATTTGCCTTTTGTGGACACATTTATTAATTTCTCATTTTTTAAATTTTCAGGTAACTTGGGTTTTTACTCCTGTAACAACTGAAATAACAAGTCTTGATACAGAGAATATAGATGAAATTTTAAGTAAGTACCTCAATATTTTTAAAGTGTACTCTTTCTTCTCTATAGAGAGTTAGTTTATATACACACAAAAAACACAATAAAATCTCAATTAACTAGCACAGATGAAGAGCTGGCATTCTGATTATTTCCATGACTTTCTGAATTATCAAAGCACTTTTGGTTACTTTTAGTCTTTTTTATTTATTTAACTTGATATAGATACCATTCTTAACAATTCATGAAATGTTTTGATAAGCCTACTTAGAGACCAATAGTTCTCACTGTGCAGAACTAAATGTTAATGACCTTAGGACACAGCCTAGACTTTTTTTTCTTTTTTCCCTTTAATTAGATCACCTATTCTGATCTCTTTTATTGTTATTGGTCCAGTTAAGCTCAGTACTTTTTTTATTTTTTATTTTAGAGAAAGGGTCTTGCTTTGTCACCCAGACTGGAATGCAGTGGCATGATAATATTATAGCTCACTTCAGCCTTGACCTCCTGGGCTCAAGCAATCCTCTTTCCTCAACCTTCCAAGTTAGCTAGGACTACAGATGTGCTCCACTGCATGTAGCTAATTTTAAATTTTTCTTGTAGAGACATGGTCTTGCTATGTTGCCCGGGCTAGTCTTGAATTCCTGACCTCAAGCAGTCCTCTCATCTTGGCCTCCCAAAGTGCTGGGTTTACAGGCATGAGCCACCACACTTGGCCTAATAAGTTTTTTACTGAATGGTTTGTTTGCTGACAATGTGGTTGTGGATATAATTAACTTGAGAGAAACCGTTTCTTGTTTTCTAAAAATAGTAAAGGAAAGGTGAAGATGTGGTTGATAGAAAATCGTAACTTAGGAGCTTTAAGAAAATGTACAGTGTGCATAAATGATTTCTTTTTTTAATCCTCCATCTTATACATATAATAGAGGCAAAAGGAGTTACAACATTCATTGAGTGTAATATATTATGTTCCTGGACCTTTAAATGCTAAAAGTCTATTCCTGTCTTATGGAGTCTCTTTAGAGGAGTGGTTCCATAAACTTTAGCGTGTATCAGAATCACCTGGAACACTTATTAATATCTATACTGCTAGGAAACTGCTAGACCCCTACCTAAAGATTTGCATTTCTTAAGGATTTGCATTTCTGTGAGTTCCCAGGTGATGTTGGTGTTTCTGGTCCAGGAATCACAGTTCGTGAACCACTGCTTTAGAGCGAATAAGCAAGTATATAAAAAGTAACTTGAAGGTAAAAAGGGAAGAAAGGAATTGAAACTCACATGTCATTCTCACTTCTGTCATCTTTCAAATTCTAGAATATCTTTGTGTTTTATTTTCATGAGTGCTTGAGGACTTTAAGTTTCTCTGAATTAGGGATAGGCAAAAAGCACTACATCTTTCTCATGTCTTTACATCTTGATATGCAAATGATGCTGTTATTTTTGTAGGAGGGAATAACTGTTAAATGGATAGGAATTAAAAAATTGGCTTCTTGTGCAACACTATTAGTTGTAGATTACTTGTTGCAACTAGGTGGGATATGTGAGGTTTAGAAATAACTTAGTTATACAGGTCTTTTCTATGATGTGGGATTTTATTTGCAGAACTAATTCTCAGTTATTCATGAATATGGAAGATCAAAAAATAAAATATAGATCATTCCACTTTACTTTTTATGATAGTAGCTTACTTGCCTTATCTGGACTTTATTTCACATTTGCTTTAAATTCATTTAAGATGCAATGAAGGAAGCCCGGTGTGATGGCTCATGCCTGTAATCCCAGCACTATGGAAGGTTAAGGTGGGAGGTTGCTTGAGGCCAGGAGTTTGAGACCAGCCTGGGCAATATAACCAGATCCTGTATCTACAAAAAAATGCAAAAATTAGCCAGGTGTGGTGGTGTTTGCCTGTAGTCCTAGCTACTTGGGAGGGTGAAGTGGGAGGATCACGTCAACCCAGGAGTTTGAGGCTGCACTGGGTTTTGATCATGCCACTGCACTCTAGCCTGGGCAATAGTGAACTTAAAAGATTCAGTGAACTTATAAAGATAAAGCATACAGAGAAAAGATACAGTGAACTTATAAAGATACAGTGTACTTATAAAGATAACAGTGAACTTATAAAGTTCACTGTATAAAAGATACAGTGAACTTATAAAGATAAAGCATACAGAGAAAAGAGACAAAGTTTCCCATAAATTATATAAACTGTCCATGACTCTAGGTTTCTGAGTGAGAGATAATAGTTACTGTGTTTTTTTAAGTGGACCCTTATATTGGACAAAGATCATAATGAAACTGTATCTTTAATTATGTCAAAATTATTACAAATATCTTATTTGGTTTTGTCTTTCAATTTCAGACAATGCTGATGTTGCTTTAGTAAATTTTTATGCCGACTGGTAAGTAATCTTATTGTTTGGGTTTGGGTTTGTTTTTACTTGCTAAAGGTTAATTTTTCTTTGCTAGAAAGGCGAAGGGAAGGCTTTTTCTATTTCAAGACAGTATTCCATACATAAAGTCAATTAACTTTCATCCACAAAGGAAGTAGTTTAATTTGGTAAGGATTTCTGTTTTAAGAAAGAAAAAGAGCTGATTCTGTTATCTTATATCTTAAAACAAGTAGCGTATAACTCAAATATGACTCTCTCCACCCCCGACTCAAAGGGAACACATATTGCAATTCCGTATTTGTCCTGACTGTGGAAGGAGGGTAGTGTTTATAAGTCGTGATTTGGGTATGGCAAGTTTAGAAGGAAAAATAATGTTGACATTTTTAAATTTATACAATCTGCTGCCTCTTCTAGGATACCTTTACTCCTTCCCCTGGCTGAATCAGAGCCTGTCTTTTGTGTTTATATAGTACTCTATGTACCACTTTCTTTTTCTTACTAAATGTTTTGTCTTTTCTTGTTTGTGCCCTAGCAAACAAACTTTGAGGGCAGAGATAATGGCATACGCAGTATTCCCAGCATCTAGAACAACATGGTATATAGTAGATGTTACAGAATATGGCATGGAGATAGGAAGAAGGGAGATTTAGCTGGAAAGATTCTGAAACACAAGGGAGATTTAGCTGGAAAGATTCTGAAACACCGGCATAGTCTTTATCCCTAGACACTCTATCTTATCTGACCCTTTAAGGCTTACTACCTACTAGCTGTCACTACCATACTCCAGGCCACAGTCCTGTCATTTACTTAAAATTCATGCTACAGTCTCCTCATTTCTTTTCTGTGCCTCTAGTCTTACGTATTTCCATTCTGTTCTCTACAATGTAAGCCAGAGTTCTCTTTCTTACAGTGTAAATAAGGTTAGTTTATACCCCTTCTTAAAGCCCTTAAAATGTTTTCATTACCTTTGGGTTAAAGTTTAAATCCTTTACTTTGACCCAGAAGGCCCCTTATGAACTGGTCTGTTATTCCCTCTGTAGCTGTTATGTCTGGCCTCTCTCCATTTCCACATTCTGCTCCAGTTATACTAAGCTTCTTTCAATTTCTATAAAATTCTGTATTTCATCACTGGACTGTGAGGCATGATATTTCCCCTGCCTGGATGGGTCATTCTTCTGTTGCCCACTTCTTTACTTAGTTAAGTCCTGATCTTTCAACTCTTAGATTAGATGCCACTTTCTCCAGGTTATCTTCCTGGATCAATACACCTACCCCTGCTCTTGATTCTGATTAGGAGCCCTTCTGTTATTTCCCGTAACACCCATACTTACCCAATCATAACACTTGTAGGCTATAATCCTAGCTGGTAACTCTCTACTACATTGTTTGCTCTGTGAAAATACATACCATAGTTTTATTTTCAACTTTAATCCCCAAGCACTTTGCTTAATATGTGGCTGATAAGTACATAATATCTACTGAATGAATGTATATGTGGTATGGTTACTTAAAGAACTTGAGTAAAAAGTTGAAGATACACAGAGAAAATGCTATTTATAAAATATGTATCAAAGGTAGCATTTTTCAAAGTAAATTAGGGTTGTCAAGATGTATTAATAGCCACAAAATCTGGTAGAAGATTATGTAGTCCAATTCATTTTAAAATAAGAAAACTGAGATCCAGGGGATTGAAGTACTTTCCCAATGTTACCCGACTAGATGATGTCTGAAGAAAAACTAGAACGACTTTCACCTGACTGAGAGATTGTGTGTGTTGCAAGAAAGAGTAATAGAATGTGCTGCTGATCTTTTGAAAAAACTGAATTGGAAACATGGACTGAGTTATTTGGGAAAACATTACCTAAAGAATACCTTAAGTTGTTAATGAATTAATTCTTTTATACAGCTGAAAAAGCTTGGGTAATTGGCTGTAAGACATAGACTTAATACTATGTGGCCTCAAAGTCTAGATTCTGAGTTCATTCTGCAAGTTATGGATGTGGCACTGTTTAATAATTCTGTAATAGAGGTGCTTAAAAATACTGCAGCTCCTCGAGTAATACTGTAGTAGGTGGTTAATAATGCTGTTTTGTGCCAGACTATTTTTAAAAAATTACCTAATATTTATGGGTACATAGTAGGTATATATATTTATGGGGCACATGAGCTATTTTGATAGAGGTGTACAAAGTAGGATAATCACATGGCCGGGCACGGTGGCTCATGCCTGTAATCGCAGCACTTTGGAAGGCCGAGGCGGGCAGGTCACCTGAGGTCAGGAGTTCAAGACTAGCCTGACAAACATGGTGAAACCCGTCTTTACTAAAAATACAAAAAATTAGCCGGACGTGGCGGGCACCTGTAATCCCAGCTACTTGGGAGACTGAGGCAGGAGAATTGCTTGAAGCCAGGAGGCAGAGGTTGCAGTGAGCTGAGATCACACTGTTGCACTCCAACCTTAGTGACAGAGCGAAACTCTGTCTCAAACAAAAACAAAAACAAACAAAAAAAACACATCAGGGTAAATGGAGTATTCGTCACTTCAAGGATTCATCATTTATGTTACAAACATTCCAGTTTTACTCTTTTAGTTATTTAAAAATGTACAATACATTTCTGTTTACTGTAGTCATCCTACTAGATCTTATTCATTCTGACTATATTTTTGTCCCCATTAACCATCCCCATCCAGACTCTTTACATAGGTTTTTTTTAATGCTCAGAACTACTCTGCAGGTAGGTATTATAATTTCCTTTTAGCTTGAGGAATTGAGGCTCAGAAAGGTCATATGGCTAGTAAGTGGTGGAACTGGGATTTAAATTCAGGTATGCCTAACCACAAAGCTTATTTTTTTCTCTAACTAGATCATATTAGTAAGTGCCCTCAAAATGTCTCTGCAAAGACTTATCTATTTGGTAGATTTGTTAAGGATTGATTTAAGCACTAGATTGAAGATTAGGTTTAGATGACCCTTAGGCCCTTTTAATAGATCCATTGCTTTTGTGATGTTCCTTTTATAAATGTAACATTTCCATGTGTATGGATACACATGTATGAAGGTACAGTAATAATGGAATTGAACTTTTATTTCATTTTCCCTTTTCATCTTTTAGTACAGGTTGAGTATCCCTTATCTGAAATACTTGAGACCAGAAGTGTTTCAGTTTTTGGATTTTTTCAGATTTGGTAATATTTGCCTTATACTTACTGGTTCAACATCCCTAACCCCAAAAATATGAAATCCAGAATGCTTCAATGTGCATTTCCTTTGAGCATCTTGTCAGTGCTCAAACAGTTTTAGATTTTGAAGCATTTTGAATTTTCAGATTAGGGACATTCAGCCTGTATTAAGACAGGTCCTATTTTAAACATGAACCATGCTTAAACACTTAATGAGTGGCAAACTGGACAATCTAAAGAAGCCCTTGATGTGTTTTTTTACGTTGCCCTTAAGCCATAAAGAGGCTTGCCTGCTCTTTCTTCACTAGATCAGATCTAAATTTTTCAAGAAACCATTAATCAGCCCCTACTCCTTGCCTCCCTTGCCCTCCAGCTACCTTATTTTCAGCAAACTGTAAGAACGCACAAACCTGCGGTCCTAGCCGCTCCAATTCCTCCATTCTTTCAATTTATTCATTTAATACATATATTGAATGTTTATTAGAATACATAGTCAAATAAGACACGGTCCGTGATGTCCACAGACCCCATCCTCTTATCCCTGATGGGAGAGATTTAAGAAAGCTAAAAGAGGAAAGAGCCACTTGAAAGCAAGAGATTGAAGATACAGATGTGTCTCCTTGATATATTCTAGGACATCTCCTTAGGAAGTCAGGTGAGTGGGCTAGAAGAGATATATATATACAAGAAGAAATAGGGAGGAAGTATAATGTTTGCATCCTTTCACAGGCTTTCCAATATTTTTATTGTATTAAAGCTAATATGTATGAACTAATTACATGTGGATTAAACTGTTCACTGACATCATTTAAGTAAATTTGGTGGAAAAGGGCTCCGGAAGCAAGAGTAGCAATTGTAGTTTGTTTACATATCCTTAATACTTCTTCCGTAAGAGAATGGCCATTCTAACTCAGCTGGTTGCTAATTCTGATTCTTCCCCTTCTTATTGGGTCCCTTTAATTACCTAGAACATAGTCATCCATGACATAATGATGTTTAGGTCAATGACAGAAGTCCCATATATAATACCGTATTTTTACTGTACCTTTTCTGTGTTTAGATATGTTTAGATACACAACTGCTATTGTGTTACAGTTGCCTACAGTATTTAGTATATTAACATGTGGTACAGGTTTGTAGCCTAGGAGCAGTAGGAGGCTGCATATCCTATAGTGTAGGTGCATACTAGGCTATACCGTCTAGGTTTGTGTAAGTATACTTTATGATGTTTGCACAATGAAGAAATCGCCTAATGGTGTATTTCTCAGTGTATCCCTGTCGTTAAACACCACATGACTGTATTTGTGAAATGTTTGGCTTGATTAAGGGACAGTTAGAAGTAACAAGTTTGTAGAATATTGTGGGGTTTGTGCCTTGTGTTTAAAGTAAAAGAAAAAAGAAAATATAGACAGGAAGTTTTGGTTAGGAATTTAAGATATTTGCTTCTGGACTTACTGTATTTAGTATGTTTACAGATATAAAAGCCCATTTTATCAAGGGGTAAATTTTGAGGGGAAATAGTTAATTATATACCATATATTCTTTTACTATAACTTATTTATTTAGTATGCTAACTTGCCTGTGAGATTTGATAGAACTAGTCAGGTGGAGAGGTCTAATATTTGCAATACAGTTAAAATATTTTACATAATAGTCTAAAATTTTATTATTTTGAGGTGGGAGGATTACTTGAGCCCTGGAGGTGGAGGATGCAGTGAGCTCAGATTGTGCCCCTGCCCTCCAACTTGGGCAACAGAATGAGACCCTGTCTCAAAAAAAATTAAAAATAAATAAAATAGAGAAAGCTAATTTCTTTCATAAATGTTCAAGCCTCAGTAGTTACAAATCCTAATAGTACTTCTTAGAGGGCTTATTTCAGACTTGTTTTATGACCTCTGCAAGAGATCCTTAGCTGTGTGTTCCATAATACTGGCAATTGTCTTAAGATGAATAAAACCAAAATCTATTTATACATTCTTAGAATTGGTATACAGTCTTTGAATTCAAAATTGTCTTCATCTCCATTGAATGACGTCAGGGTCCATGATTAAATTAAGTGTGTGCTTATCTCGCAGAGTCATTTATTGTGCCTATATCAAATGTCATTGGGCAATAACGGAAATAAGATTTTATTACTTCTGCTTTTCATTTCTAATTGGCATCTTTCTCTGTATATAGGTGTCGTTTCAGTCAGATGTTGCATCCAATTTTTGAGGAAGCTTCCGATGTCATTAAGGAAGAATTTCCAAATGAAAATCAAGTAGTGTTTGCCAGAGTTGATTGTGATCAGCACTGTAAGTACCTCAATAGGAAGTCTAGAAGAAACTGTCCCATCCCAAACACAGGCACACATACACATTTTTTCTTTTCTTTTTTTTTAAATGCTCTGCTTTTAAGTGGAGAACAAACCGAAAATGTTCTAGTGACCTTGGTTAAATTGTTACTATTTAATTTTTATGTACTTAGAACACTACTTTCTATTTTGCTTGTGTGAAGATTTTTTTGTTGTTATTTTAAAAATTACAATAGATCAAGCATAGGGAACAAAACTAGCAGTGTTTTCTACCAAAGCAGATACCAAAATCAGTAAATAAGATTGAAATGTAGTATTAGAAGAAAAAATGGATTTCTGTTAGTTTTAGAATCATGTGAAAATACCATTTATAGTCATTTCAAATAAGATAGTCTCAGATTTTTGTGTGTTTCTGTTTTTGAAAAGATTCTGTTTTGAAAAGATTCTGGTTTAGACTATTTTTGAGGTCTAATTAGCTGTAGCAACTGATTATAATTGTTAAGAGTATTAAGAAACTTAGCTTAGGCTCTTAAAATCCAACCTCTTGCATTTTGCTTGTCCTGGTGGAGCATTCTCTATAAAATCCTCATGGTTTTTCGTATACATGACGGATTTGTCTAACTTGAACTAGTGATCTTGCTAGTGGTGTTTCCTCCTGTGTGTTCCCATTATACTTGAACTTTCCTCTCTCATCGTGCTAAACTCATTGTATTTGGTAGTTCTGGTTCATTGTGTCTTAGTTGTCTTATCAGCTGCATTGTCTGTTCATCAAGGCAGGAATTTTTTTTTCTTTCTTTTTTTAATGCTCACTTTTAAGAGGAGACCAAACCACTTATTAATCTCTGTGTCTCAAGCATCTGACAGTTTCTGGGAGACAGAGAGTGCTCACAAAAAGCTATTGCATTGAGTTATTGGTAAGTTGGTGTGAATACAGAACTGTCTCTCATTCTTCAAGTTTTCTATTTTTTTATACTTAACCTACTGATTAAAATTAGTATGTGTGTACACACACCTAACTTTTCATTTTACTGATGAGGAAATGGATATGAAGTGGCTTAATCAATGTTACGTAGCTCAGTGTCTGGTCAAGCCCGAATTTGGATCCTGATCTTCTGACCAAATGCCTTCATTTGCTCTTTTCTGTTGAAACATTTTGGGGAGTTATTGGTATAGCTTTGTGCTAGGCAGCAACGCATTTTCCAACAGTAAATCATTTCACAGTCTTCTAAGCCCCACCCCATATTTCTGTCTGCTGAAATTCATAACTAGATAGGGTGAAGGGAGCAATAAAAGTTGTCAGTACAGGCATGGGCTACATTTTCACACTGCTTTCCAGATCTTTTCTCCGACCTTTCGCTGACAGAGAACGTGATGTTTTTGGTGTGGGTTCTCATTTCAAATCTTTCTATTCTTTATGTATTTAATTAGATGTTACAGTGCAGATAAGAGTTCCTACATTTACTGAATTTGAACCATAAAATTGGAAATTATGCTCTAAAGCTTACATTCATTGGGAAGAAAATTTAATACTTATATCCTTGAACCATAAATATCATTTATTCCATCTTTTAAACATAACTTTTGAAGAAAATCTGACATCATTGCTAGTAAGCTTTCTTTTTATGGGAGCAAATAGCACAGTTCAGATGCTTTTCAATCCACCAGCAAGTTATCTGAGGTATTATGCATATTATGAGGTATTATGCATCTCTCTGAATATTTTTTCTCTTCTATGTAATTCTTTTAAAGAAATGATTGTTATGAAACCCTTATTGATTAATGTATTTACATTTTCCATAGTCTCTTTAGAGACTGTAAGACAAACTGTAGTTTTGTTAACCTCTTATGTGCCAATTAGATTGTAGAGGTTTTGGACTGGAAGAACCTTCAGAATTCTGTGTTCTAAAGAGAAATGCCTTTTAGGCAGATTATTCTGTGGTCGAATTTTTTTTTTTCCTAACCATTTAAACAACTTTAATTTATATATTCATATACGTATCAGTGCTTTGAAAAATAGATTGTTCAATCCTAAAGCAGTTTTTAAAAGAGATTTATTGAGGTATAATTGGCATATAATACATTATACAAATTTAAATTTTATAATTTTATAGGTTTTGATACATGTATGTATCCATGAAACCATCACCACAATCAAGATATTGAGCATAGCTGTCATCCCCCAAAATTTTCCTTGTGCCCCTTTGTGGTCCCTGTCTGTCCGTTCTATACCTCACCTTCATCATCCTTAAGGACCATCTACTTTCCGTCACTGGAGATTAGTTTGCATTTTCTATAATTTTATATAAGTGAATCATACAGTATGAGGTTTTTTTTGGTCTGGGTTTTTTTTTTTTGGACTTAGTATGTTTATTTTGAGATTGTTTCATGTTGCATATATTATTTCTTATTATTTAGTGGCATTCTATTGTGTGGCTATATACCACAATTTGTTTATCTCTTCACTTCCTGACAGACATTTGGGTTGTTTCAACTTGCTGGCTATTAAAAATAAAGCTGTTATGAACATTCAGATATAAATCTTTATACAAATAAAGATTACAAATAAAGCTATTATGAACATTCAGATATAAATCTTTATACATATGTTTTCATTTTTCCTTAGCAAATACCTAGATGTGAAATGCTAGGTCATATGGTAGGTCCGTGTTTAACTTTTTAAGAAACTGCCAAACTATTTTCCAAAGTATTTGTTCTATTTTATATATCCACTAATAGTACATGAGAGTTCCAGTTGTTCCATATTCCTGTCAAAACTTGGAGTGGATAGTCTATTTAATTTTACATATTCCAATATGTGTGAAGTGGTGTCTCCTTGTGGTTTAATTTGTATTTTTCTAATAATTAATGATGTTGAGAATATTCTCACATGTTTATATACATTCATGTATCTGTGATGATGTGTCTGTTCAAATATTACACATTTTTTATTGGATTGTTTATTTTCTTACTGAAATTTGTTTATTTATTTATTTGCAACAGGGTCTCACTGTCTCGCCCAGGCTGTAGTGCAGTGGCGCAATCTCGGCTCACTGCAGCCTCGACCTTCCAGGCCCCAGTGACCTTTCCACCACAGCCTCCCAAGTAGCATGTGCCACCACACCCAGCTAATTAAAAAAAATTTTTTTAGAGACAGATCTCCTTATGTTGCCCAGGCTGGTCTCAAACTCCTGGGCTAAAGTGATTGTTCGGCCTCGGCTTCTGAAAGTGCTGGGATTACAAGCATGAGCCACTGTGCCCTGCCCTCTTACTGAGTTTTGAGAGTTCTTTATATATTGTGAATACAAGTCTTTTTTCACATATGTAATTTGCAAATATTTTCTCCCATTCTCCCCTTGTATTTTAAAAAAAAAATTGTAACATACACATAAAATTACTATCTTACCATTTTAAATTGTACAATTTAATACTGTTAAATGTATTCACATTGTTGTGCAACCAGTCTCCAGTTCTTCATCTTGCAAAACTGAAGCTCTACACCCGTTAAACAACAGCTTCCCATTGCCCATTCTCCCCAGCCCCTGGCAACCACTTTTCTACCTTCTTTTTCTACAAATGCGATTACTCTGGGTACTCCACATAAGTGGAATCATACAGTATCTGTCTTTTTGTGACTGGCATATTTCACTTAGCATAATGTCCGCAAGGCTCATTTGTATTGTAGCATGCATCAGAATTTCCCTACTTTTTAAGGCTGAATAATATTTCATGGTATGTATATACCACGATTTGTTTATCATCCATCAAGAACACAGGTTGATTCTGCCCCTTGGCTATTGTGAATAATGGTGCTATGAACATGAGTGTACTAATACCTCTTTGAGACCTTTAAAGAAAGTTCCCAGTTTTTTTTTTTTAATATATATCCAGCAGTGGAATTGCTAGATCATATGGTAGTTTTTAATTTTTTGAAGAAACATCATACCATCTTTCATAGCAGCTGTATCATTTTACATTTTCATTAGGAGTACCTAAGGGTTGCAGTTTCTCCACACTCTCACCTGCACTTCTTATTTTCTCTTTGTTGTTGTTTTTATTTTTTTTAATTTTATTATTATTATACTTTAAGTTTTAGGGTATATGTGCACAATGTGCAGGTTTGTTACATACGTATACATGTGCCATGTTGGTGTGCTGCACCCATTAACTCGTCATTTAGCATTAGGTGTATCTCCTAATGCTATCCCTTCCCCCCCGCCCACCCAACTCCTGGGCTCAAGGGATCCTCCCATCCAGCCTCCTGAGTAGCTGGGACTACGGTGTGTGTGACCCTGTGGGCTCTATTTTCTGTTTTTGTTTGTTTGTTTGTTTGTTTATAGCAGCCATACTAATGGGTGTGAGATAGTATCTCATTGTGGTGTTGGTTTGCATTTCCCTAATAATTAGTGATGTTCAGTATTTTTTCACATGCTTATTGGTCATTTGTATATCTTCCTTGGAGAAATATTTGTTCAACTCCTTTGCCCATTTTAAAATCAGGTTATTTGGTTTTTTGTTGTTGATGTTGAGTTGTAGGAGTTCTTTGTATATTCTGGATATTCACCCCTCATATATATGATTTGCAAATAAATTCTCCTGTTCTGTAGGTTGCCTTTTCACTCTGTTGATTGTGTTCTTTGAGTCATAGAAATGTTTAATGGTAATGTAGTCTATCTTATGTATTTTTACATTGGTTGACTGTGCTGTAGGTGTTATATCCAAGAAATAATTGCAATCTAATGTCATGAAGCTTTACTCTCCTATGTTTTCTTCTAAGAGTTTTAGAGTGTTTAGAGAGTTTAAGAGTGTTAGGTCTTATATTCAGGTCTTTCATTTATTTTGAGTTAATTTTTGTGTATGGAACAAGGTAAGGGCCCAACTTTATTATTTTGCATGTGTACTTCTAGGTTTTCCAGCATCATTTATTGAAGAGACTGTTCTTTCCCCATTGAATGGTCTTGGCGTCCTCATCAAAAATCATTTTACTATATATTTGAGGGGTTATTTCTGGACTCTGTAGTCAGTACCATGGTCTGTATGTCTGTTTTATGCCAGTTCCACACTTTTTGATTACTGTAGTCTTGCAGTATGTTTTGAAATCAGGAAGTATGAGACCTCCAACTTGAAGAGTGTCTTTTGAAGAGCAGATGTTCTTAATGTTGGTGAAGTCTTACTATCAGTTTTTAAAATGGATTATAGTTTTGATGTTGTATCTAAGAAGTCTTTGCCTCACACAGGATCACAAAGATTTTTCTGCTATGTTTTCTTTTATAAATGTGGTAGTGTGAAGGTTTATACTTATGTCTGTGATCCATTTGGAATTAATTTTTACATGTGGCATAGTGTATGAATTGGAGTTCAATTGTTTGCAGGTAGTTCTGGCATTATTTGTTGAAAAGACTATCCTTTCTTCACTGTCATTGCATCTTTGCTGAAATAAACTGATACTGTATGTGTGGGTCTATTTCTGTTCTCTCTCTTCTATACTGTTGATCTGTTTGTGCTTACACCAGTACTTTGTAGATTACTATAGCTTATAAAGAGTTTTGAAGTCTGGTCAGGTAAAGCTTCCAACTTTGTACTTTTTTTTCAGGGTTGTTGGCAGTTCTGGTTGATTTAGATTTCTATTTAACTTTTAGAATCAGCTTGTTAATTTTTAATGACAACATAAAAGGTGACTGGGATTTTAACTGGGGTTACTTTGAATCCTCAGGGCAATTTGTGGGAAATTGTTATTTTAATGATACTGAGTCTTCGAATCCATGAAGATTGTATATCTCTCCATTTATTTAGGCATTTTCAGTTTCTTCCAGCAATGCTTTGTGGTTTTTCAGCCTACATGTCTTGGATAGCTTTATCAGATTTATTCCTAAGTATTTCTTATTTTTTTCATGCTATTGTAAATGATACTTTAAGAATAAACTTTAGTTCTGGAATAATTGTAGATTATATGTAGATTATAGTTGCAAAAATAATACAGAGAATTCCCTTATATTCCTTACCTATTTTGCCCTAACATCAACATCTTATATTACTATGGCACATTTGGATTTTATTTGGATTTTATCCCTCTTCCACTTATATCATTTTGTTGTTGTTGTTCTAGAGTATCACTTTTAGGCATAATGTCTTCCTGGTTACCTTTGGTCTATTTGTTTCTCAGTCTTCATTTTTTACAACCTTGACAGTTTTGAGTAATATTCTTTAAGAATTTTGTAGAATGTCCTTCATTTGGGGCTTGCCTGGTATTTTTTTTTCTCATGTTTTGGACATCTTTTGTGAGATCTCTCAGTAAGTATTTCTTATTTTGGGGTGCTGTTATAAATGGCATTGATTGTTAAATTTTAATTTTTAGTTTTTTTGTTGCTAGTTTATAGAAATAAGATTGATTTTTTTATATTGACCCTATATACTAAAATTTATTTATTAGCTCCAATAAGTTTTATAAATAGAGTCCGTAGGATTTTCTACTTAGACAATTAGGTTTTTTTGAAAATTAAAAACTTTACTTCTTGTGGTCTGTATTTCCTTACAGTATTCTTTCCAACCAAGTGTACCTACTTGTTGCTTTAGGATTAGTTTCTGTTAGGCAGAAGATCTGTAAGAAGCTTCCTAGCAAGGACAGAAAGTAGCCTTAGAATCAAGATATCATCATGCCCACATATGTCTTGTTTGTATCAATCACCTGTCTGGTATTATGTTAGCCTACTCTGTCCTGCCCTTGAGTACTTCAGTCTGTCTGCCTTGCTTCCAACTCACTGCTTCACTGAGACCTTTTATCCAAAGTCACAGTATTATTTCTTGGAAAAGTTCCTGTAAAAAGTTTCTAGTCAAATTGCCTGGGAAAAAACCCTACTACTTATTGAGTGCTTACTTGATTTTAGACATGTTCTTTTGGATATTTTAGTTATCTTTACCACGACTCATTACACCTCTAGTTAAGTAGTAGTATTCATTTAACAACAAAAAAATTTATGCCTACCTTATGTAATGCTATGTGGAAGGTTCTATAGCTACAGCAATGAACCAAACACACCCAGAAAGGCAAGAGAGTAGAATACACAATCGCATATTGTGATATCTATTCTGACGGGAAGGTATTTAATGCTACAAAATGATGAGTCTGACTTAGTCTGCAGGGATAGGGAAGACGTTTTCGAGGAAATGATTAAAAAAAGTGAAGGAAGAGTAGGAATTTTCAAGTGAAATAGGGGAAGAAGAGTGTTTTAGACGGAAGTAGCAGTAGATGTGAAGTTTCTGAGGTAGGAAAGAGCACTGACCTTTCAGAGAGTTGGACTGTGTTACCATTTTACTGATGAAGAGGCTGAAAGATACAGAGAGGCTAAGTTATTTCCCAAGGTTGCAAAGTAAATGGAGGGAGCCATTTATGGCTTTTATCAGTTAACTATGCTATTTGAAAGTGAAAATAAGGTAATTTAAATTGAATTCCCCATAGAAATGGAGAATTCGCCCATTTCTGAATAAAAACAACTTAAAATGTCCTATTATGGATTATAAAATAGTCTGTTTAAATAGTCTGTAATGGGTCATTATATAAATAAAAATGCAATTGCAATTTTTTGGTAAGTTTGAAATTTTACAAATTTTTTGAAACTTGGTATTTTAAAAGTCCTGAACGTATAGTTTGTCATTGATTAAGGAAAAAGCTAGGAGTGCCTTACTGCCTTGGAGTTTTTGAAAAAGTATGTGTAAGAAGCTTGAAATCTGCACTGTACAGGGGTATTGTGATATTGTTAATTGTAATTTGCTTATTTTCACTCTAATAAATGCCTTCAACATAATTATTGAATTTTTAAAAACTTTCTTTGAATAGGCTTTTGCCAGCATTTTGAGGAATGCTTAGAGTTGAGCTACTTGATGGCTTCTAGAAACTGACCCACAGTTCTCTATGTGGTTGTCCTGAGTTTTTCATTTTCATTCATTTAAGAATTTCGTTTAATATGTTCATACTATTCTGTCCATTAAAAAAAAAAGAATTTCATTTAATATTCTAGCCTGTGGAAACAACTAGATGTAGTAGTAGCAGCAGCAGTGATGTTAATAATGACAATAATAATGATAAAATTTCTCTATGAGAGTAGAGACCTTATGTTTTTACCCTTCTATTCCTAGCACTGGAATGGTATCTAGCACATAGTAGGTGTTCAGTTGTAATTGTTGAACAGATGGATAGATAAATTAATAGTAAACAGTACCAGCATTTATGAACTGTTTTGTAGGCACTACAGTATCTCATTATTTCCCAAAAATGAAATAAATACTTACTACCATAGTTTACACCCAGTCTAACTCATCACTGATTGTAAGGCAAAATTTTATGTACAACTGAAAAAGAAAAAATGAACTACAACACAAAGCTTTCTTATCAGTTATTTTTTTTAATTCATGTGTGATAAACATTTATGAGATACAGAGTAATATTTCAATACATGTATATAATGTTTAATGGTTACATCAGGATAATCCTCTCTTCTAGTACTCAAAAATATACAATAAATTATTATTAACTACAGTCACCCTACAGTGCTGTAGAACAACACTAGAACTTATTTCTCCTGTCTAGAGGTAATTTATTTTTATCTAATTTTTGTAGATACGTAGTAGGGTGTATATTTTTATGGATTACAAGAATTTTTTTTTTTTTTTTTTTTTTTTTGAGACAGTCTTGCTCTGTCTCCCAGGCTGGAGTACAGTGGCACGTTTTCGGCTCACTGCAACCTCTGCCTCCAGTGGTCAAGCGATTCTTGTGCCTCAGCCACCTGAGTAGCTGGGATTACAGGTGTGTGCCACCACGGCCAGCTAATTTTTGTAGATTTAGTAGAGACAGGGTCTCACCATGTTGGCCAGGCTGGTCTTGAACTCCTGACCTCAAGTGATCCACCCGCCTCAGCCTCCCAAAGTTCTGGGACTACAGGCATGAGCCACTGCGCCAGGCCAAAAGATATTTTGAAGTCCATAATAGTCACATCAGGGTATCCATGACTTCAAGCATTTATCCTTTAAAGTCTTTAAAACGATCGAGATCGAATCATACGGTTTAAGTTATTTTTAAAAGTACAATTAAATTATTTTTTACTATAGTCACCCTGTTGTGCTAGCAAATACTATGTCTTATTTATCCCCCTTTTATTTTTTTGAGACAGAGTCTCGCTGTGTCACCCAGGCTGGAGTGCAGCGGCGCTATCTCGGCTCACTGCAAGCTCCGCCTCCCAGGTTCAGGCCATTCTCCTGCCTCAGCCTCCCGAGTAGCTGGGACTACAGGTGCCCGCCACCACGCCTGGCTAATTTTTTGTATTTTTAGTAGAGACTGGGTTTCATCGTGTTAGCCAGGATGGTCTCGATTTCCTGACCTCATGATTCGCCCGCTTCGGCCTCCCAAAGTGCTGGGATTACAGGCGTGAGCCACTGCGCCTGGCTTATTTATTCTTTCTAACTACTTTTTTGTACCCATTCACCATCCCTCCCTGACCCTCGACTACCCTTCCCACCCTCTGGTAACCATCCTTCTATGCTCTATCTCGATGAGTTCAGTTGTTTTAAGTTTTAGCTCCCACAGTTAAGTGAGAATGTGCAATGTTTTCCTGTGCCTGGCTTATTTCACTTAACCTAGTAACCTCCAGTTCCATCCATGTTGTTGCAAGTGACAGGATCTCATTCTTTTTTTATGGATTAGTAATACTCCATTATGTGTATGTACCACATTTTCTCTATCCATTTGTTTGTCAATGGACACTTAGGTTGCTTCCAAATCTAGCCTATTCTTAATAGTGCTGCAATAAACATGGGAGTGCAAATGTCTCTTGCATATACTGATTTCCTTTCCTTTGGGTGTATACCTAGCATTGGGATCATTGGATCATATGGTCGTTCTATTTTCAGTTTTTTTGAGTCACCTCCAAACTGTTCTCCATAGTGATTGTACTAATATACATTCCTACCAACAGTGTAAGAGGGTTCCCTTTTCACCTTATACTCGTCAGCATTTTATTGCCTGTCTTTTGAATGAAAGCTATATTAACTGGGGTGAGATAGTATCTCATTGTAGTTTTGATGTGCATTTCTTTGACGATCAGTGATGTTGTGCACGTTTTTATATACCTGTTTCCCATTTGTATGTTTTCATTTGAGAAATGTCTATTCAAATATTTTGCTCATTATTTAATCAGATTATTACATTTTTGAGTATAGAGTTGAGTTCCTTATATATTTTCGTTATTAATCCCTTGTCAGATGGATAGTTGGCAAATATTTTCTCCAGTTCTGTGGGTTGTCTTTTCACTTTGTTGATTGTTTCCTTTGCTGTGCAAAAGCTTTTTAACTTGATGTGATCCCATTTGTCCATTTATTTACTTTGGTTGCCTGTGCCTGTCGGAGATTGCTCAAGAAGTGTTTGCCCACTCCAGTGTCGTGGAGAGTTTCCTCAATGTTTTCTTGTAATAGTTTCATAGTTTGAAGTCTGAGATTTAAGTCGTTAATCCATTTTGATTTGATTTTTTGTGTATGGCAAGAGATGGGGTCTAGTTTCATTCTTCTCCATATGGATATCCAGTTCTTCCAGTACCATTTATTGAAGAGACTGTCCTTTCCCCAGTGTGTGTTCTTGGAACCTTTGTCAAAAATGTGTTCACTGTAGATATATGGATTTATTTCTGGATTTTCTGTTGCACTGATATATGTGTCTGTTTTTTATTTGTTTGTTTTGTTGTTGTTGTTTTGAGACGAAATCTTGCTTTGTCGTGGGGCTGGAGTGCTATGGCGCGATCTTGGCTCACTGCAACCTCCACCTCCCGGGTTCAAGTGATTCTTCTGCCTCAGCCTCCCGAGTAACTGGGACTACAGGCATGTGCCACCATACCCAACTAATTTGTGTATTTTTGGTAGAGATGGGGTTTCACCATGTTGGCCAGGATGATCTCGATCTCTTGATCTCGTGATCCGCCAGCCTCAGCCTCCCAAAGTGTTGAGATTACAGGCGTGAGCCACTGCACCCGGCCTTTGTCTGTTTTTATGCCAGTATCATGCTATTTTGGTTATAGGTTGGTGCAAAAGTAATTGCGATTTTTGCCCTTTTTTTTTTTTAATGGCAAAAAACCGCAATTACTTTTGTGCCAACCTAATACTATACCTCTGTAGTATAATTCGAAGTCAGGTGATGGGATTCCTCCAGTTTTGTTCTTTTTGCTTAAGATAACTTTGGCTATTCTGCGTCTTTTGTGGTTCCATATAAACTTTAGGATTGTTTTTCTATTTCTGTGAAGAATGTCATTGGTATTTTGATAGGGATTGCATTGAATAGGTAGATTGCTTTTGGTAGTAATAACATTTTCACAATATTGATTCTTCCAATCCATAAACATAGAATTTCTTTCCTTTTTTTGTCGTTTTCAGTTTCTTCCATCAATGTTTTATAAAAATCATTGTAGAGATCTTTCATTTCTTTGGTTAATTCCTAGGTATTTTATTTTATTTGTAGCTATTGTAAATGGGATTACATTTTTATTTCTTTTTTAGATTGTTCACTGTTGGCATATAAAAATGCTACTGATCTTTATAAGTTGATTTTGTATCTTGCAACTTTTATTGAATTTGTTTGTCAGTTCTTATAGTTTTTTGGTGGTCTTTAGGTTTTTCAAAATATAAGATCATATTATTTACAAACAAGGATATTTTGACTTTTTCCTTTCTAATTTGGATTCCCTTTACATCTTTCTCTCATCTGACTGCTCTAGCTAGGACTTCCAGTACTATGTTGAATAATAATGACAGTGGGCATCCTTGTATTCCAAATCTTAGAGGAAAGGCTTTCAGTTTTTCCCCATTCAGTATGATACTAGCTGTGGGTCTGTTGTACATGGTCTTCCTTAAGTTGAGATATGTTCCTTCTCTGCATAGTTTCTTGGGGGTGTTTATCATGAAGGAATGTTGAATTTTATCAAATGCTTTTTCAGCATCAATTGAAATAATCATACGTTTTTTAATCCTTTATTTTCTTGATATAATATATCACATTGATTGATCTGCATATGTTGAACCATCATCCTTACATCCCAGACATAAATCCCAGTTGGCCATGATTAATGATCTTTCTAATGTACTGTTGAATTTGGTTTGCTAGTATTTTGTGGAGGATTTTTGCATCAATATTTACTGGCCTGTAGTTTTCCTTTTGTGGATGTGCCTTTGTCCGGTTTTAGTGTCAGGATAATACTGTTCTCATAGAATGAGTCTGGAAGTATTTCCTCCTCCTTTGTTTTTTGGAATAGTTTGAGTAGGATTGGTATCAGTTCTTCCTTAAATGTTTGGGAGGATTCAGCAGTGAAGCCATCAGGTCCTGGGCTTTTCTTTGCTGGAAGCTTTCTTATTATGGCTTCAATCTCATTATTTGTTATTGGTCTGTTCAGGTTTTGGATTTCTTCATGGCTTAATCTTGGTAGGTTATATGTGTCTAGGAATGTGTCAGTTTCTTCTAGATTTTCCAATTTATTGGCAAGTAGTTGCACACAGTAGCTGCTAATGATCCTTAGAATTTCTGTGGTATCAGTTGTAATGTCTCCTTTTTCATTTCTAATGTTATTTATTTCGGTCTTCTCTCTTTTTTTCAGAGTGTGGCTAAAGGTTTGTCAATTTTGTAAAACTTCTCAAAAAACCAACTTTTTGTTACTTGCACTTTTGTATTGTCTTTTTCATTTCAATTTCATTTATTTCTGCCCTGATCTTTATTATTTCTTTTCTTCTACTAATTTTGGGTTTGGTTTGATCTTGCTTTTCTAATTCTTTAAGAGGTATCATTAGGTTATTTATTGGAAGTTTTTTCTTATTTTTTCATGTAGCCATAAACTTCCCTCTTAGTTCTACTTTTGCTGAATCCCATAGGTTTTGGTATGTTGTATTTCCATTATTATTTGTTTCAAGAAAATTTTCAATTTCCTTCTTAATTTCTTCATTGACCACTGGTCATTCAGGAGCATATTAATTTCCGTGTAATTGTATAATTTCTAAGATTTCTCTTGTTATCCATTTCTAGTTTTATTCCATTGTCATCAGAGAAGATGTTTGAGATAATTTCAGTTTTTTTGAATGGTTTAAGACTTGTTTTGTAACCTAACATGTGGTCTGTCCTTGAGAATGAGCTTTGTGATGAGGAAAAGAATGTGTATTTGGCAGCCATTGGATGAAATGTTCTGTAAATATCTGTTAGGTCCATTTGGTTTATAGTGCAGGTTAACTGTGATGTTTCCTTGTTGATTTTCTGTCTGGAAGATCTGTCCAAGGCTGAAAGTAGGGTATTTAAGTCTCCAGCTATTATTGTGTTGGTGTCTCTCTTTAGCTATAATAATACTTGCTTTATATATCTGGATGTTCCAGTGTTGGGTGCATATATATTCACATTGTATTACATGCATTACATATGTATATGCATTGTATTTACAATTGTTGTATCCTCTTGCTGAATTGATCCCTTTGTCATTATATGTGACCTTCTTTGTCTCTTCTTACAGTTTTTGTCTTGAAATCTATTTTGTCTGATATAAGTATAGTGATCTTGCTCTTTTTTGGTTTCCACTGGCATGGAATATCTTTTTCCATTTCTTTATTTTCAGTCTACCTGTAAAGTGTCTTTACAGGTAGAGTGTGTTTTTTATAAGCAACAGATCTTTGGGTCTTGTTTTTTTTTAAATCCATTACACCAGTCTGTGTCTTTTCATTGAAGAGTTTAGTTCATTTATATTCAGTGTTATTATTGATAAGTAAAGGCATACTCCTTCCATTTTGTTATTTGTTTTCTCATTGTTTTGTGGTCTTCTCTTCCTTCTTTTCTTTCCTTGCTGTCTTCCTTTTAGTGAAGGTGATTTTCTCTGGTGATATGATTTCATTTCTTTTTATTTTTTATATATCAGTTGTATGTTTGATTTGAGGTTACCATGTGGCTTCCAGATACTATCTTATAACTCATTATTTTAAGCTGATAACACTGCGTAAACAAACAAATGAACAAGCAAAAGAGAACTAATAAAAACTGTACACTTTAACTTCATCTCCCTGCTTTTTAACTTTTTGTTGTTTCTGTTTATATCTCTATATACTTTTTGTCTTGAAAAGTTGTTGTAGTTATTATTTTTTGATTGGTCCCTAATTTAGTCTTTTTACTTAAAAGTAGTTGACACACCACAATTAGTGTTATAATATTTTCTGTTTGTCTGTGTACTATTTTCTGTGACTTTAGTACGTTCAGATGATTTCTTATTGTTTATTAATGTCTTTTTCTTTCTCATTAATGTACTCCCGTTAACGTTTCTTGTAGGACACATCTGATGTTCATGAAATCCTTTAGGTTTTGTTTGTGTGGGAAAGTCTTTATTTCTCTTTCATATTTGAAGGATGTTTTTGCCACTATAATAATAGTGGGATGTTATCCCACTATTCTGGGATAAAAGTCTTTTTCCTTCAGCAGTTTGAATATATCATGCTACCCTCTTCTGGCACATAAGGTTTCCACTGAAAAGTCTGCTGCCAGACCTATTGGAGCTCCATTTTATGTTATTTGTTTCTTTTCTCTTGCTGCTGGTTATTCAGGCCAAAGGGCTCTTCAGTAAGCAGGTGATGAATCCTGTCGAGTGGGTCCTTCTTTTCAAAGCAGCAGGTTCCCTTCCAGCCCAGGGTGTATCTAGAAATGTCATCCAGGAGCTAGGGCCTGGAAAGGGTGCTTCACGACTGTCTGGTGCCCTGTCTTGCTGTGACTGAGCTGGTATCCCTGATATGAGACAAAGTCCTCTCCACTTTTCCCTCTCCTCTCCTTGAGCAGAAGGAAGGGGTCTCTTTTGGAGCTGTGAGCTCTGCAGTCTGGGGTTAATGGAGGGGTGATGCCAGCAGCCCCTTAAGCCATCCTGGCTGGTGTCTCAGTAGGTCATATATCCCCCCGCCATGTCCATTGGCTCTGAGCCCAGTTCAGCCCTAAGACTTGCCAAGAAGTTGCAGTTCTTGTGGCCTACACTACCTTTCAAGTTTATTTAGGGGCCCAGAGCACTGTGGCACAAGGTGGTAATGTTTGCCAGAACTCAAGTTCTGACTGCTGAGATGGGTGATTTTCCTCTGGCTTGGGCTAGTTTAAATACTCCCTCCATATGTGGGCGTCAGCTGAGTTCTGTTCAATTTTGCTTTCTGCTATAACAGGGAAGCCCTGAGTTCAAGGCAATGTCTCACAATTGCTGTGCTCTCCTTCTCCCAATCAGTGTTTATTGTACTGTGCAGCTGCTGCCAGGGGATGAGTGAGGGATGGTGTTGGTGATTCAAGACAGTTTTTTCTACCTTCTCACTGCCTCTTTTAGTGAAACGAAGTTAAAACCAGGTAGTGTGAGTGTTCACCTGATTTTTGGTTCTTATGAAGGTGCTTATTTTGTGTAGATAGTTGTTAAATTGGTGTCTTTGCAGGAGGGACAATTGGTGGAGCTTTCTGTTTCACCATCTTGCTCTGCCTCTCTCTAGAGGTAATTTTTTTTAATCTGTTAAGCAGTCTCTCCCTATCCTCCCCTCCGCACTACCCCTCCCACCCTCTAATAACCACAATTCTACTCTCTACTTATATGAGCTCAACTCTCTTAGCTCCGACATATGAATGAGAACATGCAGTATTTATTTTTCTGTGCCTGGCTTATTTCACTTAACATAATGTCCTCTAGTTCCATTTATGTTGCCATGAATGACAGGATTTCATCCTTTTTTGTTCATTTTCAACTTTTATTTTAGAATCGGGGGTACATGGGGTTATATGTGCAGGATTATTACAGAGGCATATTGCAGGGTTTTGAGATTTGGGGTATAACTGCACCTGTCAACCTGCTGTGAGCAGAGTGCCCAATAGGTAGCTTTTTAATCCTTGCCCCACTTGCTTTTGCCTCTCTCTAGTAGTCCACAGTGTCTATTGTTCACATCTTTATGTCCATGTATACCTAATGTTTTGCTCCCATTTAAAAGTGAGAACATGCAGTATTTTGTTTTCTGTTTCTGTGTTAGTTCACTTAGGATAATGGCCTCCAGCTGCATCCATGTTGCTGCAAAGGACATGATTTCATTCTTACATATGTGGCTGCATAGTGTACCATGGCATATATGTACCATATTTTCTTTTTCAGTCTGCCATTGATGGACACCTGCAGAGGACATGATTTTGTTGATTTTTATGGCTGCATAGTAATCAGTTGTGTATATGTACCACATTTTCTTTATCCAGTCCACTGTTGATGGATACCTAGGTTGGTTCTGTGGTTTTGCTATTGCGAATAGTGCTGCGAGGAACATATGCACGCATGTGTCCTTTTGGTAGGACAATTTATTTTCCTTTGGGTATATCCCCAGTAATGGGATTGCTGGGTTGAATGGCAGTTCAACTCTTAGTTCTTTGTGAAATCTCCACACTGCTCTCCACAGTTGGAGTAGTTTACTTTCTCATCAACAGTTGTTTAAGTGCCTAATTTTCTCTTCAGCCTTGCCATCATCTGTTCTTTTTTGACTTTTTAACAAAAGCTATTCTGACTGGCATGGGGTGGTTCTCATTGTGGTTTTGATTTGCATTTCTTTGATGATTAGTGATAATAAGCATTTTTTCATACGTTTGTTGGCTGCTTGTATGTCGTCTTTTGAAAAGTGTCTGTTCACATCCTTTGTCCACTTTTTTTTTAATTTACTTTTTGTTTTTATTTTTATTCTTATTTTTTTAAGACAGAGTTTCGGTCTTATTGCCCAGGCTGGAGTGCAATGGCACAATCTTGGCTCACTGCAACCTCTGCCTACCGGGTTCAAGCGATTCTTCTGCCTCAGCCTCCTAAATAGCTGGGATTACAGGCACATGCCACCATGCCTGGCTAATTTTGTATTTTTAGTAGAGATGACGTTTCACCGTGTTGCCTAGGCTGGTCTTGAACACCTGACCTCAGGTGATCCATCCACCTTGGCCTCCCAGAGTGCTGGGATTACAGGCCTTTGCCTACTTTTTAATGGGGCTATTTGTGTTTTGTTTATTGATTTAATAAGTTCCTTATAGATTCTAGATATTAGACCTTTGTTGAATGCATCATTTGCAAATATTTTCTTCCATACTGTAGGTTGTCTGTTTGCTTCCTTGATAGTTTCTCTTGCAGTTCATAGGCTCTTTAGTTTAATTAGGTCCCACTTACCAGTTTTTGTTTTTGTTGCAGTTGCTTTTGGTGTCTTAGCCATAAATTTTTTGCCAAGGCCAACGTCGAGAAAGGTATTTCCTAGGTGTTCTTATAGGATTTTTATAGTCTGATTTGTACGTTTAAGTCTTTAATCCATCTTGACTTAAGTTTTGTATATGATGATATGTAGAGGTCCAGTTTCATTCTTTTGCATATGGATAGCCAGTTATTCCAGTACCATTTATTGAATAGGGAGTCTTCTTCCATTGCTTATTTTTGTTGATTTTGTAGAAGATCGGGTGGTTGTAAGTGCGTGGCTTTATTTCTGAGTTCTCTATTCTGTTCCATTATTCTGTGTCTGTTTTTGTACTAGTATCATACTGTTCTGGTTATCATAGCCTTGTAGTATAGTTTCAAGTCCAGTAATACAATGCCTCTGGCTTTGTTCTTTTTGCTTAGGTTTGCTTTGGCTATTGAGGCTCTTTTTTGGTTCTGTATGAATTTACAATAGTTTTTTCTAATTCTGTGGAAATGAATTGATATTGTTAAAATGGCCATACTGCCCAAAACAATTTGCAGATTAATACTATTCCTGTCTTTCTCTTTTTGACTGGCTGGGCTGTATTTCTTTTTCTTTTTTTTTTTTTTTTTTTTTTTAATGAAGTGAAAGCAAGTTAATTAGGAAAGCAGAGGAATACAAGAAATGGCTGCTGCATAGGCAGAGCAGCCACAAGGGCTGCTGGCTGGCTATTTTTATGGTTACTTCTTTATTATATGCTAAACAAAGGGTGGATTATTTGAGTTTTCCAGGAAAGTGGTGGGCAATTCCTGGAACTTCCTGCCCTTTTTAGATCATGTAAGGTAACTTACTGACATTGCCATGTCATTTGTAAACTGTCATGGTGCTGCTGGGAGTGTTTTTTTTTTTTAGCATGATAATGCATTATATTAATAATTATCATATAGTGAGCACTGAGGATGACCAGAGGTCACTTTCATTGTCATCTTGGTTTTGTTGGGTTTTGGCCAGCTTCTTTACTGCAACCTGCAAGGTTTTTGTGACCTGTGTCTTGTGCCAACCTCCTATCTCATCCTATGACAGAATGCCTAACCTCCTGAGAATGTAGCTCAGTAAGCCTCAGCCTTATTTTACCCAACCCCTATTCAACATGGAGTCACTCTGGTTTGAATGCCTCTGACAGAGTTGACCTGGTTGAGTGGCCTCTGGCATATTTCCCCCCTCTCTTTTACAAGGGAACCCTTAATCCTAAGGATTGTAGAGGGACAAAGATCCATATTCTGTAACTTGAGCCTGAATAGGGGCAATGATATTCCTGCCTACCTATTAGAGTCTCTTGTATTCAGGGTAGAGAGGAGCTGAGTCAGAAAGCATTGGTATGTCGAGGGCCATTCATAACTCTGAGTTCTAATGAAAGTTGATATCCATCCCTCTTGCTTCTTCTGAGTACCAGCCAGAGATGACTGGTTGATTCACAGGAATAAGCAGTCAGTCTCAATTGCAGAAAAAAACTCAAAAACAACTGATGAGACAGGTGTACCATAGTTCTCTCTCCAGTCCTCATTTTTACTAAAGATAAATCATGGTAAGACTGCTTTGCTTTATTACGCTTGGCCTGGTTATTTGTATAAAGTGCAGCAAGGATAATTATTTTTCACACAGGCTTTCTTAATTGGCTTTAATGGAACTTTCTTTCATAGAAGGAATCTCAGGTTAGACTTTTTTTAAAAGTTGAGCCCAGCCATGGGTTTGTATCCTCAAATACCTATGAGTTTAGTAAATTCCTTTCCTCTTGAGGTCCCAAGATAACTTGGGGCTCCTGGGCCTATCAGAAAGTGACATTCTTTACTTACCACAGGTCAGAAACCATGTACAGGGACTGTGTAGACAAGGCGTGAGGCCAGTTTTCCCAAGGGGCTTTTATTGGCTCTACAAGTCAAGGTTGATTCCTTAAAGGAAAACACACCATTCTAGTCAAAGCCTTGGTAAAATAACAAATTTTTCCAATTGTGTCATGATGCAAAAGAAAACATTCTTATTGCACTTATGCAAATAATTGTATTGCCATAAGTTAAGAATACTTACAAATAGTTTCCAAATTCTGGAGAAATCAGGTAGAAACAAATATGCTCCAAATTTTGTTCACAGGAGTATACTTTACTCAATTATTAAAAGCTGTTAATAGCTCAAAAGAAAAGTTTCCTTGATTCTTAAAAACTAAACAAAGGATCAGCAGCATTTTAAGCAAAAAGTCAAAAAAGATTATTTTTGTCCTCTATTAGTTAGGTCCATGCAGTTAATACCTGTCTTGCTTAATAGTCATGAACATTTCAGCTCTCCATGAGTCCTGAATGCTTTTTCCTCTAAAGTCAGAATCTCCAAAGATCAGAAATCTGCATTCAAGAATACCTGTTAGAGTTCTATAGCTGATTATAAAACCACCTTCTGAAGAGGATCAATACAAGACAACATTGTCTGTGGATGACAAAAAGTCTTAGGACAGCCACTATTAAAGCCACAATTGACAAGTTAATTTTGCTTACTTCTGTACCATACAACAATTTTACATATCAATTATAATTATTAATAACATAGACTAAGTCATTTCAGAATAATAGGAGTTTCTCATAATTTTAGAACACATACCAGTAACATATTTATACAAATATGGCCCAAAGAAAGCCAAATACCATCTCATATTTGGCAATGCTTCTTATATGATTTTTATACCAAATAAGCCAAATATGTCATTTTTTGACTTTAGGGGACCTAATATCTAAAAGATTAATTAGGTCAGAAAAGACATAATTTATAACTTGATTTAAGCACTTATTAGTTTTAAGTCAATAGATGCTTTTTTTACATCACACACAACATATATAAATACACAGAAGATCTAGTAGTTGTAAGATTTTTTACTTCCCAGTTTTTTAATTGGATTACTAGCTTCAGGGTGGAGCCCTGGAGGAACAGGGCCAGGAAAGCATGCAGTTTCTATAGCCTAATAAGCAGACATAGCTGGAATGCAAAATAGATCCCCCAAATTAAGGGTCCCATTTTTATACCAGATCCTGGATCCCAAAAAAAGAGGGAGCTAGCCCATCTCCCATGGGAGTCTTATCTCTCAGTGGGGTGTGGGGACATTTTCATACCTTCTAGGGGGCCAAGAGCATGCTTCTCTAATCCAAAAGTGCGGAGTCAAGTATTCAACCATAACTGCCATTAAGCATGCCCAAAAGTACATTTCTTACCTAGTTCTCTCATAATTCAAAGTAATTTCTGATACCTTCCAAAGTCAAAAACGTCAGATAACACAATGCAAAACAGAACAGAGCCTTAGATTTTGAGAGGAATCTTATCTATTTCTAATTTCTAGAGTTTCATGAGGAAAACAGAGGTTTTTCCCAAAACGGTCTGTCGTGCCTCCTCTGTTTTTCCCAAGGAATCCCAGGCTGTTAGAGCTTGAATATCTGCTTTTAATTAAGCTAACTTTTAACCATAGCACTCTTAAAAAAAAAACAGTTCTTTTAAATTTCTTATTATCTGACTTTAGCCAGGCCAAATGACCAGTATTTCTGGCTTTTGAACTTTACCAAAGGTAACCTCCAAGGTGCTCAGAGAAAGGAAAATTCAAGATGGTTCGCGGAGGGGGAGGGAGTCAACAAATGATAAAGGTCTTACAGATATCAAACCAGAAAGGACTCATTCCCTAAGCCAGGAATTGAACCCTCAACCTGTGCCACCATTGTGAAAAGACAAAGCGTTAGCTACTAAGCTACAGCATTGGACAGTTTCTATTGCTCTTCCCTGAAGGAGCCTAGAGCAGTCAGTTTTGAGCTTGCAAAGGCTTTTAACGGCTTAAGATAATTTTTTGAGCAAACTATGACATGGACCCCAAAACTCCTGTTCCCTGGATGGCAGAGACCAACAGAAAGTACTGACCCATTCTTACAAGGTCAAGCTCCCAAAGACATAGAACAAAATGAGAAGGAAACTTCAGCATTTTTTTTTTCAGGTACTTGCAGCAAAGTTTGTAATTAACCAGTTTCCCAGGCTGGCTTGAACCTGGGTTTATGGAATCCTAAGCCCGTGTTCTGTCCATAAAGGTATTCTTCTTTATGACAGAGCAATGTGGAAAGACAAAGTTGCAGCACAAAGTACACCAGATTCGCTACAGTAGCCACTCTGCTTAGTATGCAATATGGAATTGGCAAGGCTCAAACTTGCCCTCAGATGGACCCTGTCATCTTTAATCCAACCTCTGCCCTCATGTGGTCTCTGGGCACAGAGGATAGGAAAGGGAGAAAAGCATTCATTGCCTGCAGCAAGGTGGGGAAGGCAAGGTGCTCAGGGAGGCCAGAGAAAGACCCACTTATTGCAGCGACACTGAATCAAAAGTTCAGGCGGTCACTTGTCAGTTGCAAAGGGGTTTTCCAACAGTCTCACCAGCTTTCAAGTTTCCCCTTTTGGGGAGAAAAAAGGCTCCCCATGTCCAGTGATCCTGTACATGCCTAATCCTGTCACCCACAGCTGTCAGTGAAGAGTACAAAGCAGATTAATCCAAAGAGAATAGTGGTTAACACCCCATAATGCCAAATCCATTTCATAGCTGAGAGGAACTTTACTGAGGGGGGCCTCTAACTCCCTAAATTTTAGGAAGTATTCTAACCATCCTAAGCTGGGCCTTGAACCCAAGTTCCACCAGATGTCCTTGCCTTTTATTAAGAGGGGCCTTTAACCCACTCTTTTTTAGGAGACACTCTAACTCCCCTCAGTTGGGCCTCTAACCCAATCCCATCCTTTACCCGGGTACCCCACTACTTACCCAGGGTTGGCCATTTGGTGCTGCAGTCTGTTTCCTTTTGGGTTGGGGGTTTCCTCAATATCGTCCCTCCATGGTTCACCAGGAGGATATTACCAGAAAGGAGTCCTGATCCAGACCCCTAGAGAAGATTCTTGGATCTCAAGAAAGAATTTGAGGTGAGTCCATAGAGTAAAGTGAAAGCAAGTTTATTAGGAAAGTAAGGGAATAAAAGAATGGCTACTCCAAAGGCAGAGCAGCCCTGAGTTGTATTTTATTGTGTATATGTACCACATTTTCTTTTTTCTTTGTTTTTGAGACTGAGTCTCGCTCTGTTGCCAGGCTGGAGTGCAGTGGCACGATCTTGGCTCACTGCAACCTCTGCCTTCTGGGTTCAAGTGATTCTCCCACCTCAGCCTCCTGAGTAGCTGGAACTACAGGTGCGCACCACCACGCCCAGCTAATTTTTGTATTTTTAGTAGAGATGGGGTTTCGCCATGTTGGCCGGGATGGTCTCGATCTCTTGACCTCGTGATCTGCCCACATCGATCTCCCAAAGTGCTGGGATTACAGGCATGAGCCACCGCACCCGGCCCCACATTTTCTTTATCCATTCATCTCTTGATGGCCACTTAGGTTGATTTCATATTTTGACTATTGTAAATAGTGCTGCAGTAAACACAGCGGCGCAGATATGTCCTTGCTATACTGATTTCCTTTTCTTCGGATAAATACCCAGTAATGGAATTGCTGGATCATGTGGTAGTTCTATTTTTAGGTTTTGAGGAACCTCCATTTTGTTTTCCATAGTGGCTGTGCTACTTTACTGTCTCATCAACAACATGAATGTTTCCCTTTCTCCAAATGCTCTCCAGTATTAATTATTTTCACATTTTTGTTAATAGCCATTCTAACTGGGGTGAGATGATATCTCATTGTGGTTTCGATTTGTATGTAACCACATGATTAGTGAAACTGACAATTTTTTTTATATGCTTTTTGGCCATTTGTATTTCTTTTGAGAAATGTTTGTTGAGATGCCATGCCCTTTTTAAAATTGGATTTTGTTGTCATTGTTGTTGTTGCTTGTATATTCTGGATGTTAATCCCTTATCAGATGATTAGTTTACAGATATTTCCACTAATTCTGAGGTTGCCTCTTCACTCTGTTGAGTGTTTCCCTTGCCCTACAGAAGCTTTTTAGTTTGATAAAATCCCATTTGTCTATTTTTGCTTTCTTTTGCCTGTGCATTTAAAGCCGTATCCATAAAAACTTTGCCCAGACCAATGTGCTAAAGCATTTCCCCTATGTTTTCTTCTACTGGTTTTATAGTTTCGGGTCTTAGATTTATGTCTTTAATCCATTTTGAGTTGATTTTTGTTTATGGTGAGAGATAGGGGCACTTAGAATTTTTTATACCTATTGTGAAAACTATTTTAGACTCAGTTACAAATAGATTTTAAAAATTGTGTCATTAATGTGTGTGCCTTAAAAGGAAAATAAATTTGTTCAAGTTATTCTGAAACTAGAGTCTGACTCTTGTGCATCATTTCTCAACTGAGTTGAGTTTTGTTTTTGTTTCTGTTTTTTTACACAATATTGGCCTCCATGCCCTTAAGAGTATTGGTAATGCTCTACTCTCTCTAGGAATTTCTTCCAAGCTGCTAAAACCCATTCTGCAAGTATTTATTGATGCTATCACTTTACTATTTGACTAACCTCAGAGTTTATTTTTTCTGAATTGAAATATATCTCTGCTAGTTAAGCAACTTTTCTTCAAAGTTACCAAAATATAAACCAAAATGTTAATAGTGGTTTTCTCCAGTGGTGGTTGGAAGTGGTTCTTGTTTTCTTCTTTATAACTGTCTGCTTTCCAAAATTTCGAAACACACATAGACACACGTGTACACATGCATGTACACATGCACACAATTAAAACACGGCCATGCTTCAACTTGCTTCACATCTTATCTTCTGCAGTCTTATCATTTGGGGAATTCAGAAGTATAATTCATTATTCTCCTTGGTGGTCATGCTTGCTTGCCTTGAATCTAGAAAGTCCCATCAGTCAGCCCCTGGTGGGACCAGGTTCTCTGCTGACCTCCAGTGGCCTTAGGCTGTATGGCACTAAGCAAGAGGCATTCATATGCTTGCTGGTCAGTGCAGAACAGACCCACACTTGCGTTTTTAGGAAAGTACTTTGTAATTGTCCTTGATTGGGTAGCACATGCACCCATATACCTGAGTTACTCTTACCTGTCTTCCAGTGCAACTCGAACCTTACTTATTGGAAATTGAGAAGCTTTTTATAGGAACTATATATAAATATCATAATAAGAACAAGAAAATACGAAGTGAAGAATTTATGTGCATAGAGCAGAATTTGGATGAGCAATTAAGCCTGAGTTCTGAGTGAACTTCTAGGCTTTGCTTATTAGTTTTCTGTTGAGGTATTTTGTTTTGTTTTTGGGGGATGTTTGTCTTTTTGGGGTTTTTTTGTTTTGAGGGGTGCAGTTTGGGAATGGGAAGAGGTACATAGGCAGCAGTGGTCCTTCTCCTGGAAACAGAAGAACACTAAGACTTTCCTGTTGAAATGATCTGCCTCTTTGTATTTTCTGCCATGGATAACCATTGCAGGGAGAGACGTTGCTGAAATGAGTATGAGGCAATTTCCCCATTTGGAACCCTGCTGGGTATTAGTGAGGCAGGCAGGCAGGACCCATCAAGGAAAAGTAAGTGACCATTGGAGCAAAAGTACATGCTAATTTTCCAATCAGTGAGCGCTGTTAACCTTCTGGGATTTATAATTCCTCTGACATCCATTTTAACGTTTGATCTATCCAGTTAATTTTAAAAACCCATTTATTATACCCCTTAAGTCATTTTTTGTTATATTGTCAAAGTGTCACATTCTAATTATCTTAAAATCACTTTTGGCCAAAGCTTGTAAAAAAAAAAAAAAAAAAAGCATTATGTCTGAGATTATTGATCAATGTAATTTTACGGTTTTTGCTTCTTAATAATTAAACGCCACTGCATTATGCAGCATACCTGCTGCCAGGATATTGTTTGAGAATGAAGCAAATGAATATCTAATCCCCTAATAGTTTTCAAATATTTTAAATCTTTTTCTCTCTATAACCAGAATTTTAAAGCAACCTAAAGATTGTAATGTTTGTTAATAGACTTTTGTGATTTTTGCCACAACTATTACAGCAGCTTCCTTACTAGTCTCCCTGGTTCTCTACTACTGCCAGGTGAATTTTTTGAAAGCCCAGCTCTACAGCTCAGTGGCTGCTTATCACAAACAGGATAAAATTCAAACTCCATCAGCTTAGTGCTTAAGACCCTCTAGAGTCCGTCTCTAACCTTATTTATTCTACTGCTGGTTTATGCATACTTGCTGTTAGCATACTACTTTCTCATTGTGCCCACTAATTCATCAAGTTTAGAAAGTTGAAAGCATTGTATTGTCTCCTGTAGTGCATCTTGCTGTCCATTTTCATACTGATACTTAGGACACAGATGGAAAATATATGTTTTCTATTAGACTAGTTTCTTTGCTTCTGAGTCCATCTCATATCCTCTCTGCCAGATCCTTTGGGTATTAAAAAGTCTTAGGGTATTAAAAAAGATTCCTTGATTTCTTGTTGACAAAGTAGGCACCAGCTAGGCTAGTTTACCTTTATTAACATTGAATATTGGACCTAAATGAAACCTACTAGGAACATTTTACTTTCACAGGGTTTCATATTATTGAATTTTAGTTTAAAACATTTTTATTATTATTGATTTTTTGCCAGTATGAAAGACAAAATGTTATCTGGGAGTTTTAATTTGTAACTTTCTGATTACAACTGAACACATGTAATAGTTTATTGGCAATCTGTGTTTCTTTCATAAACTGATAGCTTTAACTCACTTATCTTTTTGGTAGGCTTTTTTTAGTTCATTCTTTTTATATTCTGAATATTAATCAGTTGTCTGTAGTACATGTCACAAGTACCTTTCTTCCTGTCTGTCTTAAAAATTCATGTTTTTCTTTTAATGTCTAGATGCTTCCTAGTCTTTGTGGCTTCAAAATCTGGCAAATGTCTTGGCTGCATGTGGTCTTGATACAGGGTTGCAGGTCCTTTCCAAAGTAGACGTTGTCTCCTAAGTACCAGGAGGCCATAGGAGATTTTTCATCTTTGTGACCCAACTCCCCAGGTTTGTATATCACCCCAGCACTCAGCAGATGTCCTCTGGAGACATTTCTCTTGCCTATGCAGGTATAATTCTCAGCCCTAAATCTGCAACTGCAGACTTAATTTCCAAAACAAATTACACAGGAAACCTATAGGAAAGAAAATGGCTAGTGATCTTTGCTTACCTTAGGAATGGTTCTTCCCTTCCTGGAATGTCAGTTCCTTTAGTCTTTATTGTTTTCATGATTTCTGATATCTTAAAAATATGATAAAGTTTTTTCTAGTTGTTGCAGTAGGACCAACACATTTTTGCTACCCACTACACCCTGCTTGAAAATGGAAATCCATTTGTAGATTCCCTTTTGGATTTTCTGTGAACTCAATAAAAACATCTGCAAATAATGACATTTCTTCCTTTACAGTCTTTTTTTATTATTATTATTTTGACCAAGAACTCCAAATCAGTGTTATATAGAAGTGATAGCAGGCATCTTTTTTCTTTTTTGATCTCAGCATGAAAGCTTTTAGTATATCACCATTCAGTTGTTTGGTATATTAGCTTTTAGTATGTCAGCAGTCAGTTCTTTATTTAAATATCCTTTTTTTCAATTAAGAAGTTCTCTTCCTAGTTTGCTAAGAGTGTTTAAGCATGAATGGATATAGATTTTTATCAAATGTTTTTCTGCTTTTGAGAGATAACAAAATTTGTCTCTTTCATTCTGTCAGTGTTGTGATGTACATTAGTTGGTTTTCAAATATTTAAACTGAAGTGCTAGACTAAATCCAGCTTTATTGTGATGTATTATCCTTTGTATGTAGTGCTAAGTTTGTTAATATTTCTATTCAAGTTTTGCATCCATATTCTTGAGTAAGATTAACAAATACTTTTTTTTTCTCATAATTTTCTTGTCAGGATTCCCATGAAGATTACGTTGACCTCAAAAACTAGTTGGGAAGTGTTCCCTGTTTTTGTATTTTCTGGAATAGTTTGTGTAAAATTGCCATTATTGGCTTCCTTAAATGTTTGATAGAATTTACTGGTGAAGATGTGTGGGAATGGAGTTTTCTTAGTGGAAAGGCTTTGAATTAGATTTGGGTGCTTTAATAATTGTAGGATTCTTTTTTGAGATGGGGTCTTGCTATGTTTCCCAGTCTAGTCTTGAACTCCTGGGCTCAAGCAAACCTCCTGCCTCAATCTTATCATAGCCAGGGCTATGGGCATGTGTCACGGTACCTGGCAATAATTTTAGGACCATTTATATCTTCTAGTTCTTCTAGTGTCAGTTTTGATTAGTTACATTTTCATGGGAATTATGTGAATCATCAAACTTATTGGAATTAACTTACTGATAATAGCTATCAGTGGAAGGAGCTTAGAAGTATATTTTTTGAAAGAGAACAACATGAGGTCATACCAGTACTTCCAATTCAAATTATAGGGTTTTTACTTAATTACTCAGTTTTATATATTTTTTCCTTATGCTAAAAATCTTGATTCTTAATGGCATTAGCATGATTACTCATGCACTTTATCTGTAATATATGTGTATGTATTTAATTTCAAAATAACAATGCCAGTATTAAATTTTTTTTAAATTTAATTTTGTTTTAATGTTAAACATCTCCATGGTTCCAAAGTCAAAACTATAAAACCAAAGTATAGTCAGGGAATTCATCCCTGACCTCTCCATTTTCTCTCATTGGTGTTTTTTTTTGTGGGTAGAGGAGAGACAACTATATAAGCAAGCATATATAGACATGTAAATATGTGTGCATGTATATACATACGTATTTATATTTCTTCCCCAAGTTTCTTCTCCCTATTTCTTATACAGAATATTTGACCTGTACACACTCTTCTGCACCTGGCTTTTTTTTTTTTTTTTTAACTTATCTTGAAGATTGCTCCTTAGCAGCAAACAGAGATCTTTTTTATTTCTTTATATTACAGCCTAGTACTTCATTATATGGGTACCATACTTTATTCAGCCAGTCTCCTATTGATGGACATTTGGAGAAATAGTAACTTTTTTTGTTGTTGTTGTTGTTGTTGTTGTTGTTGTTGTTGAGTCAGGGTTTCACTGTGTCACCCAGTCTGGAGTGCACTGGCACGATTTTGGTTCACTGCAACCTCCTCCTCCCAGGTTCAGGAGATTCTCGTGCCTCAGCCACTGGATAGCTGGGATTACAGGCGTGCACCACCATGCCTGGTTAATTTTTGTATTTTTAGTAGAGACAAGGTCTTGCCATGTTGGCCAGGCTGGTCTCAAACTCCTGACCTCAAGTGATCCACCTGCCTCAGCCTCCCAAAGTGCTGGGATTACAGGCATGAGCCCCTGGGCCTGGCCAAAATAGTAACTTTTAAAAAGGCATTTTCCATTCTCAAGACTACAACACTGTAGTGTAGGCCATTAGAACTATTTGATCTAATTTTTTAAAACTTTTTGTTTATACATCATGCAAAAATTCATTTTATGGCTAGGCACAGTGGCTCACAACTGTAATCCCAGCTTTGGGAGGCTGAGGCGTGAGGATTGCTTGAGGTCAGGAGTTCAAGACTGACCTGGGCAACATAGTGAGACCTCATCTCTACAAAAAATAATTAAAAATTAAAAAAATTTAAGAAGATTAGCCAGGCATGGTGGCACACACCTGTTGTCCCAGCTACTCTGGAGGCTGAAGTGGGAGTATTCTTAAGTATAGGAAATTAAGGCCACGGTGAGCTGTGATCGTGCCACTGTACTCCAGCCTGGGTGACAGAGCAAGACCCTGTCTTCAAAAAAAAAAGAAATCGAAGTTTCTTATTTTTTTTTATGATTTCTCAGGTTATTTATCATTGTAAATAGGATAAGCTCAAGTCTTTGTGGCTTTTGCTTTATTACAGGTGTCTTTATTTTATTTAAAAGACTTCTGCTTGTTTATGGTACCACTCTCTCATTTCTCAATTTGTAGTACCAATTTAATCTCATTAAATCCTTGCTCAGGTACTAGGACCCATCATCTTTATAGCACCCTAAAGATATAGTCTCTCCTTGTAATTTATCAGGTTGAAAAGGGACATATAGTTGATATGTATCTATTATTCATCTGCTTCAAGGAAGTACCAACTCCTAAAGCAGACAGATTATTTTCTATGTTAATTATGTATAAATTAAAATGTCTTCAGATTTCTGTGATTTGATGAATAAAGCATTCTTCTCAATCTCAGTATGACCAGTTGTTCCTGTTGTTTATTCATATTTGTCTTCTGTTTAAAGCATTTTAGTAATCAATCATGATTTCTACTTTATAAATCCACATGGAATTTGCCAAAGTGCTATATAATCTTAGTTACTTAGTTTGCCAAAGTGTTATATAATCTTTTCTCCAGCCCCCCTTCTGAGAGCTCATATTCCATTTTAACCTCTAATATATTTTTAGTATTTTTGATTGCCTGTGCTAGAGAGAATAAAGTACCTTCTGAGAGCTCATATTCCATTTTAACCTCTAATATATTTTTAGTATTTTTGATTGCCTATGCTAGAGAGAATAAAGTACAACCTCGACTGAACACAATATTGCAAGTACTTTTGCCTCTTCCTGGACCATGCAAAGACTTTAGAATATTTAGCATAACTTACCTTCTGCTTACCTCCCCTCCCCAGCTTATATGCTGCTGTCAGGTATTTTAATGTCTGTCGAACCCCATAAGGCATTATTGCAGTTTTTTATAGTCATTATTAATGTGCCATGCTTACTGTGGCATCTGTTGTATTATTTAATTTGATGCTTAAGACAATCTTATGTGGTAGAAATGATTATCCTTATATAATAGATGAGAACTAAGGCATGGAGAGTTTATGCAGTTTACCAGTTCACATGGCCAGTAAGTCGCAAATTAGGATTTAAACCCAGTCCAGAACCTGGTCTCTTAAATAATGTAAACTCAAGTCCTGATTATTATTATTTTTTTCTCTCTCACTGAAAAAGAACGACTTGAACCAAAAAGTTCTCACTAAGCAATTGTAAGATTTTTGACCATTAGGCAAACGGGCTCACCCTGACTACATATGAGGGTAAATAATTTTTTTTCATTCTTTTAGCTGACATAGCCCAGAGATACAGGATAAGCAAATACCCAACCCTCAAATTGTTTCGTAATGGGATGATGATGAAGAGAGAATACAGGGGTCAGCGATCAGTGAAAGCATTGGCAGATTACATCAGGCAACAAAAAAGTGACCCCATTCAAGAAATTCGGGACTTAGCAGAAATCACCACTCTTGATGTAAGTTGTAACTTTTGCTAGATTAAATAAACATTCCCTGATTAATTACACAAATTCTAATGCAAACAAAAAATCTGGACATTCTCCTATAGTCTATTGCAGTGGATTTGACATACGTATACTTAATGAGTTGAATTTTTTTGAATTAATCTCAAGGGAAATGCTTATGTTATACTGAACTTCTGGATAAAAGATATAGCATACAGTAAAGCTGTACTAATTTGAATTAATTGAGCACAAAGGAAAGCCTCAATTATAAAGAAATGGAAGTTAAAGTCAAGTATATACAACCAGAGTTTCTGTATTTTTCTTGTGGAGCGCTTCAGGGTGTCTGTTCTAATTACTCTTGTATGAGCTCTTTTTATGAGTTTTAATGTCCTCTTAAATAGCCTCTTTTAATAATAAGTTTAGCACACCCCTTTCTTTGTACACTAGGTAGTGTTTTAAAGTAACAAACAACAAAAGCAAAAACAATTGAGTTTGGGCTTTATCACAATCACCAATCATTACTGTCAGGTTTGAGATTTGATTTTACCATACTTGCAAGCTAAGCTAACCAATGACCATTTCATGGATTCTTTTAGAAGACACAAGACTGCTGGGTCAGAGACAAAGGACTTTATTGCTCACATCACAGCAAGTAGTGTGAGCATGTTTGCATTTGTTTCCTTGCCCTCCAAATCCTATGGAGGTAATACAGAGGGCTCCCCAGATGGATACCTGCACATGCAGTGGGTTATGTCACAGGAGAGGGACACTGGGCTTGGGGAACTCACTATTTCAGAGCAAGCAGTAACCCTGCTGTTTGTCCTGGCTAGAGGCATTACCTCATATTTCATTGTTGCTCGCTACAAGCACAACTCTGAGAAATGGCCTGGATAAAGAATAGTCAGGGTCTCGCATTTTTTGGTGTACCCAGTAAGATGGGTAGGAGTGGGAGAGAGCCATGGAGGAGTCTCTCCAACAGTCCCAAGTTATGATTGATATATTGTTTTAACACATTTTAGAATTAGTCCCCTTACTTAAGATTGTCACTGATCAAATAGTTATCTATTTCTTAAAAATTTTGAATGCTAGAAGGAAATGTTTATGATTATATTTATTATAGTTAAGATTGTTTTCAACCCAATGTAATCTTCAATAGTTTTGGACTAGGTGTTAAAAACTAAATATGCATTTATAGTCATACTTCATTTGAACAATAACTGGACTTGTTTAGGTACTAAGATAAGGGGTAAATGAAATAACATGTTTATAAAACTGTATGTTTGCAAAATAATTACATACTTTATTTTACAGCGCAGCAAAAGAAATATCATTGGATATTTTGAACAAAAGGACTCGGACAACTATAGAGTTTTTGAACGAGTAGCGAATATTTTGCATGATGACTGTGCCTTTCTTTCTGCATTTGGGTAAGTATCTTATTTAAAAGTGTGTTAGTGGGTTGGTTGGCTGCCATGTTAAATTCCTGTTGTATTTGGTCATTTTCTGAAGATGATCTCTCCAAAAATGATCTCAATCCTTTTAAAATCACTAAACAGTCTTTATACCTGTCTCTGAATTCTTTTTAAGGTTTTAAAAGTCTGTTTTTATTTCTGTAGTGTTATCTATTTCAGAATGTGGGCAAGAGGGAAAAAATGGACAAGTTAACAATTAACTAATTCATGCTTTTATTCAACTCATTTACTAACTCTTACCCTATGTCAGACAAAATGCTAATCTGTGGGGTTACCACAGTGAAACAACACACTGTCTTTCTTGTTAAGAAGCATGAGTTTTATCGTCTTCATTCATCTCCATCTCTCCACCACCTTTTCTTATAGATCTTCCCTGTCTCAGAGGAACAATTCTTTCTAAGGCTAACCTCTTCACTGGTGTCCTTGTAACTGGTGTCCTTTCAAACTCCTCTGGGGCTTTGATCCATCAGTTGTTCCTGCTTGTGTTTTCAACCTGACCCTTTTCAAGAACTGCTTTCCTTTTCTGAAAACATGCTTCTTTCTTTCCTGACCTGCCTCTTCTCTTAAGCGATAATTTCACCTTTTTATTTTTATTTTTTTCAAAGATTAGTTTATGCCTGGCTACCTTGATTTTCTTAAATTCTAACCAGTAAAAAACTTAACCTTTTGGAAGCTTTCACCTCCATTGCTCTAATGAAACTTGTCTCTACACAGTCACAAAATGACTTCTTAATTACCAAATCGAGTGGCCTTTTAAACATCTTACACCTTTTCAATTCCTCTGAAGGGTGTGATGTTCAACTACCTTTTTCTTTTTTTGCTGTGTCAACACTTACATTGAATCCCCCTGGTTTGCTCCCTACCTTTCTGAATTCTGTGACTTTATCTCCTTTTTTTTTTCTTTTTCTCAAGATGGAATCATTTTTGTGGTTCTGTTCTTGCCCTCTCTCCTCATTGGAGGTTATCTCAACCATCCTTTGACTTCCATGCAGTATTATTTCTCTTTTCATTGGCTCAAGACTGTTAGGCTCAACTGTAGTAGCTATCTTGAATGGAGCCTGGATGTCTGGCACAATATATCCTCTCCACTTTTTTACCTTTATTGTTTGTCCTTGCTTTAATGCTTTTGTAAGATTTTGTTTGTATGTTTTATTGTGCGCATTATCAGTTTTTTGTTTTTTGTTTTTTAAGCAATTGAGGTCTCACCATGTTGCCCAGGATGGTCTTGAACTCCTGGCCTCAAATGATACTCCCACCTCTGCCTCCAAAAGTGCCGGGATTATAGGCATGAGCCACTGTGCCCAATCCATATTCATTAAATGCTGCAAGCACAGTTCTGCAGCAGAGCCTGTATCTGGAAGTGCTTCTCCCAGATGTCATCTCATCAGAATAGCCTGATAACTTTATATAAAGTAGCACTACCGTTATTTAATTTGTCATTCTTTACTTATTCCACTTATTTTCTTCATAGTATTTTTTTGTAACCACCAAAGATAAATATATCTACTTGTTAGTCTGTCTCTACTCACCAAAATGTAAACTCCATGAGAGGGAGAGTTTTGATAGTTTTGTTCACTCCCGTTTATCTAATGCCAAGACCATAGCTGGTACAAAGGAAGCACATAGTAAATAGTTATTGAATTAATTAATTAATGGAACACATTTTTTTTCTGTTCCCACTGTTATCAATCTAGGTTAGCACCCCTTGCCTCTATCTCCTGGACTACTCTAGTTAGAAACTAGAGATAAATCAGTGTTCAATTAATCTAAAAATTGATTACAAAAATAATTTGTTGTAGTACTCTACAAATGTTTATTAAGCAAATTCTATGTGCCAGATACTGTACTAGGTTCAGGAAACAACAATAGACAAATAAACAAAAAATTACTTATTTATGGAACTATATTTTAGTGATGTGGGTTATTTCATTTTTGTTTTTTTTTTTAATTAGTCCATGTGACCAAACCAATGACCTTGATCCCTAGTTGCCAGAAAACAGTCTGGGGTCAAAAACAACCTTTTAGTGCTAAAACTCCCAATCTAAACTTATACAAAACACAAAAACAACTAACTAAAATTTTCCTGTAAAAAGTCTGCCTCATATTAAAAGTTTTCTTTAAATGTATGCTTTTCTTTGTATTACATAGTCTTATAATAGGGAAGATGATGGATAAGTATATATTTCAAAGTCTAATTCCTACATTGCAAAATTCTGACATTCAGGTTTATTACTATTTCTCCCTTCCTATAGGGATGTTTCAAAACCAGAAAGATATAGTGGAGACAACATAATCTACAAACCACCAGGGGTAAGTTGCTATTTCTTAATGTTGTATGATAAGATATAATTTAAATACATGCATAAGATGTAGTTTTATATGTGTTAATGTTCATAGAATAATAGAACTTTAGAATTGAAAGGAAGTTTGAAGCATCATCTTGTGCTGATCTAAACCCTTCAAAATGAAGATGGGACCACAGAAGCCTAAAGTCACACAGGCATTAGAGTAGCAGAGCTGGCATTAGGGATCCCCTGACTCTCAGGCCTTTTCTGTCTCTCTGGCATTCAGTCTGGGAGCCAGATTTTTAAAATGCTCCAGTTGTCCATGATTGTCACTTCTACCCATATTGTACTAGCCAAACTCCCAAATCTTCTGGGGTATAAATTTACTCGGTACCTGCCAGATAATAAGGAGCAGCTAGGTTGTTTTTAACCTGTGGGGTAAGAAGTTTTAAGTAGCTGCTTAGGCCCTACCAGGTGATGGTAGCCATAACTAAGAGGCAAAAATTGTAGCACGTGTTATCCCAAATTCACCAAAGGTCTGCCATTGCAATTTTTTTTACATACAAAAAAAAAATGAAATTTATGGATATTTTTTCAATTTATAGTTTTCATTTTAATGTTGTTTACAGTGTTTTGACACTGGGATTTTTAATTTTTATGCAGTCAGATAAATGAATTTCTTGCTTAGAAAGTTCATATTCTATTTTGAATTCACATAGGTGTTTGCTTATATTTTTTGCAAGTGCATTTCTTTGAGTAGCTTACTTAGTATCATCATCTCTAGATTATCAGAATCCAGTACCTATCTCTCAGTGGTAGTGTGGTTGTTCACAGCATGGGCTCTGGTGGTATCAGACTGGGTTTGAATATCAAATGTGCCACCTTCTTAGTATGTTACTCTGGGAAAGTGTCTTCACTTCCCCGTGCTTCAGTTTCTTAATTAGTAAAAACGGGATGATAAAAACAGTACTTGCTTTATTGGGATGTTGGGAGGATTAAATGAATCAACACATATAAAATGTTCACAACCATGCCTAGACACAGTAAGTTTATTGATTAATATTAGCTATTATTTTTATCGTCATTTTAGAGATTTCATAGATAATTGATTTTGAGTTAATGTGGAAACAGATATGTAGGTAATAAAAGAAATAGTCTTGCCTTACATCCATATAGCATCTTGTATTTTTCAAGGCCTTTTCACTATCCATATTTTCTTCTAAAAGAAGAAATTTCTAAAATTTTCAGCTCTTAGGAATAGCTAAATTAATTCATTTGGAGAATTCTTTTCACAATGGCTTCCTGCCTTTGGTGAAGATACTGATAAAGAGTTAATTGACCTAAATCCAAGAAAAAGCAATAGGCTTGGGTGTCACAGGTTAGATTATTAGCTCCCTGGTAATCACAGAATTATCTGCTTTTTACCACCCGTGGCCCTCTTTCTTGGAAGTTCCATGATTTATGTTTCTTTTGTATCACCAGTAGATTTTCTGGGTTCATGGATGGATATAAGAATGTACTTTTTAGCCTGGGCAACATAACAAGACCCCATCTCTGCATAAAATAAAATAATTAGCTTGGCGTGGTGGCATGCACCTGTAGTCCCAGCCACTCTGGAGGCTGAGGTAGGAGAATTGCTTGAGCCCAGGAGGTCAAGGCTGCAGTGAGCCATGATCCTGTCACTGTACTCCAGCCTGGGTGGCAGAGTGAGACCTTGCTTTAAAAAAAATAAAGAAAAAAAAATGAGAATATACTTTTGCCAGCACAGGTTAGATTTAATTTTTTTTTTTCTGTTTTGTAATAGCATTCTGCTCCGGATATGGTGTACTTGGGAGCTATGACAAATTTTGATGTGACTTACAATTGGATTCAAGATAAATGTGTTCCTCTTGTCCGAGAAATAACATTTGAAAATGGAGAGGTATGGGCTTTCTACTGTGTATTGTTACTTTAAATTTCAAATGTCTGAAACCACAAGCTTCCTCCACCTGTCTTACTATATTAACAGAGTTATCAGTTGTAAGAATCATATAGTAAACATAACTATATCATAGCTGTTTCTGTAATATAAACCAGTGGTTCTTCACCTTTGTTATCCCAGAACCCCTCTGTTACATTTCCAGTAATAGTAGTAGTTCACTACAGCCTTGAAAATGAGTTTGAAAATGCCTTTCAGGTGATTCTGATACCCATCTGTTGGTTGAGGATCCCTGTTTAGGTGGATGTCCTTTAGAACAAGGGTCCCCATCCCCTGGGCTGCAGACCTGTATCAGTCCATGGCCTGCTAGGAAGAGGGCTGCCCAGGGAGGGAGCATTATGGCCTGAGCTCTGCCTCTTGTCAGATCAGTGGCAGCATTAGATTCTCATACGAATGTGAACCCTGTTGTGAACTGTGCATGTGAGGGATCTAGGTTACATTCTCCTTATGAGAATCTAACTAATGCCTGATGATCTGAGGTGGAACAGTTTCATCCCGAAATCATATCCCCCACCCTGATCAGTGGAAAAATTGTCTTCCATGAAACCGGTCCCGGGTGCCAAAAAGGTTGGGGACTGCTGCTTTAGGAGCAATGCTTTGCAGATTTTAGTTACAATTATTTCTATACAATGAATAATCCTTTGCCACTAAAAGATTTTTCTGTTTTTTGTAAAGCAGTTAATGTTGTCTTTTCCATTATAAATAATGAAAGCAGTTAGCAGTGATATGTAACTGACCTCAGTCATCCCATGCATCTGAAATCAAGCCCATCAAAATTCTTACAACTCCCACCAAAACAAAACTTAAAAACCTAAGAGGCTGGAGGAACAAGTACAAAGAGTTATGTCTGTAAGGACCTCTCTCCTTTCTTTACTTTATGTAAGACATATCTTTCATTCCAGGTCTTTTGTTTTTAAAACCAATGGCCTAAGAATACAAGTTTTTAAAAACTTTGTATTAGGTACAGTTTTTAAAAACTTTGTGTATGCATATACACTTCAAAGAATTGTAAGTGTATAAATCACAGTTTAAATATCTGGTCCCCCAAAATTATCACAGAGTAAACATACCCATATAATCACTACTTAGAGTGGTATGGACCAAATATTTGTGTGTCCTAATATTCATATGTTGAAATCCTAATCCCCAATGTGATAGTATTAGGGAATGAATCCTCCATTCATGAGATGGAGTCCTCATGAATGGGATTAGTGACCTCATAAAAGAGACCTCAGAGAGTTACGTAGCTCTCTTTCTGCCATGTGAGGATACAATGAGAAGTAGGCAGTCTGCAACCTAGAAGACAGCTCTCACTAGAACTGACCATGCTGGCACCCTGATTTTGGATTTCCAGCCTCCAGAATGATGAGAAATGAATTTCTGTTAATTTGTAAGCCACCCAGTTTATGGTACTTTAATATAGCAGCCCAAACTAAGAGAGAGGGTGGACAATTTTTTTCAACAAAGGGTCAGATAGTAAGTATGTTAGCCTTTGCAGTTCATATAATCTCTGTGGCAGCTACTCAGCTTTGCAGCTGTAGCACAAAAGTAACCTTAGACAATATGTAAACAAATGAGTGTGGCTGTGTTTCAATAAAGCTCTATTTCTGGACAAATAATTTTCACATGCCATGAAATATTAAATTTTTTTCCCAATTATTAAAAAATGTAAAGACCAGGGCCTTGTGCCATGGCTCACGCCTGTAATCCCAACACTTTGGGAGGCCGAGGTGGGTGGGTCATCTGAGGTCGGGAGTTCGAGACCATCCTGGCTAACTAACATGGTAAAACCCCCGTCTCTACTAAAAATGCAAAATTAGCCAGGCATGGTGGCAGGTGCCTGTAATCCCAGCTACTCGGGAGGCTGAGGCAGGAAAATCGCTTGAATCCAAGAGGCAGAGGTTGCAGTGAGCCAGGATCCACCACTGCACTCCAGCCTGGGTGACAGAGTGAGACCCCGTCCCCCAAAAAAAGAAAAAAAAAACCCAAAAAACAACTAAAGACCAATTTTAGCTTGTGGACCTAACAGAATCAGGCAGCAAGTCAGATTTGACCCATGGCTATAATTTACCAATCCCTGAGCTAAGTCAAGAAATAAAGTATTTCCAAACCCCTTGTCTTCCTTCTCAGTCATTACCCCCATTTACTATCTTCATAATCACCATACTTATTTTGAATAGGACTATAGGAAGTTTTTCCTGTTTTTGAACCTAAAATGGAATCATGTCTTTTGTGTCTGGCTTCTTTCACTCAACTTTATATTTATGGAGTTCATTCATATTGCATGAAGCTGTAGTTCATTCATTTTCATGCTGAATATAATTCCCTATATAAATATAACACAATGTATCCATTCTACTATTGGTGGACATTTAGACTGCTTCCAGATTTTGACTACTGTGAATAATGCTGCTATGAACATTCTTATCTATGTCTTCGGTGAATATATGCACAGATTTCTACTGGATATATATACCTATGAATAGAATCGCCGAGTCATAGGGCATATATACATTCAATTTTAGTGGATACCAGTTTTTCCAAAGTGGTTTTAGCAGTTTACATTCCTACCAGTAGTATATCAAAGTTCACATTGCTCCACGTCCTTACCCACATTTGATACCAGCTATTTACATTTTTAATCTATTTTGGTGTATGTGTAGTAGAGTCTCATTGTGGTTTTAATTTATATTTCCCTGATGATCAGTGGGATTGAGCACTATCAGTTGCCTTTTCCGGAAAGACAGATGGTCCTAGAAGAAAAGCAGCTTCAAATGCCATGCTTGATGTTCTGGGTTTCCTTCTATTCCAGTCTTGGCCCATAATTCTTTCTTGTTTTTTTTTTTTTACTCTTGGATGCTTTCAAAAAGTGTTTTATTATTATTATTATTACTCTGGTTTTTCTAATTTTCCCAGTAGTAAGATTAGTCCAGATTACATCCATTATTACTCCAGAATGCAATTTTTAGCACTATAGCTTAACCTGATTGTAATACAACAAAACCTGGAGTTCTTAAGAAAGAGTATAATTTCAGATTTGATGCCTTCTGTTACTAAGGTGTATGTATATTGTTAAATGCTTTAAGATTTGGAGATAATATATGTGAATTCTCCAAGATTCCCTGAAACTCTCCCTGAATCTTTCCAGAGGCTTCCAGCTCTTAGATCTTATTATCTCTTTCTCCCTTTCTTGGGGAAGAGAGAGCAACACTTCATTTTTGGGACTGGCCATTGTAAGCAAACCAGAATGCACTTTGCCCCCTCTTCATCTTGAGAATGCATTCTTGGGGTATTTTTGATCTGTGTCCATTGGCATTTCCAACACTTAGACTGGGATATATAAGGCAAAAAGAAAACCCAAGGAACTGAGTACCATTTCTTGGATCCGTAAGTCCTTAGCCAGTCTGCTTTCTTTTATTTGCTTCTCAGGGCCTTATGTTTGTTTATATAATGTCCAGGATTTTTAGCTGAACTTCCTGGGAGAAATAGAGAAAAGTGTCTATTTCATCTTTCTGGAAGCAGAAGTCTATGCCAACAGCATTTAAAAACTCTAAAAGATTTTTTTTACCTGATTTAAATGTTGCCTTTGCATTTTAGTACATAAAAATAAGTTCGTATTTTTATGTCAGCATGGTACATTTTTGGTGTACCTTTTCCACCATAAAATAATATTTAATTCTTATTAAGCTTGTAGCAATTTCAAATCAAATGTATGAATGTTTGTATGAGATTCTCTGGGTGTGTCTGCTTGGACAGATCATTGCAAACCTAAATCATCTTACATTGGCTCTTTACTGAGTGTTTCATAGAAAGAGGATTAGTGCTGCCAGGATCCAGTTTAACATGTTAGAATACCCCACTGGGACATCCTACTTGTTTATAATAGCTATTTCTCAAATCAAGGTTCTAAAAATGGCTTCTCATGAAATGTGATTAATATATTTTTAAGCCTGCAAGCTTAAATATCATAAACTTATCAGGCTCTGTTGCACTGGTTATTATCTTAATGCAATGCCATATTTTAAAATATTTTGGAATTTTGAATTATGGAAGACTTTTGAGTGAAAATTCTAACACAAGCCTTTTCTTGGAAAGTCTCTTTTTGGTTTAAAGAATTTGCTTTACCAAGTTTTCTAGTTTCTTTTGTTCCTGAGATTCTTTGATTCTACTTCCTTTTCCCCAGTTTTTTAGAATTTTGGGGAGTATTCCTAATTTGAAAATCTGAAATGCTCCAAAATCCAAAATTTTTTGAGCACCTACATGACACTCTTGGAGCATTTCAGAGTTTTAGATTAGGGATGCTGAAGTGGTAAGAATAATGCAAATATTTCAAAATCCAAAACACTTCTGCTCCCAAGCATTTTGAATAAGAGATACTCAACCTTTACTTCTATATGACAGCTTGGCATTTTAAGGCCATTCTTAATGACCAGAGTATTTTTTTGTTCAGTAATGTTCTGTTGCTTTTTTCAGTGTTATTTTTGAACCTGCTTCTCAAAGTAGTATTTCCCTGGATTCTGAGTAATTCTATTGTTAAGATGCATCTTGAGTCATTGTAGTTGTTTTGTATGTAGTTTTTTGAGGTGGTTTGAATAAATATGCTCAGATTGGGTGTCTTTCTATCATTAATCATGTGTCATTACCCCCCATGACACACTGGATGCTCAGGTACAGGAGTTCAAATGTTTGGACCAAATAGTGGCTTTCAAACCATTTTTCATTGTAAGGCAAAGTAAGAAATTTTCTCTAGTATATACATAATTCTCATTTTTCATTGAATAATACCCTTCTGTGTGCAGTGCACTCAATTTTATATTCTCTTCTTTTCAATACTGGATATATAGATTGGACGTAGCACACATAATCTTGTCTTGCCTCCATCTCTTTCCTGTCATTAATAGCATTTTAAGGTGGATAAGACATTTCACAGAATTCAAAATACTGCTCCTACAATTTGAGTGTTTGGCCACAAGGTGTCAGTGGTGTATCATAGTTTTATAGTACCAGAAGCCTAGAAGAGATTCGGATTTAAGCTCCCTCTGCTTTTTAATGCACATTCATACTTATGTTTTTTTTTTTTAACTTAGAATTTATTAATAGAATAGTTAAGTACAAGCAATTGTAAAGCAGAATGTTTGAAGTCCTTTAAATCAAACTTTAAGAAAATAAACATTTAAAAAATATTTATTTCTTTATATTTGAATTGTTAGTCTTTTCCATTTTGATCTTAAACTTGGTTTTGAAAGAGAGGGTGGATTAGACCCTTTCTGCTTACAGTTTATAAAATGAATGTCCTGGCTTTCTTTTTTTTTCTTTTCTTTTTTTTTTTTTTTTGAGATGGAGTTTCGCTGTTGTCGCTCAGGCTGGAGTGCAATGGTGCGATCTCGGCTCACTGTAACCTCCGCCCCCGAGGTTCAAGGGATTCTCCTGCCTCAGCCTCCCGAGTAGCTGGGATTACAGGCACCCACCACCACGCCCAATTAATTTTTGTAATTTTAGTAGAGACAGGGTTTCACCATGTTGGTCAGGCTGGTCTTGAACTCTGACCTCAGGTGACCCACCCGCCTCAGACTTCCAAAGTGCTGGGATTACAGGTGTGAGCCACCGTGCCCAGCCTGTCCCTGGTTTTCTTACTTCTGTAGGCCTCAGGTATGTTTAGTTGGATTACTTACAATTTTAAAAAAATTTGCATTCACTCATTTAGTCCTCAGAGGCCCAGGAAAATTTAAGAATTTGTCATGACTATTCGCCTGCTCTGGTAGTTCTTGCAGGGGTAGTTTTTAAAACCAGATTTAAAGGTATAGACCTGGAAAATCTTAAACAATGAAACGGTACCTCCCTTCCCCGTGGTTGTTGGCACATCTAATAATTCTTGAGATTTATTATGTTGTAAGCAACCATTTAACCATTTAACCAACCATTAAATCATTTAATCTGTGGGGAAAGATCTGTTTCCTGTAAATCTGGTTGTCTTGATATTCTTCTCCTTAATCTTTTAACATTTGTTTGATAAAGAATATGCTTGTATGGACATAGTAAACTTGGAAGCCTAAGCAGCATAAATTACCACCTATTTAGCAACATTTGTTTATTTATTGACATATGTTGATTGTGAGAAAAAGAGAAATGAAATAAGATTGTCTTCAAGGGGTTTTCAGTGTAATATTTCATATGTACAGATAACGTAACACAAAGTCATGCCCCGTGCCACATGAGGGGCACTGATAAAATGCTCTTGAAGTTTAGAAAAAAGAATTTTTCATTGATAAAATGCTCTTGGAGTTTAGAAAAAAGAATTTTCCTTTGACAGGGATGGGGTGGAATGAGAGATGGCTTTAGAGAAGAGGCATTACGTCCTGAAAAGAAAAGTGCTAAGAGAGAAGTAGAAGTACTAAAGAAAATGGGAAGATAGGAGAAGAAGGTTAGAGAGGAGGGGACTAGGCATTAGTTTTGAGTATTTAAGGTACTTGTTTAGAATTTGAAATGGAGATATTAAGCAGGCAGATGGAAACCTAGGCTTGGATTTTGTACTGGAGCTGGGCTTGTAGACACAGATAAGCAATCAGTTAGAAGTAGTGATCAAAACTGTTGAACTACATGAAGTTGTCAGGCTAGAGCAGAGAAGTCCAAAGACAGTCATTGAGACCAGCATCAGTTAATGGATGGGGGAAGAAAAAATGTGAGTCCAAGAGATAAAAGATGAGGAAGAAAAAAATCAGCTTACTAAAAGATTAATATGATGCCAGGGGGTGGGGAGAGGGGAGATGGGAATCACTACTAATGGGTATGTGGTTTCTTTTTGAAGTGATAAAAAATATTCTGGGGCTGGGCGCAGTGGCTCATGCCTGTAATTCCAGCACTTTAGGAGGCCGAGGGGGACGGATCGTGAGGTCAGGAGATTGAGACCATCCTGGCCAACATGGTGAAACCCCATCTCTACTAAAAATACAAAAAAATTAGCTGGGCATGGTGGTGTGCACCTGTTGTCCCAGCTACTCAAGAGGCTGAGGCAGGAGAATCGTTTGAACACGGGAGGCAGAGGTTCCAGTGAGCCGAGATTGTGCTACTGCACTCCAGCTTGGGCTGCAGAGTGAGACTCTGTCTCAAAAAAAAAAAAAAAAGCTCTGGAATTAGTGGTGATGTTTGCACAACCTTGTGAATATAATTAAAACCACAAAATTGTACACTTAAAAATGATGGGCTGGGTATGTTGCCTCATACCTGTAATTCCAGCACTTTGGGAGGCTGAGGCAGCCAGATTGCTTGAGCCCAGGAGTTTGGGACCAACCTGAGCAACATGGCAAAATCCCATCTCTACAAAAAATAACAAAAATGAGCTGGGCATGGTCATGCATGTTTGTAGTCCTCACTATTTGGGAGGCTGAGGTGAGAGGATTACCTGAGGCTGGGGAGGTCGAGGCTGTACTCCAGCCTGGGCGACAGAGTGAGACCCTGTCTCCAAAAAACAATGGTGAAATTTATGGTATGCTAATTGTATCTCAGTTTTTTAAAAAAATAAATGTAACAAGAGGCTTAATAATTGATCTTATATACAAGTGAAACAGGCTTAAATATGGAGACGAGAACCAGAAGAAAACTTTTAATCCTGTAAAATAGGTCCCAGTTTGTTTTTTAAAAAATAAAGGACATTTGTACTTTCTGGTGAGGTAGATCCTAAATTTATGGAGAGATCCTCAAAAGGATAGTTGATGAAAATAATTTTGCTATGAGACCCTTTCTGGACTTTTTCTGATGACTCAGAACTTAGCATTTGTTGGGGAGAATAAATGATTAAATCTGTCTACCTATCACATTTTATTTAATCATGTCTACCCATTGTATTATTCTCCAATTACAATAAAAATTTTAATAGCACTTTATAATTTTCAAGGTGCTTTTCTGTGTGTATAAATAAAGAGGTATATAAAAATATATAGGGGCAGGTATTTATTAATAATGTTAATTGTATATTGGTTGAGAATTAGTTAAATAATGGAATTTTTGTTTTTTACCCTGGATAAAACACTTCAGCTTTGGGTAAGTTTTATATGTAAGTGTAATGGTTTTTGCAACCTTAGAATATAAAAAAATGCAAAAAATTTTGCAAATCAGATTTATTTATTGCTGATATACTCAGTTTTTCACTGTTACTTGTGAAGACTGAAAATACTAGTCATGTTTACCCTACTCTAAAATTAACACCTTGGTAAAGAACCAGCATAGTTCACCTCTATATGTCATGAGTTCAACAGCCTAACCCTGAAGCCTCATATCCCATACTGGCTAACAGACAGTGGGGGCAGATCAGTTTCTGCAGCAAAGCAGGGCATGTAGGTCCTCTGACTGCCTGGGTACTTGAGGTGGGGAGGGGAGTGAATTCAGTCTTCTGTTCAGGCTAATGTTTATTCACACCACTGGGCCTTTTATTCCCCCCCGGGATATTACAACTATTACATTACATGGGTTGGGTTCAAAATTGTTCCTACCTAGAAAATAGCTACAACTGAATGGAGAAGCCTGATAATTCTCATTGAATGCTTCTCTCTACAGGAATTGACAGAAGAAGGACTGCCTTTTCTCATACTCTTTCACATGAAAGAAGATACAGAAAGTTTAGAAATATTCCAGAATGAAGTAGCTCGGCAATTAATAAGTGAAAAAGGTAGACAGATTAAGGTGTTTATTTTCATCATTTCTTTCTCTTTTTTTTTCCCCCTTTCATCATCTCCCCTCCCATTACTTTCAAATCACATAAATATATTTGGGTTAAAAACTTATTTTAACACATTCAAATGTGACGGTAAGGAGGCATTAGTAGAGAGGTAATATGAAGTAGTGTTTTGTTTGTTTGTTTGTTTTCTAACCATTACTATTTTGGAGAGAAAAATCAAAGTGCATGAAAAGCAGGGTCATGAATGAGCATTAGTTCTGGGCACTTTCCTTCATTGCTTGTCTGACCCCTTTTCCAATGGACATTCCCAGAGATGTTGCTGAGAGAGCTTACACAGTCTGATTAACATTTATTTCTAAATGAAAGAAAGTTGAGTAGTTGTCTGTGGATTTCTCCAAAGCATTTAATGGAATTTGAGGTATCACCAGCTTTTCCTCTGTAGTTAGGGAAGAAAGTCAAACAAAATACACTAAAGGTACTCTATAGAGCTGCCCATTTTAGTCACATACTATCTTGCAGGTTGAATTCGACTAAAAATCAACCAGTATGACTGGAATAGGCTGGAATGAAAATGGTCCCATGAGAATGGCTCATATATCAATTTGAACTTCCTGCCTAGAACCTGATAATCTGCAAAGTAAATGATTGCTCATTTAAGGAAAGTAAAAAATTCATTATGGCCTTCAAATTTGCGCTAAGTCAATATGATTTCTAAAGAAGTTATACTCCATGCCCTAAGAACTAAAAGCCTACCTATTTTAAGTGTTAGATATTTAGGTTTTAGTTTTTCTGATCTATATTACTCTTAAGAATGTTGGGGTGCTTTTTTTTAGTATGTCACTTTTTGTGAGCTTGCAATCTTACGAAAATATTTTCAAGAAAATTTGAATTTACCTCGCAAAATTCTTTTTTCTTAAAGGTACAATAAACTTTTTACATGCCGATTGTGACAAATTTAGACACCCTCTTCTGCACATACAGAAAACTCCAGCAGATTGTCCTGTAATCGCTATTGACAGCTTTAGGCATATGTATGTGTTTGGAGACTTCAAAGATGTATTGTAAGTATTCATTTTGTTTTTTAAAAATTACTGATATGTTTCTCAAAAATGAACTGAAAATAGTTGTTTGAATATTTTAAATAATCCTGTGTTGGAACAGTAAGATTTTGTTAACTGGATGGGAGAGGGTTGGGTGACTGCTGCTTTTTTTCACTGTAGAGTGTGATATAATAATGAACATTATGATATAGCCTTGTAGAAATACCAACATTAAGTGATTAGAATTGATAATAAATGCTTGGATGATTAGTGATTAATGCCTGGGAATCGATCTCTCAAAGAAAATTTTTGTCTTGTGAGAAATTAGCTTTTCATTGAGTTTGGTCTTTACCAAGCACATCGAGAAAAATAGCTTATAACCTTAGGCCAAGGTAAAGGAAATTGGTAATATTGCTGTTCATTCGTGACTGCACATAGCAAGAACATTAGTAGTATTTATGAATCTTGCTATTACTAGGCATTTCTAATGGCATATAGCTATGAACTGTTCCAAGAATAGGTAAGCTTTCTGACTCAATTCTCAGATGTTTATAGTATTAATATATGTACAAGCCTTGTAGCTACTACAGATACTGAATTTTTATCAGCTTTGTGATGTATTAAATACAGTGGTTAAAAATGTAGATGTTTCTTATACGAAAAGTTTAAGCAATACAGGTATTCAAATTAGACATTTTATTTTGAAAATTAATTTAAATGCCATTTTTATCTCAAAAGATTAAATTACACAGTTAGAGGATGATTTGTAGTCCTATGGCAGAATGAATTACCCCACTCAGTTCTAAATATTTCAATGGAGATGTGGTTGTTTGGTAGAAGATTCCCAATCCTAAAATTACCTAGGAAGCCTAGATTTGAGTCCTGCCTTGGGAAAGTCACTTACCTCCTCTGTTCTTGTTTCTTCGTATATAAAAAATGGTTAATGATACCACCAACCTAATGGGATTATTATAAAAACTAATGAGAAATAATGATTATGTTATAAACCATAAAGTAGTAAGAAATCTTAGTTGTTCTTTATCTATGCTCAGAAAGATACCATTCAACCTATCAATTCATTAAATATTTAGCTATCTCTTCTGTATGACAGACATTGTGCTAAGAACCAAGGGTTTTTACTGAGACTGGGTCCCTGCCCTCAAAGAACTCATAACCAAGTGGAGGAAAGGAACAACCAGGTTAACAGGCAATTATGTTTTATTAAGGGATAAGTGCTCTGACAGAGATCAACAGAGTAGTACCTGATCCAGGATTTCTGGCGATATTGATGCCCAAGGTAGGTATAAAGTTTTGTAGAAGTTTATCCCAAGGTGAGAAGGAGATGGGGCTTAGAGAAAGGTGACATTGGCAGGAACCAAGTTCAAGGGCTGTTGGTGAATATAAATGGAAAGGTGAATGCTGAGGGATGAGGTCAAGAGAACTAACACATGAAAGTCTTTACATGCTGTGTTAAGGAATTTTGACTTTATCCTGAAAACCATGAAGAGCCAATGAAAGGTTTTAATCGGGGAGTGACATAATCAGATTGTTTTTGAAAGATTACTCGGCTGCAATTTGGAGAATAGATTAGAGGGGGTCAAAATAAAATCTAGGAGACTGTTCAGTAATCTAGTCAAGAGTTGATTATGAAAGTTAATCTCAATGGACATCAGCAAGATGACAGAAAAGGACTTTGCATGTTCCTCTCCACACGGAAACATCAAGTTGAACATACATCCATGCACAAAAATACCTTCACAAGAGCTAAGGAAACGAGGTCAGAGATAATAGTACCTGAGAGTAGTAAAGAAATGATGCATTGAAGAGGCTAAAAAGGACAGTTTTATGCTACTTGCACCACCCCTCCCCCAACCCCAGGCAGCACAGTATGGAGAGAGATACCCTTCATGTGGGGAAAGGAGAAGGAAGTTAGCACTGAACTTTTCCTCAGACCCTAACACTTGGCTTGTCCTGGTAAAACCCAGTGCCAGAAAGGCTTCTGTGGCCCCAGACTCCAGGCTGGTACCCATGGACCGAGCATTTAGTCCCACCCTGGTGCCAGGCAAGATCTCAAAGCCCTAGGCTGGATTCCAAAGCTGCAGGCCCGAGGCCTGCCCAGCAGACTCAGTCTCTGGACCTATTCCAGCACCAGGCCAAACCCAGTGGCTTCAGGCTCCAGACCAGCTGCCCACAGCCCTGATCATGAGGCTAGCACTCACAGACCCAGGGTTCAGGCTTATCCTAGTAGACTCCAGTGATGGACCAGCCTCCATGGACCCAAGTTCTAGGACCACACTTTTGGATCCAGGTTTCAGACTGGCCCCTGAAGCCCCAGGACCCAGGCTAGACTTTGCAGACCTGACCTCCAGGCCAGCACCTGCACACTCAGCCTCCAGGCCAACACAAGTGGACCCAGGCTCTAGCCAGACTCCTAAGCCCTAGGCTTTCAGCCAGCCTCAGTGGCTTCAGATACCAGGCCAGCAACCATGATCCTACACTCCAGACAAGCTGCCATAGATCATGATTCCACACCTGCCCCAGCACTAGGTCAGCTGCAGGTTCCAAGGACCCAAGATCTAGGTTTGCTCCAGTAGACGGAGAGTCCAAATTCACCCTAGTAGGCCCTGGTTCTAGGCCAGTCTCCATGGACGGAGGCTCCAGGACTACCTCTGCAGACCCAGGCTCCAGGCCAGCCCCTGTGGACTCTTGACCCAGGCCCACTCCCACAGACTCAGCCTATCCCAGTGGACCCAGGCACCAGGCTCATCCCAGTGCCTGGCTGGCCTCTGAAGACTCGGGCTCAAGGCCTACCCCAGTGCCAGGTCAGCTCTAGTGGACCCAGGCTTCAGACCCACCCTCTTAGATGCAGGCCCATTCCACAGAACCAGTCAATAGGTCCACTCCTGTGGACCCAAGTTTCAGGCTTAACTCCATGGACCCAGGCACCAGGCTCGCCCACCTGCTGACCCAGGCACCAGGCCAGCCAGTGTGAAGACTCTTAAGAGCAAGCCAACCTATGGACCATACCAGGCAGCTGGACTAGAATCCCTGAATTGACTGACTAGTGAAGGGCTTTCCCAGACAAAGCCAGTCAAAGACTTAGAATAAGTCTCTACATCTTCAAATGCCCAGACATCAATGTAAGGCAACAAGAAATGAAAAACCAAGGAGACATAAACATAACATCACCAAAAGAGCACAATAATCTCCCAGAAGCTGACCCAAAGAAATGGAGATGTATGAACTGCCTGACAAAGAATTCAAAATAATTGTTTTAAAAAGTAACATCCATGAACTTCAAGAAAATACTGAGAAACAATTCAATGAAATCAGGAAAACAAGTTACCAAAATGAGAAGTTTACCAGAGAGATTGAAATTATATATTTCTTAAAAATTAAACAAATTCTAGAGCTGAAAAACACAATGAATGAAAAGAAAATGTAATAGCATCACCAACAGAATTGAACAATTAGAAGAAAGAATTTAAACCTGAATATACAGGTTATTTGAAAACATACAGTCAAAGAAGAAAAAAAGAATGAAGAAAGTTTATGGAATTAATGGGACAGCACCAAAAGAGTAAATATTCAAGTTATAGGAGTAAATGAAGGAGAAAGGAGAAATAAAGGGGTAGAAAGCTGATTTAAAATAAAAAAAGCTTTGCAAATCTGAGGAAAGGTATAAGTATCTAGGTACAGGAAGGTCAAAGAACTCCAATCAGATTTAGTCCAAAGACTGACTAGTGAAGGGCTTTCCCAGACAAAGCCAGTCACAGACTAGAATAAGTGTCTACATCTTCAAATGCCCAGACATCAATGTAAGGCAACAAGAAATGAAAAACCAAGGAGACATAAACATAACATCACCAAAAGAGCACAATAATCTCCCAGAAGCTGACCCAAAGAAATGGAGATGTATGAACCAACACATAAACTGTTGAAAATCAAGGACAAAGAGAAGATTCTGAAAGCAGCAAGAGAAGATTCTGAAAGCAGCAAGAGAAGAGCAAATAACATATAAAGGAGTTCCAGTACAGCTAGCAGCAGTTTTCTCATCAGAATCCTTATAGACCAGGAGAGAGTGGGATGATATGTTCAAAGTACTTAAGGAAGAAAACTGCCAACCAGCAATATTATATTAATACCTAGCAAAGCTGTCCTTCAGAAATGAAAGAGAGCTAAAGACTTTCCCAGATGAACAAAAGCTGAGGGAGTTCATTACCATCAGACCTGTCTTAAAAAGAATGCTAAAAGGGAGTTCTTCAGGCTGAAAGAAAAGGACAGTAAGTACTAACCATGAAAACATGAAAGTATAAAACTCACTGGTGAAAGTAAGTATACAGTCAAATTCAGAATATTCTAATCCTGTACTGGTGGTATATAAATCACTTATAGCTTTGGTATGAAGGATAAAAGACAGAACTATTAAAATAGTAATAGCTACAATAATTTTAGGGATACACAATATAAAAAGATGTAAATTATGACACCAGAAATTTAAAATGTGAGGAGGGTAGAGTAAAAGTGTAGTTTTTTTTTTATGTGAATAAAGTTTTTATCAGCTTAAAATAGCCTGTTATGAGCATAGGACATAGTGAAGAAATATACAAAATAAAAATTTTAAAAACCCTATTATAATTATATTTTATGTAAATCTCATGGTAACCACAAAGCAAAAAACTTTAGTAAATACACGAAAGATAAAAATTAAGGAATAAAGCCTACCACTAGAGAAAATCACCTAATCACAAAGACAAGAAGAGAGGAAGAAAGCAACAAAGGATCTACGAAACAACCAGTGAACAATTAACAAAATGGCAGTAGTCTTTACCCATCAATAATTATTTTGAATGTAAGTGTCTTAAATTCTCCAATCAAAAGACAGAGACTGGCTGAATGGATAAAAAACCAATACCCAACTATAAACTGCCTACAAGAGATTCGCTTCACCTATAAGGAACAGAGGTAGACTAAAAGTGAAGGGAGGTAAACAGATATTCGGGACATACAGAAACCAAAAGAGGGCAGGGTAGCTATAATTATATAACATTTAAGTCAAAAACTGTAAAACAAGGTCATTATATAAAGATAAAGGGGTCAATTCAGCAAGAGGATATAATAATTACAAATATATATGCATGCAACATTGGAACACCAAAATATATAAAGAAAATATTAATAGATCTGAAAGGAGACTATAATACAGTAATAGTAGGGGACTTCAATACCCTACTTTTTCAGCAAGGGCCACATCATCCAGACAGAAAAATAGGGAAATTTTGGACTTAAATAGTTTTAACTCAAATGGACCTAACAGACTTATATAGAACATTCTATTCAACTGAAGCAAGATACACATTCTTCTCAAGTGCCCATGGAACATTCTTCAAGATAGATCATATGTTAGGCCACAAACAAGTCTTACCAAATTTAAGAAGATTAAAATTGTATCAAATATCTTTTCTGACCACAATGGTATGAAGCTAGAAATCAGTAACTGAGAGTAAATTGGAAAATTCACAAATACCTAGAAATCAAACATGTTCCTGAACAACCAGTGGAGCAAAGAAGAATTTAAAAGGGAAATTTTAAAATATCTTGTAAAAAATGGAAATGGAAATACAACATACCAAACAAAACTTATGGGAAGTAGCAAAAATAGTTTTAGGAACGAAGTTTTATAGCAAGAAACACCTACATCAGAAAACAAGAAATATCTCACCCTAACATTACATCTCAAGGAACTAGAAAAAGTTCAAACCAAGCCCAAATTTAGTAGAAGGAAGAAAATAATAAAGATCAGAAGAAATACATGAAATTGAGATTAGAAAAACAATAGAAAAGAGCAACAAAACTTTGAGTTGGTTTTTTAAAAAGATAAAATTTTAAAACTTTTAGCTAGAATTAAAGAGAGAAGTCTCAAAAAATAAGAAATGAAAGAGGAGACATTACAACTGATACCACAGAAATACAAAAGAATAAGAGGCTACTATGAATAATTATGTATCAACAAATTAATAACCTAGAAGAAAATACTAGGCACATACAATCTACAAGGCTGAATCATGAAACAGAAAATCTGAACAGACCAATAGCAACAAATAACAAATAAGAGATTGAATCAGTAATGAAGTCTCCCATCAAAGAAAAGCCCAGGACCTGAGACCATTCTTTCTAAAACTACTAAAAAATTGAAGAAGGGAGAAAGTTTGTTTTGTTGTTGTTGTTGTTGTTGTTTTTGATACAGGATCTTGCTTTATCGCTCAGGCTGGCATGCAGTGGTGCAATCATAACTCACTGCAGCCTCAAATTCCTGGGCTGAAGTAATCCCATCTCAAGCCTCCTGAGTAGGTGGGACTACAGGCATGTGTCACCATGCCCAGCTAATTTTTTTTTTACTTTTTATAGAGATGGATTCTTGCTGTTTTCCAGGCTGGTTTCAAGCTCCTGGCCTGGCCTGAAGTGATCCTCCCACTTATGGCCTTCCAAAGCACTGGGATTAGAGACATAAGCCACTGCACCGGCCTGGGAGAACACTCTTAAACACATTCAAAGTCAGACAAAGGATATTACACTACAGGGTAATATCCTTGATGAACATAGATGCAAAAGTCCTCAACAAAATCCTAGCAAACTAGAGACCCTGGTTATGGTCAATTAATTTTTGACGAAGGTGCAAAAGGTGCACTTTTCCCAGCACCAAAAAGAGAGAGAAAAGAGAGTCTCTTCAATAAATGGTGCTGGAAAAAGCGGGGGGAAACTGGATATCCACATGCAGAAGAATGAAATTAGACCCTCATCTTGCCCCATATACAAATATTATCTCAAAATAGTTTAAAGACATTAACATAAGATCTGAAATTGTAAGAGTACTGAAGAAAACGGGGAAAGCTTCATGACATTAGTCTGGGCCACAAATTTTTGGATATGACTCCAAAAGCACAGGCAATACAAGCAAAAATAGAAAAATTGGATTACATCAGACTAAAAAGCTGCACAGTGAAGGAAATCTACAAAGTGAAAAAAACAACCTACAGAATGGGAAAAAGGATTTGCAAACCATACATCTGATGAGGGGTTAATACTCAAAATATGTAAAGAATCCAAACAAATCAATAGTAAGAAAACAACCTGATTGAAAATGGGTAAGGCATCTGAATAAACATTTCTCAAAATAAGACACACAAGCGGCCAATAGGTATATGAAAAAGTGCTCAACATCACTAATCATCAGAGATGTTAGAATGGTGTCTTTGACAACCCATAGAGTGGGAGAAAATCTTCACAATCTGTATGTCTGACAAAGGACTAATATCCAGAATCGATAATGAACTTAAATCAGTAAGAAAAAAAATCTCATCAAAAAGTGGACTAAGGACATGAATAGACAATTCTCAAAAGATACAGAAATGGCCAACAAACATATGAAAAAATGATCAACATCGAGAGGACGGCCCTGAGCGGAGGGGGCGGGGCCCGGGCCTCCCAGCGCGGTACACTGTGCCTCAGGTGCGCCCTGTCCACGCCCCGCCGCTGTGGGAATGGCCGTGCGCTCCCCGCAGGTGGTCATCCGCCGCCTACCCTGGGCCTCACCAAGGAGCAGCTGGAGGAGCAGCTGCGCCCGCTGCCCACGCACGACTACTTCGAGTTCTCTGCCGCCGACCTGAGATCCAGAATATAAAAACTTTTTAGAAACCTGCTGTGTGGAGGAAGAGAAGACCAGTGCCAACCCTGAGACTCTGCTGGGGGAGATGGAGGCGAAGACAAGAGAGCTCATTGCTAGAAGAACTACACCTATTTTGGAATATATTAAAAATAGAAAATTAGAAAAGCAGAGAATTCGAGAAGAGAAGCGAGAAGAACGGAGGAGGAGAGAGAAAAGAAACATTTGTGGGAAGAGGAAAAAAGAGATGCAAAAAAAATGAGATAAACAGAAGAAAATTGCAGAGAAGTAAGGATTAAGGTCACACAGCGGCAGTGATAAAGAGCACAGGGATGTGGAGAAAGCTCAAGAAAAAGAATCCGAAGCACGGCAGGAGGCGCAGAGCTCACCACAAGCCTGACCGGCTTTCCAGAAGGAGTGAAGATTAGCAGAGATGGGGGAAAGGACCTGGCCAAGACAGAGGGAAGAAGGGGAGCCAGGACAGCGGGGCTCCGAGGGAGGCCGTGGAGAGACCGGGAAGAGCGCAGAGGTGTGATGACAGTCCGGCACCCAGAAAGGAGCGACTGGCAAACGAGGACCAGCCGGCCTTGCAGCTATATGATCCGGGAGCTCGCTTCTGAGCACGAGAGTGTGGCGGAAGCGGGAGGAACTGCAAGGCAGAAGATTCGGGGACTGGTCCTGAAAACAGGGAAGAGGCAGAATGAGTCACTGCGTGCACCAGGCCTCCATGGACGAGCGAGGGCATCCCAGAAACGTGTGAATGACCCCGAGTGTGACTGGGAAGGAGAACTTACTCCTTACCAGGAAACTGGAAGCTAAAAATACAGAGTGTGACATAGAAACACACAGAAACCATTCTAAAGAAAGTAGTGATCATGTCTTAAATTAAGCAGAATTCTCACGGATTTTACCATTCCTGTTATAAACTAGTATTTGTTGTTTAGCCAAAACAGAAAATGATTTCCATTGGACAGTAGAAAAATGTGAATAAAATAGGGAAGAAAGTTAGTATTGGATCAGTGCAAGTCCTGAAGCACTTTCAGTGCTGTGAGAATGACATCCACTTTGGGTTTCATTCTTTTGTAAGCAGAGGAGCTGTCAGTCTCTCATGCTTCTCGGTGGCCTCTGAGCCGTGGTGTCAAGTAAAGAGCAGTTCTTGTTTGTTACAACCTTTGTGAGTCAGCCATGCCTGCAAAGTGTACTGTGTTTTAGTCCTGGTAGAAATATATATCAAGAGTTCACACTATATAAAACCCAATAGCTTCAACTCTTGCCCTTTCAACAGTTTTGCCACTAACCGGATGAAAATGGTTTCATTCTTTGAATGGATGCATTTGTGGTTTGTAACCATTATGGTTTAAACCATGGTTTAAGGATTTGCCCAAATAACAGAAATCTTGTTCGGGAAGGGATAAACTTGGTATAGCATATAGAGCCTGCCTTTGCGTTTTAGACACTTTATTTGTAAATAACTTAAAATAGCTTTCTGAAACTGTGCATTCTACAGTTTCTTCCTTTCAGTGAAATTGTTAAATGTTAATGTATTTTTGGCACTGCAATTTTAACCATTTATTAAATAAAAATTTTGTTAAAGGAAAAAAAAAGAAAAAAATGCTCAACATCACTAATGATCAGGGAAATGCAAATCAAAACTACAATGCAATACTACCTTATTTCTGCAAGAATGGCCATAATAAAAAAATTTTTAAAAGTAGATGTTGGCGTGGATGTGGTGATCAGGGAACACTGCTGGTGGGAATGTAAACTAGTACAGTCGCTATGGAAAACAGTGTGGAGATTCCTTTAAGAACTGAAAGTAGAACTACCATTTGATACAGCAATCCCGCTACTGGGTATCTACCCAGAGGAAAGGAAGTCATTTTATGAAAAAGATACTTCGCACGCATGTTTATAGCAGCACAATTCACAATTGCAAGATCATGGAACCAACCCAAATGCCCATCAGTCAACAAGTGGATAAAGAAACTGTGGTATATATATATATGTGTGTGTGTATGTGTACATATACACACATATATATGTGTGTGTGTGTGTATATATATATATATACACGATGGAATACTGCTCAGCCATAAAAAGAAATGAATTAACAGCATTTACAGTGATCTGGATGAGATTCGAGACTATTATTCTAAGTGAAGTAACTCAGGAATGGAAAACCAAACATTGTATGTTCTCAGTGATATGTGGGAGCTAAGCTATGAGGACACAAAGGCTTAAGAATGAAACAATGGACTTTGGGGACTTGTGGGGAAGGGTGGGAGGTGGGTGAGGGATAAAAGACTACAAATAGGGTGTAGAGTATACTGCTCTGGTGATGAGTGCACCAAAATCTCACAAGTCACCACTAAAGAACTTACTAATGTAACCAAATACCACCTGTACCCCAATAACCAATGGGAAAAAAAAGAATAATGGTGTCTTTGTTTTGTCTTGCTATAAAGGAATACCTGAGGCTGGGTAATTTATAATGAAAAGAGGTTTATTTAGCTTATGGTTCTACAGGCTGTACAAGAAGCATGACATCTGCATCTGTGTAGCTTCTGGTGAGGGCTTTCATGCTGCCTTAAAACATGGCAGAGAAAGTAAAAGTGGAAGTGGGCACATGCAAAGAGGGACCAAACCTGAGGGGCGTCCTGGCTTTGTAACAACTCACTCTCACAGGATCTAATTCAATCCCAGCAAAACTAATCCTATCTCACTAGAGCTAGAACTCAACTACCATGAGGGTGGCACCAAGCCATTCATGAGGGATCTGCCTCCATGACCCAAATACCTCTCATTAGGCACCACATACCAGCACCTCCATGTTGGGGATAAAATTTCAAAATGAGATTTGGTGGAGACAAACCAACCATATGCAAACCATAGAAGATGACTATTATAAAAGAGACAAAAGTGGTGGTGAGGATGTGTGAAAAAAGGGAACCCTTGCACACTGTTGGTGGAAATGTAGATTAGTATAGTCATTATGGAAAACAGTATGGAGTTTCCTCAAAAAATAGAACTACCCTATGATCCAGCAATCCCACTACTGGGTATCTATCCAAAAGATAGAAAATCAATCTGTTGAAGAAATATCTGCACTCCTATGTTCATTGCAGCATTATTCACAATAGGCATGATATGGAATCAATCTAAGTGTCTGTCTACAGATGAATGGATAAAGAAAATGTGCTATATATACACAATGGGATACTATTTAGCCTTAAAAAATGAGATCTTGTCATTTGTAACAACATGAATGAACCAGGAGTGAACAGTATGTTAAGTGGAATAAGAAGCCAAGCACAGAAAGACAAATACTGCATGATCTCATTCATATGCAGAATATTAAAAGTTTAACTCATAGAGGTGGAGAGTAGAATGGTTGTTACCAGAGGCTGGGGGTTATGCGGATTGGGGAGATTTTTAAAAAAGGAAACTTCAGTCTTTTAAAGGGCATCTATAAAGGACCTACAGCTAATGTCATATCTAATGATAAAGGACCAAATGCTTTTCCTGTACGATAGAGAACTAGGCAAAGATGTTCAATCTCACCACTTCTTTTAGTATTTTACTGGAAATCCTAGCAAGTACAGTAGAACAATAAAATAAATGAAGGGCATTCAGACCTGAAAGTAATAAATAAAACTAGCTTTCTTTGTATATAACATGATTGTCTGTGTAGAAGTTACCAACAAATCTATTAAAAAGCTTCTAGAACTAATAAGTGATTTGAGCAGTATACAGGTTAACTTTTTAAAACATCACTTGTATTTCTATACAAAGACAATGAACAATTGGAAACCAGGATTTTTTTTAAGTTCCATTTATAGTGGCTCCAAAAGGAGGGGGAAAAAAAAAAACTATCTAGGTATAAATCAAACAAAATGTGCAGAATCTGTATGTTGAAAGTTACAAAATGCTGCTGAAGGAAATCCAAGACAACCAAAATAAACGAGGAAGCATACTGTGTTGATGGATTACAACACTCCATACAGTCAAACTGACCTATAAATTTAATGTGATCCCAGTCAAAATCTCAGCTAGATTCATTGTAGATATAGACAACCAGATTGTAAAATTTATATGGAAAGGTTAAACCAGAATAGCTAAAACTGTTTTGAAAAAGAAACAAAGTTGGAGGACTCACATTACCTAGTTTTAAGACGCAATATAAATCTGAGGTAATTAATACAGTGTAGTATAGGTGAAAGAGTAGGTACATAGAGCCATGGAAGAGAGAGAGTCTAGAAATAGACATACAAGTATGGTAACAGATTTTTTTTAAAAATTGTACTTTTTTAAGTTCTAGGGTACATGTGCACAACGTGCAGGTTTGTTACTTATGTATATATGTGCCATGTTGGTTTGCTGCACCCATTAACTCGTCATTTACATTAGGTATTTCTCCTAATGCTATCCCTCCCCCCTTCCCCTACCCCACACCAGGCCCCTGTGTGTGATGTTCCTTGTCCTGTGTCCAAGTGTTCTCATTGTTCAATTCCCACCTATGAGTGAGAACATGCAGTATTTGGTTTTCTGTACTTCGGATAGTTTGCTCACAATGATGGTTTCCAGCTTCATCCATGTCCCTACAAAGGACATGAACTCATCCTTTTTTGTGGCTGCATAGTATTCCATGGTGTATATGTGCCACATTTTCTTAATCCAGTCTATCACTGATAGACATTTGGGTTGGTTCCAAGTCTTTGCTATTGTGAATAGTGCCGCAGTAAACATATGTGTGCATGTGTCTTTATAGTAGCATGATTTATAATGCTTTGGGTATATACCCAGTAATGGGATGGCTGGGTCAAATGGTATTTCTAGTTCTAGATCCTTGAGGAATCACCACACTGTCTTCCACAATGGTTGAACTAGTTTACACTCCCACCAACAGTGTAAAAGTGTTCCTATTTCTCCACATCCTCTCCAGCACCTGTTGTTTCCTGACTTAATGATTGCCATTCTAACTGGTGTGAAATGCCATTTCATTGTGGTTTTGATTTGCATTTCTCTGATGGCCAGTGATGATGAGCATTTTTTCATGTGCCTGTTGGCTGCATAAATGTCTTCTTTTGAGACCTGTCTGTTCATATCCTTTGCCCGCTTTTTGGTGGGGTTTTTTCTTGTAAATTTGTTAAAGTTCTTTGTAGATTCTGGATATTACCCCTTTGTCAGATGGGTAGATTGCAAAAATTTTCTCCCATTCTGAAGGTTGCCTGTTCACTCTGATGGTAGTTTCTTTTGCTGTGCAGAGGCTCTTTAGTTTAATTAGATCCCATTTGTCAATTTTGTTGCCATTGCTTTTGGTGTTTGAGCCATAAAGTCCTTGCCCATGCCTATGTCCTGAATGGTATTGCCTAGGTTTTCTTCTGGGGTTTTTATGGTTTTAGGTCTAACATTTAAGTCTTTAATCCATCTTGAATTAATTTTTGTATATGGTGTAAGGAAGGGATCCAGTTTCAGCTTTCTATATATGGCTAGCCAGTTTTCCCAGCACCATTTATTAAATAGGGAATCCTTTCCCCATTTCTTGTTTTTGTCAGGTTTGTCAAAGATCAGATGGTTGTAGATGTATGGTGTTATTTCTGAGGCCTCTGTTCTGTTCCATTGGTCTATCTCTCTGTTTTGGTACCAGTACCATGCTGTTTTGGTTACTGTAGCCTTGTAGTATAGTTTGAAGTCAGGTAGCATGATGCCTCCAGCTTTCTTCCTTTTGCTTAGGATTGTGTTGGCAATGCGGGCTCTTTTTTGGTTCCATATGAACTTTAAAGTAATTTTTCCAATTCTGTGAAGAAAGTCACTGGTAGCTTGATGGGGATGGCATTGAATCTATAAATTACCTTGGGCAGTATGGCCATTTTCATGATATTGATTCTTCCTATCCATGAGCATGGAATGTTCTTCCATTTGTTTGTGTCCTCTTTTAGTTCGTCGAGCAGTGGTTTGTAGTTCTCCTTGAAGAGGTCCTTCACATCCCTTGTAAGTTGGATTCCTAGGTATTTTATTCTCTTTGTAGCAGTTGTGAATGGGAGTTCACTCATGATTTGGCTGTCTGTCTGTTACTGATATATAAGAATGCTTGTGATTTTTGCACATTGATTTTGTATCCTAAGACTTTGCTGAAGTTGCTTATCAGCTTAAGGAGATTTTGGACTGAGACGATGGGGTTTTCTAAATATGTAATCATGTCATCTGTAAACAGGGACAGTTTGACTTCCTCTTTTCCTAATTGAATACCCTTTATTTCTTTCTCCTGCCTGATTGCCCTGGCCAGAACTTCCAACACTATGTTGAATAGGAGTGGTAAAGAGGGCATCCCTGTCTTGTGCCAGTTGTCAAAGGGAATGCTTCCAGTTTTTGCCCATTCAATATGATACTGGCTGTGGGTTTGTCATAAATAGCTCTTATTATTTTGAGATACGTTCAATCAATACCTAGTTTATTGAGAGTTTGTAGCATGAAGGGTTGTTGAATTTTGTCAAAGGCCTTTTCTGCATCTATTGAGATGATCATGTGGTTTTTGTCATTGGTTCTGTTTATGTGATGGATTACGTTTATTGATTTGCGTATGTTGAACCAGCCTTGCATCCCGGGGATGAAGCCAACTTGATCTTGGTGGATAAGCTTTTTGATGTGCTGCTGGATTTGGTTTGCCAGTGTTTTATTGAGGATTTTTGCATCCATGTTCATCAGGGTTATTGGTCTGAATTCTCTTTTTTTGTTGTGTCTCTGCCAGGCTTTGGTATCAGGATGATGCTGGCCTCATAAAATGAGTTAGGGAGGATTCCTTCTTTTTCTATTGATTGGAATAGTTTCACAAGGAATGGTACCAGCTCCTCTTTGTACCTCTGGTAGAATTCAGCTGTGAATCCGTCTGATCCTGGACTTTTTTTGGTTGGTAGCCTGTTAATTATTGCCTCAATTTCAGAGCCTGTTATTGGTCTATTCAGGGATTCAATGTCTTCCTGGTTTAGCCTTGGGAGGGTGTATGTGTCCAGGAATTTATCCATTTCTAGATTTTCTAGCTTATTTGCGTAGAGGTGTTTATAGTATTCTCTGATGGTAGTTTGTATTTCTGTGGGATCGGTGGTGATATCCCCTTTATCGTTTTTTATTGCATCTATTTGATTCTTCTCTCTTTTCTTCTTTATTAGTCTTGCTGGTGGTCTATCAATTTTGTTGATCTTTTCAAAAATCCAGCTCCTGGATTCACTGATTTTTTGAAGGGGTTTTTGTGTCTCTGTCTCTTTCAGTTCTGCTCTGATCTTAGTTATTTCTTGCCTTCTGCTAGCTTTTGAATTAGTTTGCCCTTGCTTCTCTAGTTCTTTTAATTGTGATGGTAGGGTATCAATTTTAGATCTTTCCTGCTTTCTCTTGTGGGCATTTAGTGCTATAAATTTCCCTCTACAGACTGCTTTAACTGTTTCCCAGAGATTCTGGTACGCTGTGCCTTTGTTCTCATTGGTTTCAAAGAACATCTTTATTTCTGCCTTCATTTTGTGATCTACCCAGTAGTCATTCAGGAGCAGGTTGTTCAGTTTCCATGTAGTTGTGTGGTTTTGAGTGAATTTCTTAATCCTGAGTTCTAATTTAATTGCACTGTGGTCTGAGAGACAGTTTGCTGTGATTTCTGTTCTTTTATGTTTGCTGAGGAGTGCTTTACTTCCAACTATGTGGTCAGTTTGGGAATAAACGCAATGTGGTGCTGAGAAGAATGTATATTCTGTTGATTTGGGGTGGAGAGTTCTGTAGATGTCTATTAGGTCAGCTTGGTGTGGAGCTGAGTTCAAGTCCTGGATATCTGTGTTAACCTTGTATCTCATTGATCTGTCTAATATTGACAGTGGGTTGTTAAAGCCTCCCATTATTATTGTGTGGGAATCTAAGTCTCTTTGTAGGTCTCTAAGGACTTGCTTTATGAATCTGGGTGCTCCCGTATTGGGTGCATATATATTTAGGATAGTTAGCTCTTCTTGTTGATTTGATCCCTTTACCATTATGTAATGGCCTTCTTTGTCTCTTTTGATCTTTGTTGGTTTAAAGTCTGTTTTATCAGAGATTAGGATTGCAACCCGTTTTTTTTTTTTGCTTTCCATTTTCTTGGTAGATCTTCCTCCATCCCTTTATTTTGAGCCTATGTGTGTCTCTGCACATGAGATGGGTCTCCTGAATACAGCACACTGATGGGTCTTGACTCTTTATCCAATTTGCCAGTCTGTATCTTTTAATTGGGGCATTTAGTCCATTTACATTTAAGGTTAATATTGTTATGTGTCGATCTGATCCTGTCATTATGATGTTAGCTGGTTATTTTGCTCGTTAGTTGATGCAGTTTCTTCCTAGCATCGATGGTCTTTACACTTTGGCATGTTTTTGCAGTGGCTGGTACTGGTTGTTCCTTTCCATGTTTAGTACTTCCTTCAGGAGCTCTTGTAAGGCAGGCCTGGTGGTGACAAAATCTCTCAGCATTTGCTTGTCTGTAAAGGATTTTATTTCTCCTTCACTTTTGAAGCTTAGTTTGGCTGGATATGAAATTCTGTGTTGAAAATTGTTTTCTTTGAGAATGTTGAATATTGGCCCCTACTCTCTTCTGGCTTGCAGAGTTTCTGCCGAGAGATCTGCTGTTAGTCTGATGGGCTTCCCTTTGAGGGTAACCCGACCTTTCTCTCTGGCTGCCCTTAACATTTTTTCCTTCAACCTTGGTGAATCTGACAATTATGTGTCTTGGGGTTGCTCTTCTCGAGGAGTATCTTTGTGGTGTTCTCTGTATTTCCTGAATTTGAATGTTGGCCTGCCTTGCTAGGTTGGGGAAGTTCTCCTGGATAATATCCTGAAGAGTGTTTTCCAGCCTGGTTCCATTCTCCCCGTCACTTTCAGGTACAGCAGTCAAATGTAGATTTGGTCTCTTCACGTAGTGCCATATTTCTTGGAGGCTTTGTTTGTCTCTTTTTACTCTTTTTTCTCTAACCTTTTCACTTTATTTCATTCATTTGATCTTCAATGACTGATACCCTTTCTTCCACTTGATCGAATCGGCTACTGAAGCTTGTGCGTGTGTCACATAGTTCTCGTGCCATGGTTTTCAGCTCCATCAGGTCATTTAAAGTCTTCTCTACACTGTTTATTCTAGTTAGCTATTCATCTTTTTTCAAGGTTTTTAGCTTCCTTATGATGGGTTCGAACATCCTCCTTTAACTTGGAGAAGTTTTTTATTATCGACCTTCTGAAGCCTACTTCTGTCAACTTTCCTGCTTTGTTCCATTGCTGGTGAGGAGCTGCGATCCTTTGGAGGAAAAGAGGTGCTTTGGTTTTTAGAATTTTCAGCTTTTCTGCCCTGGTTTCTCCCCATCTTTGTGGTTATATCTACCTTTGGTCTTTGATGATGTTGACCTACAGATGGGGATTTTGTGTGAATGCCTTTTTGTTGATGTTGGTGCTATTCCTTTCTGTTTGTTAGTTTTCCTTCTAACAGTCAGGTCCCTCAGCTGCAAGTCTGTTGGAGTTTGCTGGAGGGCCACTCCAAACCCTGTTTGCCTGGGTATCACAACAGCAAATATTGCAGAAGAGCAAATATTGCTGCCTGATCCTTTCTCTGGAAGCTTCGTCTCAAAGGGGCACCCAGCTGTATAAGGTGTCAATCGCCTCCTACTGGGAGGTGCCTCCCAGTTAGGCTACACGGGGGTTAGGGACCCAGTTGAGGAGGCAGTCTGCCCGTTCTCAGAGCTCAAACACCATGCTGGGAGAACCACTGCTCTCTTCAAAGCTGTCAGACAGGGACGTTTAAGTCTGCAGAAGTTTCTGCTGCCTTTTGGTCAGCTATGCCCTGCCCCCAGAGGTGGAGTCTACAGAGGCAAGCAGGCCTTGTTGAGCTGTGGTGGGCTCCACCCAGTTCGAGATTCCTGGCTGCTTTGTTTACCTAGTAAAGCCTCAGCAATGGCAGGCGCACCTCCTCCAGCCAGGCTGCCACCTCGCATTTCCATCTCGGACTGCTGCTCTAGCTAGCAGTGAGCAAGGCTCTGTGGGAGTGGGAGCCGCTGATCCAGGTGTGGGATATAATCTCCTGGTGTGCTGTTTGCTAAGATCCTTGGAAAAGCGCAGTATTTGGGTGGGAATGTCACGTTTTTCTGATACAGTCTGTCACGGCTTCCCTTGGCTAGGAAAGGTAAATCCCCCAATCCCTTGCGCTTCCTGGGTGAGGCGATGCCCCACCCTGCTTCGGCTTGCCCTCCATGGGCTGCATCCACTGTCCAACCAGTCCCAGTGAGATGAACCAGGAACCTCAGTTTGAAATGCAGAAATCACCCGTCTTCTGCGTTGATCACACTGGGAGCTGCAGATTGGAGCTGTTCCTATTCGGCCATCTTGGAAGGGTAATCCCAGTAATAGATTTTTTTAAAGGTGCTAAGGCAATTCAGTGGAGAAAGGATAGTCTTTTCAACAGATGGTGCTAGACCAACTGAATGTCCTCATACCAAAAAAGAATCTCCTTCTATGAAAAATTAACTTAGAATTTATCATGTACCTATATGTAAGATAAAACTAGAAAACTCTTAGAAACAAACATAGGAGAAACTCTTTATGACCTGGGGTTTCACGGAGTCCTTAGAGTATCAAAAGCACTATCCATAAAAGGAAATCATTTATAAATTGGTCTTCATCAAATTAAAAACATTTGTTCTGTGAAAGATACTGATAGAATGTAAAGAAGATATAGGGATGGCAGATAAACACATGTGAAAGGTGCTCAACATCATTAGTATATATTTTTTAGAATGCCTAAATTAAAATACTGATAATACAAGGTATTCATGAGGATGTGGAACAACTGAAAGTTTCATACGTTGCTGGTGGATTACAACATGATACAGCCACTCTAGAAAACAGTTTGGCATTTTCTTTAAAAGTTAGACATATACCTACCATATAACCTGGCATTTGTTCTAGACAAAGTTCACAAAAACTTGTGCACAAATGTTTGTAGCAGTATTGTTCATAATCACCAAAATCTGGAAAGAACTTGAATGTCCTTGAATGGATGAATGGATAAACTAATTGTGTATCTACTCAATGGGATATACTATTCAGCAATGGATACAGGAACAGATCTTTTTATACATAAAAAAATGGCTGAATCTCAAATGCAATATGCCAAGTGGAAAAAAAAAGCCATTCTTATAATTACATGTTGTATGATTTTCTAGAAATGACATCATAGAAGGTCAACAGTTGCCAGGGGTTATGGGAAATGGGAGAGTCTGACTTAAAAAGGGTGTTGGAATTGTTCTGTACCTGGTTTGAGGAGCTGGTAGCAAAATGCTATGCACATGTTAAAACTCATAAAACTGAAGCCTAAAAAAGTGAATTCTGCTATATGTAAATTTTAAGAAATAATAAAAATACGTATTACGTTGTATTCATTTGTCAAAGTTTGTTCATACACTTAACATTTGTGCATTTCACTGTGTCAAAATTTTGTCTCACCTAAAAATAAAGAATTGTAAATAAACAAAAAAGTAACTGGAGGATGGGAAACACTTAGGTGTTCTAATTAGAACAATTTTGCCCTAAAGCGTGATATGTATAATTTTTTTTATTATGGCAAGGGCCCATTTATTTTCCTGTTTAGGAGATTACCACGTAGTCTGTTTTCTTGACAATTTAGTGTTGATTCACTGAATGTTACTTCTTAATAATGATGGATAGTTTCTGGCCACAAGCTAGATAAGAGCTCTTTTATAATCTGTTTTTCTGCTGCATCAGTTCAGATTCATCCTATCTCTCGTCTTCTCCTTTTGCACACAATTTTTTCTTTCATCTGTTGACAATGGAAAAAAATCAGCTTGGAAAAATGTGTTTTGAGTGTTTTCATGAATTTCTCACATTTAAGATTTAATCATAAATTATTTCTTGACTAGCAGAAGCAGTTCACACTGTATTAGTTGTGATAATCTTTGGACCTCATAAAACAAACTAGCAGAGGCTTTATCTTAAACATTATAGACCATTTGCAATGCTATGGATTGAATGGATATATTTTAGCACTTGCTGTGGGTGACAGTAGATGATGTCAGATTAAATTTAAATTGATCTCCTCTCAGTGTTTATCTCTGGTGAATGTGCAATTACTTCAGCACCAGAGAACCTTTCAGAGGCATTCTGTCAATACAGCTACCTGACAGTCATTTGTATTTGTAAACTGTGCATTTGGCACCTGCTGATCTCTGTTGCATTGGAGCTAGTGGGGAGCCAAAATGGGTATACAATGAAGTTATTGGTTGGTACATCTCAGTGGGAGTTATTGAAGGGAAGAAACAGCACTTCCGGGACCTCAGGAGAGGATAAAAAGAAAAAGAAACTGGTAATATTAACTACAAGCCAGCTATTGTTTGCTACCAAAAAAATAATGATTTTAAAAGTCAATCAATTCTACCCAAGGAATTAAAGTGTATATGGACCTGCATTTTAATTCTTGTAACAGAATGAAAAAGTGTTTCTATTTAAAATATATAATTAATTTTTTAAAGCACCAAGATCTCAGAAGGCAGACAATTCATATGAGCAGAGATGTAAATTCAGAGAAGCAATGAAAAAATGCTTAATTTGTGAAGAAATGTAAATTAAAATGCAGGTATCTTTTACTTATCAAGTTAGCAAAACCAATTTTAATTTAAAAAAAGACATGCTGGCAAGACTTTAAAGAACAAACAGGTAGACAGATAGTAAAAACCAACTGATGTTTTGTAGGTATAATTTGCTCACACTTGGTCAAAAGCTCTTATTTGTTAACCCAGTAATCCTACTTTATTGTATATAACTCAAGGAAATATTACAAAGAAGAAAGCCTGATACATAAATTTGCTTAGCTCAGTATGGTGTTGTCTGCTACAGTGCATTGTTTCTGTGCTGCAGATTTGCTCATACATGATTGGTAATTAAGAGAATAGTGTCCATAGAAAGTGAAGTTGTGTCAATTCATATATCATTATCCTCAGAATATCCTGAAGCCATCAGAATAAGCTTTTTCGTAAAGAGAATGCCACAGGGGGATATGAAGACCTCCAAAACAAAACAACTGAAAATCCTGGGGAAGTTCCCTTCTTAGTGTAAATAAAAGCTAGTTTAATGATCTTGAGAAGTGCTTTGCTTTTCACAATGTTAAGCTATCCAATGAAGTTGCATGTGTGGTTTGAAGACGTTATGAAGACATTTCCCTCTATGTTTAGGGAAAAAAACATGAAAATGCTATGCCCTGGTTCAGGTTAATTTGATGAAATTGGTTTTTACTGTCTAGTGAAAGCCCTTAAGGACCTGAACCTCAAAAGTGGGCTCACAAGCTTTATGTTAACGCTGCAGAGGATCACCTGGTTGACACTAGGTTTAAATGGTGGTGGACATTGGATGGTGCTAATATTTTTGTTATAGCTTCGTAGTAGTGCTTTGGTTACAAAGCTGCATAGTTTTCAGTGGTTAGCCCCTAACTATTTTTCCCTTGAGCCCTGTTATTTTTAGTGTGATGTTGCAGAACGAAGTTTTTTTTTAGTTACATATATGTAATTTAGGAAAATATATAAAGTGCCCATTAATAAAAAATGGTTAAGTAATTTGGGGTACAGCATCTTGATAGACTATAATGTGCCTTAATGATAAGCATGGAGAATTTTCTATGAAACAAGTACAGGAATTAGAATACAAAACTGAGTATCTGGATACTATGCTTACAACTGTGTAAAAATGTTTCACACATACCTGGCCTGCAATAGTTATGGTAGGATAGGTTAGCAAAAGTTTTTTTAATACTGTGAAGTTGGTAAAATAGAGATAAGTCCAATTTAACAGTTTATATTTTATTTGACTCTGGTTTTAGAATTCCTGGAAAACTCAAGCAATTCGTATTTGACTTACATTCTGGAAAACTGCACAGAGAATTCCATCATGGACCTGACCCAACTGATACAGCCCCAGGAGAGGTAGGACTCCTGTTTATTTTTCAATGGGAACTCTTTTTTCCCTTTTTCAGTTAGCCTCAAAGAGGGTCTGAAGTTCTTGCATCAGCTTGAGCTTCAGCTTCTGAATATTTGTGTAGAGAAATTCTGAGTAGAAATTATCCTTTTAAATTAATTTTTAAAGCTTTAGGTCTTCAGAAAAGTTGAAAGAATATTATAACATAGTTTCTTGATCGTATAAAAGTGTTCTGATGTGACCTCTGTGGAATATGGCTATAACAGTTAAATATAGTTGGCTTCAATTGGAAATAGGAAATAGGAATCTAAAGCAGATAAATCAGTGAAGAAATCAGTGGATTCCAATAACTGTCCAAGCCTTCCTCTGTGGCTGGAAGATTGACCACACTATAAAGAAAGTAATGATTTGTTATTCTTGCTAAATCATTCTAAGAGCCTTCACAAATACACTATTCATAATGCTCAAAACCTTACGGTTTAATGCAGCTTTCCCATTTGTGATTTAGAATACTTGACAACTGTTTTATCAAAATTTTATGTTCTTTTATGTGTTTTCTTTTACCTGAGAATTTTACTGTTTCCACCTTGTAACTTCTGTTACAAGTAATTTCTATGTTCCTATTCTACTAAACAGCCCTAAGTTTGCATTTTGATAGATTATGATTTCTATCATGCCTATTACCATGATACCGAGAGGGAAGATGATATGTACCAAAACCCTCTATTTCATATGCTCAGAACTTAAATCCATTATTTTGCCTATAAAACCTTTAAAGGAAAATAAAAACTGAGTTTTTCTTTACCTTATTTAAGAGTCAGATTAGGTTCAGAGGCAAGAGTTCCCTATAGGAATCCAACAACATGCTTTTTCCTTTAAAAAATTAGGTCAGATTTTTGATAATTAACAACTGTAGGAGACAAACTTGTTGGCTATAACCCAAAGGTGATTATTTTCCTCAGAAAAGAAGGCCTACATAGTATTTTATCAGATTAGGAAAAGATTTCATTTACCGTTATTGTATTATCCTGATTTGTTTCAATTTCCTCATTAGACAGTGAACTTATATTTGTTCATCTTTGTGTACTAACAGAGGGCACCAAATAAATGTTTGTTTTATAGTAATATAATTAATTTCAGCTTAATCCAAACATATATCTCACTGAAAAAATTAAAAATGTATTGGGAAAGAGGAACATGATAAAGTCAAATGATAAGTTTGTAGACACATTGCTTCCTGTTAGAATTAATGTGCCATTACATATAGTATGTAATATATGCACTGTGTGCCTATGTCAACTATAGGGGATATTAAAATGAGGAGAACAATCAGGCCTGCTCTTGAGGTCACAATTTGGAAATAGAGGATAGACTGCACTACCTTTTCTTTAAAATTCTTGGAAGTAGCTCTTGTTTCACTATGTATTTTTGTCTGCTCTTGGTACACAAGTAAAATACTACAGAAATTAATTTCTTTTAGCATTGAAGTGTTTTCTTTCCTCTTTATTTCAACTAAGTTGTAATAATTTCTGGTATCCTGGTAATTGATAACTAAGATAATATCTACAGAGTGGATGCCGTTAATTCTCTTAGCAGTCGTGCGCAGAAGGGAAGGGTTTGGGCCAACCTAGGGTTGTGCTGTCTCTGTAGACTAGTCTAGGAAAGCACCCAGGTATCAGGTATTTTGGTCCCTTCCACCACACCTCAGCAAATGTAAAACAAGCCCACAGTTAATGGCCCTGTGGCAACCCTGCCCTGGAGAATCTCAGTAAGAGCATTTGAAATGAGGAAAGCAAGATTTCACATTTAAATATCTTGCTTTGGCACACAGTTGCTTTTATTGATTAATAAGCAAATAATTATAGGGGAACTACCATTCATCAAATACTCTTATTAAAATATTATAGCACCATAAACTATATTGGTATAAAAATGTTTTATTCTTTCTTTTGTAGCAAGCCCAAGATGTAGCAAGCAGTCCACCTGAGAGCTCCTTCCAGAAACTAGCACCCAGTGAATATAGGTATACTCTATTGAGGGATCGAGATGAGCTTTAAAAACTTGAAAAACAGTTTGTAAGCCTTTCAACAGCAGCATCAACCTACGTGGTGGAAATAGTAAACCTATATTTTCATAATTCTATGTGTATTTTTATTTTGAATAAACTGAAAGAAATTTTGGGTTTTTAATTTTTTTCTCCCCGACTCAAAATGCATTGTCATTTAATATAGTAGCCTCTTAAAAAAAAAAAAAAAAAAAAAACCTGCTAGGATTTAAAAATAAAAATCAGAGGCCTATCTCCACTTTAAATCTGTCCTGTAAAAGTTTTATAAATCAAGTGAAAGGTGACATTGCCAGAAACTTACCATTAACTTGCACTACTAGGGTAGGGAGGACTTAGGGATGTTTCCTGTGTCGTATGTGCTTTTCTTTCTTTCATATGATCAATTCTGTTGGTATTTTCAGTATCTCATTTCTCAAAGCTAAAGAGATATACATTCTGGATACTTGGGAGGGGAATAAATTAAAATTTTCACACTGTGTACTGTGTTTTACTGATTGGTTGGATATTGCTTATGAAAATTCCATAGTGGTATTTTTTTGGATTCTTAATGTGTAACTTAAACATACTTTGAAGCGGAGGAGAGTCATAAGAGAGAACATTTGGCAGGAATTGTCCTTATGAACCAAGAAAAAGAAAATGAAAAGTATTATTAAGCTTCTGTGCTTGTCTAAAAATGTGGCATATGGATGGCATTTAAAACTTTGAATGAATTATACCTAAATCTGGGAAAGGGAGGTGACAGTGGAACAGGTTACCAATCAGAACTAGATGACTTTTAAGGCTCCTCCTATTATGAGACTTCAATTTCCAAAGAGAAGAACCAGCAGATAAATTGTATTTCAGTAATTTTAACCTCCTTCTGTCTTGTAGAGTCTTGTTATAGTTGTATAAATCAAAAACACAGAATAAGGAACATATTTAACTTTTTTTTCCATTATAAAATGGTTAGAGGACCCTACCCCCTCTAGATTCCCTGATTTCCCAGGCCTGCAGCATACAGTAAGATGGGTCCCTGTGCCAGGCCTCAATACTGCCAGGGAATAAAACCAGAGGGAGAGGACCCTCAGTGTCATATCAGGAAGCCCAATGCCAGAGGACAGACAGGCTCAAAACTGGCTTTTCCTCTGGGCCTGGGTTGGTGCTATAGGCCAAGGGTCATTTTATACTTGGGTATAAATCAATCCCAGTTTGGGAAAAGATTATTTTTAAGCTTAAAAGGCTGACATGTGCCATTATATGTAGTATGTAATATATGTAACATCTTCCAACTCTTTTAAAATAAAATTAATATTTATAATGGATATTTAATGATTGTTATTTTTAAAAACCAGCTTATAATTCCTAATTATGCATGATTTATCCATAGTTTCCATAGTTTTATTCAAAATAATAAATGTTAATAAGGTGATAAGGGGTATATTTAATGTATTGTACCAGATTGTGAATAAGAAAGTAGGATGGAGCTTTCTAGAGGTTGGGCCTTAGTTCTGTTATCCTCATTGCTTTTAACCAATAAGTTAAATGAAGTTAGAGTTATGGTCTTCAGGTTAGATGATGGACCAGATCTGTGAGGGTCAGCATGGAAATTCACAAACATTCAACAAGATAGCACACAGGACCAAAAGCAGCACATGCAATCAACTGGAATAATATAGTAATCCTGTAATTGGATTTGAAAAAATAATAAAAGATACAATTCAAGGGTTAGGTTGCAGAGAGCTGGCTTGAGAGTAGTTATTATGAAAAAGGCCTCAAGGCGTACGTGTTCAGTATGTTCTCAGATGATAAAGTGGCTGTTAAAAAGGGAGCTGATTTGAAGTATTACTTAGCATTCATGCATATTGGGCTTAGGCTCTAGCCCTGCCACTATCATTGTCTTCTCTGGACTGTGAAGTCACTGAGGACAAGGAAACTAAATTTAATGTCTATATCACTAGTGCCTAGAATTTCTGGACACTTAGTAGTCACCATCAGGTGTTTATTTAATGAATGAGAAGCAAAGTGACCTTGGTTACTTTTTTACCCTGAGGGGCTCAGCACTCATTAGGACTTGGTGCCTAATTTTATAAAAAGTCACTAAGCTCAAGTGCACTCCATGAAAGGACAGCTTGGATAAAAAGGTTTTTAAAACATGGATGTTAAGGCTGTTTTGCTTGGAGAAGACTTGGGACTGAGACAGTCTTTAGATATTTGAAGGGCTGGCATTGTCTATCTGGATCCCAGGGCTTGAACTAGGATTTAAGGAAGTCACAGGGAAGCAGATTTCAGTCTGACATTTATTCAGTGCAAGTTTTTTGGTGCTGTAGTATATGATGAAAGATGTAAAGCTGAATAAAGCATTATTTCTGCCCTAGAGTTGTTTACAGTCTAGTCAGGCAGATGGATATGTAAACAATGACTGTAATGTGTTATAGATGTAAAGACAGAAGAAAATAAAGATTAAAGAGGGCATAAAGGAGCACTCAATTGCAGAGATTTGAGGACGTTTTTATTTTGAGCTTTTAAAAGATGAATAGGTGTTCTCAGGAGGTAGGGATCTGGCTGAGGGAATAATCTGAGCAAAGGTATGAAACAGCCTAATGCATTAGAGAAAAAAGTTCTTTAGTAAAGCATTTGGGGTTGGGGAAGGTAGAAAAAGAAATGGGAGCTGGTCACACAGGGCCTTGTGTGCCAGACTAAGGGGTTTGTAGTATATATTGTAGGCAGAAGAGATCCATCAACAGATTGCAAGCAGGGAAGTATGTTCACTTTAAAGTTTGAGAAAGAATACTGTGGAAGCAAGTCTCAAATTTAGACTTGTTCCCCTCTGAACCGTGAATCAGACCATTTCAGGTTGAAGTCTTCCCCGGTTTATCTGATCTACTCAGGGCCCCAGGCTTCTCAGCTGGGAAGAGAGGATGCAAAACCAGACTGAAGAACACGGTTGAGTCCCCAAAACCAAAAGGAGGCCTTTCTGCTTCTTAGCCAGCTACCTCTTCCAGTTTTTCAAATTGTGAGGGGGACTATAAAAGGATGAAAACTTTTAGATGACATTCTACAAATTATTTTTTTTCTTTAAGTTAAAAGAACCTAGCCAATAAGATAGAGAATGGGCATCTAAAGCATCTCAGAGCTCTCTGATGAAGCCAGGTTGTCAAAGATCATTTGCAAAAGAAGGGAAAACTGGCATGACAAAAGCTACAGAGAGGAGAGTGAAATATAGAAGTGTTTGGAATGTTCAAGCTCACAATAAGCTTAAATTTATAGAAAATGCTAAGGTTGTCAAGAAGACTTTTTTTTTTTCTTTTTTAAACCTGAGGGCAGAAAGGAATGGATAAAGTAGTGTAATGGATCGACAATCAGGAAGAACAGAATAACTCAGTTTTTTTTCTCCTACAAGGAGATATGGCTGGACCAAAATAAAATGACATGAAATTGCAAAAATGAAAAGTAAAAAAAAAAAATTATTGTCACCTTAAATGATTTCAAGGTTGTTAGACCCACACTTCTGTATCCTAGAGAGCTGCTGGAGGTTGCAAATGCTTTCTATTAACAACTATTGGGAATTTTTGAGAAACCATGGAGAATATAAGGTGACAGAAGACTGGAAATGAGCAAACGTACTGCAGTTTTCAAATAATTAGCTAATAGCTTTAGCTATTTTTCTAAAATAAAACCTCATGAACCAAACAAATGTTAGTACTCTGTATTTGGGGGAAAGATTTAAATAGGTGTAAAGAACAAAACAGTTACCTGTTTTTAAACCCATTATTTAAAGACCCTGAAGACAGTAAGTTGTTTCAGGACTCAAGTTTTATGCTGATAATAACTTTATGTTCATTAAACCAGGCTGGATAGGACCTCTGCTTAGCAACTGTTTTTTAGCTGTGTTTGAATTTTTGTATGTATTTCCAAGTAATAAAATTATATTTATAAAATATTTCTATATTTGAGACTTTTTACTAATTCACTTTGTTATAAATAACATCATATTGTAAACCCTTTACTCAGAATCTAGATGACCACAGTTGCTAGCTTTTTCAGATTTAAAGTTGTTTCCCAGGTAATTTAATTGTACCGAATCAGAATGGGAAGCTATATGAATCCATGTGATCACTCAAACCCAACCTTTCATTGAAGCAAGCATCCAAGTTCCCTCTTGAAGAACACACTGGGGAAAGGCTGGCCTGCCCTTAAACAATAGGTTTTGGAGTCACCAGAAGAGGACCAGTGCAGCTTACAAATTGCTTCTCTAAAATACCCCTTCCCCCAACCCTGCTTAGTAAATTCCTCCTATTCATCCTTAGTGCCTAGTAACACTTGTCACTCCCTGTGATCTCACAGTCCTTTATGGATTTTAGAGTACCCAGTCTAATTCAGAGTTAGAAGTACACGTATCTCTCTTCCTTATCACTGTGTGAATGCCCTGAAAGCACGAACTCCTCTGTCTTTGTAATCCCAGCACTTGGTGACACTGAAGGTACTCAGGAAATCTCTGATGGAAAAAAAAAAAGCCAAATTAAATAATAAGTATGTGAGCAAATGAATAAAGAACAAGAAAGCATCGCCATAAGTGGAATGAGCTCTACTGGTTAATCTGCAAATCTCAATTATCTGATGATTCTGTCCATCACAAATCGTGTTTAGGTGAATCTAGTCACCTTTAATCCTGTATCCGAATCCACCTTTGGGGTCCTAAGAGTTTTTGTCTAGAATAGATTAAAATCTTACAGTGCACACCAACCCAGAGATACATAACTATCAGAATGACACTTGAATATCCTCTTGGGTAATGCAGAGTCCTGCAGAGGTGCTGGAAAATTTCTGAACTCCACATTTGCTGTGAGGTAAACCTGACTCCTAGCTTGGCCTCACGGAGCAACAGACTTGACAAAATATCCCTGTTGTGGTTTTCAAAACACCATTCATCTGCCACTCAGCAAGCATTATCTACTGTTTCCAGGCTACAGATCTAACAGTAAGGAGACTGAACCTACCATCAAGGAGCTGAAAGTTGAGTGAAGGAGCAAAACAGATGTGTAAATAATGGAATGTTGTGGGTGCTAGGATGTGAGTTAGTCGCAGAGAACATGGAGGTGTGTACAGCCTTGGGAACTGGGAGCCTTCCTAGAGGAAGTGCTTTCTTGCTCAAAATAGAAAGAGCTATACTTCCCTAAGCACATGAGGCTCTTCTCCAGGAGAATTGTTATTAATAAAGACTGTCATTATTCTATTCTTACTGTAATAAAAGTATTGTTAGGTACTGTAATAAAAGTATTGTTAGGTATTGCTGACCTGTTTTTTTTCTCACAGTTCTAGTCCTCTCAGGTAATAACAACATGTCCCATGTGTTTTACTTATTGCCATGGCTACCAGGGAGGAAACCACATGCCTACTGTCCTGGTGCCCTGTATAAACTTGCCTACATAGGACTAGATCAATATTAGAATCCTGATGCCTTGTTTTCTTGCCCTACCTACTGCCTAGGAAGGGGAATAGAACATGGCATTCCTGGCTATGCACATAGCAAGGATTACAGAACAGGTCATCAATTCTGAGTGATCAATTCTGACTTCCGAATGAGCACAGCTTTCTGATTTAAAACACTAAGTGTCCATTTCAGAAATTTTCCAGGATTCAAAGGTAAATTTCCTGGTCTGTGGCTTCTGGAATCCTGCTTTTACCCCTTAAATTTAGCCTTTTGCCCAAGCTCAGTGTTCTGGAACATTTTCTATTTTCTTATTTTTCACAATTACTGGTAGTAATTTAACTTGCATGTATACGTTCCCATTAACGTTGGGATTTTGTTTTTTATCTGAGCCTAGAAATGATCAATTCTTTTAAAATATAGATGCTTTTTTTTTGATAATGCCGCACTTATTTTCATTGCCCTTATTACTAAGGTGACCATGTAATTGTTTTCATCCAAACCAGGACACTGAGATGAAAAGGGAGCATTAGTAATAATTTCACCAGGACAACAGATGTAAAACACTTTGTCCCAGACAAACTGGGATGTATGATCACACTGCTCCTAACCAGATCTTACATATTTTCATGTTTGGATATCATTCTTAATAAAGATGAAAAAGATGCACTTTCTACCAGGCATCTGTCATCTTTGAACCGTCTTCTTAATAAAGCCTTTTGAAAAAATCATTTTAAGGATTCTAGTGTATTTTTCAAGTCTCCACTCATTTTAGGTGTCTCCCTAACACTATTCTTGTAGGTATATGATACCTTTTTTAAATTAATGTGCATTTCCTTTAAACTTTGGGGAAAAATAGTAACAATTCTAACAGTAACAGCAACTAACATTTGCACAGTTAGTAGGAGCCAGGCACTATTCTAGGCACTGAACATGAATTTAGTCTTTTAACCCTCATAACCACCCTGTGAGATAGCAAGGTGTCAAGGTAGGAAGGAGGAAGAGTTAAGGATGTCCTGAATTGTTGACCCCCAGTGTACCCTGATAAGTGGCAGCAACCTGTTATGAACATTAAAACCTATAGAGGAAAGAAAGGGAACTATGGAGGACTATTAATGCCACTTGATTCCTTTTCATTCCTGTAAGCTAATTGAGTGTCTGTTTGTTGGAATAAGTATATGAACCTTAACATTCAAGACCCGGGTTCAAATCCTGTCAGATGCTTACCTCTTCAGCCCCACCCTTGCCCAATGCCAATACCTGCTTGCTTGACACGGCCATTAAATTCCCGCTGCTGCATCCTGTTTCAATACTAGTCTGTCAGACTATCAATACTTCTTGGATTCCTGCTATTCTGACCTAGCAATCCTAAGGTAGGACAGAAGATAAGTCAGTCCAAATTTTCCCACAGCATTTCCTCAGTGATTCAGGTCCGATATCCTCTCTCTTCCAAGTCATGACTTTTAATTGGAAAAAGAGAAATATCTTCACCTGCAAATTCTGAAAATTTAAATTCATGATTTCCAAGTCCTGGAGGAGTTGTCTGGATTTCTTCTCTTGCATCATTCATTCCTGTTAATATACAAAAGTGGGTACTAAGTAAGGATTTGATATGTCTTAGAAAGCTATTTCATATTTCAATACATGTCCCCAAAAGAGAGCAGAACTCACATGCTATTACCTCATCACTCATCATCTAACAATCACTAACAGGAATGTAGTTCTTTTTTCCTTCTCATCACTGTATTTTATTGCAAGAAGTACTCAAAGAAGATGATGTGATCCCTGTCCTAAAAGCAGATTACAGTCTAGTTGGGGAGATCACCCCACCACCAGTGAAAGAATTTTACCCCTCTGAAGTTCAAGAACATTGCAGAATTAACCATAAGTGAAAACTGGAGCCATGAATTACAGTGGTCAAGAAATATTCATGTAGAGATGGAAAACGATTGTGAAGGACTTGGACACTAATAAGTAAATTTCATGACTGTTTTCTCAGTGGGTTTTCAATAAATATGGAATGACTATTAGGAACAAAGAGGGCATTCAGTGTTAAGCAGATGATCTCTTAAGCAGAGAGGGAAGAAAGCACAACCTGTGGGAAAGGAAGGCAAATATGCCAAATATACCAAGAACTCCACCCAATGTGAGGTTTAATACTAACTTCCCTGGCAAGAAGGCAAAACGAGGAACTCAGAGGAGTAATAGTCTTATGTGACACAAAGCAATACATCAATTCCTATAAACAAAGAAGTATTAAATTTTAAATAGATCACATCCTAGTCTGTATTTCCATCCAACCATCTTCATCACTCAGGTGCGTTTAATTTCTTAGTTTTCTGTGAGCCCACCATGTTGTGTTTTGAGCCCTTTGTCCATAACTCCATCTTCAATCAGGCATATTCTTCTTTAGGTACTGCTCAAATACCACATGTTCCACAAAGCCTGCCCCTTCTTTTCCAAGCAGAATTTGGTCCCTCCACTCTGTGTGCCCTCGTATTACTTTGTTCATTCCTCTCTTAGGGCAGTTACCAGGTTTTACTGTGATTTACTTGCTTTAGGTATCTGAATTCATTAGCCTGACTGGTTTACAGGGGTAGATTCTATAGGTCTAGTATTTTTCTATGTATGGCCCCAGCACTCAACACACAACAGGCCTTCAGTTAAATGTTGGTTAAATAAGTAAATTTATTGCATGTTTCCTTATTCAAGCACCACTCAACAATGTAATAAATGACAAATGAATTCAGTAAGCTTTACAGAATTTGCAGAAATTCTTGCCATTGGGCCTTTTCTCGTGCTGACCCTTGCTAACACCAAGTGTTTAACAATAAAATGGAAAACATCTTTAGGGGGTTTAGTTAACGAAACCCAAGTAAGTATCTTTTTAGTGATTAACCTTAATACAAGAAAATCTCAACTACTTGTGAAGTGTATAGAAAACACATACCATTGAAAGTCTTTCTCAAATATTAAGTTTTTCACAGGAGCTGGACAATGGTCCATTCAAGGCTGGAGGATTTATGCTCCTGAAGAATACTTGTGCTGTGGCTATCAAATGCACAGGTGACAACACTGACATTGTTTTGAAGGTTAAGAAATTGAATGCAATTTCTTCTGGTGGAAAAAAATATTTTCTTCAGGATACAAGTTTTAGGCTTGTCTAAGAGCTTAAATAAACCCCAGCTGACTATTATAAAGTAATATAGAAATTATTTTAGACCAGAAAAATGTAAACATGGTTTATTACCCATTTGAACCTTCACCAAAAACCTTAAAATCACTCTTGTGGATTTTTAGTGGCATTGTCAGATGGTGAGTAGTGAGTTTCAAGAGATAAAGCTGGGGCCAGAACATAGAAGGCTGTGAATGCCAATCTAAGGGATTCGAACTTTATTTCGTATTCAGTGGGAACCACTGAAAATCTTTCAGCAGAAAAATGAAAGATGGACATGGTTGTTAATTCTTGTGGCAGTGATAAGAGGAACTGAGCCACTTAAAGTTGGGGGAAGATAAGTGCAGGGTGTGAGGTAATAGTCTTTTACTAGAGTGATGGCCATGGATATATTTAGAAATGGATGCAACTAACATTTAAGGGAGAATTGACAGGACAAGGCTTGATATAAGGAATGGAGTCAAGTTGGTGACCACTAAGGTTGGAAGATTCATGGCTGGGATGGGAGAAGACAGCTGCCCCTAATTTAAAAAATCTTGCTACAAGAGACAAAGCCAGACTAGGACTCCGATCTCAGGATTCCCCATCCAATTATCTTTCCATTGTAGCTATTGCCTGATTTGGAATGTTAAAGCTAGTCTGAAAGACCATGAGCCTTAGCAGGTAACTTGATACGGCATAACACTCAGTTAAATTACCTTCAGGATTTTTTTTCTTAGACCCTGGATATAATCCTAGCTCTTGTGCTAACTAGTTTTGAGATCTAGAGCAAATTATTTGCCTTTGACACTTTTTATGTTTTTTTTTCAATTTAATATTGCACAGATGTGTTTCTTATCTCCCATTTCTATTTGAGAATAGCAATGTGGATACATACCATGTGGATCTTTTACATTGATGGTTTATAATACCTAAGAAATTTCTTTGTAAAAGGGCATCAAATTAATGCATGTAAATTGTGAGAACCACCTGTTAAAAACAATAAAGTATTAATTTAAAAACAAAAATACCCCTGAACTTTTAATATTAATTTACGCTAGAAGAGAAACTCCCCTACCTTTTATTAGGCCTCTGATTACTTAAGAACATTATCTAACATTCGTTAAGTACCTGTGAACCACAGCCACATTCTACTTTATAACAAAAAAAAAACACCTAATTTCCGAGGAGAACTTCCCCCCAGGCTTTTCCTCATCCTTCCTTGTAAGATTTCAAATGGCAGCAACGAAGGAAAAAGGGGACCCTGAGAAACACCTTTCATATTTAAGGTTAACACAAAGCATGGTTTGGTTTCTGCACTCTAATGGAAGACAAAGGTTCTATATTATCTAGTTATATTGCAGGTTTCCTCAACTTCTTGTGATTGATGTTACCAGTATTTGATTCTTACTCCTGTACAAAAATCTTAGAGCACTTAAGAGAGGGCAGGAAGGCAGGCAGCCCACAGAAGGAGGTTTCTGGACTCATGCAATTCTCCCTGTACAGCACTCAGTTTCAGCATAACCTCAAAATCCTCCAGGAACTCTGGTCAGTTCTACACAGCACCATCATATCCCCTTTTCTGGGATGATCTGCAAAATGTCTTTGGAGGCAATTCTGAAAGAACAGTTTCAAAATTGGTCTAAGTATTATTAATACTAGCATCACTACAGTAAGTACATGATTTCCCAAAGGTATCATTTTAAAGGATAATCATTTGATCTATGAATTATGATAAATATGTTTTTAAAAGCATTAAAGTTTATTTTTAAATTACACAAAAAGCACTGTTTAAACAATGGTTATAACCAGTGAACATTAAGAAAACTTGCAGGCAGGTGGATGGGACTGAAATACTCTTTCTTGATTTTATAGTTTAAGGGCCAAATTGAGCACTGTTTATGTCTGCATCAGCTACCATTAAAAACTCTGAAGCTGCTGGACACTCAGTAAGGAATCAGAAGTTTTTTAAAAAGATGCAAACGAACGGAATGTGTCATTTCAAAGCCTGTTTGGTAAAGCAGAATGGATGACCCACCTTTTTTTATATATATTTTTTGAGACAGGGTCTTGTTCTGTTACCAAGGCTGCTCCTGAGTTCAAGTGATCCTCCCACTTCAGCTACCCATGTAGCTGGGCCACAGGTGTGTGCTATGCCACACCCAGCTAATTCTTAATTTTTTTCATACAGAGTCTCACTATGTTGCCCAGGCTGGTCTCAAACTCCTGGGCTCAAGTGATCCTCTGGCCTCTGCCTCCCAAAGTGCTGGGATTGCAGGCACGAGCCCCTGCCCCCGACCCCCATCTCAATTTTGTATAGAGGCCGTATAGTCTGAGAGACATAAAACAGTTTTTGTAGCTCAACAGACCTAGTTAACATTCCTGGCTTCACCCCTTTATAGTTGAGTATACCTCTGCAAATTATTTTCTCTGAGGCCCAGTTTCCTTACTTGTAAAATGCCTGGTGAAGTGCCTAGCAAACAGAAGATATTCAAGAAATACCAGTTCTTCTGTGAGGGCGTTTTTTTCAAGCTAAGGGTTGCAACCCATTGGTAAATATCAATTTAGTGGGTTGCAATTGGCATATTTTAAAAACCGAAACAATAAAAAGCATCAGAATGGTAAGTATTGTTCATTAAGCATATTCTAAGGTTTGATATAAATGCGTTTTTTACTGTGGGTTACAGCCAAAAGGTTTGAAAGTCTCTGCTGTACAGAGAAATTCTCAGATTATGTTAAAAAAAAAAAAAAAAAGAAAGTCCTTAGGATTGCTGCCTTTATCCAAATGAGGGCCCACAAATTTTAAGACATTAATCAAACTGTTCCCACTTTCTAATTTGTTGCAGTAAAAATAAGACATGAATTGGAGAAAATATTTAATTTGATATGATAAAACATTAAATTCAATTTTAAGATTGGTTTCTGTGTCATACTGACTATGCTTATAAACACTTTATCATTTATAGTTGCTCAAAGTCTTCTAGCAATTTCTATGAAAAAGTTGGCTATTAGGTTCCATTATAGGGAAATGAGATACTTTTTAAAAGGACTATAACTTGCCTATGTGTGAAGACTGCTAGAGTAATATTCCAATCCTGATAAGCAGTAAAAGTCAAGGGCTTATATGAGTACATACAGTGGTATTCCACACTGGCTCAGTAAAAATGAGAGATACCAATACAAAGTGTGAGCTTCAAATATAGGCCTCCTTCAGGTCTTTATGTAAATCAGACTTACCTTACAATGAATTCCTAGTGCTGCCGCTAAGTTGGTGGGCTGAAAGGACAGCCAATTTGGGATGGAAGAGTGGGGTAATATGCAGTGATGAAGAACGGTAGAATACTGGGAGTTTCAGAATTAAATGACACAGCAGAATCTTGATGTAACTGTATCTTAGATTTGTAATTTCAGCTGACTATGCTGAACTGGTGATGTCAGAGTTACCCCTGGAACTGAGGTTTAGGAATCTTGCTTTAGTAAGTGCCTGGGTGAGTTCTGATCCTCATTCAGGTTTGACCACCCTGTGTTAAAGGGACAGAGCAAGGTCCAGAAACTAGAGAAGAGGTGTAATTCAAAAGTAATTATCCCAGCCTCACAGGTGTCCAATATCACAGGTGTCCAATACTGGATCAGAATCTGACACTTATTCAAAGTATTTCCTTCTTGGTATTATTAATATGTTAATGATATAAAGCAGCAGAGAGCAATACTTGATACTTTCTAGTTATTTAATGATACTAAGAAATGGTGCTGTTTCACTGGATTTCATTGATGAGATTCAAAAAGTATGAAAGAGAAAGTCTCTTTAGACAGGGATATGAAAGGTAGCCATCAATAAAAGTTACTAAAGGTAAACTCAGAAAGAAAGAAGTGATAAACCATCCAATCCCCTAATGAACCTTAGCTCCTGGCAGAGAGACAGCTCACACCTTCTGGGGTGCAGGTACCCATCCCTGTGCTCAGAAAAAAGCATAAGTAAGGCAAAAGGTGATTCCTCCTATTTTAAATGAGTTGGGGTAGAGAGGGGAGCTGCCTGTAATCTTAAATTCTTTTTTTCCAAATTTAAAGCCTTTCTGCAGTTTGAGACAGACATGCAGTTGGCCTGGACCATGCTTGCTGTGAATGTCAGGTGTTGAGATTAGCACCACACCCTTCCCTGGGTCTGAGTCTTGCGTGGGTCTTTGTCCATCATTGTCTAGAATGTGAGAAAGGTAAGCATGGGAACGCCATTTTGGGGAAGAAACACCAGCTATAGAAAGCAAAGGGATGCATAGGAGATAAAAAGTCTGGGGAAAAGGATGGTAGTAACAGAAGTGAGGTAGCAAGCGAGTTCTCAGCTCCCCCCAGAGACCAGCTGAAAAGAAGACAGGGTCAGATACCCCCTATCTGGCAGATATATCACCCCTCAGAACTGGAACATGCCCCAGGAAATGTTCTTGGTGGTTTTTTTCTCCTTGCTCATTTTAGCCCAAACTCTAACAATGTTGAAAATATCTGGAAATTTCTTTTTCTTTTTACCTAGAGGTTACAGGAAGGGATGAACAGAGATGACAGACAAGACAAAAAAGTTTATGAGAGAATTCCTCATTATACATGGGTAGAATTCACCCCAGAAACCAAAGAACTTTTCATAATTACAAGTGAGGGACGGCACAGGGCACAAGATCTTTGAGGTGTTAGGAGACAGGCTGACAGACCAAGCTTGGTGACTGGCTTAATAAGTCTCCTACCACTTGAAATTCTGTGTTATTTATTTAAAGAGAGGCAGAGGAAGAGTTCAGAAGCCAGAAGATTTTTGGAAGAGAAGTTGAGCCTCTTTCATTTCCTTACATCATTAATTTCCTTCACCAGAAAATATAGTTGGACCAAACTGCAATAGGGTTCGCCAATGGACTCCATTATGTAGTCCACCTGTGCTCCTCACTAGGCCCTGATTTCGCTATCTGATAACAAAGGCTTCTGAACTCTTATTCTTTTCCTTGCTAACAAACCTCAGTAATCTACACTTAGCCTTAAGGTCTCCAATTCAGGGTTATGGAAGAAACTAGTCTTCCATAACCCAACGTTTCTACACATCTCAAGTCCTTATCAGAGTCACAGGTTCAGTTTTCACATTTCCAGGGAGAAAATCTGCTCCTTGGCAGTCTTCAAACTTTACCTGACATACATTATACACCCTCCGCCCAGGGCCTCAATCTCTAACATCTCCATGAACATCCCAGCAAACAACAAAATATATCCATTCATCACACTTCAATCCCACTTGAACATCAGTAGCCACTATCTTGATATACTCGTGTTACAAAAGGTGACGGAGTGTCCAACAGCAGCAAAGGTCCTCATTAGGATAGACATGTTGGCACCAATAATACTGAAGTTTGGTTTTTAACTGCATTTCTTGTCAGTTTGGCTGGGAAGATCTGGACAGCTGGAAGTGAGCTTCTCCATCATTTTCTGTTTCTTTCTTTGTATCAGTTTTCCACCTGTGAAGCCCAACACCCCACCACCAAGTGCAGCTGCAATTCCTGCCACTTTGAAGCCTGCAAGGAGGCCAATAGGACCCCCTACCATTCCTCCGATGAGTGCACCTGCCACAGGCAGAGCTGCCAGCTTGTATTTTGCAGCCTGTTAAAAAAAAAAATTCAATTTAGAAATTGAGTTGAGAATATCTCCCTGTGGTGATGTGCGTTTTCCTCTCATTACTCCTGGCAATGCCTCTTTAACTCTTGGTACATAATTAACCTTAGAGACTGTACTTGTAGGGTGGAAAAGAAAGTATTCCACAGGTACTGCAATTGCTCCAGATCTCAGAACTTAGAGAGCTGAGCTACAAAGAGTGGACTGCTACAAATTGATTTTACTTGCAAAACAATCAATTCACTAACTATCTAGCTGGCTTATTTAAACTGTTTCGGCAGCCACAGATTTCCCCCAAAGCTTTTATGTTGCACAGAGATTATTCTGTGCTGTGTGCCTGGGGTTAAAAGCAACATCCTATGGAAAATAGATGGTCCCACTCCATGTGTGCTGTCACATACTTACACTTTTACCCTCTGCAAATATCCCCTGGTAACACCAAATGCCTTATAGCAGAGCTACAGTTTATTCTCTCTTTGAAGAAATTCCTCTCCTGATAGAATGAATCTTAGAGTAGAATATTACAACATTGATTTCTTGCACTACCTATGTGTCATTTCTTCCTTATTTCCTTAATTGCTGGTTCCCTCCACATTGAAGACAGCAGATCAATTGGGTTAATACTAGAGATTCCTGGGAGCCAGAGTACCATTGATTTGTCAGCAGGAGCAGAATCTTACCTTCCCCAAGTTTTTGGTTCCCTCTTCAACATTCACAGCAGCACTGTTGACATGGTCTGCAATGCTGTCAATCTTCTCCTGCTGAGACTAGATGCAAAGGAATTATGAGTGAGCAGTCCTGCTGGGGAGCAGCAGGGAGCCAACACACACTATTTTAATTCCTGTAATCAGGGCCCTGGGTACTGCAGCCTTGCCATCTTAATAGTGGTTCATTAATAGCATCTGATAAGCCATGTCGAAAGGCCAAATTAACTTTCATAAAAAAAGGGGGGGGTCTTAATTATTCGGTAATAAAAGGGTGGCAACTTTACAGCAAAAAGCATCTCACGCTAAAATTCACTCAAACATACAAACATATTATTCTCCAAATGAATCTACTTTCCAGAAAAAAAAAAAAAATCCAAATAAGCATTTACATGTCATGTTGGTTTTGATGGGAAAAAAAAAACAAAATCAAACCCCAAAACACCTCCCTAACTTACCTTCTTTGAGGATTCAGTTTAAATCAGGCACATTTACCTTAGGAGTAAAATGCCCTTGGTCCAATAAATACAAATTGTTATGTTTCAGGAACAAGACTACAATACGGTTTGATCTATTATGAGATCTTTCCATTTGTAATACGCAGTAGGCAACAGTGAATGAAATCATTGTTCTGTGCTTTACACCTGTATATCTTAATACATTTTAAAATCATGACAGTTTAAAATGTTTCAGATCAAATATATTAATAAAGCATTCTACATAAAATGGCAACACCTGTGCTGGCACAACAGCAACTGTGACTCATGGAATCTCTGGGTAGAAGGAATGTTGGGGTCATCAGGTCGATCTCCTCTCTGATGTGCAAAGCCCTACTATAACATTCTGACAAGTGGTTACTGAACCTCTGCTCAGATACCTCCAGTGACACGAACTCATTACTTGCTGTAGGAACACATTCCCATTTTTAATTCAACTTTATTTAGATAGAATTTACATATAACAAGTACTGCTTTTAATGGTACAGTATGATGAAATTTAGCAAATGTATAAACCAACTATCACAAATGTATAAACAACAAATGTATAAGCTAACATATAATCAACTATCGCAGTTTACAGACTATTTTGGTTTTGTTTTTTTAATGTGCAGAAAAAAGAGAATCTCTCTTTGATCCTAGATAGATGCCACCTACAATGAGGGTGAAATAATTCAACTTTAATCCTGAAGTGTTTGATTGCCCTTATATAATTGGCCTATTCATTTATATTGAGGCAGACACATATAACACTTTTCTAATTCCAACCATTATTTCATTTGAAAACATGAAGCCCAAACCACACAGCTATTTTTTTCCCATGTTTGTTTCCTCTTAGCATTACTGATATTCCTTCTCTTCTTATACACAAAATATGTCTATCTTCGCCATTGTGGTATCCCTTCATTCCAATATTCTCCATCACTATCTTGACATCTCTAACACGATCCCTAAGAAAGTCCCTTATCAGTTTTCCTTTGAATGTCTCTGTCAGAGACAAGTTTAACAATGGTTCTCAGTCTTCCACCTGGAGGCTTCTTAAAACACAGATTGCTGGGCCTAATCCCCGGAGTTTCTGATCCAGTAGGCCTGAGATGAAGCCTCAGCTAGTAAGCTCCCAGGTGATGCTGATGCTGCCAGTCCACAATTCTCACACTTTAAGAACCACCATTATATGTGCTCAGATCAAGGGCACCACCTTTAGTCAGATAATCTGTGTTCAAATCTCAGCAAATGCCACTATGTGCTCTTAGACAAATTACTCAAGCTCTCTAGGTGTCAGTATTCTCATTTATCAAGTAAGAATAATGATACTTATACCTTCATAGAGTTGAAGTGGGGATAAAATGTGTTTGCAAAGTGTGAGGGGGGAAAAATAGAAAAACTTATCCTGATTTCCCCAAGGAAGTGTTAACTCTCATCTTTCTATCAAAAAATATATTTAACTTTCTTTTGATGCTTGAAAATTCTAGGACACTAAAACTTCAGGTATCTTTTAGCATTCATTCATTCAATTTTTATTTTCCTCAATAGCGAAACTTATTTAAGTCAGCTTTCTTTTTCTGACCCATAGAAGAAAAAGTTCCAGCACTAATAATATACAACTTGTCTAGATTTCTGACACCCTATCATTGTTTCTATTTAGGACACCCCCAGCACTTTCCACTCTTGCCTGAAACAGTCTATGCTAGCAGATAAATCACAGGCTTAAAACTCTATCATCAGCCATCATACGTTGTTGAGTTGAAAGGCAGAGGAAAAATAGTCAATGTGTCTCCCTTCCTTCAGCCCCAAAATAATTCCAGCAAGAGGGAGGAGCCTGCCAGGATTATTGCCATTTCTATACCCCAAGTGTAATCGTAAAGCCTCAGGGAAATACTTTTTAATGTTCCTTCCTTTAAAAAGGGTTGGATATTGTATTTCTATGACTTTTTAAAAATTAAAGCAAAATTTTAAAATAATTTAAATATTTTTTCATAAAAATCATTTGGAATAACTGAAGAAGCAACCACAAGCCAAAAACCAATCCTGAGATCACTAATTATTTGAACTACAAAGTTCCCCATCATTGCAATCACCAGCATTTGATGAGGCCCATCCCACCCTGGGGAGTAGCCCACATCTGTAAGTATTTATTCATGCCATCAGAAAACATGCTAAAATATGGGGCTGGGGTGTGAGAAGAAGGCAGAGGGCAGACAGCCCCTATCCTGGGATCAATAGCCACCCCTCGATTGTGCACTTCTGCCTTTCTCTTGTCCATATTTTGCTTGGTTTGCAACTTCAAACTTTGCCCATATCTTCAAATTCTGCTTCTTGAGTAAGGAGGACTCACTGAACCCCCACAAAGGTTACAGTTAGGCAGCAAACTGTTGTTACAGAGTTGTCAATCACCATCAGCAGAATGCCAAACCAGACTCCATACAGAGCTGAATTGGGTCACTACCTGTCCACTATGTCCTTGGCTCTTTTTGTGGGACCAAAAGATAAATATACAACCCTGCCCCAGCCTGTGAAATCAAGCTCTAAACATTAATGCAGGAGGCTCCTCACCTCTATCTATCAATCTCCCCTGAGGTTTTGCTTCTGATTTGTTCATGTTTATTTTCATCTGCTTAGGCCTCCCACATTTGACAATCTTCAAATTCCATGCCTGCCATTTTATAGTTTGGCACCCCATATATGTTCTCAGCATTCCTTTAACAATGAACTAAACCATATTTAAGTGTTTAGCTCATTACACTGCAGTGTTTCTCAAGCTAGAGTAATATATAGACCCCCATTTACAGAAAAAGAAAATTCTCAAATGACTCTATGAATATGTCTACGGATTTCATTTTAAAGAACATTGAATTAAGTCCCCCTATTGGCCTGAACATAACAAATCTTGATGAATAGCTATAGGAGTACCTAAGTTTCTGTATAAACTGTGATTTATTATACTTGTCAAGCAGAATGCAATTTGGGAATATAAATTCAAAACCAATGAATTATTTTGTTCTTGAATGCCTGTTGGGGACACTTGTAGGCCTAGCATCCTCTATGTCAAGCAATAGTAATACATTCAAAAATTAACCCCCAAATCCATTTATATCATTAACAATGGTCTTCCTTAGAGAGTTCTGATAGTAGTTGTAAAGTTTAAGGTTCTTGGAAAGCTATGAGTTTATTTAAGAGGGTAATACCAAAACTCCAGGTACCTCCATTTATTCCTCTCTAAATTCCAGCCAGCCTTCAAGGCCAAGTTCTAATCTTAGATCTTGACCAATACTGTTCACATTGAGCTATTCTGGTTCTAAACTCCTATGATATATTCTATATACTCCTTAATCATATGCAATCATATACACAAAAAGGCCCAGAAACAAACTTATAAATACTATGATATATAGGCAAAATAAGTGATCATATTGGCCTCAAGTAAGCAATAAGCAGAGTAGATAAGTAGGATGTTGCTATCAGAGGATTCAGCAGTTGGAAAGGGACTGAAGGAATTCCAGTACTAAAATGCCTAAGGATAATAGTGGTGGAAAAAGTAGAATTTTTGCAAGGAGCCAAACAAAGAATGAAAATAAAGGAAGGACAAAAGTGGGAATGCAGTTGGGGTCAGTGGAAGGGAAGAGAATGGGAAGTACTTAATAATACACATTACCTCATTTAGTCCTCCCATCAGTGTTATAAAGCTCATTGTTGTCACACAGGTAATAAATGAAGGAATCTGATCTAATCCATTGCAACCAGTTTTTATGTTTCCAGAGTGAAACTGGATTACAAAAACGACAGGGAATAAGGCAAAAGGCACAAGTCAAAACAGACTAGCAGCAAGGGTGAGTTGTTACTTAACTACTGGCCCAGGGTTCTTTAAATTCTCCTTGACTAGAAATAGGGCTAGTTACAAAGTTATAGGAAGAGAAGAGGGCACTTGAATCTGATCTAATCCATTGCAACCAGTTTTTACGTTTCCAGAGTAAAACTGGATTACAAAAACGACAGGGAATAAGGCAAAAGGCACAAGTCAAAACAGACTAGCAGCAAGGGTGAGTTGTTACTGAACTACTGGCCCAGGGTTCTTTAAATTCTCCTTGACTAGAAATAGGGCTAGTTACAAAGTTACAGGAAGAGAAGAGGGCACTTGAACAACAAAGGCTGAAGAAAAATAGAGCAGGGTACCTAGTAGATATTAATTTATTAACAATTATTGTACTATACCTTGATCTGTCAATGGCTTTGTAAGTTCTTTTTATAGTGGTAAAATAAATATAACATAAATTTACCATTTTAACCATTTTGAAGTGTACAATTTAGTGGCAATAAGTAACTTCACAATATTGTGCAACCACTACTACTATCTTGTAAGTTTTTTAAATGCTTTTTTCTATTCCTCATTGAGCTTAGCACAGTGCTACGCACATAGAAAGTGTTCCTTAAATACATGGTTAATTTGTCTAGATGCTATCATGTCCATGTGATGATAATGAGAGGATGTGGTCACTCTGGTTATGTTCCCAGGTCATTCTGTGCCTAAATAGAGCTTCTGTGAATCCTTGGCCATGTGGTCATGAGAATTTAGTCACCCTGGGAATAATAATCAGGGTTTCTCCTTTGAGCTTTTGCTTATTAGCATTCTGTCTCATGTACTTATACAGATTATTACAAACAGGACATTTGTATAGAGCTGTGGCTACAGCCAGAGTTTTCCCATACAAATCTCCCTTAGATTAGAGGTTATGAGCTGCTTACATAATGTAATCAAACATGTAACTATCATATGGTCACAAACCTTTAATATTTCTTTTATGTGCCTATCCCAGTAGAAAAGAAATGTTTGTATTGAGTAAGAACTTTGTACATGTGTAGTTTGTTTTTTAAAATCAGCTTTACTGAGGTATAATTTACATACATTAAAACACATCTTATGTGTACAGATCAATGACTTTTGGCAAGTGTATATATTTGTGTAACCATACATGTATAGGTTTTACAAACTGCACTGGATTCAGAGATTATTAGTTTACAATAGTTGAATAAATGTTCATTCTGAAACAACAGATATTTTGGGATTCTTGTTCTATTATTTTCTTCTGTTTGTGAGTATATTAATATTGTACAGATACCTAATCCAGAAACTTCAAATATTTTGCTTCTTGTAACTTAGAGGCATCCAGAAGCAATTCACACAATTTACTGCATTCTATTTTAGGTAACACATTTCAAGAAAATATCCAGAATATGGAACATAAGCAGAGTAAGAAGCCAGTATTGAGGAGCCTAGAAATTATATTGTAGAAGGAATGCAAAAGAAGCAAGGGTTCTGAAGAGAAGAAAATATGGTGGGGTGGGATAGAGTGAGGAAAGATGATGGTTTCAAAACCTTGAAAGACTTTCATATGGAAAGAAGGCAAAATTTGTTCAGTATGTAGCTTTAGAGGCCAAAAATGCCAAAAAGAAGTTATTATAGGGCAGACACTTTTAACTCTAACTCTTGTAAGAGTTAGACCCTCCAAATGTAATGGTTTAAGTATCAATATCCTTGTGCTGTAATTGTTCCAAAAGAGGCTAAAAGACCATTTATTTTAGAAATTGGGGCAAGAGTAGAGGGACTAGATTAGTTGGCCTCTTGAGTCCTTTCTCATTCCAATTCTGATTGTGTGATCTAGGAACTTCTCATTTAAAATTAGATCTCAGGGAAACCATAACTCAAAGATAACCCCAAAATCATGGTTTGATCAGAAACAAAGAACTAAACCTAGACAGAACTGCAAGCAGAAACAGGTATGCCTGTGTGGACACACATACATAAAGATACATACACACGTATTCATACATCCTACCTTCCCATAACTCCGAGAAAGACAAAAAGAACAATTTAGAAAAATGATGGAAAAATCTATCTTTCCCACCAAATTGACTTTGTGCTTCCTAATCTATGTTAACAGTATCACTGACACCCAGTTATGCAGAATAAACACAATGTTCCTTATCTTTGTCTCCATTTTCCGCTAAGTCCCCCAGAAATATCTCTCAGCTGTCCTTTACCTTTACACTGGTATTGCCATTGCTCCAGGTGAACTCTTGCAATTGATCCCTAACCAGTCTTCCTTTCCATGACCTCCTCCTCTCTTAGGCCATCATTCGCAAAGCCAACAGTGATCTTTCTGAAGCACAGACTGAACTGCATGACTCTAACCTGCTCAAGAATCAGTATTAGGCTTTCTAATGACCACAAGGTAAAGTTCAAATTCTTTGGCATTGCATTCAAAGCCATCACAATCTGGCCCTCACCCTCCTTGCTTGCCCATGGTACCTTATGCTTTGGTTATACTGCAGTATGTGTCAATCTGGAACAGGCCATACACTTCTCTACTCCATGTCTTTGTTCAGCTTCTCAAATATACTCCATAACTTCCCCCTGTGGATATTTACTCATTTTTCAAGGCTCATACAAATACTGTCTACCTGTGTGAAGCTATCCTTAATGCTTCTACCTTATGACTCCTGCCTTCCTCCTTTGGAATTAAATGCTTTTCCTTGGAGCTGATAATACCTCTCTTCATTCTTGCTTTTGCATTTAGCCATCATGCTTGAAAGCTCAGTTTCTGGGGTCCAGGCCTATCTCCACTCACTGTAGAATGCTCAAAGGCGGCAGGGCGCGGTGGCTCATGCCTGTAATCCCAGAACTTTAGGAGGCTGAGGCGGATGGATCATGAGGTCAGGAGTTTGAGACCAGCCTGACCAACACGGTGAAACCCCGTCTTCACTAAAAATACAAAAACTAGCTGGGCATGGTGGCATGTGCCTGTAATCCCAGCTACTCAGGAGGCTGAGGCAGGCAAATCCCTTGAATCTGGGAGGCAGAGGTTGCAGTGAGCCAAGACTGTGCCACTGCATTCCAGCCTGGGTGATAGAGTGAGACTCTGTCTCAAAAAAAAAAAAAAAAAAACAAGAATCCTCAAAGGCAGAGAATGGGCTTCATTTATTTCTATATCCAACCTGACCACACTCTCAATGTTAAGCATCTAACACAGTGCTTGTATATAACAAATGCTTAATAAAAGTTTCTTGAATTAATCTGGAATTTGAGAACAGTTAAACTTCTATCTATGGCTTAATACCAGTCTTAAAAATTATAAGTTCTATTAAAATTCTAATTAAAAGCCTAGTGATTATAAAAGCTTTGCATTCTAATAATCCAACAATTCTGCATCCAAAACAGTTATATACTTACATTCACTAGGAGAGAGAAGTCAGTGACCAGTTGGCTAAGTTCAATTAAGTCCTTTAAAAGAAAGGGAGAGGAAGTTACTTCTACGCCTCACAACTACCAAAAAGAAAATATTTTTTAACATACCGCTTCTAAGGTTTCCCACGATTCTGCAGCATTTTGATCTTGAGGAATTTCAGGTAAGGCATATATCTGAGTCAAACTCTGAGAACTAGCTTCAGCTTCAGTAGTATGAAATGCTCCTGGATGAACATAATAACCCCATGTTTAGAGTTTATTTGCTTTGTTAGAAAAGAGATAGCACAAATTGATTTCATAAAACAAATGCCATGTTAAATGGTGTCTAATTAAATTTAGGCTAAAAGGAAATTGATTATTCTACAAAAATAGAATTGTTTGGCTGGGTGCAGTGGCTCACACCTATAATCTCAGCACTTTGGGAGGCTGAGGCGGGAGGACTGCCTGGGCCCAGGAGTTCAAGACCCGTCTGGGCAACAGAGTGAGACCTCGTCTCTACAAAGAAATTAAAAAGTTAGCCAGGTGTAGTGGCACACACCTGTAGTCCCAGCTACTTGGGAGGCTGAGGTGGGGGGATCACTTCAGCCTGGGAGGTCAAGGTTGCAGTGAGCAGTGATCATGCCACTGCACTCCAGCCTAGGTGACAGAGCAAGATCCTGTCTCAAAAAAAAAAAAAAAAAAAAAGATTTATCCATAGGGTAGCTTGTTCCCCAGATTAGTTAACACACTTTTTTTTCTTATTTATTTATTTTTTTTAATTGACACACAGTCTTGCTATGTTGCCAGGCTGGTCTTGAACTCCTGGCCTCAACTGATCCTCCTGTCTCAGCTTCCCAAAATGCTAGAATTACAGGCGTAAGCCATGACACCAAGCTTACACACATATTTTTTTTAATCTACACAGTCATCTAAAAAATGGCTACAAATACCATCTATCCAATCTGAATAACTAGGGCTAGATATGGAAGCACCACCAAAGGAAAACTATTCTACTTGGCCAATGTTCCAAGGAGATGTACCTATATAAATAGGTTTAATATTTTTCATCCTTAAACTTCTATTTGGCTATTTCAATGTAAATACCAGATACAGAAGGTGTTGAAAGCAGGGAAGTAATATGTTTTTATTAATGATAATCAGTCACTATTGGTAATAATAAGATTGTCACCAAACATTACCATATGTGTCTTTTTTGTCACTACTCTTCATCTCAGAGTCAATCTTCTGGCCCATGCCTTCATTGCTTCTGCTTCTTTTGAGTTTTAAAAAGTCGTCAACCCACTAGGACTTTCCCCATTAAACACTGCTACGATGATGAATTAATTCATACTTTAAAATCTACCAAGTCTTTATTTCCTCATATTGGTTTTACCAATCATTCATTCATTGAGTTGACATTTATTAAATGCCTACTACCTGCTGATCAGTGTGCTGAGGTGCTGCAGACACAATGGCAAACCATAAAAACAGTTCAGAGGAGGCAACATAGTGTAGTGGTTAGGAACCTGGGCCTAGTCAGAAAGACTTGGGTTAGAATTCTGATTTGGCTATTTATTAACTGTTTGCCTTGGGTATTTCATCTCTTTGGCTGGTTTTTCTCATTTGTAAAATAAGGTGATATTTACTTTGCACAGTACCTGGGTTACATATAAAGTACAAGTGCTCAATAAATTAGTTACTGCTGCTGCTATTATTAATAGATCTTACTATAAAATGCATGATATAGACATATTAATAGTCAAGTTCAGTCAGTATAGTCTAATAACAACTGTAATACTGGTAAGTATAGAGTGCTACATGGGCACAGATGAGAGGTATTTAACCTAGACTTGTGGAGGGGAGAGTGGTCAGAGAAGGCTCTGAAGCTGAAGCCTGAGGATGAATAGAAATTACTATATAGGTGAACTGGTGCAGGGGTGGAAGGAGAAGCAAAGAGTATTCAGGTCAGAGAGAACAGTATGTGCATACGCTTAGGGACTGAAAAATGTTCAGTATAGCTGACTGTGATGAGGAGAAAAGCAAAGTCTAAGGCTGGAAATCTACTTTGAGATTATTCATGGCATTTGTAAACTACGTTGAACAGTTTTGCTTTTCACAAAAGATCAATATGTTACTATTAAAAATAGTTGGAGACTACTGGGAAGGTGCCATAATCAGATTTTAGATTTACAGAGAAAACTATAGCCACCGTGTAAGAAACACATTAAGGATGGAGTTGGAAGGTGACAAAATTAGAGAGTAAAAAAACCACCTGAGCTCAGGAGTTCGAGACCAGCTGGGCAATACGGCGAAACCCCATCTCTACTAAAACACAAAAAATTAGCCGGCATGGTGGCGTGCACCTGTAATCCCAGCTACTCAGGAGGCTGAGGCAGGTGAATTACTAGAACCTGGGAGGCAGAGGTTGCAGTGAGCCAAGATCACGCCACTGACTCCAGCATGGGCAACAGAGTGAGACTCTGTCTCAAAAAAACAAAAACAAAAACAAAAAAACAGTCTGAAGGCTTTCCAATATATCCAGTGTAACATGATGGTGATCTGCTCTAGGATAGTTACAGTAGAAATGGAAACAAAAGATCTGAAGTTCTACTATCTCCCCTTCACTTCAAGCTCAAAACACCTACCACTTACATTTTCTGAGCACCCACTGAGTATTGTGTTAGGGTGCCAGGGATAAAAAGTAACTAACACAGAGTACATTCTCTCAAGGAATTTGTATTTTAGAAGAGCCAGACATACAAAAATTGGAAATCATCATTCTCAGTAAACTATCGCAAGGACAAAAAACCAAACGCTGCATCTTCTCACTCATAGACGGGAATTGAACAATGAGAACACATGGACACCGGAAGGGGAACATCACACTCTGGGGACTGTTGTGGGGTGGGGGGAGGGGGGAGGGATAGCATTAGGAGACATACTTAATGCTAAAGGGCGAGTTAATGGATGCAGCACACCAGCATGGCACATGTATACATATGTAACTAACCTGCACACTGTGCACATGTACCCTAAAATTTAAAGTATAGTAATAAAAAATAAATAAATAAATAAACAATGCAAATTTAAAAAAAAGAAATTATAAAACAATAGGAGACTGCATTGGTATCTATCTAGAATCAGACATATATACATAAGTATTTTATGAGAGTTCCGAGCTGTGGGTGGCATCTGATCCAGTTTGATACGGTATGCAACTCATGGGAAGCCTTTCTAGAAAACTTGAGGTTACTAGGCAAAGAAGAGAGGAATACACATTCCAGGTAGAAAAACCAAAGGCCCTCAAGGAATAAACAATATAGCTATGTAAATCAGCAGTTTGATGGTACCAAAGCAAGAAGTAAAAGACAAGTTACAAGTATAAGCTTACAGATGGTCAGGAGGGGCCTTGCAGACCAGTTAAAGACTTTGGACTTTATCTGGCACACCAAAGAGAGCTGTTGAAGGGTTATAAGCAGAGAAATGCCATGATGACATGTGGCACCTGATCTACTCCTAAAAGTAAGCAATTATAACTCTAAGTTCATATTCTCTCAATGCCCCTTTCAGCCAAACCTATAACTGAAATAGTATTTTATAAAACTGCATTACTATTTTACCTTTAAAGCCTACGAATGCTTTACCTCTCTAGCAAAAATGTTTCAATTGTTTAGGAAGGGCATAGTCAATGGACTAAAAAGTAATTTGTAGATTTATCAGGACTGAGAATGTTTTTAATCTTATCTGAATATATTTATTTAACTTAAAGGAAGAGCAAAGGCAGGCGATACAGAGTAAGTTTTACATTAAAACAGTATGGCAAATAGCCAATATTTTAAAAGCTCTAAATGATTTTTACAAATGCTTAAAATAGTTACTCTATGCTTTACATTATTGCCATAAAGACACTCTCATTTTCACATCAACCAAGATAAATGAACTACTCTATGACTTTTCTTCTACTTAATATTTCCAGGTATTTACACTTCTTTAACATTAAGATGAATAATGATAACTTCATTATTATTAACAGATCAAATATAAAGGAGAACTTTATAACCATGACCACTCAAAGTATTTTTTAAAGCCATAATTTATGTACTATTAAAGAGGATTCAAATGAAGTTTGCGAGGGTATGCAATGAAATGAGGACAGATTATTATATATTAATACTTAATCTAAAAAAATAACATGTGGGAAATGTTTGACATTTTAAACAAACATAAAAGATTTCCCTCAGTAAAGAATAAAAATGTTTAAGTCATTTACGTCTCACTTGAAACCAAACTACGTACGCATCTTAGTTCAAATAGAGTCTTAGAACAAAGAGGTCTGTTCTCTTCCATAAAAAACCCTGATGTAAACTTAAAACTCTAAACTTCGCTAATCAATTCAAGGCATGACTATCAATTAAAGCAAATCTTTTGATTTCTACAATTTCCATAATTCATTTATTCCAGCTTGCATTTAAAATCACTACCTCAGTGATGATCCTTTGAACTTTTACGAACTGCTATGGACGTGATAAGGCAAAATGCTGAGATAGAGTACAGTTTCAGGAAAGAAAGCTGAAGAACTTTAGATCTGTCTACAGAAGTAAAAAATTGCAACTGTTTCATGTAACATAATCATCTCAGGTACTCCCACCCACACACAAACCAGAAGCATGAAGGGCAAGTAGAACATAGGACCTATCACTCACCACTGTTTTTTAAACCCCAGGATTGGTTTTAAAACCTTATCGTTGGTTTAGTTGAAGTGAGAAATAAACGAAATAACATAAGACTTTTCCCTTTTATATATATCCAAGTATTATTTCCCTCTTTCTCCATACTTTATGAACAGCAATGATTTTACCAAGAATTATAGTATATAAAAACTTCCACTAACCTTCACCACATAAGAAAAAGTTTTATTATAAATCTAAATTAATTCAAAAGCATTGCTGAAATGTTTTCCAGTTCTGATAGTTTAAAAATAGTGAAATTAATTTACTGATCATCTATATAAGCCTATCTATCAAAATAAAATTACTTCTAAGCATGGCTTAACTCAGCTGCAAATGAAGACTTTAAAAAGAATTAAAACCAATAGAAAATACATCTTCTGAATCATATAATACAAACCATCTACATGTTTCATAAAACTGTTCAGTACATGTATATACCTGTGATAAAAATCTAAATTTCATCAAATTCAATATGCTGGTCTGAAGTTCCCAGCAGTTTTAAGATTATATTCTTTTCTTTTGTGAATATTTGTTTAAAATGTAATAAGATTCTGTTCCTTTTGCGTTACTGAAGTGTGTGTCCGGAGAGTAAAGAAAGACAAAAATGGAGAGAAGCACTGATTCACTCTGTATGACTTGAATCACCTTTCCAAATACAAATCAGATTTGGAGGCTCCTCACTTCACTTGGTGGAAAGCAATATGCTAAAAATGAAACCAGACACACAAGTGAGACAGAAGGGAGTTTCTCAGATCAAGAAGATTGGCAGAGAAGATTTGCTTTAGGAACTCTCAGAATCTGGACAAAAGAAACAGCAAAATCATCACAGCTTATCCCTAAACTTAATAAGCTTCTTTCATTCTCCAGAGAACATAAAACATCCTATTCTACTTGTTATTTCTATCTGTAAATGAAAAACTATTTTTGTATTTTTGATCTTACTCATGGAAATGTGGCAACATTGCTTCTGAATCTCTGCTGATGTTTCCAACCAATTTATTTAGAATCAGATTGAATTTGTAAAGTAAAAAGTATTTTAAGGCACTTAACTTCTATGCAATAAAACAGATTTTCCATATAGGCTGTTGCTACTATAACGAGTATCTAAAGCAAAAATAAGGAAAAACTGGAGAGCATAGAATAAAAACATGTAGAATGACAAAAACAGTCTACAGCTAGAAGAAGACCAAATATGGAGCAAACTCAATTCCTACCCCACTATTAAAGTCTTATGTAAATTAGTTACTTGCTTTCCTTTCATTATTCATTTCCTTTTCCATTCTCTTATTTATTAATAATATTTCTGGATTTGAGGCAATATAGTAGAAACTCTCACACTTGGTGAGACAGTAGTTTTTTAATTGCTTTATGTTGGCAGTGGATTAATAGTGAAAGCACACTATGACAAGCAGACTATTCAGAATTTGAAATTCTATACACTGTTTTAGGTATAACCTAGGTATTGATTTTATTAATAGAATGACTGTCTCAACCAAATCAACACTAGTTATAGAGATTTAATTTTTTAGTTTTCTCCTAGTAATTAGGTCTTTAGTAGCCCATTTGGTGAACTGAGAAGTTTGAGAATCAAGAGAATTGGGAAGTGAATTTCACCTGCTATTTCTTCTCCCTCATTCTCTGGCTCTGCTCCAATTTTTTCATTTCCTTTATGCACATACTTCTTCAAAATCTGCCGAATTTTTTTTTTATATACCAATCAGCTTCCTATGGAGAAAGTTAACTGCCAGCAAACTGGGTAAACTGCCTTTTTCTATTAATAATAATCACCCAATTTCTCTGATGACATGTAAGCCCAAAGTTGTTGATCCCAAACAGTTCTACTGGTAGTAACACAAATAATGAAATAACAAAATGCAAATTAAAGCAAGTATTAGGATATTAAAATACTGTGAGAAAACTCTCAGACAAAACTCCAAATTTTTAATTGCTAGAGATAGGCAATTCAAAGCTAAGTAGCAAAGAGATTCATGTTAGTTACTCTTTCCAGAAAATCCAGGTTATCTTCACAGTTATTATTACCATCACAACTATCACAATGTCTGGGTACATAAGATGAGCCCTTAATCACATGGAACTATAAAACCCAGTTACTCCACATGTGCACATAAAGCACCAGTTTGCACTAAGTGATAAAAACAGCCTTCAACCTCACCAACATGGCAGCAATAACTGTAGATGAACAGAATAATGAAACAGTAATTACAAACTATCAAAAAGTATTCTTCCCAAATACTTTTCAACCAAGGATTGAGGGCTAGCATCTCCTTCTCTCAAAAACATTTACGGTACTGGTTATCCACAGAGTGAGGTGATTACAGCGCATGTGAAATTACAAAGTTGTCTCTAAAAAGATATTTATGTATTTATGTTTATAAAACATTTAGGTCCATTATGTGCCAAGCATTGTGCTAGGTACTAAGGCTACAACAAAAGCAAGATTACCCAGAAACTCTGACTAGTGGCCTAAACGTTTCTTCCAAAAGTTTTTTTTAATCTCTCTATAAATTACTGGATCATTAGCACTGAAAATATAAAATTAAAAATAATCTGGCTTTGGAGATAGTGATGCAGGAGTGCCCTGAGTAAATAAAAAAAGAAAAAATGGGCATGTAACATCTCTAAGATTCTATTCTAATTTGTAACTTACTTATACTCCACCTTTTCCGTAAGGATTAAAGGTAGCTTAGAATAATTTATAAAATATAACAAGATGAGACAAGTTACTAACAAAAGAGAAACACTAAAACAAAAAAGAAAACAAGGGCAGTAGTTATAAAACAAAGCTAGGATAGGTTTAAAAATTTGACTTTTGGTGGCTAAAAATTTTGGCTCTAAGCTTTCTAGTAAACAATTTAAGTAGGAAAACCTTATCAGTCATTCCACTGAATACCCAAAAGATAAAAAAAAAAAAAAAAAGACCAGCTACTTCGAAGTACTACTATGTATTAAGCCAAGAATATTTTCAGAATTAAAGACATTATTATAATGTGATCAGCAATTATCAATTACATCCTTAGAAGAGATGTAATGACAAATTTCACAGTGCTGTTTCTTACTTCTGTGAGTATCACTTCACAGAGGATGATGGCTTAACTCCCATTGTAGATTACTTAATGTTGTCAGTTATTCAGAGAACTTGGCTGAAAGACAGATCTAACATCCCCTCTGAAAATCAGAATGCTTAAGAAAAAAAAGCATGCCTAAAGAGGTCACCCCTGCACCTGGAAAGGAGTAAAGAGTACTCTGCAGACAAGAATGACATTATCCTTAGGAAATATATTTAAATTTCTCTTCAATAAATAGACAAACGGGTACTTTCCCTGAAGTCCCACTTCATAAGCGTAGCCTCAAATTTTTTATTCTGCAAAATATCCAGGGTACACATTTCCAGGAACACTGATCAGGGTCCAAGGACTCAGCATATTGGGATAGCGAATGGTCCTTGAAGACCTATAGATAATTCAGTATCTACTCAAGGAGGTGAGCTTTAATTAACTGCACCACTGTGATTGAGAATAAGACTTAGTGCAATACGTTACCACCAACAGTCATGGATCTGGTCAAAGGAGGCTGTAGCAAAGTTTCTTCATCATTAAATTGCTTCTTAAGTTCTTCTACAGATTCCAAATGGAGTTGGAGAAATTCTGCTGTTGCTGCTGATGCTTCTTCTTTAACAGGATCTATCATTCTCTTCAGAAGTACTAGGTCATCCTTTCGGACTTTCAAACAAAGTTTCTCAATTTCTCGGATATTGGATCGGAGTTGCTATAAAAGAAAAAAATCATTAATGCCACCATTTCTTAGTATAAAATATCTTTCTTTTCAGAAGTAATGTTATAATAGTTGTGGATGGAAATTATAACAAATATCTCCACAATAGAAGGTGTAGCATAATACTTTTACATTTTCCATGTCTCTGGCTGGCCAAATGCAGCATCTTTGGAACCCACATGCTCATACTTTGAATTTATTTAGCATTTTTCCTTCATTAAATGTGGTTATACAAAGATAAATGCTCTTCACAATAAATCAAACACTACAGAAGCGTTATGAAATAAAAATGATATTCTCACTTCACCTATCCCACCCCCTCTTAACCCAATACTCCCACACATTTCTCACGGCTCATGCACACATTTAACATATATAAGGCTTCTCCCTTTTTATTAAAAAAATGGATTACATTATACACAGTAATCTATAATTTGTCATTCCATACTCAACAATATTATCCCTCCTGCTCAATGGTTACACTATATTCCACGATGTAAGTGTAGAATAATTTACTCAGTCACTCCTTCGGAGATCAACATTCATGTTGTTCCTAATTTTTAGTTATTACAAACTATGAAACAAATATCCTTGCATATAAGTCCTAATTTACTATATTAGTATATATTAACACTATAGTATACACTAATATTAATATATTATTTTGTGTAGGAAAGACTCCCAGAAACAGGAATATTCAAATGATAATGTGCATTTTTATTTCAGAAGCTATTCTTGTTTTTTCCCAAAAAGCAGTAACACTTCACACTAGCATCGAAGTATGATTGCCTGTTTCTTCACATGCTGCCAGTCCTTTATGTCATCTCACTGTTGCTTTACTCTGCACTTCCCTATGAATGAAGTTGTTAGATTTTTATCAAATGATTTTCCTTCTTTTTGAGAAATACCTACTGGCTTAGTCATAAATTTTCCTCTAATATGTTGCTATAATGAATTATGTACAGATTTTGTAGTGTAGAGTCATCTTTATATTCCTGGGATAAAGCCTTTCTAGTCAATATATATAATTTTTAAATACAATGCTGAATTCATTTGCTAGTATTTTATTTGAAACTTTTAGCACATAGGGGTGTGTGTGTGTGTATACATGTGTGCATGTACACAGTTTGTGTATTTATACTATCTTTACTAGGTTTAAACGTGCTTTAACAGGTTTAAGGTTGTGCTAGCTTCATAAAATACACTGGGGAGCTTTCCCTCTTTCTCAATGGTCTATACTTTGAAAACAAAGAAACAATCCCTTTAAGATTAAATAGAACAAATTTGCAAAAATAATCAAAGAAAAGTTATATGTCTATTCATATATTTTAAATTATTTTCCCCTAAAGTGTTTTCACAATATTAATGCAAATCCTATACAGTAGAGAGACCAGTAAGTAAGAATTAATTTTTCAAGTGCATACTCTGAGTGAGGTGTTATATTATTACAGTCCAAATTATTACATATGAAAAAAAGCAAAACAAAAAAAAAATCTGTTTAGGATTTACTTAGTTATCTAGTGGCAAAACTGGGGTTAAAACCCAGGTATTCCAATAGGGCCAGCAATCTTTCCACTAAACTATAATCATAATGCCTATCTATATAGTATCTTAATATAATACAATCTAAAGTTTCCATTTTACTGTAGTAAAATTAAAGTCAATCCTAGAAAAAAAAAAAGTTTAGTTACAACCTAAAGCATCTTGTAAGATTTTTCTGAGTGAAAAAATTGTGCCTTTATCTTACCATGACACTATACTTCCTGTAACCTTATCTTCAGTCTCTTACCATTCTAATATGAGCTGAAAAACCTAAGGATAATTAAACTGTAGATTCAAAATATGTGAAATGTAGGTATTAATATGTTAAAATTATATAACCTTAAAGGGGGCATAAGTGAGCATCTAATACAACCTCACAATTTTACAATAAGGAAACTGGAGTCTAGACAAACACAGTGGCAGAATTAGGACTATAGCCCAGGCCTCAAGTCCCAGAACAATACTGTTTCCAACACACCACCATTTCCTGGCTATGTGACTCCTTTCTGGACCCTAATTATAAAGCTTGGTTATATAGTTGCCAGTCTACAGAAATATTTTAGGTAATATTATCTTGGAGAAGCATTAAAAATTTTCTACAGCCAAACTTAATGAGCGTTTGTGACATCTTCCTCTCTTATATAATTTGTACATATGTCTGTCCCCAAATTACAGTATCCAGCTAAGAACTCTATTACTATAAGTAATGTGGAAAATTTTGAGGGAGAGAAAGAAAAAACCCACTGAAGTATAAAATCTGATACTATAATAGCAACAATAATAACAAAAACATAAATAATGGCTAAATTTTTATCAACACTTAAAGTTATCCATTGTGCTGACAGCTTTACGTCTTTTATCTTCCCCTCACAATATATCTTTGAAATGGATATTACTATTATTCTCATTTTATAGAAGAGAAAATTAAAGCAAGAAGTTCAAAAAGTAGCCCAAGATTACACTGCTAGTAAATAGTATAGGCAAGAATCAAATCCAGACCAAAGATCTTGTGTTCTAACTACTTTACTGCATAGCAAACACCATCCAACACAAATATAATGCAAATCAACACACACAAGCCACATATGTAATTTAAAAATTTTTAAAATTACATTAAAAAAGTAAAAACATGGGAAATTAATTTTAATAATATTTTTATTTAACCTAATATAGCTAAAATACTATTTTAATATGGAATTATAAAACTTATTAATAAAATCTTTTAAATTGTTTTATTTGTAGTAAGTCTTAGAAATCTGGTATATATTTTACATTCACAGCACATCTCAGTTCAAACTGGCTACATTTTAAGTGCTCAACAGTCACATGTAGTTAGGAGCTACATTGGATAGGGCAACTAGGGAATCTCTCTAAAATCAAATAAAGGGAACAGGATGGTAAAACCATATGTGAAGAACATAAAGTCAGGTGTTTCTGCTTCTGAAAACAGCAGACTAGGTGATTCAGACTAACCTTCCCACTAATGGCTACTTCAAAAGTTGAACAAAAATCAAATCACAAAACAAACCAAAAGAAAAAAAAAAAAAAAAACTTGAAAAGTACCATAAAGCAAACAAGATAGTAAGTAACTATAGGACAAGAACTGGGCAAAGATGGAAATCTAGAGAGGTGAGTCCTGAACTCAGGGCCACATTTGCTTTGGGAGTATTTGCATACCAGAATACAAACTCATAAAGTTTGGATTAAAATTTCAATGCCAAGACTTGCTAAGTATAAGGACTCTGGTACTTTCGGCTGGGGTCGTCAGAGCTCCACCCTAGGAACAAAGGTAATCCTAAAATAAAGCAGCCCTTGCATGAACTACAGACTGGCCTCCAGTCTCGAGTAGCTCTTAAAAAACCTTAAGCTCTAAAATTGGATAAAGATAATCTTGGAAAGTTAGTGCCCCCAGGGGCTTAGAAGAGCAAATGAAAATATCTGGAGGAAGATAACATCATCCCTAGCTTCAAATAATTTCTATAAATAATGTTTCAAATACAATGTCCACCAATCAATCAAAGATTACCAAGCACATGAGGACATATGCAGCATGAGGAAGAAACAGCAAAAACAGGCAACAGAAACATCCAAAAGGACATGTAATGAGGGAATGAGCAAATGTAGTCTATAAAACTATAGTTATTTTGTTCAAAGGCATAAAAATAAAGCTTGAAAATTTAGCAGAAAATTGGAAACTATAAAAAGCAACATATAGGTTTTTTAATGAATATTCTATAATTTTAAAATAATGTCCAAAAGAATTTAATAATTGAGTTTAGCTTCATATTAGGCCCAGTTCAAGAAAGATATAAACTGGAAAACAGATCTGAAGAAACTATGTAAAAAAGAAACAAGGAAAGTAAAAAATACAGAAGAAAAGTTAAGAAATACAGAAGATATAGTTAGAAAAGGGTACAATATACATTTACTTAGAATTCCAGAAGAAGACGGAAAATGAATTTGAATAATGACTCAGAATTTTCAAAACATTGAAGAAAAACATCCATCCACAATTCAAGGTCAACAAATCCTGAGAAGAATAAATAAAAGGAAAAATACACCTAGTCAGAAGAAAGAAAAAGGAGAAAAGATGTCTAAAAGCAGCTAGAGACAAGAGTTTCTTGCAAAGAAACAGTAAGATTTTAATATGACTTCTCAACAGCAATAACGAAAGCCTAAAGACAATGGAACAATATATTCAAAGTATAGAAAGCAAATTACTATCAACCTAAAGTTCTATATGCTGCAAAAATATCTTTCAAGACCACAGGTAAAATAAAAATATTTTTAGACAAACAAAAGCTGAGAGAATTTGCCTCAGTCAATAACACACAGTAAGAGAAATATTAAATGGTGATCTTCAAACATAACAATTAATCCCAGACATAAAGTTGGAAATGCAAAAAGAAATGAACAGGAATGAAAATCAGCTAAAAAGTGGGTAAATCTAGATGACCAGTAACTCTACTAAAACAATAATAATGTCTGTGGGGTTTAGAAATATTTATATAAAAGTAGCATTTAAGCTGCAGGGCACACATGGAACTAAAACAGTCTAAGGAACTGATATTATCTGTACCTCTAAGTCAAAGATGTATGTTGTAATTTTTAGTAAAAGTATATACATTTATTCCTTGGTATCCACAGAGGATTGGTTCCAGGACTCCCTGCAAATACCCAAAATCCATAGATGTTCAAACCCTTATATAAAATGGTGTAGTATTTGCATATAACCTATGAATATCCTCCTGTATAGTTTAAGTTATTGCTAGATTACTTATAATACCTAATACAATGTAAATACTACATAAATAGTTGTTATACTGTATTTTTATAGAGAATAGTGACAAGCCAAAGAGTCAGTACAGATGCAACTATCCATTCTTTTTTTTTTTTTTTTTTTTTTTTTTTTTTGAGATGGAGTCTTGCTCTATCGCCCAGGCTGGAGTGCAGTGGCATGATTTTGGCTCACTGCAACCTCCACCTCCCAGGTTTAAGTGATTCGCCTGCCTCGGCCTCCCGAGTAGCTGGTATTACAGGCGCCAGCCACCACGCCCAGCTACTTTTTTTGTATTTTAGTAGAGATGGGGTTTCACCATATTAGCCAGGTTGGTCTCGAACTCCTGACCTCAGGTGATCCACCCACCTCAGCCTCCCAAAGTGCTGGGATTACAGGCGTAAGCCACCACACCCGGCCACAACCATCCATTTAAAAAAAAAAAAAATTTTGTTCCACAGTTGGTGAAATCCTTGGAGGAGGCTCAAATGTAGTTCCTAAACTAGAAAGGAAAAAATTAGATAAATTAAAAAAAACAAGATCAATACAAAAGAAAATGAATATGGAGATTTTAAAAATATGTGTAAGAAATAGAAAGCACACAATAAAGTGAAAGATTTAAACCTAAATACATCAATAATTACATTAAATAAAAATGAAATAAATATTCCAGTTATAGGATAAAGATTTATAGACTGAATTTTAAAAAACTTAAGTGATTGTATCTAAAACGTAAAGAAAGAATGGTTCAATGTAAGAAGATGAAAAAGATAAACCACTTTAACCCTAACACTTCCTCTCCAAAGAAAACCTGCTGTAGCAATATTAGAAAAAACAGACTTTAAAGCCAAAACATTACTAAAAATAAAGAGAATCACTTTATAATATCTGTACCAGGAATATATAATAATAACTAAGTTAAGTATACCTAATAACATACCCACAATACATATAATGCAAAACCGGACAAGAACTATAAAGAAAAATTTAAACAAATCCACAATCACAAGGGAAGGCTTTAACACCTTTAAGTAATTAACAGAACAAATGGACAAAAGGATATAAGTTAATATAGAGGATTTGAACAATAAGTTTAACACAAACTAGATATAAATTATATAGAACATTATACCCAACCAGGTGAGAATACAACATGACAAAATTCAACAACTCTTCATGCTAAAAACTCTCAATAAATTAAGTATTGATGGGACGTATCTCAAAATAATAAGAGCTATCTATGACAAACCCACAGCCAATATCGTACTGAATGGGCAAAAACTGGAAGCATTCCCTTTGAAAACTGGCACAAGACAGGGATGCCCTCCCTCACCACTCCTATTCAACATAGTGTTGGAAGTTCTGGCCAGGGCAATTAGGCAGGAGAAGGAAATAAAGGGTATTCAATTAGGAAAAGAGGAAGTCAAATTGTCCCTGTTTGCAGATGACGTGATTGTATGCCTAGAAAACCCTATTGTCTCAGCCCAAAATCTCCTTAAGCTGATAAGCAACCTCAGCAAAGTCTCAGGATACAAAATCAATGTACAAAAATCACAAGCATTCTTATACACCAATAACAGACAAAGAGAGCCAAATCATGAGTGAATTCCCATTCACAATTTCTTCAAAGAGAATAAAATACTTAGGAATCCAACTTACAAGGGACGTGAAGGACCTCTTCAAGGAGAACTACAAACCACTGCTCAATGAAATAAAAGAGGATACAAACAAATGGAAGAACATTCCATGCTCATGGGTAGGAAGAATCAATGTCGTGAAAATGGCCATACTGCCCAAGGTAATTTATAGATTCAATGCCATCCCCATCAAGCTACCAATGACTTTCTTCACAGAATTGGAAAAAACTACTTTAAAATTCATATGGAACCAAAAAAGAGCCCGCATCACCAAGTCAATCCTAAGCCAAAAGAACAAAGCTGGAGGCATCACACTACCTGACTTCAAACTATACTACAAGGCTACAGTAACCAAAACAGCATGGTACTGGTACCAAAACAGAGATATAGATCAATGGAACAGAACAGAGCCCTCAGAAATAACACCGCATATCTACAACTATCTGATCTTTGACAAACCTGACAAAAACAAGAAATGGGGAAAGGATTCCCTATTTAATAAATGGTGCTGGGAAAACTGGCTAGCCATATGTAGAAAGCTGAAACTGGATCCCTTCCTTACACCTTATACAAAAATTAATTCAAGATGGATTAAAGACTTAAACATTAGACCTAAAACCATAAAAACCCTAGAAGAAAACCTAGGCATTACCATTCAGGACATAGGCATGGGCAAGGACTTCATGTCTAAAACACCAAAAGCAATGGCAACAAAAGCCAAAATTGACAAATGGGATCTAATTAAACTCAAGAGCTTCTGCACAGCAAAAGAAACTACCATCAGAGTGAACAGGCAACCTACAAAATGGGAGAAAATTTTTGCAATCTATTCATCTGACAAAGGGCTAATATCCAGAATCTACAATGAACTCCAACAAATTTACAAGAAAAAAACAAACAACCCCATCAAAAAGTGGGCAAAGGATATGAATAGACACTTCTCAAAAGAAGACATTTATGCAGACAAAAGACACAAGAAAAAATGCTCATCATCACTGCCCATCAGAGAAATGCAAATCAAAACCACAATGAGATACCATCTCACACCAGTTACAATGGCAATCATTAAAAAGTCAGGAAACAACAGGTGCTGGAGAGGATGTGGAGAAATAGGAACACTTTTACACTGTTGGTGGGACTGTAAACTAGTTCAACCATTGTGGAAGTCAGTGTAGCGATTCCTCAGGGATCTAGAACTAGAAATACCTTTTGACCCAGCCATCCCATTACTGGGTATACACCCAAAGGACTATAAATCTTGCTGCTATAAAGACACACGCACACGTATGTTTATTGCGGCATGATTCACAATAGCAAAGACTTGGAACCAACCCAAATGTCCAACAATGATAGACTGGATTAAGAAAATGTGGCATATATACACCATGGAATACTATGCAGCCATAAAAAATGATGAGTTCTTGTCTTTTGTAGGGACATGGATGAAATTGGAAACCATCATTCTCAGTAAACTATCGCAAGGACAAAAAACCAAACACCGTATCTTCTCACTCATAGATGGGAATTGAACAATGAGAACACATGGACACAGGAAGGGGAACATCACACTCTGGGGCCTGTTGTGGGGTGGGGGGAGGGGGGAGGGATAGCATTAGGAGATATACCTAATGCTAAATGACGAGTTAATGGGTGCAGCACACCAGCATGGCACATGTATACATATGTAACTAACCTGCACATTGTGCACATGTACCCTAAAACTTAAAGTATAATAATAATAAAAAAAACATACAAATACACATGGAGAACATTTATAAAAATTGATTATATACTAAGTCTTAAAGGAAGTTTTGACAAATTTCAAAAATATTGACACTGATATCATACAGACCATATACTCTGATCATAATAAAATTAAACTTGAAATCATTAATAAAATATATCTATAAACATTTCATGACCAATAATGAAGGAAGACATATTTCTAAATAACCCACAAGTCAAAGAAGAAATCACAATGGAAATTAAAAATGCTGGCTGGGCACAGTGGCTCATGCCTGTAATCCTAACATTTTGGGAAGCTGAGAAGGGCAGTTCATCTGAGGTCAGGAGTTCGAGACCAGCCTGAAAAACATGGTGAAACCCCGTCTCTACTAAAAATACAAAAAATTAGCTGGGTGTGGTGGTGGGCACCTGTAATCCCAGCTACTTGGGAGGCTGAGGCAGGAGAATCTTTTGAACCCGAGAGGTGGAGGTTGCAGTGAGCCAAGATTGCACCATTGCACTCCAGCCTGAGCAACAAGAGTGAAACTCCGTCTAAAAAAAAACGCTTTGACCTGAATGAAAAGAAAAATAATGCATATTTAAACCTACAGGCAGCTAAAGTAATAAAAATTTATAGCTGTAACTGCATATATATATATATATATATATATATATATATATATATATGTATTAGAAAAGAAAAAAGGTTGGAAATTAGTAGACTGAAAATCCATCACAAGAAACTAGAAAATAGTAAAAACAATTGCAAAAAAAGTAGAAGGGAGAAAATAATAAAGATGTAAAAATAAATTTGATGAAACAGAAAAACAAACATAATACAATAGATTAACAAAGCCAAAACTAGATTTTTGGGAAGACTAAGAAAATTGATAAACCTCACTGAAAAATAATTTTAAAAAATAGAGAAGGCATAAATAACCAAAATCAGAAATGAAAAATGGCATTACTACTGATCTTGCAGAATTAAAAAATAAAATATTCTGAAAAAATTTATGCCAATAAATTAGAAAACTTAGATGAAATAATTAGACTATAACTTATCAAACTGACAAACAGAAACCAAAATAGTCATATAATTATTAAAGAAATTGAATGTATATTTTGAAGTCTCTCTTCCTCGCCACACAAAACGAAAACCAACTAAACAAACAAACAAAGAAAAAGCCCAGCCTGATAGTTTTACTGGCCAATTCTACCAAATATTTAAAGAATTTAAAGAATTACACAAATTCTTCAAAGGCACAGAAAAAGACCATCCTCTAACTCTTTATGATAGCACGACCTTGAAACGAAACTTAAGAAGATTAAGAATAAAGAAAAATTCAGACTAGTCTCATGCACTATAAACAAGATTTTAAAATCCTAAAGAAACATCAGCAATTTAAATCTAGCTTCATATAAAAGATAAAACAATAAAATATGGTCATGGATTGGAGGATTCAATATTGCAAAGATGTAACTTTTATTCAAATATAGAGATTTGGTCAGGTGCAGTGGCGCACGCCTGTAATCTCAGCACTTTGGGAGGCCAAGGTGGGCAGATCACTCGAGGTCAGGAGTTTGAGACCAACCTGGCCAACATGGTGAAATCCTGTCTCTACTAAGAAATACAAAAATTAGCCAGGCGTGGTGGTTTGCACCTGTAGTCCCAGCTACTCGGGAGGCTGAAGCAGGAGAATTGCTTGAACCCAGGAGGTGGAGGTTGCAATGAGCCAAGATTGCGCCACTGCACTCCAGCCTGGGTGACAGAGTGAGACTCCAACTCAAAAAAACAAAAACAAAAACAAAAATCAGCCGGGCGAGGTGGTATGCGCCTGTAGTCCTAGCTACTCGGGAGGCTGAGGCAGGAGAATCACTTGAATCCAGGAGGCGGAGCTTGCAGTGAGCAGAGATTGCGCCACTGCACTCCAGCCTGGGTGACAGAGCGAGACTGCGTCGCAAAACAAAGAAACAAACAAATGAACAAACAAAAACAAATACAGGGATTCAATAAATTAAATAAATTTGCAAAAGGTTAATTGATAATTTGTTTTGTTTTGGTGAAACTTGATAAGCTGATTCTAAAACGTATATGAAAATGCACAGGGCTGAGACTATCCAAATCACTTACGAAGAAGAAAGTACGAGAACTTCCTCTATTAGATATCAAAACTCATTATAAAGCCATAGTAATTAAGAGAGTATGGCATTAGTGCAATAGACAAATACACAGTGAAACAGCCCAGAAACAACCCAAACATATATGCACTTGACTTATGACAAAAGTAGCACTATAGAGCAATCAATGCTGGGAAAAAAAAATGAAGTTTTCAAATCATTATGCCTAGTAATTTGGGTATCCTTACCAAAAAAAATAAAGCTGGATATACCACTTCACGCCATATACAATAATCAACCAGATGGACTGTAGACTTAAATGTGAAAGGCAAAACAATAACACTTTTAAATAGAAGAATATCTTTGTAACCCTGGGTAGGAAAGATTTCTTAAACATGGCACAACTCTCGAGCCCAGGAGTTTGAGACAGCAGTGAGCTATGATTGCGCCACTGCACTCCAGCTTGGGTGACAAAAGGAGACCCCGTCTCTAAAAAATAAAAATAAAAGTAAACACGGCACAAAATCACCAACTATAAGATTGATAACCTTTAAATTAAATGAGCTTCTAGTCATCAAGAAACACCACTAAGACAGTGAAAAAGTAAACCACTGAATGGCAGAAGATAACTGCAACACATATAACTGATAAAGGGGTCAAAGGCAAAACATATAAAGAAGTTTTACAAATCAATATAAAAAAATACAAACAACCCATAGAAACTTAGGCAAGAACTCTAGATGGGCATGTCTCATAAACACATGAAAAGTTAATCTCATGAATAATCAGGTAAATGTAAATTAAAACCACAATTAACTTACCCACCAGAACAGCTAAAATTAAAGTCTGACAATACTAAATATTGGTATCAGTAAGGATGTGGTGCCCACAGGATTGTATTCACTGCTGGAAGGAATGTAAAATTAACATTACTGTTTTGGAAAATAGCTTGGTATTACTTACTAAAGTTGAAAGTAAGCATGCTCAAGGAACCAACAATTCCTGTCCTAGGAATATACTCAACAGAAATATGTGCACATGTATAAAAATATACAAGAATGTTAATAGCATTTATAATATAAACTGAACAACTCAAATGTCCATCCACAGAATGGATACACTATGGTATGTTTATTAAATAGAATATATACAGCAATGAAAATGGATGAACTATTGTTATAGGAAAAACACAGGTAAATGACAAGCCAGACACAAAAGATATCTTGTTTAATTCAATTTATATAATGTTCAAAAATAGGCTAAATGAAATTAGTCTTAAGCACACACTTTGGCAGTAAAATTATACAGAAAAGGTACAAAGTATTTACCATATAAATCAAGATAGTGATTATTTTTGCAGGGGAAAAGGTGGTTGTAATTGGGAAGAGGCTATGGGCTTCTAGGATACCAGCAACTATTTCTTGATCTGAGTAGTGATACATGAGTGTTCACAGTAAAATAATTTATTTGGGTGTATATTTATATTTTAGGCATTTTTTAGAATACATAAATTATATTTCACAATAAAAAGTTTAAATAATACTTTCAGAAAATAGTACTACATTGACTTGTACGGTCAATTAACGTTAGGACAGAAATGAGGTTGAAGCATTCGGGTAGGGGTAAAACTGAGTAGGAATTTTATTGTAGAAGTATACTGGATAAGGATATTACTTAACATTCAACTGAACTGTAAAGTTTCTAAGAACGGGGATTGTGTCTAATTTCTTTGTCATATATCCTCAAGGCCACCTTTGGTCCCTGGTACATGGTACGATTCAATCAATATGGTAAAAGAATGAATGCTTTCTTAATACTTTCCACAAAGTGGCAAAGTAGTGGTCCAACAACATGGATCTCCAACTATCAAGAAACCAACTAAAATTCTTCCCTAGAAAAGTGTAAGTCACTAGCATATGAAACATTCCATCTTTCATTAAGTGGAAGAAATAATGAAAAGAACTACTCCTTTGGAATTAATTCTGACATACAAGCATAAAATAGTGAAGTGGAAGTGAGACGCATGAGAGAGAAACCATGATGCCACCTTGCAGTTCACAAGAGTTAGAAGGAACACTAGGGATTAGTGATTCTTTAGGAAAGAGAATTCGATCAAGTTTAAAGAAAAAAGCTGCATGATGCCATAGCAGAAATCATACTGTAATAAATTTTTTTGCAAAAGAGATAAAGTTTCTAAAAAGTAAAATTCTAGGCCGGGCGCGGTGGCTCACGCCTGTAATCCCGGCACTTTGGGAGGCTGAGTCGGGGGGACTGCCTGAGGTCAGGAGTTTGAGACCAGTCTGGACAACATGAAGAAACCCCGTCTCTACTAAAAATACAAAAAAGTTAGCTGGGCATGGTGGTGTGTGCCTGTAACCCTAGCTACTTGGGAGGCTGAGGCAGGGGAATTGCTTGAAGCTGGGGGTGGAGGTTGCAGTGAGCCGAGATCTGAGATCACGCCACTGCACTCCAGCCTGGGTGACAGAGTGGGACTCCATCTCAAAAAAAAAAAAAAAAAAAAAAGTAAAATTCTACACTATACAAACAAGTTAATCTGACACTATAAAAAGTAAGCTCACACCTGTACTCCCAGCACCTTGGGAGGCCGAGGCGGGCGGATCACTTGAAGGTCAGGAGTTCGAGACCAGCCTGGCCAACGTGGTAAAACCCCAACTTTATTAAAAATACAAAAATTATCTGGGCATGGTGGTGGGCACCTGTAATCCCAGCTACTTGGGAGGCTGAGGCAGCAGACTCACTTGAACCCGAGAGGTGGTGGCTGCAGTGAGCTGAGATCGTGCCACTGCACTCCAGCCTGGGCGACAAGAGCGAGACTGCCTCTCAAAAAAGAAAAAATTAAAATAAGTTAATCTGATAAGAAAGAAAAGAAAGTGGCATCTAAAGAATCCAATATGGTTGTTGTGTAAGGTGTGCTATGATAAGTTCAGAATTTTAAGGACTTGTAAAACAAAGAGAATCTTATAAGTAAAGCTAGAGCCCAGAATGAGCGGAGGCTGATGAAAAAATGTTAAGAACAATAAAAAGGACTTAAAAAATACATGTAGAGTAAGAACAAGAAAGAAAGTTCAGGCCCACTGCTTGGGGCAGATGGTGCAGTGTTAGCAGATGATGCAGAGAGAGCAGAACTATGTAACTCCTATTTTGCTTTTGATTCTCTATTAAGGGGAAATATTCAAAATGAAAGAGGCGGAAGAAACATGCTCAAAGGAAATCTGACACATATCTTACAGTAAGGATCTAGGTAGGCTTCATGAAGGAGGGGAGACTTGTGATGTCTCTGAAAAATAATACTGGGAAAATAGAACACACTAAATAGGAAGAATAGATTGGGAAAAGATCGAGGTAGGGTAGAAGCCTTCTAAATACTGTATTTCATCAATTTTAAAACACAGTATCTTGTCCACATTTTAACATCTCTAAAATTGGAAAGTATCTTAAAATAAATGGTAAAAAGCATTGTGCATAGTTAACTGGCAGTACTTTTTTCTTTCTTAGAGGTATACAAAATAATAGTGTGTCTTACAACTGATGATGTTTTAGATTTAATTTCCTCCCTGAGATTCTGTAGAACCTATGCCAATCAGAGTAGAGGTCAAGGATCCTAAATCCTGATTAATCAGCTCATAAGAACTTTAAAGCAAAATTTAACTCACAACAAGTTAAAACAATTTATATCCTAATAGCATTCATTTTGGAATCTACTCTTGTATCTTCTTTTCCATTCTCTATCTGGTTTTGCTTCTCCTTAATCGCTTCTTTTCTCCTAACCAGTCTACTACATTTGCTTCTCCACTCTCCTCCTCATTCCCTTTCTTTTCTATTGTTTCTCCCTTTTAAATCATCCCCCTTTTTAAAAATTAAAAAGTAGATAGCTCAAGTGTTCTATATTTTTCCTAGTAAAATCATGAAAGTCACATCTCACGTCTACAAATTCCATGGCTGATTTTATTTTTGTGCATCTGTGTACTTATGGAACTGGGATAGCTTCTCCACAGCAGTATCTTTCCAAATGTGGTCTGAAATCTACTGAATCAGAATCTCTAATGTGGATCCCAGAAATCTGTGACCTCAACAAGTTCTACATCATCACTATTATGAAGAAAAAGCTAGGCCGATAGCTTCCTTCCTTCTTCCCTCCCTCCCATCAGGTCCTTCCCTCCCTCCTCCTTCCCTCCCTCCCTCCCTTCCTTCCTTCCTTTCTTCCTTCCAGACAAGGTCTCACGCTGTCACCCAGGCTGGAGTGCAGTGGCATGATCATGGCTCACTGCAGTCTCAATCTCCCAGGCTCAAGAGATCCTCCCACCTCAGCTTCCCAAGCAGCTAGACTATATGGCACACACCACCATGCCTGGCTAATTTTTTGGTATTTTTTGTAGAGACAGAGTTTCACCATGTTGCCCAAGCTGGTATTGAACTCATGAGCTCAGGCAATCCATCCACCTCGGCCTCCCAAAATGTTAGCATTATAGGCGTGAGCCACTGCGCCTGGCCTTTATCAGATTTCTATAAAAGCCAAGTTAATGTTCTTCAGTGAATTATTATAGTAGTAACAATTTCCAACTCTCATTTAGTTTCAAATTTTGATCACAAAATGTTTCTTAATCCTAATGTTTTCTTATCCTAGAGAAGAAAATTGTTAAGTATACTATATTTGCAGTTTCAAAACAATAATAGATGACTTTTGGTTCTGTCCAAGGTGAGCACAGTTCACTTAACAGAGCACTGGAGAGGAGAGTGCAGCACAGGGAAAGAGAGCCCTGGAAATATGCAGAGGGATCAGTGATACATTGGTATTTAGAGGTCACTAAATACCAGAATTCAGCAAAGAACTGATCAGAACATGTATGTGAGGAAATTACCCAAAGCTGGTGAGGAAACAACCTGAAAAAGTTAGAGAGAACAGTACCCAGCACTCACTCAACACTGGAGACATTGCCTGTTGCCACCAGCCAAAATGGGAAAACTCTTAATTCACAGGGCATTGAGTAGTGCACTCAAAAAGGTTTTGCCCCCATGATGAGAAATAATAAGCCACAGACTGAGCAGTGCTATAGTTAAGCCTAATGAATCGTAAGAGTAAGACCCTAAAGGATCAAACAGTTTCCAAGCAACTTAACTACATTCCAGAACAAAGCTCATTGTTTTATATATAAACATAAGATTTATAAAAACATAAAAATATCCAGCACCTACCAAAGTAAAAGAGACCCAATCGAATATCACTAGACACAAACAAGAAAACATCACCCATAATGAAGAAAATAATCACCGAACTGAAATTGACCTAGAATTGCCCTAGATATAAGCATTAGTAGAAAAATATATTAAAATAGCTATTACAATTGTATTTCATGTGTTCAAAAAGTTAATTAGAGACATAGAAGATATAAAAAAGACTCAAAATTCTGGAGAGGAAAACTACAATATGTGAGTGAGATAAACAATACATTGAATAGATTAATGGCAGACTAGACACTGCTGCTAAGACTAATAAACATAAAGGCATGGCAATAGACACTATCCAAAATAAAACACACAGATAAAAAAATCAAAAAGAATTAAAAGAGCATCAGTGAGCTATCACATAACTTTAAGCAACCTAACATATGTGTAATTGGAACCCTTGAAGGAGAAGAGAAGGGAGGGGACAGAAAAATATATGAATAATGGCCAAAAAATGCCCACATTTGATGCAAACGATAAATCCAGAGGTCCAAGAAGCTCAATAAATTCAAAGCACAAGACACAAAGAAAATGCCACCAAAGCCTATCATAATCAAAGTGCCCAACCAGAGATTAAAGGAAAATCATAAAAGCGAGAGAAATGAGACACATTACATACAAAGTAACAACGATAAGAATTAAGCAGATTTCTCATCAGAAACAATGCAAGTGAGAAGACAGCTGAACATCTTTAAAGTACTGAAAGAAAAAAGTTAATGTATATACAGCAAAATTTCTTTTAAAAACAATGGCAAAATAAAAACTTTTCAGATATACAAAAACTCAAAGTATTCATCACAGCAGAATCACACTCCCAGAAATGTTAAAGGAAATCTTTCCAGCAAAAGGAAAACCACACCAGATGGAAATATGGATCTACATAAAGGCATTAAGCACACTAAAAATGGAAATGACACCAGTACATATATAAGATTTTTTTCTTTAATATCTAAATCACTTAAAAAAATAAATGCCTATTTAAATATTATGAAGTATATGACGTATAAAAGTTAAATATATGAGAACAACAGCATATAGGCTGGTAGAGGAGAAATAGAGGTGTATTGTTAAGTTTCTTAAACATATGTGAAATAGAATATTACCACTTGCAAATAAACTGTGATAAGATGTACACTAAAGACCCTAAAGGAACCACTAAAATAACAGAGGTATTAGCTAGCAAGGCAAGGAGACAAAATGGAATAAAAAATTCATGTAAGAAGGAAAAAAGCCATAAGTAGTTATAACATTTAGTTATAAAATCAAAGAGAACAAAAGAGAGAAGTTGTTTTTAATTCATTAAAATTCAAAATTCAAAAGAAAACAGAAACATCGTTAATCATTAAGCAAATGAAGGTTAAACTCATGAGATACCATTACAGACTTAATTAGAAGGGTTAAAATTTAAAAGGCTGACTATATCAACTGTTTGCAAGGACAATGGAGGAACTGGTGGGAATATAAAACGATACAATCATTTTGGAAAACAACTTGGCAGTTTCCTAAAAAACAACTACTATATGTTCCAGCCATTCCACTCCTATTTACCCACAATAAATGAAATCCTTTGTCCACACAAATACCTGTACCCAAATGTTCATAGCAGCTTTATTAGTAATAGCCAAACAGTGGTATAGTGGTATAGCCATACAATAGAATACTATTCAATAATAAAAGGGAATTAAACACTGACAGACATCACAACATAAATGAATTTCAAAATATTTATGCAGAGTGGAAGAAGCTCAGAACCTTCCAAAAGCTGCCTACTAACTCTGAGTTACCATATCCTGCAAGGCTCTCCATGATCTGACCCTCTGATCTCTTTGACTTCATCTCCTGTACTCTCCTTGCTCACACTAGCCACACTGACCTCCTTACTATTCCTTACTATTCCTTGACTATGCCACATCCTCTCACCTCAGAGCCGTCCCTCTGCCTGGAAAATTCTATTCCCCACGGTTTATGCCTTCACTTCCTTTAGATCTCTGCTCAAATGTCATCAGAAGCCTTCCACAAACACCATTTATTTAAAAGAACACTCAACACCTTCTGTGATTCTTTGTTGCCTTTAACCTGCTTTACTTTTCTTCATGGCACTTATAATCATCTAACATATTACATATGTGTTTACTTTAAACAAATCTCTCTCTGCTCTCTCCACTTGCCACCGCCACAGACGTATGCCCAGTGTCTAGAAGAGTATCTAGAACACAGCAAATGTTCAAATGCTTCTGCTTTTCTAATAATCAGGTCAGAAAAGCAGGTATTGTACCAAATTCTGAAAATTTTCAGAAATATCCAGCAGTTAATCAAGGGGTCTATAATCACCGACATAAGTTTTTAAAAAAGAACATATATCAACTTAACAAGCTTTGCAGTGTACAAATAGTAAACTGTAAACCATAGCTACACTTTTTTTTTTTTTTTTTTTTTGAGACGGAGTCTCGCTCTGTTGCGCAGGCTGGAGTGCAGTGGTGTGATCTCGGCTCACTGCAAGCTCCGCCTCCTGGGTTCATGCCATTCTGCTGCCTCAGCCTCCTGAGTAGCTGGGACTACAGGCGCCCACCACCACACCCGGCTAATTTTTTTGTATTTTTAGTAGAGATGGGGTTTCACCGTGTTAGCCAGGATGGTCTCGATCTCCTGACCTCGTGATCCACCTGCTTCAGCCTCCCAAAGTGCTGGGATTACAGGTGTGAGCCACTGCACCCAGCCTACACTTTTAATAAATTAAAAACAACTTCTCTCTTTTGTTCTCTTTGGTTTTATAACTAAATGTTATAAGTACTTATGGCTTTTTTCCTTCTTTCAGAAATGTCCCAAAACTTCTGTCTAAAGATTAAAAAAATATTCAAATATATACTTATCTATACTGACAATTGTAAAAAGTAATTATTTTAAGTTAATTGAAAATTCTGAAAAATGGCTAATTATGTATTTAATGATTAAAAGTGGCTATGCATATATTTGCCTTTTTAAAATATTGACTTAAGGATTCTTAATGTGTTTTTACAACATGTAATTTTGAGAACAAATTGTGTACAGCAGAAAACATTTGGTATCATAATAATTAATCTGATTTCTTCACAAATACAGAGCAGAAGTCCACTGGTAAACATTTAAATAACTTAGAGTAAACACATTCTAGACAGCATATAATTTATTGCTAAGGGCTCCAGAGTCATAGCTATTTAATTAAAGTAAATCTGGACTATTCTTTACTTTCATTACCTAACTACCATACTTAAGGCACTGATACTAATATAATGACTTCTCACTTATTTCAACATCAAAAGTCACCAAAAAGAATATATATAGCTTAACAGGTATTAACTAAACCATGAAAAAGAGTAAAAATCAATAGAGAAAAAGGTCTCCATCCATTTATTTAACAAATATCTAATGAACATCTTACAAAGGTATTAAGTGTAGCACTCAAATCCCTATCCACCTGAATTATTATTCAAAATGTTTCCAGATTAAAATAAAAACACTAGAATACAACACTGGAATGGGTTCTCATTAAAGATTCTTATTAAATGCCAACTAAGAGCACTGACACTATGCCAGATAAACTGGTTTCCTACTACTTCTTAGACAAACACTCAATCTCTTCAACTTTCTGGTATTTAAAAAATGAGGATAATACCGCCTTATCCAGCATCCAGATAGCAGGTACTATATCATTTATTGGTCTCTATAATGCAATTGTCAATTAATCATATTCTGACTTACATTAACTTTTACTAAGGTTTTAAACTATTGTTTAAATACTTAATTTAACTTTTTGTGAATTCCTGTCTATGTAAGTTCCTTCAAGGTAGAAACTGTGATGTACTTTTCAGAATCTTCTCTTATCAATTAGTGTTGTTACCAAATATTAAGTATTTGGGAAGAAGAGCTGAGGAAGACGAAGCTTTGTAAAATATTCCTTTTACACTTTTATATGGTAAATGACAAAAATGGGGGAAATAATGCAATTACAATGTGTTTTAAATTAAACTAGCAAGTCAACAAATAAGCAGCCTTACTTCTGCCCAGATTCAAGAGAAGGGGAATTAGACTCCACCTATTGGTGGGGGAGTAGCAAGGTCGTAATGTAGAAGGCCATGTGGGATGGGGGATATTTTTGTGGGTATCTTTAGAAAGTACAATGTACCACAACCTGTACGCAAAAAACTATAAAGATTCCCAAATATTAAAGAAGATAAATACAAATGCAAGAATATCCCATATTCACAGGTAGGAAAACTAGATATTGTAAAGATGTCAATTTTCTCTACCAATGCAACTCCCAACTTCCCAACAAGACTGTGTATGGACTTTGAAAAGCTGATTCTGAATTTCATATGGAGGACTAAAAAGCCAAGTATAGCCAAAACACTCCTGAAAAGGAAGGATACTGTGGAAGTATTGTACAATCAGATATCAAGCTTTATCTTAAAACTGTCATAATTAAGATAGTGTGTGGAATTTGGTGCAGAAATAGACTGACAAATGGAATAGAATATAAAGATCAGAGACATATGGAGTTACATGCATCTTTGGAATTACAATATGCTTCAGAAGCAGCACCACAGAAATCAGGTAATAGTGACACACAAGTGATTTTCAAGATGGAATAAAATAAAATTTTATTGATGTCTACCTCATACCACCAATTCCAGATGGATTAAAGACTTGAATGTTAAAAGCAAAATATTTAAAATACTCAGTTAAATATATAAAGAAATATCTTCTTGAATCCTCCAAGAGAGGATTTCTTGAACAAGCCACCAAAGCAGGAACCATAAAAGATTGATAATTTAAACTACATTTAAATTAAGAACTTCTTTTTATCAAGATATCATAATGAATGTGACAATATAGTTCTTACTATGTAAATCTAATGATGATAAATCTAGAAAATCTGTGATAATTGTTGATGAGATTATTTCTCCCAAAATAACTTTTACACTAACTAGCAAAGTAGAAATCTATACACAAAATTCAGAGCAGATATGAGTAAAACTCACCAAATACCTACATCTAACAATAGCTTCAATCTTACTACTCTAATGGCACCCATAATCTTTTATGCCAGATGGAGGTCAATACGGTAAATATATATACAAATTTTATAAATCAGTAAACAAATACTTTGACCATAGCCAATGTCTCAACCAAATCATGTGATTTTTAAATGATAGATTAAACAGTGAAGATGGTAAGAAATCTAAGTCATAATAACCTCATTAAATCATTAACATGCTGAGTACCATTCAATAGACACCAAATCTTGCTGGGCACCAGGTGCTACAGAATATACAAATAGTGGAGACATAGTCTCTGCTTGTTAGGCCTATAATCTAATTAGCAAGCAGTAAATACAGCTATGGAGAGATAAGTCAAATTTCCATCTAAATCTCAAATCAATCTGTTTTCCTTCATCTCCACTATCTCTAAGCTACTAACAACTTTTTCTTGGACATCTGTAACCCTTCCTAATGATCTCCTGAATTCATTTCATTCTATCACAATTTAGTCACTATACTGCAGCTATAATAATCTTTCTGAATTCAAGAGGACCACAGATGTATTCTTTGGAGCAACTGACTCTAGATTCAGAAACACCAGGCACAGGGCTAAAAAGCCTGTACTGAAGAAAGCCCAAAAGTCTTTACCTAATCTGCCTCTAAAACTTTGTAAGATAAGCACCTACCTGCCGTAGGGGGAAAATGAGAATTCTTCTTCAAAAAACTAAATAAGAACAACCTCCAGATACCGATATTTGGAGGTATCCCTAAGGAAAATGCCAGCTTGCCCAAGCATCCTTAAGTGAAGTCCACCAGAAGACAGGCAATCTACTTTTTAATATCTCAGAAAAACAAACAAAAAAACCTATTACACCCATAGACAAAATGCTATCAAGAAAGGAAAAGAGAACAAGAAAAAAGCTATTGTAAATTAAGTATCATAATAGCAGAAAAAAAGAATTCAAAGGAAAAAGTTAAAGAGAAAGCTGAGGAAATCTTTCAGAAAATAGAGCGAAAATCAGACAAGCAACCCAAGAGTTCCAACATCCAATAGAACAGGGACTGCCAAATTTTTTCTGCAAAGAACCAGACAGTAAATAGCTCAGGCTTTGTAGGCCATACAGTCTCTTTTGCAACAACTTAACTCTGCTGTTACAGTGTGAAAGCAGCCAAAGAAATGTGTAAGCAAATGGGATAGACAGAGGCCAGACATAGCCTCTGAATCAGTTTGCTGACCTTTAGAATTAAAGAAGAAAAAAAAAGAGCAAAATGAGAAAACATAGAAGAATAAATGACCAAAGAAAAATCTAAGAAAATTACCCAGAACTAAAGAAAATGAATTTTTAGAAAGAAACAGTCCAACACAATGACATCATCATCAAATTTCAGAATACCAGGGATGAACTAATCACAAAAGCTCCAAAAAAGGGAAAAAACAAAAAAAAACAAAACCAGGTCCTGTACAAAGACTGGAAAATCAGCTGGGCGCAGTAGCTCACGCCTGTAATCCCAGCACTTTGGAAGGCTGAGGCGGGCGGATCACAAGGTCAAGAGACTGAGACCATTCTGGCCAACATGGTGAAACCCCGTTTCTACTAAAAATACAAAAATTAGCTGGGCGTGGTGGCATGCACCTGTAGTCCCAGCTACTCAGGAGGCTGAGGCAGGAGAATCGCTTGAACCTGAGAGGTGGAGATTGCAGTCAGCCGAGATTGCATCACTGCACTCCAGCCTGGGCGAAAGAGTGAGACTCCATCTCAAAAAATGAAAAACAAAACAAAACAAAAGACTGGGATGATATGATACTAGCTTTTTTAAGTATAACACAAAAAAGATAGAAAAGCTTCAATATTGAAAGAGAATTCCAACTAGAATTCTATATCTAGTGAAATTAGCAATCACATGTCAGGAGAGAATAAAGGCATTTTTTAGAAATACAATTACTTATATTTATCTCCAAGGTACCCTTAATTAGAGGGCTACTGCAAGATTACTCCAATAAAACAATAGAATAAAGCAAAAATGAGGAAGGCATAATACCTAGGAAAATAGAGATGTAAACACAGAAAAGCAGCTAAGGACAGTCCCAGAACAGGAGCTGCACAACAAGCCTAGAAAGTTCACATAGGAAGTGGGGGAAGAAGAGTTCAGAAGAAAATCTTTAAAATAAAGAAGGGAAAAGCTGGGCCCAGTGGCTCACGCCTGTAATCCCAGCACTTTGGGAGGCTGAGGCGGGTGGACCATGAGGTCAGGAGATCAAGATCATCCTGGCTAACACGGTGAAACCCCGTCTCTACTAAAATTACAAAAAATTAGCTGGGTGTGGTGGCGGTCACCTGTAGTCCCAGCTACTCAGGAGGCTGAGGCAGGAGAATGGCATGAATCCAGGAGGAGGAGCTTGCAGTGAGCCGAGATAGAGCCACTGCACTCCAGCCTGGGCGACAGAGGGAGACTCTGTCTCAAAAAAATAAAAAAACAAAACAAAACAAAACAAGAAGGGAACTGATATATTTAAGCATATAAGAAATATTACTGGCCAGGTGCGGTGTGGCTCATGCCTGTAATCCCAGCACTATGGGAGGCCAAGGCAGGCGGATCACAAGGTCAAAAGTTTGAGACCAGCCTGGCCAATATGGTGAAACCCTATCTCAACTAAAAATACAAAAATTAGCCAGGCATGGTGGCAGGCACCTGTAGTCCCAGCTACTCGGGAGGCTGAGGCAGGAGAATTGCTTGAACCTGGGAGGCGGAGGTTGCAGTGAGCCGAGATTGCACCACTGCACTCCAGCCTGGGCAACAGAGTGAGACTCTGTCGCAAAAAAAATAAAAAATAAAAAATAAAAATAAAATAAAGAAAAAGAAGTGTTATTGATAGCATGTGACAGAGATATGGAGCATTTAGAGAAAATTAACCACAACATACACAGAAAGCCAGGCAACTAAAAAAATGAGGCAATTATTAACTTTTTAAAAAGTAAAAGGTAGTACTGTATTTCACTATTTGACTCAGCAGAAAACAATATCTCCATAATCAATATAGTGAGTTTATATTATATTAACTCACTATATTGATTTAACCAAAATCACTATATTGATTTAACCAAAATTGATTTAACCAAAAATTGTAATATAGGTAATTATATAGGAGAAGGGAAGTAGGAGAGCAAGGTAGGAACCTAGAGCTCCACCTACCACAAGAAAAAAAAAAATCTAAACCTGATTAATCAAGAAATATCAGTCTACACATGTTATTTAGTAATAGAGGTAAATTTCAGGGAGAAAGGCCAAAAGGATTAACAATGGTTTCTTCCAAGTAGGAGGACTTGTAGGTGGAGAATATAGGATATTATAAGCCCTCTATTTGTATTTGGCTTTTAAAACCATGTAAATATATTATTTTAAAAAATTATGTTAAAATAATTAAAATTTATTTTTAAAAAGCAAATAACTAGCAAATAATATTTGCAATACTAATTATAGACAGAAGATCAGTATCTTTCAAATTATAAGGAGCTCTCACAAAAGACATCAACATAAGGTAAGATATACAAATATATTAACAGGCAATTAACAAAAAAAAATTACTGCCCAGGCAACGTGAAAAAAAGTTCACCCTTCAAAGTATTTACAAATCCAGATTAGAACAATGAAGTGGCACAATTTTAACCTATCAATTAGCAAAAATTTAAGAAATGGTTAATACCAATGTTAAAGGATTTACAAAATGTATTGCTTGTGAGAGTATAAGTCTGTGTATCATTTCTGGAGGAAAATTTGGTAATAAAACAAACTTTAAAAATATGTATGGCATGTGACTCAGCAATTTCTGCTAAAAATGTATCCTCAAGTAAACAGTAACAAATGTGTATAAAAGGGTTCAGCTGCAAAGGTAATATTTTAGCAAAATTGTCTTAAGACTGTCTTTTTCATACTGATTTAGCAGAAAAAATATAAAAGCCTTACCTGAACTGTACGTCCTGCATTGATATGCTCTTCATGCAACTTGTCCCAGATTCTGCACCTTTGATACTATACAAAAGAAAGACAGGCAGTATTAAATTTTTCATCACTAAAGGGTTATTTCCCATTACCACAAAAATCCCCACTCACCCACCCAAACTTAAACATACTATCAAGAGAAGATAGTGATTTAGTAGTGGTAATTAACTTTCCAAACACATACAAGTAGGAAATTATTAAGAATACTGCATACAAAATTATGGAAATTATAAAATAAACAAAAAAACCCCACTAATCAGGTTATTTTATTTTATTGAAAAAGAGTATGTATTTTGTCTATGTTGCAAACTCTCTAGAGATGGAAAATATAAAGAATGAGAATGTAAAATAATATAAAAAATGAAAAGAACAGTGTTTGTAAGATATTCTTATTGTATATGAAGAATTGTACATGTTTGTCAATGATAGTGTTAAGTATTGAAAACTAAAATCTGAATTTTAAAAAAATAACACTGAAACCACAGACTAGAGAGTAAATAAAAAATGAGACTGCACTTTTAATATGTATGTTTTAATTTTTACCAAGGCAACTGTTAGCTTTCAGAGTATCATCCAAAAAGAATTAGGAACAGAATCATGGGAATTTTTTCATTTGATAGGAACCATAGGAATATGTGATAATATTATAGCAGAATATTTATATAGAATATAAACATCAACACCAAATATCATATATTATTTTTATTTGAAATTAAAAATCAAATAATTAAAATGTTAGCAGATGTGAATAGTTACATTAAACACATTTTTGGTACTTTACACATCCCCAAAACATCAACCTAGAAATAATGTGAAAGGATAGAAATATAAAAATTCCCTCATATATGCACAGAAAACATAGATTATAAGAGTAAAGCATTAAAAAAAATTCTAGGGCATTTTTATATTCCTTGTTCTACACATTCTTAAAATTTGGTAAAGAATGATGTAGCAAAAACTTCTTTTGATACTCCTAAAATTTTTACATAATCTAAGAACTAAACAATAACTATTAAGCCTAAAACAATTAGACCGGCCAGGTGTGGTGGCTCATGCCTGTAATCCCAGCAATTTGGGAGGCCGGGGCAGGTGGATCACCTGAGGTCAGAAGTTTGAGACCAGCCTGGCCAACATGGTGAAACGCCATCTCTACTAAAAGTACAAAAAAATTATCTGGGCGTGGTGGCAGGTGCCTGTAATCCCAGCTACTTGTGAGGCAGAGGCAGGAGATCACTTGAACCTGGCAGGTGGAGGTTGCAGTAAGCCAAGATCGTGCCACACTGCACTCCAGCCTGGGCAAAAGAGTGAGACTCCTTCTCAAAAAAAAAAAAAAAAATTAGACCATATTGAAAATGTATTTACAAAACATAAATTTAAAACCACTACCAAACCACTTTCATTTATTAGAAAAATTTAATTGATGCCATCAGATCCAGTGTGAAAGCTCTTTTAGGCAGTGTTATAACAGTAATAAAAGTTTGAGAAAGGAAGCCAGAGATTCTTGTTTGAAAATAAACCACTTTTAAACTTATTGCCCACTACTAATCTGTTGTGATATTTTAAGAAAAATTAACACTAAGGAAACAGAGTTGAGAATTTGTAGATGCCAAGGCTATCAGAATTCATGGATCAGAGAATACCAGAGAGGAGAAGGCTGCATGGTGAACGGCTAGTTGCACTGAGAGGAGAGGAATACACTGAGAGAGAACTCCAGAGACCTGCAGGGTTTTCCTTTTGAGTCTTCAGCAAAGGACTCCTCCACGCATGCATGTGAGGGAACTACCCGTGGTCAGAAAAAGAACAGGTAGAATAATTCCTGAAGATCACACAAGGCTAGAAATGGTACATGTGACCAAGTCAGAGTGGAAAAACCTTGGAATACACTGAGTATCAGGTAGAATACTCCAAAGTATTGCTCTCTGTAGGAAAAAATTAGCCCTGAACTAAAGGCTGTTCTGGTCCTAAGCAAGAAAGGTTAAAAGAAAGACTCAAGGCTGGGCACGGTGGCTCACACCTGTAATCCCAGCACTTTGAGAGGCTGAAGTGGGCGGATCACAAAGTCAGGAGATCGAGACCATCCTGGCTAACATGGTGAAACCCCGTCTCTACTAAAAATACAAAAAAATTAGCCGGGTGTGGTGGTGGGTGCCTGTAGTCCCAGCTACTCAGGAGGCTGAGGCAGGAAAATGGCATGAACCTGGGAGGCAGAGCTTGCAGTGAGCCCAGATTGTGTCACTGCACTCCAGCCTGCGCAATAGAGCAAGACTCCATCAAAAAAAAAGAAAGACTCAAAAGGATCAAACTGTTCCCAATGAAACTGTTTCAGAATAAAGCTAAAAAATATTTAAACAAATTAAAAGATATTCAGTACCCAATAAAGTAAATTTCACAATGTCTGGTATCCAAAAGATAATTGCCATGCATGCAAAAAAGCAGAATAACATTATCTGCAATGAGAAAAACCAATCGATAGAAATAGACCCAGATATGATAGGGATAATGGAATTAATAAATGGGGACATTAAAAACAGTTATTATGATATGTTCCATGTATTCAAGAAGGTAGAAGAAAATGCAAGCACATTAGAAGAAAAGACATAAAAGATATTTTAAAATATTAAATTAATAGAATTTAAAAAAAGAGTACCTGAAATTAAAAAATGCACTAGATGGGATTAATAGCAGGTAAGACAATGCAGAAGAAAAGGTTAGTAAACCTAAGGACACAGCAATAGAAACTATCCAAAATGAAACACACAGAGAAAAATAAGTTGAAAATAAATTAACCAAGATCAATAGTTATGGGCCAAATGAAAACAACATAAAATACATGTAACTGGACTCCAAGAGAGAAAAATAATTTGAAAAACTTAATGGCCAAAGATTTTCTAAATTTGAGAAAAACGATAAAACCATAGATCCAAGAAGCTCAAAGGACAAGAAAAATGAAGAAAGCTATACTAATGCACATTACAGTAAAATTACTTAAAATAAATAAAGAAAAACATCTTAAAAATGGGAAGAAAAAAGACACGTGAAGTACGAAGAAACAAAGATAAGAATGACAGAAGACTTCTTGTGAGAAACAATCCAAGCCAGAAGACAGTGGGACAACATCTTGGAAGTATTTGAAAATGACAGAAAATGCAACCTAGAATATTCTATCCCCAGAGAAAGTTTTTTTTAAATAAGGCAAAATAAAGACATTTTTAAACATAAAAAGGCTGATAGAATCCATCACCAGCAGAAAGGTGTGCTAGAAGGAATGTTTAAAAAAGTACTTCAAGTTGATAGAAAGGGGATACCTGACAGAAATCGGATTCTACACAAATGAATGAAGAGCACTGGAAATGGCACATACAGATATATATGTAAATATAAATATTTTTCCTTATTTTTACAACCTCTTTGAAAAAGAACACAATTTAAAGCAAAAATAACAAAAACAAATGGGGCTGATAATGTATGCAGAAGTAAAATGTATAGCAACCACAGTAAAAAGACCCTAAGAGAGGACCTGGAAGTATACTGTTAGAAGGTTCTTATATGTGAAGTGAAATGTATAACATTACTTGAAAATAGACTGTGATGTTGAAGATGTATACTCTGAACCATAAAGCAACCACCAAAAAAATAAAAATAAAAAACCAAGAGGTATAAGCCAGCAAAGGGAAAAAAACTGAATCATAAATAATATTTGATTAATCCAAAAGAAAGAGGGAAAAGAGAACAGATAGACAAATAGACAAAAATAGCAAGATGGTAGATTTAAAGATAATCATTTGACACAACTGAACATTTATTCATTATAAAAACTCTCAGCAAACTAAAAAATAGAAGTTAACTTCCTCAACCTGACAGCAGGAATCTACAAACACCCTACATTTAACATCATATTTAAGTGGTGAAAGACCATTCTCTAATACTGGGAAGAAGGTAAGGATGTCTGATCTCAGCACTCTTACTCAACTTCATACTGGAGGCCCTAGCCAGGGCAATAAGGTTAAAAAAGGAAGGAAGGACGAAAGAAGGAGAGAGGGTAGGTGGGGCAAAGACTAGAAAAAAATAAAATTGTCTTCATAGATTACATGATTGTCTACATAGAAAATATCAAAGAATCTACAGAAAGCTACCTAATATTAAAAGGTGGCCCAATGATTGCAGGCCATAAACTGAGAATTAGTTGTATCATGAAGATAAATAATATCTACCCCATAGGGTAGGTAAGAGTAACTCACCTCACTATGCTTACAAAATATCAAAAATACAAAACCAACAACACAAAGAATATATCTCAGGAATGTTTATTAACTGATGGTGTCTGTGATATTATGATTATATAAATATTACATATATACAATATATATACATTGGTCTTTGTCCATAGTTCCTTGATCATAACTCTCATGGCCCATGTGAGACACATGACAGACACATGTCTTTTGTTACAATGCTGGGGCCACTTTCAGTGTCCAAAGCAGACCTCAGGAAACAGAATCTCTCTCTGACCTCCTGCCCTCCGAACCTTCCAATGGCAGGACTCTAAACGGATTGTGGGTCATAAGATACTCATTCCAGAGGGGGTCCTGCCCCATACCCTGGAGGAAGAAATGTTACATGGAGAGGCCAATAAGAATCTGAACAGACAGGCCTTGTTGAATTTCTCCACTCAGTCTGTTAGTATTAGATCATACCCTTTTTGTCCAATGACATTTTGACATGGTTGTCCATGCTTCCATCATGCCTATCCAATGAAGTCTCCATAAGAGGCCCAAGAGGACAGAATTTAGAGAGCTTCCAGAGAGATGATCACATGGAGGTTCCTGAAGGGTGGTGTCTCCAGGGAGGACATGGAAGCTCTGCACCCATTCCCTCATACCTCACCTTATGCATCTCTTCAGCTGTATCCCTTGTAATATCCTTTATAAAGAACTGGTAAATTGTCTCCCTGAGTTCTATGAGCCATCCCAGCAAATTAATCGAGCCCAAAAAGGGATCGTGGGAACTCCAACTTGAAGCTGGTTGGTCAGAAGTTCCAAGGGCCTGGACTTGTGACTGGTGGGAGGGAGGGGTGTGGTCTTGTGGGACTTGGCTCTCAAACTGTGGTTTCTAAGGCTATCTCTAGGTAGATAGCACCAGAATTGAATTCAACTGGAAGATACCTAAGCTAGGGTCTGCTGAACTGATTGCTTGCTTGAAATATGGGGAGAAACTCACACACATTTGGTCACAGAAGTTTTCTGTGTCGGTGACTGTTGTTGTTGAGTGAGAGTATAAGAGAAAACATGTTGTGTGTTGATTTTTCCATTCACAGTGCCTATGCTGAATGCCTGGGTAGCCTAACTTATTTGTTATATTCTCCACTTCCAAGTATCAACCTTGCATGCCGGTTTTTTTCATATAATATCTTAATCTTCACAATAATGTTATGAGGAAGATTATAATTTTACTATTACAACTGTCTAATACCATAGACATTTGCAGCTTTCCCACGAATTATTAAAATGTGAATGTTCAAGTACTATGCTCACTACCTGGTGAAATCATTTGTACATCAAACCCCAGCAACACACAATTTACCCATGTGACATTCCTGCACATATACTCCCTGAACCTAAAATAGAAGTTGGAAGAAAAAAAGAGAGGAAAGGAAAGAGAGAAAATAGAAGATGAAGGAGGAGGAAAAGGAAGACATAGAAAAGGGAATAAAAAAGTGTTGTAAAAAAAAAATTGGTTCTACAGGTTTTGAGAGGTTTATTTGTCAACGTCATTTGAAAAGTTCCTCCAGGGGAGAGGAACAATTTTCTTCATCTTTTTAAAATTCAGATGAGTTCATTCATCAGTGTTTATACTGCTTCCACTGCCCAGACCTTGGGAAGAACAACTTTTGGCTTGTGTGACAGACACCATACCATGACCCTCCAGGTTTGGAGATGGAGCGCTCAGTCTAATTTTAACAGTAAGATTAGACTAGTGAATGACAGTCCCACTTTTTCCTTCTTCAAAAGCATGGATGGGGAAGACCTTCCTTAAGCTGAGTGATTCCATCTTGCCCACCCCTTGCTGCCCCTGGAATGGGGCTCTGCAAGTTGCTGTCTCCACAGGACTTAGGTCCTGATAAGAGGCCAACTGTGAGACAGTGGCATTTAGGACCACACATGTGAGACACATGACAGACACAGAGGATGACTTGACGGAGATATCTTCAGCTCCCTTCCTGTCTTCTTGATGTTCTCGTTCAGCAAGAATATACCCTTCTAGGTTGTTATAGTTTGACAGTAGATAAGGACAATTTTAGTTAGTTCAATCAATATCTATTGAGCAGGTACTATGTGACAGGCATTGGAAATACAGATAGGCGTTGGGGAAAATGTCAAAGTCCTTGCCTCCTTCAGTCTAGTCAGGAAGGCAGTAAATATCCCTCATTTGCACAATATTTTGTACCCCTCCACTCTCACCAAATATGGTCACATCTTCCAATACACAGACTGACTCCTGTCCCCTTTGGGTAAATAAAAAAAGGAAATCTTTGATGACCAGGAGACAAATAATCTGAAAGGCAAAACAAAAACAAAAAACATGTGAATGTTAAATCTATGAACCTTAAGGTCTGTGGCCCAGTACTGTGTAAGAGTGGTGTGTTTATATCTGACTGGGGATGGTATCATCAGGATGTGTTGAGTAGGAAGTAACTGAGCTATGCAATAAACAGTGTCTGAAAGGTGACAAATGATAGGGTGGATATTGTCAATGGATGTAAAAGAGAAAGCAAAACTATTCAACTCCATATTTTTTCCACCTTCCTTCTTTATTGAGGAAAATGATCTTCAAAATACAAAAATCTAAAATAAAATGATTAACAGGAAAATAAAAACAAAGGAAGATTAAGAATAAACCTAGATACTTCAAATGAGTTCAAGTCAACAGGCCCAGGGAAATTACACTCGAGAGAACCAAAAGACCTTGCAAATGTGATCACAGAAATATTTCTGCTTATCTATGAAGAACTGCAAAGAATTGGTAAGGTTCCTAAAGACTTGCAAATATTGACCCAATTTTCACAAAAGAAAGTATATTTAAAACACTGCAGGCTGTAAATCTTAATGTGAATCTTGGGGAAAATTCCATACTAGATAATTAGTGAGATGGTTTGGGAGAGCGTGTGGAAATGGTGACAATATACCAGTGTGCTCTGGCCCTTTCCTGTCCAACATTTTCATCAATGACTTCAAAACAAAGAATGCATAATTATCAAATTTGCACATAACATAAATTAGAAGGATTAACATAGATGAAAGGTCACAATTCCATATAACAAATATAACAATGATAACTGTAAAGTCCAGCATTTAAATTAAAAAGAGCAATTGCACCAGTATAAGAAATAGGTGTGATCTGATTCAATAGATGTAATTCATACAAAAAAAGTCTTATGGAATTCATTTAGTTGATTACAAAGTCAATTTAAAAAGCTGTCGGTATAGAGTGGCTTCTAAAATGATGTAATCTTAGGCTCTATACATGTATATTCATTCATTCAACACACTTTTTTTCAGAAGCACACTACATTTCAAGCATGTTAGAAGTTTAACACATTTACTAACACAGGGATCTCAAGCAAGTAATTTACTCTAAATCTTTCTCCGCCTAAAAAGCGAAGGCAATAACAATAACTAACCTATAATGATGCTATAAGGATTAAATGCTATGATATATAAAAACACCTAATACAGCACCCAGCAAATGAAAACAACAACTACTACCTCCACTGTTATTATTTTCTCACTTGTCAAGAAAAGTAGAAGAGATTCCTATTTCAAGTGGAGGATGAACTAGATGAACTTATTTCTTATTACAACAAATTACAAGAAAAATAAGGAATAATTCAGATTCTTACTGTTTACTATATGATTTTATAACTAAATTAGGATACACTATTAAAAGTTATCAATCCAAATGCTTGAGGAGGAGAAAAAAAATGATTTAGTGATATGTGTGAAAAAAATTACAAGTAACTCCTTACAAATTTAGTTAAGTTGAGATCCCTGACAAGCATTGCTAAACAGCACTACTTTTACAAAGTATCATTTTGGTATTGTCTCTTTGCACGGTGGTACTAGAGAGGTAGGTTAAAGTAGTGCCATAATTTAGCCAATTACTATGCTTTGGGTTGCAAACAACAGAAAACCCAAAATTTAAAATAGCTTTAATAATAAGTATTTATTATCTCACATACAAAGCAATCTAGAAGTAGAATAATTCTACATTAGTTTAATTCAGAAGCTTATAAGGTCATTAAGTGTTCAAGTTCTATGTTGCTGCTTTACTACTTTCAATAAGGAGCTTTTGTCCTCAGATTTGTCCCCTAATGGCTGCAAGAGGATTGGCTACAGTTCTAGATACAACAGGAAGACACAAAAGACCAAGAAGAAGAAGGGGACTGTTTCCTTCCACACATACCTGTATATCTTCATAACAGTAGGAAAATCTTTCCAGTTTCCATATCCCAAACAGGTTTTCCCTCAGGTATAACTGGCCAGAACTACAGGATATGTCTATTGTTCACTGGTAACCAAAAATTGACAAGATTGGAATTACCACATTTATCAGACCATTATCATTCACCACCTGTGCTGAGGCTTGCCTATCTTGAAACACAAAGGAAGGAAACTGAATGGGGTTCTGTCAGAAAAAAGGAACGAGGTTGGGAAAGATGATTAAAAGATCAAAGCAGATATTCACACACTAAAAAGAGAAATGAAAAATACTTTCATTGTAATCACAGATTAACAATAAACAAGACTGATTATGTCTGATTTTATACTATATAGTTCAGATTTCATGTTGCTTGAATAGCCCATGCCATCCATTTTCATACTAATTATATGCTGCCTCTTATCATTTTTTGACTATTTCCTATCTTATTTCCTTAACTGGATTGCAAACTTCTTAAGAATTAAAAATCTTTTACGTATTCTTTAATGCTAACAATCTAAGAAATAGCAAACATCAATAAACATTTATGAAAAGCTAACATTTATTTCCTATAATAAATAATCTCCCTTCTCATTAAACCTGGCAGATTCAACACAAATATTCATCTCTACTCTTTTCCAAAATCCCACTAAATGACAACAAAGAACTTTAGAAAGTATAAATTCACAAGAATAATGAGAATAGAATAGAAGACATCAACTGACAAAAAAATTTAACATTTTGTAACATTTTGGAAGCTAGAAAGAGTATGGATATGTTGTAACTGACTCAGCAAACCAAAGAAAGCTAAAATGTAAGCCTGCAAAAGGGGTACATGGTGGGGGAGAGTGGCAATGAGAAGCAAGCTACAGCCAGGCATGGTTGTTCATGTCTGTAATCCTAGCACTTTGAGAGGCCAATGCAGGAGGATCACTTGAGGCCAGCGCTTTGAGATGAGATGGGCCTGGGCAGCATGGTGAGACCTCATCTCTAAAAAACGACTAAGCAACTGAAGGTACCAGCTACCAGGTAACCAGATGGAAGTGTATGGTGGGGCAAAAAGCAAAAGGATTGGTTGAAAGTTTATGTAATGAACAGGTAGTCCACCAGATCCCCTCTATACTTGCCGAAGTAACTGCCCTGTTCCATCACTGCACAAGACAATACTATAGAAGACAGCCTCTGGAGAGGCTAGAGAAGCTAAGGATCCTGGACACCAAGCACAGCTAAGGGCAGGGATCAGTTACCATACCACAACCAGGAAGATTAAGCCTGGACAATAAATATCTGAATGGTGGTGAGCCTGCTCACCTCTTCACCTACTTTCCTTCCCCTGGCTTAAAAGGTTGGTCACAAAATTCATACTACATCCACCCCTCCAACCTCCTCACTCAACCCCTGCCACAACTATCACCTTTGAAAAAATAAACACACCCCAACAGGTAGGAGATGGAGGACTGCTCTTTCTTAAAACTGAACAGCTAATGAGACCTAGAGTTACTGACATCTAGTGGTTCTCCAATTAAAATAGATTCCCAGCTATTCACCCCTCCAGACAGCAAATCCCCCACCCTAACCTGCTACCCACATGCATACACACAAACACATTTACACACATACCTTCCAATCAGTACTCTTAAATATCAACAGCTAGCCAAGAAAAGCCTATAATACTATATGCCGAAACAAAAGAAAGAGAGAGAGAAGAAAGAAAAAAGGGACTTGAGAAAAACAGGACAAAGAAGCAGAAGAAAACTTAAAAAAAAAAAAACTATAGAAAGATGTTATGATACTGCATCCACAAAATGAAAACAATTCTCTTTAAAAGAAAAGGAGAGGCCAGACATGGTTGTTCACATCTGTAATCCTAGCACTTTGAGAGGCCAATGCAGGAGGATCACTTGAGGCCAGGGCTTTGAGATGAGATAGGCCTGAGCAGCATAGTGAGACCCCGTCTCTACAAAAATATTTAAAAATTAGCTGAACATGGTAGAGGACACCTGAAGTCTTAGCTATTCAGGAAGCTGAGACAGGAGGATTGCTTTAACTTAGGAGTTTAACATTACAGTGACCTATGACTGCAACATTGCACTCCAGCCTGGGCAACAGAGTGAGACTCTGTCTCTATTTAAAAGAGAGAGAGAGAGAGACAACAAATGCACTGAGAGAAAAAAGAACATAGAAAATGTATGATTCTGGTTATGCCATCCAAGCTGGAATGTGGATTTGATGGCTGGTGCTGGAGTAGCCATTTTACACACAAGGTAGAACCAAGTTGAGGATGGGAGAGCAAGATAAAAACAGCCTGGGTCTTTGATGATTGCTGAGCGGCCACTGTACCCCGGACTACCTCTGTTACTATGAGATTAAAAACAAAAGCAAAACAAAACAAAAAACGTCTATCTTATTTAACATGATTTTTGAGTTTTCTGCCTCTTGTACCTTATCCATATAACTAATACAGTATGTGCTACACAGTCAAAGTTTTTCCCCAAATCCCTACAATACGAAACAAAGAAAATTATGTTCCAGGCTTACTATCTTGTCATTCCTACTAACAATGCTTAAGTCTATCTTACATTAGCCAAGAAAGCTGAATGCTAACACTTCAAATTTCAAGATTACATTCTAATCAAGTTTATCATGTATAATAAAATGAAGGACCTATGGAATACAGCTCCAGGTGTCCACAGCACACTACGCTCATTGTTTTCAGATGTTGCAGAATCACTCCACTAAGGCTTACCTTCAATTTCCCTTCAGTCTGACTTTCTTCTTTTAAATTCATATTGGATGACTGATGTCCAGCATAATAAATATTTTATCTTTCTACACCTTTCCCCTAAGAATAATATGCCTTTTTGAAAGTGAGGCACTGTCAGACACCTGGAGTCCAAACTCAGTTCTTAACTCTTTTGTCCAGAGTAAACCCTGCAGCTTTTAAATGTTTTTACATTTCCATAACATATCTATTAAAATAAGCTATTCAATCCTATATAGATTAAAAAAAAAAGTCGCTTTTATAATTAAGCTAGACATCCTAGAGACAGTGGAATTATCAAGGATATGGAATAAAACAGATCAGTACAAAATTCACTGTTTGGCTTAAGATGATATCACCTACATGATAATTATAACTATTCTGATACTGTCTAAAAATTCCACAGTAAGTAAAAATTTCATAAAATGCTAAAGAAAAAAATGTCTGGCAGAGATGGATGGATGTAACTCTGGAATAATCTTCTTGTGACCTCTGACACAACTAATAAAATCAGTCATATAACCATTCTATCCCCACCCACCTGGCTTTTCCATTGATGACTGATTGGGTGGTACATGTAGCATGGATCTGAGGGTACTGACAGCAGGCACTTTTGTATAGAATAAACATAAGAAAAAGGAAATCTAAGACAGACATGCCAAACCTCAAAGGAAAAGTAGGACAACAAAGGAAAGAAATGGCCTTAATTTGCTTCCATTCATATTAAAAAGAACCCATTTACTAAACAACTCCTTATCCATCCTTGAAAGTCACAGTATTACTTATTGCTTGTAAGTAAAGAAGAAAGAAATTCAAGAATGACAAAATACTAATCCTAAATTCTAGAAAGACTTCAAATATTTGCATTAAACTTTTCATTTTAATATTCTCAGAACGGATTTTCTCCACTTTTAAAAGGACTTGAATTCTAGAAAGACAGATGGTATCTATGGAAGAAAAAGGTACGCTTTTCTGACTTCTATATGCTACTGAGTTGAGTAATGAATAATGTTTATATTGAAAGGCTTAATGATCATATCCTCCACTCCCAACCTTCAAAAGAATGAATGAATGAATGAATGAATGAATAAATAAATAAATAAATAAATGGAGATTCTGCAGCTTAAGACTTATGTTGGGAAAAGTCTTTTTGAAGCAAAAAATATCACTGACCTGTCTCACAGCAAATAAGACAACATAATCTGCCAAATTAATGCTCAGTACTGAGTAAACCTGATGTTTCCAAAAATGCCACAACCACTTCACCAGACCATGGCAGGTTCTATGCAACCTCTATCATAGTCCCTGAGACTAATTCATCTTCTCTCTACCTATTTCCTCAACTGACTTAGGCAGTATTTGTCAATTGTGAGCTTTCCTCAAAGGGAAGCAGTGAAGTAAGGAAATTCCCTCATATCTCACAATGATTTACTTCTTTAATGTATGTACACCTAAAGAGGATACGAGTTACTGAAAGACACACATTCAAAGTTCAAAAACTTGCCAAGGGGTAAATGAAATTAAGGCAGGTACATTAGCCAAAGTTCTCTGCCTTTACATTATAGTGCACCGTCAATCAATTTGTATCTTAATTACTAACTGCCTAAAACCTCAGTATGTACAATTAAAAAGGTATAGACTTGGCCAGGCGCCACGGCTCACACCTGTAATCCCAACACTTTGGAAGGCAAAACAGGAGGACAGCTTGAGGCCAGGAGTTCAAGACCAGCCTGGGCAACAAAGCGAGAATTTGTTTCTCCAAAAAAATAAAAATAAGTTAGCCACGCAGAGTGGTGTGTAGATAGCTTGAGCCCAGAAGTCTGAGGTTGCAGTGGGCTATGATCATGCCACTGCACTCCAGCCTGGGCAACAGAGCGAGACCTTGTCTCTTAAACAAACAAACAAAAAAGCACAGACTCTATTCCTATATCCCTTCCCAGAAAAAGGAATGTATGAGAGGTATATATGCAGAACAGAAAAACCAGCTAAAAAATGCATAATGTTGCTAAATCAATAGGAGCTAGGTGTTTCAGCAATGCCTCTTATCTAATACTCTAAATTTAGCTGAAATGAACAACCAATATAAATCAAACTATGTAACTATTTCTTGCGGTAGTAAATGAAACAGCTCACCTTCTCAATATTTATCTGGTGCTTTCTTAACCTTTCCAGGTCTGTTGGGATTACTATCTTAATGAATTTCTGGATAGCTGGTTCAAGACGGCGTAATTTCACTTTTTCTTCATCTTCAGACATCCTAAAAAAATGCTGTATGACCTCCCTGGTAACAGCTGTCTTCTCCACTCATATAGAAAAACCTAGAAGAAAAATATTTCTTTAAGAATGTTTTCAAATCAGTTTCCAGTTTTTAAAAGCCAACAATTAGTTTTACAATTTATCCTAAATCAATAAATAGAAATAAATATTTTTAATGCTGAGCATGAGTGACTTGTTTTTTCTTTATGAAACCACTGATTTTTAAATCTTTTTCTTTCCAAAAATTATATTTTAGAGTGTTCAGACAATATAAATAAATGAAGAATAAAATAAAGTCAGCAGTCATCTCCTCACCTTTTACAAAGAGTACAAAATGTACTCTACATTTTGGCATACGTCTCTCCAGGTCTTTTTCTATGTAAGTATGTATGTATGTATATAAACACTTTTAAAAAAACTAGGAGTATACTGTCCAAGTTTTCATTTTCTGATCTATCTTGGACATTGAATAACCTTTTTAAAAAAGGTATCATACGGCTTAACACTGATGCTTGTATCAAACTTCACCTCTAATGTCATCATAATGTAACTCTGTAATTACACAACTTCAAATATATTATAACATAATATGCAACTCTTCTCATTGATGTCCTTTAAATTGCCTCTTCCATTTTCAATAAAGTGATTAGTATTGCCTACAACTGATTCAAATAACCAGTGACAGAGCTGGAATAAGAACCCAGATTTTCTGAAATTACATTGAAATACTTTTTCCACTTCACCAGTAGTTTCCTACTAGTGTTCCAGAAAGTCCAAGGGTATGCATTTGGGGCCAGAGTACAAGGGTAGGGGCTAGAGGTGAGTAGGTTCCAGGACTCCACCCCCTACTTCAGTTGTAGAAACTTTACTTACAACTATTTTATGAATTGGAGCTTATCAGAGCTTATATAAATAATGGGGTTCACAGCTTAACCAAGCTTGAAAGCCACCATTGTACACCATGCTTTCATGCCATTTCATTAGCCACAACCTCACCCATGTTTAAAAAATTTTAAGTTGAGTATGTTAATACTGCTGAGTTATGCTGTCTTAGTCCAGGGTCTATAAAGATAGGAATTCACGTACAGACTTTGTGGACCCCCTGAATCTTTATGAAAAATTGTGAATGAAGGGGCCGGGTACAGTGGCTCATGTCTGTAATACCAGCACTTTGGGAGGCCAAGGTGGGGGGGCCACTTGAGCCCAGGAGTTCATGGCCAGCCTGGGCAACGTGCCAAAATCCCATCTCTACCAAAAAAAAAGAAAAAAAAAGTGAATGTAGTTTATTTTGGAGAATAGAGTCCATTGTTTCAAGGGATTCTCAGAGAGCTATCATCCTCAAAACATTAAATATTTATCCCCTTTCTTTCACAGTTGAAAATCTTGATGTGTTGGTTATACAGACTGCCTCCAATACCTACCCATTAGTAACTTGGTTTTTATGTTTGATACAAGCGCTCAAAAGCAAAAAAGGAAAATCTCCAGGTACAAAAACAAAGAGGGTAAAACAGGTGCAACAATGAATGCAAACTGGGGACATATGGAGAAATTCATTACCAAAAGAGACCATCCACAGACCCAACAAAACAGGAAAATTCATAGCTAATGGACTAAAGATAATAAAATAATTTTAAAAAGAAATTAAAGTAAGTATATTTTTAAATATCCAAAAACATAAAGGAAGGAATAGAATCTTTTTAAAAAAATAGATATTATGAAACAGTAAGAGGCCAGCCTGAATATAAACCAAGTAAAACTTCTAGAAATGAAAATCTCAAAACATGTGTTAAACAGTAAATTATATAGATAAGAGACAATTATTGATTGGAAGAAATCACTCAGAACACAGAGGAATAAAAAGATGAAAAGTATAAAAAAGAAGATAAAAGACATAAAGGATAAAATGAGAAGCTCAATAACAAGTAGGAGTCCCAAAAAGAAAGAACAAAGAAAATGGTAAGAAGGAATTATTCAAAGAGAATATACTGATAATTAAAATGTAAGACCTCAAACCGAAAAAGCACATCAGCCTCAAGTAGCATACATTAAAAAGAAACCAAATTTGCCTAAATACATGGAAGGGAAATTGCGAAACATTAAAGAACAAGAATCTTAAAAAAAAAAAAAGAGAGATAAAAGACATAAAGCAATAATATACTGCTTTTAAAAGCAAGATATTAAAAGACAGAAATACCTTCAAAGTGCTGAGAGAGTTGGTATATTCCCAGGTAAATTATCATTTAGAATGAAAGCAAAATAATCATTTTCAGACATACAAGGACTAAGAGAGTTTATTACCAAGCCCCTCATTAAAAGTACTAAAAGGAATATTTCAACGATAAAGCAAATAAACCCAAACGAGTAGAATAGCATGGAGCAATGAATAGAATAAACTGTTACCGGATAGAATAAATGGGTGGATGAAAGAACAAAGAAAATAAAACATTTATTTTGAATAGTGTGATGAAGTATAATAAAAATGTTTCCATGTAAATAATTTTCTATAATTACGTAGATGCTTCACAATTTTACAAATTGGCTATTGTTGGCTATTTAGGTTGTTTCTAATTTTCCACTATTATAAACTACAGTGTAATTACCCTGCTTACACATAAATCCATACTGCTGCCTATAATTACTTCCTTAAAACAATCAACAAAGACACAACCTGTATAAAGGGAGAAAATATTTGCCAACTAATCATCCAACAAGGGACTAATCTAGAATGTATGAGAAACTCAAACAACTCAACAGCAAAGAAACAAATAGTTCCATTAAAAAGTGGGCAAAGAATCTGAATAGAAATTTCTCAAAAGAAGACATACAAATGACCAAAAGGTATTTTTTTAAATGCTCAACATCATTAATCATCAGGGAAATGCAAATCAAAACCACAATGTGATACCATCTCACCCCAGTTACAATGGCTATCACCAAAGGGATAAAAAATAACAAATGCTGGTGAGGATGTAGCAAAAGAGGCCTCTTTTTTTTTTTTCTTTTTAGATAGATTTTCGCTCTTGTCATCCAGGCTGGAGTGCAGTGGCACAATCTCAGCTTACTGCAACCTCTGCCTCCCGGGTTCAAGCAGTTCTCCTGCCTCAGCCTCCTGAGTAGCTGGGATTACAAGCACATGCCACCACGCCCAGCTAATTTTTTTGTTTTTAGTAGAGACGGGATTTTGCCATGTTGGCCAAGCTAGTCTCGAACTCCTGACCTCAGGTGATCCACCCGCCTCGGCCTCCCAAAGTGCTGGGATTACAGGCGTGAGCCACGATGCCCAGCGAGAAAGAGGACTCTTATACACTGTTGGTGGGAATGTAAATTAGTACATCCATTATGAGAAACAGTATGGGCTGGGTACGGTGGCTCATAGCTGTAATTCCAGCACTTTGGAAGGCTGAAGCAGGAGGATCACTTGAGGCCAAGAGTTTGAGGGCAGCCTGGGCAACATAGCAAGATCCTTCTTCTCTGAAAAATTTAAAAATTAGCTGGGTATGGTAGTGCGTGCCTGTAGTCCCAGTGACGCTGAGGTGGGAAGATCCCTTGAGCCCTAAAGTGTGAGCCTGCAAGAAACAGTGTTCTTACTACTACACTACAGCCTAGGCAACAGAGTGAGATTCTGTCTTAAAAAAAAAAAAAAAAAAAAGAAAGAAAAACTGTACAGAGGCTTCTCAAAAAATTAAAAATAAAACTACCATATGATCCAGCAATCCCACTACTGGGTATTTATCCAAAGGAAAGAAAATCAGTATATCAAAGAGATACCTACAGCTCCATGTTTACTGCAGCAGCATTCACAATAGCCAAGATATGGAATCAACCTAAGTGTCTGTCAATGGATGAATGGATAAAGAAAATGTGGTATATATACACAATGAAATATTGTTCAGCCATTAAAAAAAAGAATGCGTCAGGCGCGATGGCTCACGCCTATAATCCCAGCACTTTGGGAGGCGGAGGCGGGCCGATCGCGAGGTCAGGAGATCGAGACCATCCTGGCTAACATGGTGAAACCCGGTCTCTACTAAAAAATACAAAAAATTAGCCAGGCGTGGTAGCATGCACCTGTATTCCCAGCTACTCCGGAGGCTGAGGCAGGAGAATCGCTTGAACCCGGGAGACGGAGGTTGTGGTGAGCCCAGATCTCACCACTGCACTCCAGCTTGGGCAACAGAGCGAGACTCCGTCTAGGGAGAAAAAAAAAAAAAAAAAAAAAAGAATGAAATCCTGTCACTTACAACAACACGGATGGAACATCTAGCCTGTACTCCCGCTTGGGCAACAGAGCGAGACTCCGTCTAGGGAGAAAAAAAAAAAAGAATGAAATCCTGTCACTTACAACAACACGGATGGAACATCTAGCCTGTACTCCCAGCTACTCAGGAAGCCGAGGTAGGAGGATCACTTGAGCCCAGAAATTAGAAGCTAGCCTGGGCAATATAATGAGACCCCCATTTCTAAATAAAAAGGGGGAAAAAGTTGATCTCCTGGAGGTAGAGAGTAGAGTGATGGGAAGGGGCAGGAGGGATGAAGAGAAGTTGATTAATGGGTACAAACATACAGTCAGATGGAATACATTTTTCATGTTTAATAACACAGTGAGGTAGCTATAGTTAACAATAATTTACTGCATATTTCAAAATAGCTAGAAGAGAAGATCTGAAGTGCTCCTAACACAAAGAAATAATAAATGTTTGAGGTGATATATATCCCAAATACCCCGATTTGAGCAATTAAACATTGTATGTATGTATCAAAATATCACATGTATCCTATAAATATGTAAAATTATTGTGTATTAATAGAAAAAAATAACAAAAATAAAAAATAAATATCTAGAAATAGAATTATTAGGTAGACAGATTTTTCAAGGTTTTTAAAATATATATAGCCATATCTCACAAAAGGTTATGCCTATTATGTTCCTACCAGAAACATAACACGATGTCCATTTATCCATATTCCAAGCAATGTACTTAGTATTACCATTCTTAGACATGTCACTGGTGAAAAAAATGATGTCTCATTATTGCTTTACTTTGCATTCCTTAAATGACTAACAGGGTGGATTTATCAGCCATTTCCATTTCTTTTTTTTTTTTTGAGACGGAGTCTCACTCTTTTGCCCAGGCTGGAGTGAAGTGGTGCGATCTCAGGTCACTGCAACCTCCGCCCCCCAGGTTCAAGTGATTCTCCTGCCTCAGCCTCCCAAGTAGCTGGGATTACAGGCACGTGCCACCACGCCCAGCTAATTTTTGTATTTTTAGTAGAGACGGGGTTTCACCATGTTGGCCAGGCTGGTCTCGAACTCCCGACCTCAGGTGATCCACCTGCCTCGGCCTCCCAAAGTGCTAGGATCACAAGCATGAGGCACCATGCCCAGCTGCATTTCTTCTTTTTTTAATTTTTAATTTTTGTGGGTATATATTAGTAGAAGGTATATATTTATGGGATATTTGAGTTATTTTGATACAGGCATACAATGTGTAATAATCACATTAGGGTAAATGAGGTATCCATCACCTCAAGCATTTATTCTTTGTGTTACAAACAATCCAGTTATACTCTTTTAGTTATTTTTAAATATACTATTGAATTATTATAGTCACCCTGTTCGGCTATCAAGTACTAGATTTTATTCATCCTCTCTCACTATTTTTTTGTACTCACTGCATTTCTTCTTTCATGAATTGCCTGTTCATGTCATATGCATCTGTTTTACTACAGGGGATGTCTTTCTCTTATTAACTCATAAAAGGCTATTACATGTTAAATGTATCAATTATTTGTCGAACATTAACATTTCCCAGTCTATCACACTGCCTCTTTTCTTCTGTACCACAAAGAGATTATCTTTATATCTACCATCATTCCTATCAAAATGTTTTTTGAACACACCTGTTGTTCAACAGATGCTGCCTGAACTAAAATATTTCTTCACACGTCTCTTCTACACAATTGCTAATCCTAACACTCTAGTCAAATAGCACAATATGCATAGCCATGATAATGGAGCTTCAATTAGTCTACCTTTAGACTCTTTCCCTCCAAAATGGAATATAAACTATAAAAACATAAACTGTATTATAAATGAATAGCATAACCACACTGAAAGAAGTGAGGAAGAAAAATAATCTAAGCCACTTTAGAAAACAATATTTTAACTGAATACTATAAGGCTAGAGACAAAAAGAACTACACTGTACTCTATTTAGTAAATGTGTTTCTCACAGTAATATAGGTCAGAAATCCTGAAATTACTTTATGTGTATACTAGGACTGAAGAAATAAGAAAATATTTTGTAGAACGCAAGAGTCAGATTTCTCACTGTCAGATTAAGAAGTTAAAAATAAGGGACAAAACTAGAATGAACACTGTGGTGTTAGACTAGAAGCAAAGCTACTGGGATGAACTTTTGTTTTTAAAAAGTATATGGATAGATAAATACAGAAATAAATATAGATCTTTGTGTATGCATGGGTATGCATATGTATAGACTGGTGTCTTCTGTGGGGCCCTGGAAGGAATGTTACCCCAGTAGCAATGAGCATCCCTAGAGCACAGATCTTTGTGTTTAAATACTATTCTCCAAAAAAAGAAACTACGGGTTGTTGGAGAGTGGCTGATTATCAGGACTGAGGCACAGAAAACACAAGATGAGCCTGGGGCATCATATGGTACCAGAAAATTAGGAAGTTCCAAAAAAGAAAAAAAAGGATGGAAGCATGCTGAAAAGCTACAGAAAGCAACCTGAAAAAAAACTCCCAATGATCAAAGCTGGAACAATTTCAAACATAAAATAACACAAGTGTAGGATAACAACCAATAGAAAAACATCTGAGTCCACATGGATACAAATAAATAACGGAATACACATAAACAAATGGGAAATGGGCAGCTCATCCTTACAGAATAATTTCAATTAATAAAGAAATGAGGAAAGTAGAAAATCATCATTAGAGCACCATAGTCATAATAATTGCTGAAGGCAAGATCCACCAATGGATGTGAAATTTAGCAAGGGAAAGTCTGAGGAGAAACAAGATATGCGTACAGTTTAAAAGCTCCCCCCAAGATGTCAATTAATTATAAGGAGAAAAATAAGACCTTTACATTGGAGAATCCCAGCAGACACTCTCTTACCAAGTGATCAAGATTAACCTCACAAGCAATAAGTCATATATATCAGCTATGTTCATATGATGAACTGAGAAGGGCACACACACTTTTGTGTTCTTAACAAAAATGTATAACCTTAATATAATCATGAGAGAACATTGGACAAACCCCATTAGAGAGGCACTCTACAAAATAACTGACCAGCATTCTTCAAAAGTGTAAAGATCAGAAAGAGTATAAAGACAGAAAAAGACTATCAGTATAAAGACAGGAAAAGACTGAGGAACTGTCACAGACTGGAGGAGACCAAGGACCCAAGACAACTAACTGCAATGTCGGATCTTAGAGTGGATCCTAGAATAGAAAAAGGACATTAATACAGGAAAAAAAAAATCACAAGTTAGTAATTCAGTTAATAGTATTACACTAATATTAACTTCTTGCTTTTGATAATTGCGCTATGGTATGTAAAAAATTATTAATGGAGGCAATAGGGAACTCTGTATTACTTTTGAAACTTTTCTGTAATTGTAAAATTATTTCAAAATAAAAAAGTTTTTTAGTATAAGAGGATGTTTCACGTAAGACAGGTAAAAACATTTAGAAGTCAAAGAACTGCAATCGTATTCACTGCATTAATACTTGCAGAGAGGGGTGCCAGGACTGTGCCAAGTGCTTTACAAACTTTATCATGTAGTGCTTACAACTAATATGAGATGGTTACCATAATACTCATGTTTCCCAGTAAGTTACTTAGGAGGTTATTAATAAGTGAAAGACCCCATTTCTCAGAAAACTCAGCCCCCAAAATTGACGAACACCTTCCATCGGCCCAGAGGTCCCACTTTTCGGGATACTAGTGGCGCCCCATTTCTTCGGGCCCGCCTCTTAATGTTTCTGACTTATGGAAGAGATACTGAATTTGGAGAGAAAAGTCAACGTAAGGTCTCCTCTCTGAACCTCGGATAGCTACAAGGAGGGAGCCAAGGTGTGGGACCTTCTGCGAACCACCTCTGGGTTTGGCGAGCAGGGGCTTCCGGGCTCTCGCTCCCAGTCCTCCGAGCCTCACTACCATCGAGCGTCGCGTCATTCCTCGCAGTGTTACCCACAGCACACCTGCGCCACACACACCAAACGTCCCCACCAGCGAACGGATGCGCGGGGTCTATCCCGGGACCCAGACGCCAGCGACCCTGGCGACCCGGGGCCTACAGCGCGCCAGAGACAGGAGGCGCGCCGGAAACTTTTCCACCCCGCGACCCCGGGGGGCCGTCCTGCTCGCAACGTCTGCGGCCTCCCTATACCAGCTTCTAATAAAGCTTCCAGAAACGAAACCGAGAGAGGCTCCGCCACTTCTGAAAAACAAGAGGAGCCACCATGGCGCTCGCACTTCGGATCCAATGCCCTACTTGCCGCCCAGCGCCTCTTGCGCGCGCGCCACACGGGCGCCAGGCCCACCAAGCCTGTGAGGGCCCGACGCCCCCAAAGGCGGCCTCCAGAGAGCCCCTTACCTCCCGCCGGGGCGCTCGAGGCCGGTCGGTGCGCACGGCGCAGGCGCAGGAGCGACGGGGCGGGGCGTCGCCAGGGGTAGGCAGGGTTGGGCCCCGCCCCAGGGTTGGGCCCCGCCCCCGCCCCCGCCCCCGCCCCCGCCCCCGCCCCGCGAGGCCTCCAGGCCGGGCGCGGGAGGCGCGCAGGTGAGTACAAATGCGGACGCTGCTCAGAACAGCGAAAGCCTTTTTCAAAAGTGGTCTTGATTTACGTTATGGGGTTGTGACTCGAACCAAGAGGAGAGAGACGCACAAACCCTCTTTAGGTCTGCTTGTTGTGTTTAAGACAATTCATGCTTGTATGGCCGACTGCATTTTGCAGTTTTCCTGTCCATTTTCCTCTGTTCTTCCTAGAATTTTATTTGCGGGTTGGGCATGTATTCTTAGCTCTGTTTTGAAACTGAAGCTCAGAAAGGTTGTGCCTCCCCATCCCGTCCCCAAAAGCCCTGTGAAGTGGACAGGGCAGGAGTGCCATCTTAATTGCAACAGGTGTAAAAATTAAAGCTCAGCAAATTGTGGTTTCCTCCAAAAACTGGTGGAGGGCTTAAGGCAAACGTCTTTATCCCGATTTTATAGATTATGACTCTGGGGTTTAACAAAGAGTTTTAAGTGACTCGCTCCAGTTCAGCCAGCTTATGACAGAGCTGGAACTCCAACTGGATGTCCTAATTTCCTTCCCAAGTTACTCCAGTTAGACCAGCTGCAACCACATGAACAAGCAGGTGGCCAGCCTTGTCCAAGTCACAGGTCCTTCTCTCTTCATGGCCTAACTTCCAGATCCAGCCCTTTTAAAAAGATGTCTGTTAATATTCAGATGACGTGCTTAGAATGTATTCACTAATGGCATTGTCTCAGAAGTGATCAGGATGTTCAAACCACAGTTAAGGAAACTCAGTTCTTAGGGTCTTCCAGTAGAGTAGGAGGTAAACAGGGAAGATTAGGGGCCTGTAGGTCCTTTAAAAAGCCTTGAAAGACAATTTCTAAAACAAAGCACCAAATCTACCAAGCAATTTGGATTTTCTTTGGGGACATAATGTATGCTGATGTTAGTTTTACAATGAGCCCCAGAATGTATTTATCAAATTTTGATTTTAAGGAGAAAAATTAAAGTATTAGGCAATACTGTGAGAAAATGTTTTTTATGCAAGGATCAGTGAAATAAGATCTTTTGAAATAAAAGATCATTTGTGTTAAGTTCTGAAAAAGCTTCCTTAGTTACAAAATCGGGAGGTGTGGTACTCAAAGATTCTAAATTTGGACCTGGACTTCTAGGTTTTTATATGTATGTTTGCCGTAAGTTAGGTGTGTCAAAGTAGTAGGATAAAACCTTTTTTTTTTTTTTTGGACAGAGTCTTGCTCTTTTGCCCAGGCTGGAGTGCAGTGGCGTGATCTCAGCTCACTGCAACCTCCACTTCCCGGATTCAATAGATTCTCCTGCGTCAGCCTCCTGAGTAGCTGGGACTACAGGCGTGTGCCACCACGCCCTGCTAATTTTTTGTATTTTTAATAGAGATGGAGTTTCACCATGTTAGCCAGGATGGTCTTGATCTCCTGACCTCATGATCCGCCCGTCTCGGCCTCCCAAAGTGCTGGGATTACAGGTGTAAGCCACCACACCTGAGCAAAACTTTTTAATCTAACTGTTTGTTAGCTTGATTTATAATCTTTAAATATTCAAACATATGGTGTGTGGACCTCTTTTGTGTACTCTGGGTCATCAAGTTTTTAGGGGCAGGCCTGCTACTACTGGCCGACATTTTCCTGAAGTCCTAACTGAACCCAGCAAGTCCAAACAAAACATTAAGTGTATATGTTGGAAAGAAAATTAAAAAAAAATTCTTTTAGGGTATTATGATTGATTGCTTTCTTGGAAAATCCATGGAATAAATTGAAACTAATTCAATAAGATGGCTATAAAATACCTCTCCTAAACAACAATCATCAGTTTTAAAATGTAGTGGGAAGAAGACTGGGCGTGATGGCTCATGCCTATAATCTCAGCACTTCGGGAGGCCAATGAGGGAGGATTGCCTGAGGCTAGAAATTCAAGACCAACCTGGGCAAAATAGTGAGACCCCATTTCTAAAAAAAACAAAAAAACAAACGTAGCTGGGTATGGTGGCATGTACCTATAATCCCAACTACTCAGGAGGCTGAGACAGGAGGATCAGTTGAGCCCAGGAGTTTGAGGCTGCAATGAGCTATGATCCCACCACTGCACTCCAGCCTGGAGAAAAGACTGACACCCTGTCTCAAAAAAAAAAAAAAAATTGAAATGTACTGGGAGAAAGATTACATTCAAAAATAACAGAAATCAAGTTTGCGTTTATAAGGAATTACAAGACCTATTTGAAGAATTGAGAATAATAGCTAGATGAGGGATAGGGGTGGAAGGAAGGATCACAAAGGGGCATGAGGAAACTTTGGGGGTGATAGAAATGTTCATTATCTTGATTGTGGTAATAGTTGCATGGATGTATATATATGTCAAAACTTACCAAATTGTACACTGTAAATATGTTTATGTATAAGTGCTTATTGTGTGTCAATTATACCTAAGTAAAGCCATTTAAAAAGGGAGGGGGGAAGAAGTAGCTTTTTATTTGATTGTATGTGATGTGTAAAGCACTTGGTTAGGCGCTTTACATGCAATATGTTATTTAATACTGATGACAACCCATGAAGTAGGTATTACAATCACCCCCTTCATACAGACTAGGAAATTAAGGCTTAGAGAGTAACTTGACCAAGGTCCAAGTCCCATATACTACATAACAGGAGTAAGACTCAAATCTTACCCAACAGTATTTATACTTTAACCGACTTCCATATTTCCATAAAAGATACAAGTAAAGACTTGAATATGTGGAAAAATAATACAGTCAATATTGTAAAGTTGTCCATTTCCACTAAACTAATTTAAAAATTTATCAAAATCCCATTATGATTTCTTTCTCTTTCTTTCTCTTTCTTGTCTTTCTTTCTTTTCTTTCTTTTTTCCTTCCTTCCTTCCCTTTCTTTTCCTTTCCTTTCTTATTTCCTTCCTTCCTTCCCTTTTTTCCTTTCCTTTCTTATTTCCTTCCTTCCTTCCCTTTCTTTTCGTTTCCTTTCTTATTTCCTTCCCTCCCTTCCTTCCTTCCTTCCTTCGTGTTTTGTTTTGAGATAGAGTCTTGCTTTGTCACCCAGACTAGAGTGCAGTGGGGATGATCATGATTCACTGCAGCCTTGACCTCCTCCCGCCTCAGCTTGCCAAGAAGCTGGAACCACAGGTGTATGCCACTATGCTGGGCTAATTTTATTTTTCTAGAAATTGGGACTCCCTGTGTTGCCCAGTCTAGTCTCCAATTCCTGAGCTCAAGCGATCCTCCTACCTCAGCCTCCCAAAGTGCTAGGATTACAGGTGTGTGCCACCACACCAGGATCCCTTTATGATTTCTATAATAAAACAATTTTAAAAATCCAAATTGATTTTGCAACTATTACTCTTTCTTCTTAGAATGCCATTTTTTGCCTGCTTTTCCCCATCTCTTTCCCCCCACCCCAGAGTAAAGAAATTACTCTTTATTCTGTTGGACTCAAAAGTCATCTCACCTAGGAAGCTTCCCCCACTGATATGGTTTGGCTCTGTGTCCCCACCCAAATCTCATCTTGAATTGTACTTCCATAATTCCTACATGTTGTGGGAGGGACCTGGTGGGATATAATTTGAATCATGGGAGATAATTTGAATCATGGGGGCGATTTCCCCCATACTGTTCTCGTGGTAGTGAATAAGTCTCAAGAGATCTAATGTTTTTATCAGGGGTTTCCACACTTTTGCATCTTCCTCATTTTCTCTTGCTGCTGCCATGTAAGAAGTACCTTTCACCTCCCGCCATGACTCTGAGACCTCCCCAGCCATGTGGAACTGTAAGTCCAAATAAACCTTTTCTTCCCAGTCTCGGGTATGTCTTTATCAGCATCATGAAAATGGACTAATACAGTAAATTGGTACCAGTAGAGTGGGGTGTTGCTGAAAAGGTACCCAAAAATGTGGAAGCAACTTTGGAACTGGGTATCAGGCAGAGGTTGGAACAGTTTGGAGGGCTCAGAAGAAGACAGGAAAGTGTGGGAAAGTTTGGAGCCTCCTAGAGACTTGTTGAATGACTTTGACAAAAATGCTGATCATGATATTAACAATAAGGTCCAGGCTGAGGTGGTCTCAGATAGAGATGAGGAACTTGTTGGGAACTGGAGCAAAGGTGACTCTCGTTATATTTTAGCAGAGACTGGCAGCATTTTGTCCCTGCCCTAGAGATTTGTGGAGCTTTGAACTTGAGAGAGATGATTTAGGGTATCTGGTGGAAGAAATTTCTAAACAGCAAAGTATTCAAGAGGTGACTTGGGTGCTGTTAAAGGCATTCAGTTTTATCAGAGAAGCAGAGCATAATAGTTTGGAAAATTTGTAGCCTGACAATGTGACAGAAAAGAAAATTCCATTTTCAGAGGAGAAAGTCAAGCTGTCTGCAGAAATTTGCATAAGTAATGAGGAGTCAAATGTTAATCGCCAAGACAATGGGGAAAATGTTTCCAGGGCATGTCAGAGGTCTTCACAGCAGCTCTTCCCATCACAGGCCCAGAGGCCTTGGAGGAAAATATGGTTTCATGGGCTGGGCCAAGGGTCCTCGTGCTGTGTACAGCCTAGGAACTTGGTGCCCTGTGTCTCAACTGCTCCAGCTGTCGCTGAAAGGGGCCAATGTGGAGCTTGGGCTGTGGTTTCAGAGGGTGCAAGCCCCAAGCCTTGGCAGCTGCCACGTGGTTTTGAGCCTGCAAGTGCACAGAAGTAAAGAACTGGGGTTTGGGAACCTCCGCCTAGATTTCAGAGGATGTATGGAAATGCCTGGATGCCCAGGCAAAAGTTTGCTGCAGGGGTGGGGTCCTCATGGAGAACCTCTGCTAAGGCCGTACAGAAAGGAAATGTGGGGTTGGAGCCCCCACACAGAGACCCTACTGTGGCACTACCTAGTGGAACTGTGAGAAGAGGGCCACCGTCCCTCTAGACCCCAGAATGGTAGATTCACTGACACCTTGCACTGTGCACCTGGAAAAGCCACAGACACTCAACACCAGCCCGTGAAAGCAGCCAAGAGGGGTGGTATACCCTGCAAAGCCACAGGGACAGAGCTGCCCAAGACAATGGAACCTACCTCTTGCCTCAGGGTGACCTGGATATGAGACGTGGAGTCAAAGGATATCATTTTGGAGCTTTAGAATTTGACTGCCCCACTGGATTTCTGTTACAGGGCATGTGCTCTGTAACCCCTTTGTTTTGGCCAATTTCTCCCATTTGTAACAGCTGTATTTACCTACTACCTGTACCCCATTGTATCTAGGAAGTAAATAGCTTGCTTTTGATTTTACAGGTTCATAGGCAGAAGAGACTTGCCTTGTCTCAGATGAGACTTTGGACTGTGGACTTTTGGGTTAATGCTAAAATGAGTTAAGACTTTGGGGGATTGTTGGAAAGGCATAGTTGCTTTTGAAATGTGAGGACATGAGATTTGGAGGGTCCAAGGGCTGAATGATATCGTTTGGCTCTGTGTCCCTGTCTAAATATCATCTTGAATTTTACTCCCATAATTCCCACGTGTTGTGGGAGGGACCTGGTGGGAGATAATTTGAATCGTGGGGGCAGTTTCCTCCATACTGTTCTCGTAGTAGTGGATAAGTCTCATGAGATCTGATGGTTTTATCAGGGGTTTCCGCTTTTGCATCTTCCTTATTTTCTCTTGTCACCACCATGTAAGAAGTGCCTTTCACCTCCTGCCATAATTCTGAGGCCTCCCTAGCCATGTGGAACTGTAAGTTCAATTAAATCTTTTTTTCTTCCCAGTCTCGGGCATGTCTTTATCAGCAGCGTGAAAACAGACTAATACTCTCACCCTCTCAGGTCCAGGTTTAATGTCCCCTTATAAGCTACTACAGCAATCTATGCTTATCCCTATAAAGGTCCTTATCATAATTAGTCGAATTCTTCATCTTCTTATCTGTGACTCTACTAGATTCTAAGTTTCTTGAGGAAAGATATACATTATTATTTACTTAGAACCTAGTACGGTTCCTGGAACATCCTAGGAAAACGATGTATTTTACATGAATTAAGCAATAAATTTTCTAGTATCATAAAGCAAGTATATGAAGAATCTGAAATAAAATCCAAATTTGGCACAATGATATAGACCTAATAGGTTATCTTCCTGGCCCATTACTTTTCTGAGAACTGCAAAGAAAAGCCCAGGAACTGCTCCTCCCCTCCAGATCTGAATGCTAACAGTTATGAGTCTCTGTTGTACCAGCATGAACCCCTTCCTACCCTTGACCACAGGGAATTGGTCCAGGAGCAGACAGGGCCCCTGAGTGGGCTTTTCTTTGCTGGAAGCCTTTTTATTACAGCTTCAATCTCATTACTTATGATAGGTCTGTTCAGGTTTTGGACTTCTTCATGGTTCAATCTTGGCAGGTTGTATGTGTCTAGAAATTTGTCCATTTCTTCTAGATTTTCCAATTTATGGGCATATACTTGCTCATAGTAGTCTCTAATGATCTTTTGAATTTCTGCAGTTTAGATTATAATGTCTCCTTTTTTGTCTCTGATTTTATTTATTTGGGTCTTCTCTCTTTTTTCTTAGTCTAGCTAAAAGTTGATTGACTTTATTTATCTTTTCAAAAAACCACCTTATCATTTTATTGATCATTTGTATTGTTTTGTTCATTTTTATATCATTTATTTCTGCTCTGATTTTTATTATTTATTTTCTTCTACTAATTTGAGGTTTGGTTTGCTCTTGTTTTCTAGTTCTTTAATATGCATTGTTGGGTTGTTTGAAGTTTTTCTCCTTTTTTATTAGGTGGTTATTGCTATAAACTTTCCTCTTAGTACTGCTTCTGCTGTATCTCATGGCTTTTGGTGTGTCATGTTTCCATTTTCATTTGTTTTAGGAAATTTTAAATTTCCTTCTTAATTTTTTCATTGACCTGCTGGTCATTCAAGAGCCTATTATTTAATTTCCATGTGTTTGTATAGTTTCCAAAGTTCCTCTTGTTTTTGATTTCTAGTTTTATTCCATTATGGTCAGAGAAGGCCCTTGATATTATTCTGATTTTTTTTGAGTGTTTTAAGACTTGTTTTGTGACCTAATATACGACCTATCCTTGAGAATGATTCATATAATAAAGAGAAGAATGTGTATTCTACAGGCATTAGATGAAATGTTCTGTAAATATCTATTAAATCCATTTGGTCTATAGTACAGATTAAATCTAGTGTTTCCTTGTTGATTTTCTGTCTGGGTGATGTGTCCAATGCTGAAAATGGGGTGTTGAAGTCTCCAGCTATCATTGTATTGGGGTCTATCTCTGACCTTAGTTTTAATAATATTTGCTTTGTATACCTGGGTGCTCTCCAGTGTTAGGTGCATATATGTTTAGAATTACTAAATTCTCTTTCTGAATTGACCCGTTTATCATTATATAATGACCTTCTTTGTCTCTTTTTATGGACTTTGTCTGAAATCTTTTGTCTAATAAAAATATAGCTGCTCCTGCTTGTAATCCCAGCACTTTGGGAGGCCGAAATGGGCAGATAACTTGAGGTCAGTAGTTCAAGACCAGCCTGGCCAACATGGTGAAACCCCATCTCTACTGAAAATACAAAAATTCACCAGGCGTGGTGGCATGTGCCTGTAATCCCAGCTATTCAGGAGGCTGAGGTGGGAGAATTGCTTGAACCCAGTAGGGCAGAGGTTGCAGTGAGCTGAGATCATGCCACTGCACTCCAGCCTGGGCAACAGAGCGAGACTCCATTTCAAAAAAAAAAAAAAAAAAAAAAGCACAAATGGCTACTCCTGCTCTTTTTTTGTTTGTTTGTTTCAGTTGGCATGGAATATTTTTTTCCATCTCTTTATTTTCAATCCATGTGTCTTTATAGGTAAAGTGTGTTTCCTGTAGACAACAGATCTTTGTGTCTTTTTAAATTAGTTCAACTACTCTGTGTCTTTTTGATTGGTGAGTTTAGTCTGTTTGTATTAAATGTTACTATCAATAAGTAAGGACTTACTTTTGCCATTTTATAATTTGTTTTCTTGTTGTTTTGTGGTCTTCCCTCCCTGCCTGCCTGCCTGCCTGCTTTCTTTCCTCCCTCCCTCCCGCCCTTCCTTCCTTTTGTGAAGAGTATTTTCTCTGGTGGTATGTTCCAATTTCTTGCTTTTTAATTTTTGTGTATCTGCTGTAGGTTTTTAAATTTGAGGTTCTCATGAGGCATGGAAATAACAGCTTGTAACCCATTATTTTAAGCTGATAACAACTAAACACTGGTTATAAAAACAAACAAATAAGCAAAGAGAAGAGTAATAAAAACTCTACACTTCAACTTCACTTTACACTTTAACTGCTTGCTTTTTAACTTTTTGGTGTTCTTATTTATATCTTACACTGTCCGTGTCTTGAAAAGTTGTTGTAATTATTATTTTTGATAGGTTCATATTTTAGTATTTCTGCTCAAGACATGAGTAATTTCCATACCACAGTTACAGTGTTACGATATTCTGTGTTTGGCTGGGCACAGTAGCTCATGCCTATAACCCCAGCACTTTGGGAGGGCAAGACAGTTTTGGCAATGTTGCCCAGGCAGTCTCAACACCTTGAGCCCATGTGTTTGAGACTAGCCTGGGCAACGTGGCAAGACCCTGTCTCTACAAAAATTTTTTTAAAAATAAGCCAGGCACGGTGGCATGAGCCAGTGGTCCCAGCTACTTGGAAGGCTGAGGTGGGAGGATCACCTGAGCCCAGGAGTTGAGGATGCAGTGAGCTGTGTTATTAATAGCACCACTGCACTGCAGGCTGGGTGGGCAACAAAGCTAGACCCTGTCTTAAGAAAAAACTTCCGTTTTTGTCTGTTTACTTATTATTACCAGTGAGTTTTGTACCTTCAGATCACTTCTTATTGCTTAACATCCTTTTCTTTCAGATTGAAGGACTCCCTTTAGCATTTCTTGTAGGACAAGTTCGGTGTTGATGAAATCCCTCAGTTTTTGTTTCTCTGGGAAAGTCTCTATTTATTCTTCATGGTTGAAGGATATTTTTTACCGGATATACTATTCTAGGATAAAAGTGTTTTCTTCATCACTTTAAATATGTCATGCCACTCTGTCACACCATATGTACTGCCATGTCAAACCTGTAAGTTTTCCACTGAGAAGTCTGCTGCCAGACATATTGGAGCTCCTTTGTATGTTATTTGGTTCTTTTCTTTGGCTGCTTTTAAGGTTCTTTCTTTCCTTCACCTTTGCGAGTTTGATTATTAAATGCTTTGAAGTAGTGTTCTTTGGGTTAAATCTGCTTGGTGTTCTATAATCTTCTTGTGCTTAAATACTGATATCTTTCTCTAGGTTTGGAATGTTCTCTGTTATTATCCCTTTTAATACATTTTCTACCCCAATCTCTCTCTACCTTCTCTTTAAAGCCAGTAACTCTTAGATTTGCCCTTTTCAGGCTATTTTCTAGATCCTATAGGCATGCCTTATTCTTTTTTATTCTTTTTTTATTTTGTCGCCTGTGACTGTGTATTTTCAGGTAGCCTATCTTCAGGCTCACTCATTCTTTCTTCTGCTTGATCAGTTCTGTTGTTGAGATACTCTGATTCCTTCTTCAGTATGTCAGTTGAATTTTTTAGCTTCAGAATTTCTGCTTGGTTTTTAAAAATTATTTGAATCTCTGTTAAATTTATCTGATATGATTCTGAATTCCTTCTCTGTGTTATCTTGAATTTTGTTGTACTTCCTCAAAAGAGCTATTTTGAATTCTCTGTCTGAATGTTCATGTAATTCTGTCACTCCAGAATTGGTCACTGGTGCCTTATTTATGTTGTTTAGTGAGTTCGTGTTTTCCTTGATGGTCTTGATGCTTGTGGATATTCAGCAATGTCTAGGCATTGAAGAGTTAGGTGTAGTCTTTGCAGTCTGAGCTTGTTTGTATCTATCCTTCTTGGGAAGGATTTCCACGTATTCAGAGGGAATTGAGTGTTGTGATGTAAGTCTCTGTTCACTGCAAGCATATCTGCATTAGGGGCCACCCTAAGCCCAGTAGTGCTGTGACTCTTGCAGACTCGTAGATGTACTGCCTTGGTGGTCTTGGGTAAGAGCTAAGAGAATTCCCTGGATTACCAGGCAGAGACTCTTGTTCACTTTTCTTACTTATCCCAAATAAATGGAGTCTCTCCATGATGAGCTTCCTGGATCTGGGGGAGGAGTGACACAAGCACCCCCGTAACCACCACCACTGGGACTGTGCTGAGTCATACCTGTAGCCAGCATAGCACTAAGTCTTGCCCAAGGCCTGCAGCAGCCACTGTCTGGCTACTGCCAGTGTTCACTCAAGGCTCAAGCGCTCTTCAGTCAGCAGGTGGCAAATCCAGCCAGCCTTCTGTCCTTCCCTTCAGGACTATAGGTGCCCCTCAGCCCAGGGCAGGTCCAAAAATGCTATCTGGGAGCCAGGGCCTGGAGCTGGGAACCTTAGGCAGCTCCTTAGTGCTGTATTTTACTGTGGCTGAGCTAGCACCTAGGCCACAAGACAAAGTCCTTTCCGCTCTTACCTCTCCTTTCCTCAAGCAGAAGGAGTTTCTCCCCATGACCACCACCACCCCAGGCCTATAGCAAGTACTGCTTGGTTTACTCAAGTCCCAAGGGCTCTTCAGTCAGCTTGCAGTGAATGCTGCCAGGCCTGGGTCTCTCTTTAGGGCAGTGTGCTCCCCTCTGGCCCAGGGTTAGTTGAGAAATACCATCCAGGAGCAAAGTCCTGGAATCAGAGACCCCAGGAGCCCACTTGGTGCTTTACCCTACTGTGGCCAAGCTAGCTGCAAGGCTTACTCTTCCCTCTCCTTTCGTTAAACCGAAGGAGTCTCTCTCCGTAGCCACTACAGCTGGGAATGTGCTGGGTCACACCTGAAGCTAGCACAGCACTCAGTCTCATCCAAGTCCTGTGACAAGTACTGCCTTGCTGCCGCTGGTGTTTATTCAAGGCCCAAGTGCTCTTTAGTCAGCAAGAGATGAATCCTGCCATAACTGTGTCCTTCTCTTTAAGGCAGAGGGTCCCCTTCTGGCCCACAGTGTCTAGAAATGTTCACGAACTAGGACTGGTTTGGGGGCTTCAGGACTCTTCCTGGTACCCTGTTCTACTGTGGCTGAGATGGTATACAAGTTGCAAGACAGAGTCTTCTTTGCTCTTCCCCCTCCTCTCCTCAAGTGGAAGGAAGGAGTCTCTTTTGGAGCTGCAAGCTGTGCTGCCCAGGGTTAAGGGGGTTTGACACAAGCACTCCCTTGGCCACCCCAGCTGGGGTCTCACTAGGTCACGTGCCCCCCAGGTCCACTGGCTCTGAGTCCAGCACAGTACCAGGACTTGCCCAGGAAATGCAGTCCTTGTTGCTTAGACTGTCTTTCAAGTTTATTTAGGGTCCTAGAGCACTTTAGCCCATGGTCATGTGGCTTGCTGGAACTCAGGTTCTGACTATTGGGATGGATGATCCCCCTCTGGCTAGGGCAGGTCTAAATGCTCCCTCTGTGAGCACCAGCTAAACTCTTTCTTGTGTTGCTTTCCACTCAGGCACCACTGAGTTCCAATGCAAAGTCTCACAATCACTGTGCTCTTCCTCCCCCAGGCATACAGATTCTCTCTCCTCACCATACAGCTGCTGCTGGAGGATGGAGAAGGGGTGGTGTCAGCAGTTCAGGACTGTCTTTCCTACCCTCTTCAGTGCCCTTCCTTGATAAGCTGTTTAAACCAGGTACTGTGATCACTCACCTGATTTTTGGTTCTTACAAAAGGGCTTTCTTGTGTGGATAGTTTTTCAATTTGCTATTCCTGGAGGGGAGATGTTCATTGAAGGTGTCTATTCAGCCATCTGGCTCCACCTCCCTCCAATCTATCCCTCATTTTTCTTTGTTTTAACTAGCTCAAATAAAGTTCTACTTTCAATCTAGATAATTCTAACTATTGTAGACACAAAATCCCATGTTTCTACTATCTTATGATATCAATTTAAACATATGTATATAATGAATCCACTGACTTTAGTACTTAAACCTCACCACTATCTGCTTTATTGTCCCCTGCCACCACACACACCATCACCAAACAGTCTGTTCATATATATAGTAAGGTTAAAGAGGCTTTATAGCAAACCCAAATGAGTAAACACCTTCCCATTCACTACAGAGGAATTTGATAATCATTTTATAAATGCCCAGACATCTGCTTATAAATTTTGTTCCCTTTTTCCCTCTTCCCCTTTTTGTTCTTTAGATTAGCTAGTTTAGTTATTCTCACAATTTAGTGTGCCTAAGATTATTGCATAAAATAGTATTTATAAAGTCATGCTTAATGAACCTTTTGGGCAATTTAAAGAATTTTCAAGGGTAATTTTGACTATGTAATTTTTGCTTTGTCCATTGACTTTAATTCCTCTTATTCACATCCGTTACCATCCTAACTCCTCCTCAAAAATGGAACTTTACACTATGCTTACAGTGAGAACACAGTAAACAAACAGCGTTAAAATTATATTAAATGTTATTTTTACCTCAGCAGTTTACAAGGCACTTTGGATTTTGTAGTACCTTAGTTATTATTATTATGAATGTCAATTAATATCACATGATAGACGTACAAACATGCAAGTTAGCAGAAATTCCACATGAGCCCAACCTTATTTTCTAACTTTATTTCCAGTTACTTTCCATCACACATCTTTAGTTCTAACCAAATTGAAATTCTCAGTGTTTTTTAATCCCAGTCCTTTCCCCAATCCTATCCTGTGCCTTCCACCTGGCATATTCTCTACCAATTGCTCTTCCCTCTATGCATGTCCAAATCATACTCATCTTTCCATGTTCATACCAAATATGGCCTCTCCTAATATTTCTAGAATTTCTAGATTTAATGCCTCCTTCCTCCAAATGACTACCTTATAATGTGGACTTTCTGGTTTTTTTGACCCATCAGTCTACCTTTTAGTACAGTAATTTGGTATGTGTCCTGTTGTCCCGCCAGTGCTTTAAACCTTTCAGCTCTCTGTTTAAAGTAATAACAGTAACAATATATTGGGTGATGATACCTTATGGATAAGTCAAAAGAATGGCATAAATGCTTTAAGGGATGGGAGGGAGGAATTGGAAATAAGGTAACTGCACTACCTCTAGAGTGGCATTGTGTTACTTGAAATTGGACTTAGATCAGTTGTGAACGTATATTGGAAACTCTAGGGCAACTACTTAAAAAATTCAAGAAGAAGTGTAATTGATATGCAAAAGAAGATAGAAAAGAAGGGGGAGCAAAAATAAACAAAGAACAAGTGCAATGAGTAGAAAACATTAGGAACATGTAGATGTTAAACCAAATACATCAATAGCCACTTTAAGTGTGAATTGTCCAAATATATCAATTTTTTGTGAGTGTGATTGTCAGACAATAAAAAACAAGACCCATATGTTGTCTCCAAGAAACTCACTCTATAAAGACACAAGTAGGTTAAAAGTAATGGAATGGTGGAAGAGATACCATGCTGTATTCATTAGCTAGGGCTTCCATAACAAAGTTCTAGAAATTGGTGGCTTAAACAAGGGAAATTTATGTTCTCACAATCTGGAGGTTAGAAGTCTGAGATCAAGGTGTTGGCAGAATTATTTTTTCCAAGGGTCATGAGGGAAGGATCTGTTCTTAGCCTGTCTCCTTGGCTAGTAGATGGCCATCTTCTCCCTCTTGAGAAGCATATAGAGTTCCCTCTGTTCGTGTCTGTGTCCAAATTTCCTCTTCATATAAGGACACTAACCATAGTGGATTAGGGCCCATTCTTATGACCTTATTTTAATTTTATACCTCTTTAAAGACCCTGTATCCAAATATACAAGTCACATTCTGAGGTATTGGGAGTTAGAACTTCAACAATAAAAATCTAGGGGAGGGGACACAATTCAACCCATAATATATGCTAACACTATTCAAAAGAAAGCTGGAGTAGCTCTAGTAATTGCAGTCAATGCAGACTTCAGAACAAGGAAAATTATCAGGGATGAAGAAGAGCACTTACCTAATGATAAATAGTTCAGTTCTCCAAGAGGACAAAACAATCCTTAATGTGTACACACCTAACAACAGAGCATCAAAATACATGAGGCAAAAACCAATACAAATGCATGGAGTAATAGACAAGGTGCCTTACAAATAGAATTCGGGAGCAACGGTGCAAAAATTAATTTCCTTAAACATGTTATTTCTTCCAGGGGCAACAGGATTGTTAAAGAACCAAGGAAGTATAACAATAGGGCAAAATTATTCCTGAGATAACAAATATTTCAAGATTCCTGTCGGAGAAGCTGTTGGAGCTCTCTTTTGCAGGATTATAGAATCTGTCCTCAGTCCTTTGACAACTGACACTCTCACCAGTAAACCTTTTAATCCCCCAAGTAGTGGAATACATTTAAGGAACTGGAAATCATCAAAATTCACAAAGAGCACCACCCTCTCTCCTCTTATCCCAGGAAGGCCCAAATTCTATTGTCATATCCCTTACGGGATTTTTTCCCCTTTTGTAGGCTTCAGTTGTTTTTAGGAGCTTTTTGAGTAATATTTATACTTCTAGCCAAAGATACATTAACTTTAATATTTCCTTGGCAGATTAGTACTAAAGAGAGAAATGTTGCTTCTTTCATGGAAATAAATTGATAGGTTCAGCAACTGTCGTTTTGCTTATATAAGTGAACACTTCAGAAGAGAAGTGTTTTGAACCTGAGCAAATGGTTTTAAATATGGAAAAAAATTTCCCGAATCCCAGTACCTAAACATTAAAGGACATAATTGGTAAGTTTAAATCTTTCCAACATCTGGTAAGTGCTTTCTCATTCAGTCATTCAGTCTGCACCACCAGCATGTCAGCCACTGTGCTGAGTCCTGGTGATTGAAAGTTTAAAAAGATCCTGTTTCTGTCTTCCAGGGGTTCACAGTCTGGGAGGGAACACAGACATGTTACTAAACACAGTATAATTAATAACTGTTAGATTAGCTGTCCCTACAAAAATGCTATAGAAAAACACACAGAGCTGGCAACTTACAAGTTTAGTCAGTACATGGGCATTATCACAGAAGGAAGAAATAACATTCTTAACAGAGAGAACATATGTAAAAAGCACAGAAAAAAAATGCAACAGTGGTGTGTCCAGCTCCCTCAGAGTAGTGGGAGTAACAAGAGAAGACTCTTAAACTCAACTTGATTTAGGATGAATAATTTAAGTGGCTTGTCTGTGCAGCTTTCTGCTTCATAGTTAGCACCTACAAGTGCTAAAGCATAAAATCAGAGAAGGCTGCCCGAAAACAGGATGAGTAACTACCTCAGAGGTATTTATCAAAGTTCATATAGATCATCTTTCTATTTGTTTCAGATCTTATCATGGCACGATTTGGTTTTTATCTTTATTGTGTTCTCTCCATCTAAGACACATACCGTATAGATTCACAAACTCATAACACCTACAGATTACTTGTGGGGGCTTCTGAGGCCTTCCACCAATTTTTTTTTTTTAATTTCAAAAACATTTTAAGAGACAGGGTCTCGCTATATTGCCCAGGCTGGAGTGCAGTGGCTATTCACAGGTGCAATCGTAGTACAAATGTGCCTGGCTTCACATTTAAATTTAAATCTCCAGCCTCACCAGGTGCAGTGGCTCACGTCTGTAACCCAAGCACTTTGGGAAGCTGAGGCAGGAGGATCGCTTGAGTCCAGGAGTTTGAGACCAACCTGGGCAACATGAGACCCCATCTCTAGAGAAAATTTTAAAAGTAATAATTAAAAAATAAAAACCTCCAGCCTCATAGGCTACTATTTTCTGAACCAGGTTCCTATAGTTCCTCAATATCCCATCCACTTTCTTGCCTCTATGCCTTTGCTCAAGCTATACCTCTTTGGAATGCCTTCTGCCTCTTTTCCATTGATCAGAACTTTATCCCTCCTTGAAGACCTACCTCAAATGTATTTTCTCCTCCAAAACCTTCCCTCATTTTCCCAGCCTGTGTTCCCATAATACCTTGATTTAATTTTGCTCTGTGTTATAGTAATTCACATACCCGTCTTCCCAGCTAGAGCAGAAACTTTCTGAGGGCAGGGACTTTGTCATAATTATTTTGTGTTCCCAGCACCTGGTACATGACTGGGAATGTGGCACTTGATAAATATTTGTTTTAAATGAACTGTTCGTCTCATTGCCTTTGTGTTCTCATTAGTGTCCCCTCCAGTTTCATGACTGAGTTTCTCCAGCTGAGCAAACCTTCTGAAGCTCAATTTATCACTGAGGCTGAGATTAGAGGAAGAATAAAAAACTACCCGAGGCACAGGGTCACCACCCTGACAGCACAGCGAATCACTTAGAAACCTTTTAAAAGATGTAGTTGCTCCTAGCACTTTGGGAGGCCGAGGCGGGTGGATCACGAGGTCAGAAATTCGAGAACAGCCTGGCCAACATAGTGAAATCCTGTCTCTACTAAAAATACAAAAAATTAGCTGGGCGTGCTGGGGGGCACCTGTAATCCCAGCTACTCCGGAGGCTTAGGCAGGAGAATCACTTGAACCTGGGAGGTGGAGGTTACAGTGAGCCAAGATTGCGCCATTGCACTCCAGCCCGGCGACAGTGTGAGACTCCGTCTCAAAAAGAAAAAAAAAAAAAAAAAGATGTAGTTGCCTGGGCCCCACCTTCAGAGATCTTGACTTGTCCTGAAGTAGATGTCAATATATTTTCCGTAAACGTTTCTAAAGTATAGTCAGTTTTGGGAACTACAGACCTGAAGCGTGGATGGGAAATTATTGCTGGGCCCCATATATAAGTTAGAATAATTTCTAATTTGCTTTTCTCAAAAGGTAATGCTTTTCACAGAAAAACATAGCTAAAAGAATGGAGACCACAGAGTCTGGATGAAGTTGACCTTTTTTCCAGAGAAATCTTTGCCATCAGGAGCCTGAGTTACGCTATGGGAGGAATCACACAATTGGCATGATACTCACTTTTGAGTTCCTGCTTAGCATGTCTAGAGAATCCCAGTGCTCCCCATCATATATATCTTTAAAATCTTATTCAAGGAAAAGCCATAAAGTGAACTGAAATCAAAATGCCAAGCACCAAATCATGAAATGAGTAATGAAAGCTTGAAAGTTCCCAGTTCCCTTGAGGGTCTCGACATGGATGTCCCCTGTCGAGGGGGACATGCAGTCAGTGGAATGGGAGAACCGGGCCAGATACCATGAGGAGGACCCCATGTTGCATAACTCCAAGGCCATGTGTACAGTGTGGGCCATGTGAAGAGTGCCCCCTGGAGTTGTGTAGTGCTGCATCTTAACACAGGGACTTTCCAGTCCTCAAACCCAAAAGATTTCTGGTGGTGGCTTCCAGTTTGGTTCTGTTCTCCAGCCTTCTTCTGGCTTGGAGCTGTCACTCAGAACCAAGGTGAAGGATGAAGAGTCTCCTCATCAAAATCTCTCTGCTGGGGTCTTTTCCTACCTGAGGGTGTCTTCACCAGGAATTCCCCTAACTGGCAGCTCTTGTCAACACATTCTGGATCCCCCTGATGGACTCCAGCTAGACTTGGTTCTTAAATCATTCACTGTAGCAGAGTTTCAGAAAGGATTTAAGTTCCTTTTCGTCACCACTACTCCTGTTCTCTTTCCCCATTGGTCAAAGTGTCCATAGAGCAGGAGAGTACATACTTTATTTTCAGATTAGGGCCGTTTCAGGGTGTGTGTGTGTGTGTGTGTGTGCACGTGTGCATGTGTGTGTGTGAAATTTAACAGTCTAAGGGCAAAGAAGTAAAATAAAGCAGTATTATCTATTTAAAAATTATCCCAGAACCTTCCAGAGAGTAGAAACCTTAAAAATGTTAGTTTCTATTGTTCTTGGCAGATGATAAAATGAATGCAGTGATGGTGATGAAATCTACTGAGTAGCTTTCACTTTTTATATTTTTAGAGAGAGCGGAGAAAGCAGCAGGGTCCTCACAGTAAGGGGAGGATTAATTTTTTCCAAATGAAGTTGTAAAAATAAAAAAAATAGGAATTTTGGATGAGAATCCATTTTTTATAAACTATAAAGGACTATATAAAATGAATGGAGTTATTTTGATAAGAGATGCCAAACTGAATGCCACAAGGGTTTGAAGAAGAGAAAAAGACCACAACCTGTTGTGGAAATCAGGAGGAAATGTTATCTCCCATATAATAAGCATGTGATCTTGTACAAGATGTGATTTTTTGCATTGTGGAGCTGGGACCATGATCCCTGCCCTGACTACAAAGCAAGGCTGATTATGAGAATAGAATTGGATTTTTTGTGTCTGCACTTGTGTCTGCACTTTGTGTCTGCACAATACAAATACAAAGTGATATTATTGTAGCTATTATTGGTGATGAAGATATTATTATTGATTTTGAAGAAATTGGTCAGCATTTAACTGGCAGATCTGGCAGAGGAAGGCCTTACAGGTAGAGAAAAGATGACTGGAGAGGTTTCTGCCAATTTTCTTGGGTGATTGAGAGTCCCTGTATAAAAGAGTTGTTTCTGAGCATCTGTTGACACCTACATTGTCACTGGACCTGTGACAATGCTAGTAATATGATAATGAATAAGAAATGCTATCTGCCTTCAGGGAGCTCACCTTGACTTGGTTTTAAGGATGGCTTCAAATATCAGATCAAGAAATGTATAGTTAATGTATAGGCAGCGGAGGGCCACTGAAGGTTTTAGAGCAGAGGAATGACATATTTTAGGCCCTCCTGACAAAATACAGTACTTAATTCAGCTTTCAACCAGCTTACTATCAGGAAGTATTTTTGGCTAGCAGATGATTGAGCTTCGCAAGCCTCAGGCTTCAAGAACCTGGAGTGTTGTACCCCTCTAAATAGCACTTTTTAAAAAACTTGTGAATAATGGAACTGATTGTTTCCTTCTTTGCAATGACTGTTAGAAAGCCTAAGCTAAATTTAACCAAGTACATAGGACTTCAAAGCATGAATATGAATCCCTGCTTCAGCCCTGGCTAATTTTTCCCACATTCAGTTTATTTTTAATCCTTCCCTTGCTTTTATAAAATGTTGTTGAATTATATGTAGTTTTGTAAATCAGGAAAAAGATTAATTATAAATAGATAAATATCATTTCTTATTTTTTATTTCTTATTTAGTTAACTTTTGGTGAAGATTATTTGAAATGTCCACAGGAGACATTTGCATGGATGAGATATATTGGAAAAGTAATGTTACAGATGTTACTTTCTAACATTACTGCCCATCTCCTAACTTAAAATTCTGTTAAAGTCACGTATAACATAACACTTGAATATGATGTGACAATAAATGCAACAAAATTTTTGCATTTAAAGTTTGAATTCTGCTTTCAAAAGAATTTAACAAAAGATACAAACTGAAAACTACCTAAATCTTTGTTCCCATGTGTTTTTAAAATTCTGTTTAAGTTTAAATAAAGGAGCTATGATTTATAGCCTATCAGAACGTTAGAAGATAAAATCTGCTATCCTGATTTTTAAAATCATACATATAAAAATTCATTTGAAATGAAATGAAATCTGTTCTGTAACTAAAAGTTACTTATAATGCTTGGATTACATTGCTAGATCAGAAGAAAGGAAGGTATAGAAAAGTCTGTATGTATTTCTGTGTTCAGTCTGCCTTATCATTTTAAACTTACATTTTTAAACATTTGAAAGCAAGATAATATTTAAGAATTTGAAAAGTATTAAGGACATTTTTCTCTATTAAAAATTTCTCTTTAGCGATTGCTTTTAGGGCCAATTTACAAGACCCACAACTAAACTGTTTTTTTTTTAATTTTTTTTTGGTTTATATGTATACCCTAATCTTTGCATTCCTCTTTCCCTCTACCCCGTCCTTCAATTGACTAGGTGATCAAAGTTTATCTCTTTTTGTTTCTGATAGAACTGACTGTTTCTGGAAAAGGTAAACATCTACTCTCCAAAGGGCAGTGACTTTCTACCTGTAAAAATAAAAAGTAAACTTCAGAAGAAAATTCTTAAAGAGGAATTTAGAGATGTTCCAAATAAAGGCAATATAGTTTCACTGGAACTGAAATGTTGCCTTCCAATTCTACTACAGAAGGCAGAGTGGCACATGTGGCACCTGGTCGGGATGGACTCACTAAAGGATTTAACCCAGACTTCTGATCAACAAATATTGCTGCTACATTAACTGATTTGCAACGAAGAAAGAAAATATCATCCAGTTGATTTTATTATTTAAATATGGGCTCAAATCTTAAATCTGACAAACTAATAAATAAATATGTCTGAAAAGTAAATAGTAAATGGTGAGCTGGTATGGCTGAAGCATTTGTACTGAACTCATGCTGCTTACTGGAGATCACTGCATTCTTTTCTGTGCTCAGTAATCTACTTAAACTATGTCAGAGATTCGCCTGAGACTTACTTTCCTGACCTTTCTGGCTCAGATTATTTCTTTATTTAGGAAATCAGAACATTTGTTTGTTTTTAGGGTTCAAGCACCTCTTCTCATCTCTATAATGTCTCCAAATGTCTCAGAGGATTCCTAACACTATCTGTGTTTCTTGCACATTATGGTATAATTTATCTGTGTCTAGAGATCTGAAGTCAGGGAAAGTAGTTAAGGGCACTCTTTCTTCTTCCTCATATATCTTGAGACACAGTTCTCTGCTCTTGTGGTTTGTCTGACCCTTTTGAGTTCCTGTTATGCTTCCATTTGCACCAGAAGACAATGGAAATCAAGTGAAATTAAATACAAAATGTCAGAACTAGAAAAGCTATTAGATCAAGTTTAGATAAAGAAATGAGAGGGATTTAATCTGGTTTGTTCCTTACTAAGACATGTACATGGGGCTATATCCAAGAAAAAGCTATGAAACACTTGAAACACTAACTCCCCTTGTACTGAGTCTATGCTTATGTGCAACAGACTTTTGATAGTAGTTTGGCTTTCTGTGTAGATCTACCTATAGGTAAAAAAAATATATACTTACCAGAAGATCCAAGACCCAGTTATAAGTTAATAGATGAACTTCCTGATTTATACATCAGAGCTTGTTAGTGGATGTCCATCTGGGGGTCGGAGAGAGGGAGAGATTGATCCACTGTCATTATGCTGCTAAATCAGGTTCCTGAGATATAGCCCTTGGAACATGGAGATCACACCAGGGTACTGCCCCTTCAAAGCCTCTTTGGGCACCTAGCAACCCTTCTCCATGGTGTACTTTGACTCCATCTTGTTGCTAGTTGTCCAGAAATGCCTGTTCTGTGAGACAGTCCACCTCTTGGTTTGTAAGGCCAGACATAAACACAGCTACTTCTCAAGAGGCTGTTACTGATCACAATAGGTCTTTTCTGTTTTTTTGTTTTGTTTTGGATTTTTGAGACAGAGTCTCACTCTGTTGCCCAGGTTGGAGTGCAGTGGTACGATCCTGGCTCACTGCAACCTCTGCCTTCTGGGTTCAAGCAATTCTCCTGCCTCAGCCTCTGAGTAGCTGGGATTACAGGTACCCACCACCCTGGCCAGCTAATTTTTTTTTTTTTTTTTTTTTTTTTTTAAGTAGAGAAGGGATTTCACCATGTTGGTCAGGCTGGTCTTGAACTCCTGACCTCAAGTGATCCAACCGCCTCAGCCTCCCAAAGTGCAGGGATTACAGGTGTGAGCCACCGCGCTCGGTTGGTCTTTTCTTCCTAAAGGCAAAACCCAGAATCTTTCCACCTGTTAACACCTGTAAATCTTCTGAAATACTCCTTGGAACAAAGACTGCCAATTCTTCTTTAAACGTATGACATGAAAATCCATTTTTACAGCCATGCAGTGAAATATGCAGCTATGTGGAAAGCTTCAAGAATAAAGAAAGATTACAATAGACTTCATTCAAAACTTTTTAGGGATTCTTCAAATAATGATATCTAATTGGAGAGTCTGATACATGTTCCAAGGCTGAATCCTGGGCCTTTATAGCAACCAGAAAAAAAGGATTGAAAATGCCTAAAAGCTCTAACACCCACTTTAAAAAATGCTTTGAAATTATAATTATTGAAAAATACTATTTGGAACTATATCATGATTAAGAAAGCATCAGAAAATAAAGTAGCTTGGCAATTTTGAGTTACTCTCCAACTAAAAAAATCTGTTTAATGGACTTTGAAATGATTTTGTATTTGTGTTTAAAAAATATGCATCTCTATCCAGGTTGACAGCTTAAGTACCGGGCTCTAGCCAAACAAAATCTGAAGTGACTAAGGCATTGCTTCTTAAATAAGAGCAAATTGGAACTGCCATTTCAAATCACTACCATGTCTTCTGGCAAGACTAGATTAGCACTCACACTCACATCTGATGAGGGAGTTACCTCAAGCTTGCAAACAGCCAATTTGGATTACCCAGCAAGGGCATCTTAAAACCAGCAAAGGGTTGCCAGGCCTCTGTTCTTTGGCCAGCCTATATAGAATGTAGAATTTTGTAGAGGTGATGTGTTCAACACTTGGATACGTTTAAGAAGACAGCTTGAGTCTAGTTTCTTTGGTCTCTAGGCCAGCTCAAAATAACCAAGCACATTCCCTTGCTGACTTCTAAAGGCAGGTCACTCTTAAAGTAAGAGTCTTACTGGCTCTTGCTTGACATCTCTTCGTTGTTTCATTCTGCTACCTGACTTTGGTTCTGCTTCTGGCCCTTTGGAATTGGTGTTTGAACTTGGTCTCTGTTCTTTAGGCCCTGGATTTTCCTAACAGATTCCAATTGGTTTTATCCTGCTGGCTGTCTATGAGCTAGGCTACCCTACTTCTTGCTCTTCTGAGTCTAACTTCCAGCATAGTCTACTTGGCTGACTGGTTCTTCTCTGTGTCTGCAAGAGTATATGTGAGTGTTTAGTGGAGAGGGGAATAGGATGTATGCTCAATTTGAATAATCACTCACTAAAATGAGAGAGAGAGAGAGAGAGATCTAAACATGGGGAGTAGAAAGTAATACAATTGCTTCTCCTTATTGACTATCCTTAGGTTTGAGGTAAATTCTTAATTAGGTATTTAGTGCCCTCCCAAGAATTTTATCACAGGCCTCAGATTCTGCTGCCACCTGGTGCTAAAATGTTCCAGGTAGTGATGACTAAATAGTTTGACAAACTCCAAGAAGTATCACCTAGATTCAGAGATAACACATTCTAATTAGGAGGCTGGATATTTAACATAGTAAGTAAAAGATATAACATTTAAAAAAAAAACAAGAATTGCTTGGTGTAATACATAATGAATGTGTTATACCTACGAACAGATATATAAGATGTAATAATAGTGGATTACTGTATAGTTCTGAGCTATCACTATCTCTTAGAAGTATGGTCCATGTCAGGGCCAGGCTCAGTGGCTCACGCCTGTAAGATCCCAGCCCTTTGGGAGGCCGAGGCAGGCGGATCACCTGAGGTCAGGAGTTCAAGACCAGCCTGGCCAACATGGCAAAACCCCGTCTCTACTAAAAAAAAAATATATATATATATATACACACACACACACACACACACACACACACACAATTAGCTGGGCGTGGTGGCGCACACCTGTAGTCCCAGCTACTTGGGAGACTGAGGTAACAGAAACGCTTGAACCCAGGAGGTAGAGGTTGCAGTGAGCTGAGATCATGCCACTGTACTCCAGCCTGGGCAACAGAGTAAGACTCTGTTTCAAAAAAAGAAAAAAAAAAAAGAAAAGAAAAAGAAAGAAATAAAAGAAGTATGGTCTATGTCTAATCCCCATTTGAGCTGTCACTTCCAAATATGACAGAATGCTTAGTGTTAATACACATTAACAACAAATAATTTCACTTAATGGCCTCCCTAACTGAAAAAAACTTTCTTCCAGCTTCTAAATTAAGATTGGTTAATTTTGCCCAAGGTTTATTTATATTTCACAGAAATTATTTTTTTTCTTTTGTGGCGTTTATTGATCTGCCATTTCTCCCCAGTCTTCATTTTGCCACCATTTTTCTCTATTGCTCCTCCAAGCAGGGTCTGTTTCCATTGCTTCTGGTTTTTCCAAAATTGTTTTGTTTCTATTCTTTAACTCTCTGTCTTGTGAGATTTTCATATTCCCGGTAATTACATATCATCCACCCAGTCTTTCCCAGTGGAACTTTTATAGAAATGCTGTCCTATTGGACTCCCAAATACAGCAATACCTTACTCATTTGGCTTTTGAGTCCCAACTATTGAGGGACATAAGAAGAATTTTCCAAGGTTCAGGCAAAAGAGAAATTCAGTAGGACCATTCATCTAAGACAGATTATATTTTCCAGAGATGATCAAAAGAATAATTCCCACTCCACATGTTTTTTTTTTTTTTTAACAATATGACTTCTGTTCTCTTTTCATAGAGAAGTGGAATCTAAACTCTCTTCCCTAGAATCTGGGTGGGTTTGTGACTTTGGAAGAAGTGATGCTGTGTGACTTCACTTAGATGTGACTTAGGTTAGATGATAAAAAGTGATAAAATTTCACCACCACCAAGCTGTGAGGAAAACCAAAGTAGCTCATACAGAGACACCACATGGAGAAGCCACTGTATTTTTTCCAGCTGACAGCTCAATTGAAGTCCCAGCCACAGCCAGCATCAACTGCAAAGACACCTCCAGATGACTGCAACCCCAGCCATCAAGTCATTCCCAGCCTTCAAGCCTTCCCAGCTGAGGCCCAGACATCAGAGAAGGTAAACAAGCCACCTCTGCTGTACTCTGTCCACATTCCTGATCCACAGAAACCATGAGGACAATAAGATTGTTGTTTTATGCCACTAAGTTTTTAGAGTGGTTTGTTACATAGCAAGAACAATAGAAATGGTGTCATATTTAGTATGTTCCTCACAAATTGTGAGCAAGTATCCCAAGATGGGTGCAGAGCCCAACTTCCTTCTAGTTCATATATAAGTTTCTTGTCATCCTGAGGCATTTTTTGAATAAAAAAATTAATTCAAAATGGATTAAAGACTTAAATGTTAGACCTAAAACCATAAAAACCCTAGAAGAAAACCTAGGCAATACCATTCAGGACATAGGCAGGGGCAAGGACTTCATGTCTAAAAGACCAAAAGCAATGGCAACAAAAGCCAAAATTGACAAATGGGATCTAATTAAACTAAAGAGCTTCTGCACACCAAAAGAAACTATCATCAGAGTGAACAGGCAACCTACAGAATGGGAGAAAATTTTTGCAATCTACTCATCTGACAAAGGGCTAATATCCAGAATCTACAAAGAACTCAAACAAATTTACAAGAAAAAAACAAACAACCCCATCAAAAAGTGGGTGAAGGATATGAACAGACACTTCTCAAAAGAAGACATTTATGCAGCCAACAGGCACATGAAAAAATGCTCATCATCACTGGCCATCAGAGAAATGCAAATCAAAACCACAATGAGATACCATCTCACACCAGTTAGAATGGCAATCATTAAAAAGTCAGGAGATAACAGGTGCTGGAGAGGATGTGGAGAAATAGGAACACTTTTACACTGTTGGTGGGACTGTAAACTAGTTCAACCATTGTGGAAGACAGTGTGGCGATTCCTCAAGGATCTAGAACTAGAAATACCATTTGACCCAGCCATCCCATTACTGGGTATATACCCAAAGGATTATAAATCATGCTGCTATAAAGACACATGCACACATATGTTTATTGCAGCACTATTCACAATAGCAAAGACCTGGAACCAACCCAAATGTCCATCAATGATAGACTGGATTAAGAAAATGTAGCACATATACACCATGGAATACTATGCAGCCATAAAAAAGGTTGAGTTCATGTCCTTTGTAGGGACATGGATGAAGCTGGAAACCATCATTCTCAGCAAACTTCCACAAGGACGAAAAACCAAACACTGCATGTTCTCACTCGTAGGTGGGAATTGAACAATGAGAACACTTGGGCACAGTAAGGGGAACATCACACACCAGGGCCTGTCGTGAGGTGGGGGGAGTGGGGAGGGGTAGCATACCTAATGTAAATGACGAGTTAATGGGTGCAGCACACCAACATGGCACATGTATACATATGTAACAAACCTGCATGTTGTGCACATGTACCCTAAAACAAAGTATAAAAAAAAAAAAGGCAAAAGTGAAGCCATTGTCATTATTGTCTTAAGGTTGCTATAGTCAGATGTGGTGATGGACAGATTCAGAGGAGTCCAGTGGGTCCATCTTGTTGTTCCTCTCCCATTTGCATTTAAACATGTCTTTTCCATCTTTAAAAATCTCTCCTTTAACCTCATGTCTCCTTCCATACTACCTTCTTTTCTTTCATGCTAGCTGTGTCCGTTTTCATTTTTCTACTCTGTCTTCTGCTATGGGTCTCTGCCACCTCCTTCCCCCTAAAACTGTTCTCACCGTTCTTCCCACATACTCATTATTTCTGGATATCTATTACTATCATATGCTGATGGCTCTCAAGACTATATCTACTGGCAGGGTGCAGTGTCTCACACATGTTATCTCAGCACTTTGGGAGACCAAGGCGGTCGGATGGCTTGAACTCAGGAGTTCGAGACCAGCCTGGGCGACACAATGAAAACTCGTCTTTACAAAAAATTCAAAAATTAGCCAGGCGGTGGTGACATGCGCCTGTGGTCCCAGCTACTCAGAAGGCTGAGGCAGGAGGATTGCTTGAGCCCAGGAGGTTGAGACTGCAATGAGCTGTGATTGTGCCGCTGCACTCCAGCCTGGGCAACAGAGTGAGGCCCTGTCTTAAAAAAAGAGAGAGAGAGAGAGAGATAATATATCTACCCAGATGTCTCCTCTGAGTTTCATACTTTCATATCTAATGATCTCTACCTCTACCTGGGTGGCAGACAAGCGCTTAAACTCAGAATGTTCATAATTAAACTCATCATATTTCCAGTCAACGTACCTTCTTCATATCTCAGCGAATAGCACCATCATCCACTCAGGTTTCCAAACCAGAAATCAGGTTCGAAAACTCCCATATGTCTCCCTCCCACTGTCACTTTCCTAGTTGAGGTTTCCTTTATCTCTGGCCTGGAAGAATGCAGTAGTCGTTCTTCCTGAAGTGAAGATCCAATTGTATAATACAATGAGAAGCTACCATACAAACATTATGGTTTATCTTCAGTACAGACCCATATTATTACATGGGTTATTGCCTACTCTGAGAATGTGGGCAGTAAATCCATTTTATGGGAATAGTTACAACCAATAATGGTCTAAGAGGAACAAAAGGAAAACACATTTGCACAACAGTGGATATTTTCAGTGTGTTAGACCTGGTGGCAATGCTGTCCATTTCAAAAATTATTTATAATTTCCTACCGTGCACTAGGAACTGTGCCTGCAGGAGAAGCTTCCAAGGCATTGATCCACTGTGTGCTTTTTTTCTGGCCCCAGCACTATGTGACATGTAGAGGATCCAAAAATGAAAAATTCATGGTCTCTATTCCTAAGGGACACTCAACTTTCTTCAGTCACTACCCATGTTGAATGATGTCCCAGATGGTCCCACCTAATGCTGAGGTCCTTCTATAGACAGTGTGGTAGTGAAGTTCCCTTTGTGGACTTTTATTTTTAGAGAGTAAATTAAGTGCAGAGGGAGAAGAAGTTTCCCATTTTGAAGTCAGTCTAGAGACACGTGGAGACTGTTGTCTAGATGCAAGGATTCTTTTCCAGTGACACACAGGAACCACCTCCTTGAGACCTGAATTAAATTGCAAGCAATTTCAGTAATGAATTCAGCCTTGGGATCAGCCCATTCCCAGAACCTCTGGCTTAATTATGAGAAGAAAACCTATTTATTCTGGGACATCACCACTTTGGGAAAAATTCCTGGAAGCCATCAGAAAAGCAAAGGGAAGATCTTTCTCAGAGTGTCTTCTCTGAATTTCTGAGAAAGAAGCGTTTCATGTTTGGCCTGTCAAGTTGCTTTTAGTTTCAGCCCATGGATTTGCCCCTTATTTAATTATCTCTGAACTTAGGTCTCTCTGTCCATCCAAAGGCCTAGGTCACCTGTGGGAGACTAAGTCAACCTTTCTTTGGCCTTCCTCAGATGCCATCTTCCTCTGAGCACATTCTTCATATTACAAGTTACAAAATACAGTAAGAAAAATAATAATATGTATACAGTACTTTACATTTTATCAAACTCTTTTCAGGTGTTTTAGTTCACTTAATTCTAATAGCAACCAAGAAAGGTGCAGATATGAGGAATCTGAGCCTCAGAGAAAAGTAACCTGTCCATTTCATCATGCTACTGAGAATGAAGAAAAGAAAGAAAAGTAACCTGTTCATGATCACACAGCTATTGCATGACAGACCTCACTAAGAACCAAGATATTCTAACTCCTATCTTCTTTCCACCTTTTCTCCCTATGTCTGTCCAGGGGCCAAAGTAATTTCTGTATCTGATCTGTTTCAAAATTATTATGAAAACTGAGTAAACTATGTTGATACTGGCAGTCAAGGAATACTGATGTCTGTCCTGGGACTAGCTTGGTTGTGGGGACCCATTGAGGCCCCTATAAGCCAGGGTCCCAAGGGGACCTATGAAGAGCAAGGAAAGACAAGGAAAGCTCCCCTGAGGCAGTGGTTCACAAACTTGGCCACACATTGAAAAAATCCCAGGAGCTTTAAGCCTTGGTTTCAGCCCCAGAGATTCTGATTTAGTTCGAAAGTCTTGGGAGCAGCCCTTCCATTTAGACATTTTAAAATCTCCCCAGGTGATACTATAATAATATGCAGCCAAGATTCACTAACATTGCCTGAGGGCACCCACAGTTTCTTTGTAGGGCTTGGGGACTCATTCTTTCTCTTTTCTATATGCTTATTACACTAGTTACATTTAGTCATTGAATAAAATCTAGAAAATACTGATTAATTTTTGGAGGGTAATCATAATTATTCCACATAGAAATAAATTTTGTTAACAATTGGCTGTATATCTTTCCAGGATTTGTCTACATACATACACATAAATAAATAATCCTATGCTTTTTATTTAATCAAAAATGATATACATACTGCTGTATAATATGCCTCTCATCTTTGACTTTTTTTTCCATATCAGCAAATTCAAATTAAGGCTATTTTGAAAGACTTTATAGTATTCCATTGTGTGACTGTACCTCACGGAACCTCTAATAACAGAGAGGAGTTTTCTTTTTATCCCCATTATCTGTTTCCCTTCCAAGGAGATGCTTGAAATCCTAGAATCTAGTAGGGAGGATCAGATTTTGTCAATCCTCTTGGCTTCTGCACCATTTCAAGTTTATCCAGAAGATTTATAATTAATCAAACAATATACTAATTTGGGAAAATTGGTTTTTGGAGAAAAGTTTGGAAACTACTATTAATACCCAAACCGTAATAATCTTAGAGAATGAAAGAAACTGAGGGTTCTACAGCTCTCAAAATTCCAACTTGTCTTCAGTTGTTTGAGGTCCTTTCTCAAAATTGTTTAAGTCTAGTCAGTTACCTGGGTAAGTTCTTTAAGGGAGTCTATGACATAATGCTAAAGATAATAACAACAATTGGCGCTTGCATAACACTTTAAAGTGAATAATTCTAACATAAAACCAATATGAACTAACTACCATTCATTAAGTATCCTTCTAGAGAATCAATGTGCCAGGCACTGAACTAGGCACTTAACATAGTCTTCTATTTGATATCTGTCATAAAGTCTATACACAGTGGTATTATTATTTCAGTTTTACAGATAAGACAGCTGAGGCTCAGTGAATTGCCTGAGCTCACTTATTAAAACTAGACTGTAAACATGGATTGTGTCATGGTTTTACTCAGCATTATATCTCAGAATCTGGTTCAGTGCTTTGCACTGTGCCTAGGAGAAGGTAGGGACTCAATACATAATCGATGAATGAAGGAATAATTAAATCACTAGCTGTTTCTTTAATTCATATTGTCTCTGGGTGATGCAGAGATGCTCTACCCAGAGAAGACTTGCTTCCTATTTCCATCCTCCAGCAATAATTCATATAGTAATGATTTGGTGGCTGATATGGTTTGGCTCTGTGTCCCCATGCAAATCTCATCTTGAATTGTAATCCCTACATGTTGGGGGAGGAGCCTGGTGGGAGGTGATTGAATCATGGGGTGAACTTCCCCCTTGCTGTTCTCATAATAGTAAGTGAGTTCTCATGAGAGCTAGTTGTTTTAAAGTGTGTGGCACTTCCCCCTTCTCGCTCTCTCTCCTGCTCCGCCATGGTAAAGATGTGCTTGCTTCCCCTTTGCCTTCTGCCATGATTGTAAGTTTCCTGAGGCTTAACCATGCTTCCTGTGAAGCCTGCAGAACTGTAAGTCAATTAAACCTCTTTTCTTCATAAATTACCCAGTCTCAGATAATTCTTTATAGCAGTGTGAAAACAGACTAATACAGTGGTTTATGGAAATGTGCCTTCATTCTTTACATTCTCTAGGGTAATGCTTCTCCAAATGTGGTCCCCTTCCCAACAAATTCATGGACCCCACTTCAGACAACCAAATCAGAATCTCTGATCACGAATATCAAGAAACTGTTTTAATAAGCTTTTCACATGTAATCCGAGCACTTTGGGAGACTCAGGTGGGCTGATCACGAGGTCAAGAGATCAAGACCATCCTGGCCAACATGGTGAAACCCCATCTCTACTAAAAATACAAAAATTAGCTGGGCGTGGTGGTGCACACCTGTAGTCCCAGCTACTCGGGAGGCTGAGGCAGGAGAATTGCTTGAACCCAGGAGGCAGAGGTTGCAGTGAGCTGAGATCGCAGCACTGTACCCCAGCCTGGCAATGGAGTGAGACTCCGTCTTAAAATAATTATAATAATAACAAGCTTTTCAGATGATTCCAATGAACATTAAAGATGAACATTGAAGTTTGAAGACTTAATAAATAAATGGCCTTTCTGTCCTGAGACTCATAGTAGTAGTTTAGCCTGGATGATTGGATGGAGAAGCCATTTACAGAGATTGAGGAAACAAATGGAGGAGCACGTTTGGAAGGAGGTCATGAATTTGGGTCTGGTTTGTTTAATTTGAAGTACTTTTGGGATATCCAGGTGAAGGTATCTGGAGGCATCTGGAGCCTTGAGGTCTGGAGCTCAGAAGACAGGACTGAGTCGGAGATACAGATTTGGAAGTGGTCGCTGGAGCCATGAATAAGACTGCTCAGGAGAATGGGAAGCATTAGTTTACCCTAAATAATAGCATTATTTTAAGGTAGTTGGGGAGGGGTCCTGAGAGAATGAAGAATCTGAGGACAGTCATTCTTCCTTGTGAGTGACTTGCATTGGAATGTTTGTCTCATCTTCTCCTCTGGATTATAAGCTCCGTAAAGGCAGGGACTGTGTAAACTTTAATAAGTCCCTCAAACAAAAGTACATTGCTGCACAGGCTGTGAATAATCAGTGAATTCCTTCCAGGATTCTGCTTTGCAGAAATCCAGTGTGATCAGAGCCACCAGCAAGATGTTTTCCCAAAAATCACTCTATCATTTCCCAATGGACAGTATGGCCGATTAAAAATAAGTGAATAAATAAAGGGTATCATGTGTAATCCACTGATATCTATGCTAATCACATTAATCAGTGAATTAATTATACCTGAAAACAGATGCAAAGTTAAATTCCTCAGAAAATCAATTCATTAAACTCATATTGGAATGCACAGTCAACATCCCCCATGTTTAGAAACTATCAGCATGATTTGTGGCAACTTCTGATTTACTAATGAAACTGCTTAAAACATTTTTAAAGGCAATTACAATTACTGTCTGGCATTTGATGGAAAGAAATCTTGTCAGCATTGTCCCTTGTGTGTCAACTGTCACAATTTTCTAAAAATTTTGAGGCGAAAAATAGGCAGGCTCTACTATTTGCTAGCCTCGATTAGGGTTAATTCAATGTGTGTCTGCAAATAATAGTGTTTAATGTAATCTCTCTAATTACAGATAAAACGCATTTTCAGTCATGCTCATCACTGACAGTATTTTGGGATAAGTTAAACTGACAGCTGCTTTCTGAAGGAAAGGAAAAAAATAAACCTTCCTTGGGGTTGTGTTGATTTTCTCTCTCTCTCTCCGCCCCACCCCCCTTTCTTTTACATTAAAGTTGAGAAAAAGATGAAACTTGACACTTCGGCTCTGGATACCAATTTTGGAAATTATGACATCATCTATCTCTTGGGAGTTTGACGTTTTCCGGCTCCTACTCCCATCAATGAATATCTAACTTGAATTCACTCAACAAGCATTTTCTAAGGGTTTCCAGTGAACCAAGTATTGTGCTAGGCAGTAAGGGAATCAAGAAGGAATGATTCTACCAAACCTGCCCCCTGCAATTGGCCCCATGAATCAAGTCAAGCTTCCTACTATACCAGATTGATAGTCATAGAGCCCTTTTATTCTCAGTCCCTCCAGAGTGAAACTATTCAAGTCAGAATATTTTCTGAAGGACCACAGCTGACTGGATCAGGGACTACCCAAGGATACCTACTCCTCAGATTGTCCAGGCATCTGTAATGTGGCCTCGCATGACAAGTTGAGCCAGATCAGTCAGATTTTCTTTCTCAGGAATAGAAATTGGAAAATACTAGATGAGGTGGTTAGGGGTGAAGGTGAAATTAGAAGGCAGTAAGAGAAAAACCACAAGATAGAATTAAGACCTTGAGAGGGCAGGCATCATTGGGTCTATGAGACTATGAGGAGGCTGAAACACAGGGCCTAGTTTAAGGTTGAATGAATCAAAGGATGAATAAATAAACAATTAATTGTGACCTAAGATGTCTTTGGCTTTTTTTGGTAGCCTCAAAACATGAGCGATTCACAATGAGTCACTATCCTTGATACTCCTGACTCTTTTTTCACCTATGCTGTAGATGAACCATGTTTCTTGCATAGTGTGTGTCTCAGTTGGGATATAATTCAGCTTTGAGTAATGGAAAAACTCAAAATAACAGTGGTTTAACAAGGAGTTTATTTTTTTTCTCATGAAAAGTCTACTTATATGCAATTCAGCTCAGATAGGGTTGCTCTGCTCCATAAAATCCTCAGGGCTGATTCCTTCCAACTTCCTTTGCTACAGTTCTTAGGAGGTACCCTTATCTCCATAGTCTAAAGTGGCATCCACGTTCCAGATAAAAGGATGGAGAGATGGATGAAGAAGAAGGGGTAGAAGTCACCAGCCATCGCTTAAGATAGTTTTCTAGAACCTGGGAAAGTCTTATTCATGATGTTTGGGGGGACATTTTGGAAAAGATCTGAATTCTACTTCCAGAGCAACACCAGAAGCAGAGATGACACCAGTGGTACAGAAAAAAAAAATTGTTAACAGAGCTAATATCAAACAGAATTGGAAGCCTGAAGCCAGAGCTAATATAAAAATTGGCAGAATTTACAGATATCTTGAGGAGGACTTTCAACCTCCCTGTTTGTGGAATAAAGTGTTTAAAACAATCCCTTCTGGATCCTAAGGAAAAGAGGCCCCAGCAACCTATGGGTTACAATACAAATGAGACATATTCCAAGACCAACCCTACATCTAAGCCATCCTAAAATATCACCTATCATGATACCACCGTTGACTCTCTCCAAGTTGAAATTTTCATACATAGAGCCACTCTCTGGAGCCAGACAGTAGTGATGTTGTCACTAGAAGGCTACTGTCCAATGCCTTCTGGAAGACAGAGAGGCATATAAAACATAGTGCCCATATTTCTAGCCCTCAAGATGGTAGAAATTACACCATCTCAGAAGTGGGGGAGCTGGAAAAGAAAGGAAAGGAAAGCTAGTTCTGAAAAGTAAGGGGTTGTTTTGAGTATATTGACTTTGTTCTGTAAAAAGTAAGATATAAAGCACAGTAAGATGCCATTTTATAACCACTGGATTCACAATAATAAAAAATTCTGGGCCAGGCATGGTGGCTTATGCCTGCAATCCCAGAACTTTGGGAGGCTGAGATGGGTGAATCACCTGAGGTCGAGAGTTCAAGACCAGCCTGACCAACATGGTGAAACCACATCTCTACTAAAAATACAAAATTAGCCGGGTATAGTGTTGCATGCCTATAATCCCAGCTACTTGGGAGGCTGAGGCAGGAGAATCGCTTGAACCTGGGAGGTGGAAGTTGTGGTGAGCTGAGATCGTGGCATTGCGCTCCAGCCTGGGCAACAATTGTGAAACTCCATCTCAAAAAAAAAAAACAAACAAAACATTCTGATGAATCCAAGTCTTGAGGAAGATGTAGAAGAGTAGGAATTCTCATTGTTGGTGAGAGTGTAAATTGGTGCAATGCTTTTGAAGAAAATTAATATATCTAGTAAAGGAAACAGCATGTATGCCACATATCCTGCCAACTGTACTTCTTGGTTGGCCTACAGCTGTTGGTCTCAAACTTTGGTATGCATCATAATTACCTGGAGGGCTTCTAAAACACAGATTGCTAGGCCCTCCGTCAGAGTTTCTGATTCAGTAACTCTGGAGTGGGGCCTGAGAATCTGCATTTAGTAAGGTCCCAGGTGATGCTGATGCTGCTGATCCTAGGACTATACTTTGAAAACCCCCAGCCTAGGGAAATTATTTCCTGTGTTTATTAGGAGATGTGTACAAAAATTTCATAACATCGTAGCTAGTAATAGCAAGAACCTGGAAACAAATATCCCTTGACAGGAAAATGAATAGAGAAATTATACTGTATTAAGAGAGGTACTACAGAGCAGAGAAAATTAATGAATTAGAGCATACAACATCATAGATAAAACAAGTTGCAAAAGAATATATGCTTTATGATACTAAATACAAAACTCAAAGACATGTAAATTTAAACAAGAAATTGTTTAGGAATATATACATATATAATGATAAACCAAAATTCAGAATGGTAGAGGGAAGAGGGAAATGGGATTGGGGAGCACAGGGATTCCGATAGTTATTTAGTTGGGTGGTAAGCTCAAATATGTTTGTTCTATTATTCTTTCACTTGTATAAAATATTTAACAATTATTTTGTGCTTTAAAATCAGTTTCATAGAGTGTGGTGGCTTATGCTTGTAATCTCAACACTTTTGGAGGCCAAGACAGGTGAATCACTTGAGCCCAGGAGTTTGAGACCAACCTGGGCAGCATGGTGAAACCCCTTCTCTAAAAAAAAAAAAAAAAAAAAAAAAAAAATACAAAAATGAGGTGGGCGTGGTTGCTTGTGCCTGTAGTCCTAGCTACCTGAGAGGTTGAGATGTGAGGATTACTTGAGCTCAGAAGGTCAAGGCTGCAGTGAGCCATGATTGCACCATTGCTCTCCAGCCTGGGTGACAGAGTGAGACCCTGTCTCAAAAATATAAAAATCAATTTCACTTTTGTATGTATGAAATATTTCACTTTTTTCTTTTTAATCAGTTGTATATTTTCAACTTCATATTCTTTTAGTTTCCCATAGAATCTTCACAATGTGAAAAGCAAAAATAAAAATATAAAGATCTATCTTTTTTTTTAAATAAGGAAAAATCCCCTGAATATGTATATGTGGACGAGGAAGCATGTAAGCAGCTATGTTACAATAGTGTGTGTGTGCATGTATGTGTGTATGTGTATTTATACTTAAAATACCTTTATGTAGTTCTGAGCAATTGATTAAAAACTGGCAGGAGAAAATCAGCAAGGGATGAAAGTGCTGGGGGGAAGAAACTACGGTTTTAGGAACAAAAGGTAGAAAGTGTATTTGTGGACATGTAAATTCAAAGGGCAAGATGGAGGCCAGGCTGCCAGGAAGGGAATGGCTCTGAGATGAGCAAGGATTGCCTGCTTCTCTGCATTTGTTCCAGCATCTTTTCTCAGGGATAAAAAAGGCAGATCTCGGGAGTGATGGCTTTGTGGGGTTTATGAAAGTAACCAGAAGGGGACAGAGAGGTGGTTGTAGAGTCCAAAGGAGAACAACTTGGAAGATATGGACTACAGAGCCTGAGTGGAAGTTTTAAATCACCTGGAAATTGGGAGGTTGGCTGGAAGCAGAAAAGAGTCATGAGGGGTTGAATGATTGAAGCCCACTCTGAGGATAGAGAATGTTTGTGTTTAGAGATGAAAGGACTAGAAAGGGATTCCAAAAGTGGAGCAGGGCCTCATTATTACAAGGCTCAGTGGGACTGAGGCTGGTGACGGACAAGCTTTGAGTACTGTGGGGACAATGATGGGGACCTGTTGAGTCAAGAAGTCTGAAGAATTCACAAGACAGGTGATACGTCTGGCAGGCAGGAATGATGAAGCTGAGTCAGAGTATTGGACAGTAGCTGCGTTGCTTGGGTAGAGTTCTTACCATTGCTGATGAGCAAGGAACTGAGATTAGAGGACCCCTGTGTTCTAGGAAGGAACGGAGGTCTAATCACAGCTCCATGAATGCAGCTGGGGGCAGTAGAGCCATATTGACCTGTGTTCAAATCCACTTACTAGCTGTGAGTTCCTGCTGCTAAATACTTAACCTCTCCTGGCCTCTTTCCTCATTTTCAGACAGATGATATCACCTCCTTCCTAGAAGTAGTAACCATTAAATGAGAGCATAGATGAAAGGGTTTACTAGAATATCTGGCACACACCATAGATTATTAATAAATGTTAGTGAGACAAAGCAGGAGTCCTTCTTAGGGGCCTAATGGGCCCCCCAAGCATGGAAATAAAGGAAAAATCTTGAATCTCTTCAAGGGAAATTCCAGGCACCCAGCTATCCCTGAGAAATAAATAAGCAATCCCATAAGCAAAAAAAAAAAAAAAAAAAAAGGAATAGCATAAACAATAATCTCAAGCAAGTTAGAGTCACAAGGTGTTTTGGTTCCTTCTAGAAACTAAAATATAACACCGTAACATATATTCTTGAGTTGTTTATTAGAAACCAAGACTCCCACTGATGAAAAATGCTGGCCATTGTCAGGGAGACCTTAGATAAAGTGGACCTGAAGATTGAACACTGACCACCATTCTTTGTTCTAAATTTCTTCCTGTGGGACCTGGATAAGAGTCACACCCACAGGCCAAACGTTAATCTTCCTTTCTGCTGAACCCAAGTATTGAGACAAAAGCTTGTTTCCTCAACCAATTGCAAATCAAAGAATTTCTGAATCCACCCCATGACCTGTACGCTCCCACTTCAAGATAGCTCATCTTTTCAGGCCAAACCAATGTATAACCTCCATGTTTGACTCACAATTTTGCCTGTAACTTCTGCTTTCCTGAAATGTACCCCTGCCTTTAAAAACCTTTGCTTGTAAGCCATCAGGGAATTCGGGTCTTAAGTGTTAATTGCCCGATCCCCTTGCTTGGCACCCTGCAATAAATGCCTCACTTTCTATCACTGCAAATCCCAGTGTCAGTGTTTGGCTTTTTCTGTGCACTGAGTGAGCGGATCAGAGTTTGGTTTAGTAACATTAGGTCTGTCTTCTCTTCCCCTCAAATCAAGTACCCTTAGAGGCCCAGCATGGGGGATGGCGAGCATCACAGGAGGTAATCAGAGAAGGGGCTGATGATCCCTGAGCTCACTGATGGAGCCATGAAATGAGTCAGACAGAGACAGAAAAACTAAAACAGGAAGGACAGTGCACTTGCAACAAAAGCCAAACAAAACAAGCATTGCCCATGTCAGTGTCACAGTGCAACTCAGAGACAACCCTGAGGAAGACTTTGCTGAAGCATTTCGTGAAGAATTTTGTACATGGTGAGGGATGGTAAATAATAGAAGGTGCAAAAGCCTTCTTTGAAACTGATGGGATTTTCAACTGGTTGGGCAAAGGATGGGCCTTCTTAGGGAAGAGCGTTCAGAAAAGATGATGAAGCCTCTTAGATTTTAGTCCTTTCAGTTTTCAGCCTAGCCCTGGAACAACGGTTTATAAACAGCCTTGTTCATGGAGATGCCTCCTGAGATAAAGAAATGGGGAGGCTCTGAAATCAGTGCCTAAGGCAAAAAAACCCCACATAAAATCAAGATTATTCTTGAAAAGCACTTAAATCACACTTAAGCTCGAAAGTCAACAATTACTCAAAATAATGGAAAGAAGGATTTGAAAAGATATTTGCACATCCATGTTCATAGCAATATTATTCATAATAGTCAAGAGGTGGAAGCAACCCAAATGCCCATTGATGGAATAATGGGTAAACAAAATGTGGTATGTAAATACCATGGAATATTATTTAGCCTTAAAAAGGAAGGAAATTCTGGCACATAATACAACATGGATGAACCTGAGGACATTATGCTAAGTGAAATAAGCCAGTTAGAAAAATACAGATACTGTATGGTTTTACTTACATGAGTAGTCAGATGTATAGAGACAGAGGTAGAATGGTGGTTGCCAGGGGCTGCAGAAGGGGGAATGGGGAGTTGTTTAATGGGTATGGAGTTTCAGTTTTACAAGATGAAAAAGAGTTCTGGAAATTGCTTGCTCAACAATGTACTTAACACTCCTCAACTGTACACTTAAAAACAGTTAGGATGGTAGATTTTATGTTATGTGTATTTTACCACAATTTAAAGTCAGAAATTAGTTGCTTGTGTTTATCTTTGCATTTAACCTATAGGAATTCAACCATAGGCAAGTGCCCCTTTATTTAGCCTTGTTCTTCCTGGTCCCCTCCCCATTCAAACCACACCTTTGTCCTTACTGTCCCTCGAGGAGGGGCGTAACCCTCTCCTTTTATTTATTTTTTATTGTAGCCAAGCACTTACTTTTGTTTTTTATTGATAAGAGCACCTATATTTGAATTTATGTCAGATGGCACTCCACTATAGCTGTCATTCTTTTCTTACTAATCATAGTTTGTAGTTGAGTAATGAAGGTCCTGTTGAGAAGCGGGAGGAAGTGTTTGGCTCCTAAACCAAACACTTGCATAAAGTATTGTCTGTGACATCTAAGTACTGTGTCTGCACAGTACACAAATAATATATTTATAATTTAATGCTGAATAATATTCCGCTGTATTTATATACCACATTTTGTTTATCCATTCATCTGTGCTTAGATGTCACAGACAATACTTTATGCATGAACTGATGAAGTAAGTCATGAGAACTCCCACACTTTTGAGCCATCAACACCCAAAAAGCATATTTGCACTAACTCAGAACACATAATGTTTTGGGTAGAGTTGAATAAAAGTTGCATTTGTATTACTCACAAAGAAGGGGTTTCTAAGTAATGTAGTAGTGATGGCTTAAACAAAAAGGCAGAGAGCACTCATCCATCTTTGAGAACTGTAACCTTGATTCTTGGAAATGTTGGTTCACAAACCGTATCATATTGTCTTGATATAGAAATGAATCTTTCTTACCTCTAAAGAACACTTTTAGCCAACAAATTTTAGCTCCATTTACATTATATACAGTTGAAAGAAAAATAGGAGTTTCACACACTGTGCATGTTTGTATCTCCTCAAAGCACTCAGCAGTGGTTTGCCCCTAGGAAGCAGTCAATAAATGGTTATTGAATTTAGAATGTCCTTCTTTCTAATCAGTAAGGTTTAATACATATCCAATTCAGAAATCCTATTAATTTTTCAGCATTACTAAGCCTTTAAAAAAAATCAATTTTGGGAATGTGCTTAAGAGTTCACAGCAAATACTATTACATAATAATTAAGAGAAAACTGTTAAATGAAGCAGGCTTATTCAATACACCAGTAGCCATTGATAAAATGTAATTTAATTTAATCATTTACATTTACATTGTTAATGTACAAGAGCATTTCTTTCAAACCACAGGTTAACACACACTAAAGAGCAATGCTGTTAGAGGGGCAGAGAAACTTTGGAAAACTCTGCTGTCTGAAATAAAAGCAAGGCACTCTCCATTAACAGCTGGTGGCTTCCTGATTTCCGCCCACAGAAGGCATGTTCACACTGAGAGAGCTCTCCCGCAAGGGGAGAAATCACCTGCTTTAATACATGTTGTTCTCTTCTGTGCTAGTGTGGTCATCCACTCTGTATAAACTCATGTGCAACATTAAGACAAAAAAAAGGGAGTTGAGTTGATAGATGACTTGGGAGGCTCTCATAGTTGTAATAACTATGGAAGACAGAAGAACATGCTATCATCTTTATTTTTAGCACTCATATCTGGACCTATTACTAAAAAAGCTTCTTCATTCCTTCCAACCACTAGATTATAATGGCTAAAAAGTCTTTTCCTTAAATCTGATGGGTGTAAAAATAAAAAGTAACAGCATTTCTCTAGGGCTCTGTTTTTGTTTTGTTTTTTTCTTCCTTTATAGACATGACAAAAACAAGGATTAACTTTCCAAATACTCATGGTGCACAAGAAGGTTATGTATGCACAGTATTTCTAATGTATTCAAATTCAATTTGAATTTGGTCTGAAGCTATCTTGTATGAAATGTTAGCTTTCCTGATATTTAATAATATTTATTATGTTTGCATATAAGCTCAAAGAATTAATGCAAAAGTATACTTTACTCATGGTTATCTTCAGGTAAATATTAGTGGTTATGTTTAAAAGCCTGATTTTATGTAGATGGAGTAAGCTGAGAAAAAAGACTATGGAAAGGTAAATTAGGTCTTAGTCTTGATTCTGTTACTAGCTGTTTGACCTTGAGTAACTCCTCACCCTTCAATGGGCCCCAGTTTGCTCCTCTATGAATTTTAAGGGGTTGGACTAGTTGACAGGCCAGGCCCCTTCCAAGTCTAACATTTCAAAATCCTAACATTCCAGGTTCTATCATCTTGATATATAAAAATAACAATCTTTCATAAAAGCACACATAAACATAACACATAGTCAAATATTAGAATGACTCTTGGAAAAAAAAACATATGATTTCCTATCTGGGTTATACTTTGCAGCAATTAGGCAATTCATTTGGCATTTGTTTGATTGTATAATTTAATGACAATATAAACAGCATAGTTTTGTTATTTTCCTTTAAAAAGACTAAAGCAAAAATGATTTAAAGCTAACAAAAACTACTGTGATATCAGTTTGACATTCAAAGTTTGTTTCTTAGCAAAATGGCCAAAGATATTTTGACTTGATACAGAGTATATAATATAAAGACTTTTAGACCTAAAAATCTTCAAACATTATTCGAATTTAGCAAAACATAAGCAAAATTTTAATATCAAAGTGCTAAACAGTACTGCCTTAAAAGTCACTGCAAATGAACCATAAAATAACGGCATGGGAAGTGACATTTATTGTACAAATGGTTAATAAAAAGACACATTATAAATATATATATGTAACCTGCTATATTTATATATATATATTTGCTTATTTAATTTCTAATTGGTGTATCCAAGTCACTGTGAACACCCCATTTAATTACTCTGTAACTCAGCTTCCACGAGCTGGTGGTCTTGCAATAAATACAGGCAAAGCTATTACAATATAACGTGCATACAAATGTTTATACAAATAAGGACACTATGCAACAAATTATCTCATAGTAATATGGCATTAACAGTAGAAACATACAAAAGGGAGTACGAACACGGAATGTTGAAACGCAGCCCACTAATCCTTCCTAGTATTCACACTCATACTATTTTTTAAATCTTTTCTAGTATTCACATTCATACTATTTTGTAAAAAGAAGATTTGCTTGCTCTCCAAAATTGTCTCCTTAACCAATAACAAAAATTAAATTATATCTATAAAAATCCTTATTGTCCCTGGTGCTTACCCTGTATGACCCAGTTCCTGCTGATTTGCATGTTCTTATCTAGGGATCAAATACTCGACTGACTTATGGAGTTTCTGAATGAATATACCAGTCAGTTACTATAACTGAAGCAAGTTTACGGAACTCTGGTGGGGTTGATAGAACACAACCAAAACAGTTACATGTAATCCAGTTTATAATCTGATCCGCTTTCAGGATAGCTGGACAGTCAGGGCAGGGATCTGGTTCCATCAAGAATGGCCTAAAAGTCTTGGATGGGCCATACCTCAGAAGGGATCGACAGGGAAGGTGAACGCAGCCTCTCCTAGGGATATTAACATGTGTCATTTGCTAACATGACTGCCTCCTTTTTATTTCCATATAGAATAAAGGAGAGTTAATAAACAAGACTTAGTAAGACAGCACTTTAAAAAATTGCACTTGTTTATGGAAGCAAACAGCCATTACTGTTTTGCTATGTCTGATTTGTAGGTAATCCTCCATCTTTCACCATTTGTTAAAATAAAGGAAGAAGGAAATTAAAAGGAAGTTTCTGCCTTGTTTGCACCACATATGTACCTTTGATACAGGAAGTGTATTTTCAAGGGACCAATCTTTAAGACACATCCTACCCTGGCGAACAACCCTTGGCTGTTCTTGTTTTTAAACACAAAGCAACTATAATTTTATTCCCCAGAAAGAGTTTTAAAACAGTTATATTATCCTTTTTTTTTTCCTGCTGGGATAGCATTGTCCAAAAGTGCTTTGTTAGCAATTTCTTAGAAAACCCTCATGAACTATACCCCCCTCCCACCCCATCCCCCAATGCCTAAATATAAAACACAACCCCAACACAATACTCTGCAAGTTTTCTGGCTTTAGGCTGTAAGGAAAAGAGCCAGAAAAAAAAGAAAGTCTTTGCTTTCTACAGGAGCTGCTTTTCCTCTTAAGGAAGGACAGGAAATGATAGGTTTCCAAACCTATCCCTTTGCTGCGTAGCAAGCAGGTGCTAGGAGAGAAGGCAGCTCACTGCTCCACTGCTCCTGATTAGAAAGGTAGGGTGTCCAGGAAGAGCTTGTCGATGATGGAAGGTGGAGACACCAAGTCTTCCAGCTTCAGGTAGAAGATGCGCTGGAGGCCCAGGGTACAGATCTTCCTCAGTTCTACCAGGGCACCCAGTACCTTGGACTCGGTGGGTTCCAGAGCCTGTCCCTTACTCTGGTGGTCTTTTAAACTGCTTGTGATCTTGTTGCATAGCTCCTCGACTCTCTTTGGTTCTTTTAACCCATGTCTTTCTGCAGAGGGATAGAGAAGGGCAAGAAGTTTAGGAGGCAAATACATCTTAAGACACTTTGAATCCCTAATTGAGGTCTGTGTCTCATTCTACCAGTTTGGATAGCTTCTTTGCAATCAAAGTGCCCTCCCTGTTAGAGATAGCTCATGGCCTTTGGTATTAAACAACACCAAGGTTTGAATCCCAGTCCCAACACTTACTTGCTGTGTGCCCTAGAGTAAGTCTCTTCTGAGCACCCATTTCCTTATGAGATGAAGAATATGATCATACCCAATTCGGGGTTTCTGGGATGGCCAGCTTAGGTAAGTAACACAAGGGAAGCACAGTTCCTGGCACACAGCCACATGGAATGAATGGCAGGGTGGTTATTATTTTGCATACATTATCCTACTAAGCTCTCACAAAGCCTTGTCAGTAGGCAACTATTTTTCAGAGTGACACAGAAACACATCCAGGCAAATGAATTAATGTTTCTATCTTGACAGACTCATTTAAGGGAGGTGGGGAGGCTGTAACTTCCATTTGCTAATGCAATGGCTGCTCGAAAAGACCCAACACAGCAAAGTGCATTCCTGTGTTTTCATGCTAACCAGCACTGAAAAGAATTCAGCTTTTCTTTTCCTTGTTTTGTTCCCCCCCACTTGAAACCCCTGTTGACCTACACCTGGCACTCTGTACAAAATACACATGTCCTCCTGCTGTGGAGATGGAAAAGCCAAAGAGAAGGGGAGGAAACCCAGAAGGATGTGGTGCAGGCATATTATAATGTATCAAGACACAAATACCAGTATCTTATATTTTACAAAACAATATATAAAATGATTTCCATGTTAAATACTATGATCTATTTTATGTATAAGGTTAAATGAATTTCCCAAAGTCACCCAGCTGCTAAAAGCTGGGATTAGAACCCAGTTTTCTGAGGCAAACACTGGTCTCTTGTTCCAAAGCAATGAGAAGAGAGCCTGACATCCACAATAAATCACTAAGCTTTTCCTCAACATTTAGACTTCAGAGCCTCATTTCTCTTTTTTTTTTTTTTTTTTTTGAGCCAGAGTCTTACTCTGTTGTCTAGGCTGGAGTGCAGTGGTGCGATCTTGGCTCACTGCTCCCCCACTTCCTCCTCCGACCCCAATTCAAGCGATTCTCCTGCCTCACCCTCCCAAGTAGCTGAGACTACAGGTGCGCACCATCATGCCCAGCTAATTTTTTGTATTTTCAGTAGAGATGAGGTTTCACCATATTGGCCAGGCTGGTCTCGAACTCCTGACCTCAAGTGATCCTCCCACCTTGGCCTCCCAAAGTGTTGGGATTACAGGCATAAGCCACTGTGCCTGGCCTCAGAGCCTCATTTCTAAGGGAAGAGCTTGGCATCTGTTATCTCAAAGTTTTCTTCTCTCAGTACATGTACATGTAAAATCATAATTCTTGAGAGATGGAAGACATCCTTCTGATGGGAAATCAAGCAATAGTTTCTAATTTTTGCGAAATTAATTTTTTTTTTTTGAGTCACGGTCTTACTCTGTTGCCTGGGCTGCAGTGCAGTGGTGCAATCATGGTTCACTGTAGCCTGGAACTCCTGGGCTTAAGTGATCCTCCTGCCTCAGCCTCCCAAGTAGCTAGGACTATAGGCATGCACCACCATACCTGGTTGATTTTTAAATTATTTTTTGTAGAGGCAGGGCCTCACTATGTTGCCCAGGCTGGTCTTGAACTCTTGGGCTCAAGTGATCCTCCTGCCTCAGCTTCCCAAAGCGCTGAAACTACAGGCATGAGCTACCGTGCCTGGCTCTAAATTAATTTTTTAAGTTGGGGGCATTTTTGTTAGAAAAGTGATTTCCTTGAAGCAAAAGCCAATAAGAAAAATGAAGAACTATCCAGACACTTTTTTCTTGTCCCAAATAAGAGGCCTGGGAACCAGAAAATTTGCATTATCCTCAGTTTGGCTAGTTGTGTATGATTTGGGGAAGTTTCTCCCTCTTTGGGGCCCTGTAAAAGGACACGGTTGAACTTCATTATCTGTAAGGTCCCAAAGCTCTGATGTGTCCGTCCTTCCTTCCTTCCTTCCTTCCTTCCTTCCTTCCTTCCTTCCTTCCTTCCTTCCTTCTTCCTCCCCCCCTCCCTCCCTCCCTCCTTCTTTCCTTCCTTCCTTGACAGAGTCTCACTCTGTCACTCAGGCTGTGTAGCAGTGAAATCTCAGCACACTGCAACATCCACCTCCCAGTTTCAAAAGATCCTCCTGCCTCAGCATCCCAAGTAGCTGGGATTACAAGTGTGTGCCACCACACCTGGCTAATTTTTGCATTTTTAGTAGAAACAGGGTCTCACTATATCAGCCAGGCTGGCCTCAAACTCCTAGCCTCAAGTGAGCCACCCACCTCGGCCTCCCAAAGTGCTGGGATTAGAGGCATGCACCACTGCACCTGGCCTGATATGTTATAATGATATTAAAATACAACCATGAAGACTGCCAGCGGGATCTCCATGGACTGTAAGTTGCAGGCATCTTGTCTCAATGCAATATGCTATAAAGAGATGGGCACTGGCCCTGGAGTTAGACAGACCTAGGTTCTAGTTCTGGTTCTGTCACTTACTAGCTGCGTGACCTAATTTCTCTAAGGCTCAATGTTTTCACAGGAAAATCGGAATTATTGGGTGGCAGATACACAGCCTTTGCTGTATTATTCCTGTGTGTCTTCAGTGTTATGTAACAAATTAAAAGTACAATGATAATAAAACCCAACTCCATGGATTGTTATGGCTCAATTAAGATAATGTTATGGAAAAGTGGTCTGTCAGCTGTAGAGTGCTATACACATGGAATAATGAGAACCAAAGACAATGCTTGCCAGTGGGCAAGTGGCTGGTAACTACAAGGTCTAACAAAAGGCAATTTGTGGCCTAATTTCCAAGCTTTGCAGTGCATCATTTTGCTTTCCCTGAGAAACTATTAGCTAATCAGCCCAGGTGCAGACCTGTCTCCGACGGCTTATCATAGGCTCCATGTTTCAGTCTCAGAAGAAGCACCTGAGAGTGAATTTTAAGAGAATCCTGCATGCAGTGGTGTTTTGCCTAAAGTTTTATTTTTCTCCGCAAAACAAAAGAACAGGCTGTAAATTTGGCAGTAAATTTCAAGAGCTATAAATCGTTCATAGCCTCTGACCAAGTAATCCCACTCTTGGGAATTTATCCAAAGGAAACATTTAACAGAAGAATAAAACTGTATACATGGAGACATTTGGTTCAGCATTATCTATTACCAAGACAAAACAAAACAAAAGCAAACAAACAAAAAACTGGAAAAAGGCAAAGGGCTGAAGAATACGGGAACTGTTAAGTAAATAATGGTATATGGAAAGGAAGATTCTGGAGACATCAAACAGAACAAATATGAAGGCCATGAAGCAAAATTTAAAAAAAGTTTACAACATTAAATAAAGAGTAGAATATTAAATACTAAAGCTGTGATTCCATCTATGCAAAAATTATTTCTTCATATAGAGAAGGGTGAAAGAAAATATAAACGTGAAAATACCTATGGGGTTTTGGGATAAATTTTCCTTCCTTTTAAAATGTCCAGGTTGTGCTCTTTGTATAATAATGTTAAAATAGAACGAGATGGATTTCGTCCTTTGTGAAGCCCTTGAGTAGCTATAACATGATCAAACATCACCTTGCTGATACTAAATTCAATTAATACTGAAAAATATTCAATTAGATTCATAACCTAGGGAGAGATGCCTTTCTCAGAATAAATACCAGTCTATTGATTTAAGCTTTCTCTTCCTTTCAGTGTCTCATGTCTTACATAACATTCAAGATCTCATATTCATCATCAGGATACAGGAACTGAGTAATATGTTGGCTGGATTTGGGGAGGGAGCTGATTGTGGAACCTTGTAACCAGACTTTCTCATGGCCAAACTCACAGAAGGTGCTGCAGAGTTTTCCCTGCTCTCCAACCAGTTGCGACTGCTCAATAACTATGGCAACCATTATTTATTCAGTGAATTCAAGTGGAGATCGATACCTCCTGCCAGCTGGATCAACTCTAGGCATGGAATTCCTTGAGGAATTCAGAGACACTCCTGTTAGAAGCCAAAGGCACCTCAACTCTCTTTGTTGTTTTGAACAGCCACTGGATTTGTAGCTTCTTTACTTTTTCAAAAGGGCTGAGATAATATTCAGTCTCCATGCAAACTACTGCCAGCAGCCAGGAAGATTTTCAAATCACTAGGGAGTCACTAAGTGTCTGGGTCCTTCCCTAGTAATTTGAAATCCCTTAAAACCTAATCACTGACATTTTAGTTAAAGGGATCTCCTTTCTTCTTGTAGCTTGGTATACATGGCTACAGAGCTAATATACAGAGTTCATAAATTCGGGGGGAAATCAGGCATTTGGACTATCCCCCTTCCTAGAGAATTTACACAGAAGATTTTAGTTTAAGGTCTTTGTCCGCCATTAAACAAAACAAGCTTCTTAATATTTCTTGCATTTTAATCTATATAACTTTCATAGAATGCTTTAGTATTTTAACTCTGGCATTATATATTCAAAACTTTGATATATAACATACAGAAATGGTTAAGTAATAGACTTATGTGTCATAATCATTGTATATATAGATTGGAAAGGGTTTGAGTTATTTAGTTCAAATTCCTATCTAAGACAAGAATCTCTACTACAAGCTACCATAAAGAGAGTGTCAGGTAGTGGCTGGACTGGGAGTTAACTATATTATGCCATAATAATACAAATATATTTAATAGTACTCTTTCACTTAGATTATTTTATCTCACTCTCACAACAATCCTGTGAATTAGGCAGGACAAAGATTATCTTTAAGTAACAGGTATGGAGAGTAAGACTCAATTAAGTGACTTGCCCATAGTCAAAATTTGCAAGGGGCTATTTTCTTTCACTCTAAGTCCAGAGATATTTCTCTTATAAAAGATGCCTTCCATCTCTGGACGTCTCTAATTGTTAGAAAGTTTCTCCTCGTCCTGAGATGAACTAGCTTTTCTATAACTCTCTCCTATTTTCTGTGCACCAAATTAACTAACTACTTCTTTCAACAAATATTTATTGAACACCTATTCTGTGGCAAGCAATGTTATAACCACTGGGGTTAGAGACGCGACAGACAGATCACACTCCTAATCTTTGTGTGGTATGAACATCTAAAGACACTGTTGGATTACTGTGCATTTTAGCTATCCAGGCATAGACATCTCTGCTTAGAGCAAGAGGGAGGGGTTGGGAGGTAGAGGGAACCAGGGAAGAAGGAGTAAGGGGGAGAGAGTGATGGAGTGAAATAATAGAGCTATATTTAGGTCTGTGCTTATGTTTTCCCATCTTCATCTGGTTAAGATCTACTCATTCTTTGGATCTCAGATCAAATATTTCTTGAAGGAAGCTTCCCTTTTTACCCCCATTCTAGATCATGTTCTCCTCTGGCATTCTAATCTTTCCCTTTGCAGGACACAACAGTTTGAAATCAGATAGTTATGTGATTTTTTTCTCCTCCCATTAACTGTAAGCACCATGGGGGCATGAACTGTATTTGCTCAACATTGTATCTCCAGCACCAAGCCTAGTACATAGGAGACATCCAATAAATATCTGTTAAATGGATATGTAGAGGATCAAGAATCTGTGAAAAATGATTATATAAGCACTAAAAATGTAAGCTGCTAAGAATAAATATACAGGTTGGGAGTTATTAAGAAGCTAACAACAGTAAAGAACTTTACAAACTCTAAAACCTACCACATCAAAGCTTTGGAATTAGATTTCCTGGCTGTAGACCTGAACTCTACCACTTATTTATTTATTTATTTATGTATTTATTTATGAGACGGAGTCTCGCTCTGTCGCCAGGCTGGAGTTCAGTGATGCAATCTCGGCTCACTGCAACCTTCGCCTCCTGGGTTCAAGTGATTCTCCTGTTTGGCCTCCCAAGGCCCAGGTAATTTTTGTATTTTTAGTAGAGAAGGGGTTTCACCATGTTGGCCAGGATGGTCTCCATCTCTTGACCTTGTGATCCGCCCACCTTGGCCTCCCAAAGTGCTGGGATTACAGGCATGAGCCACCGCGCCTGGCCTCGACCAGTTATTAACTGGGTGACTTTGGGTCTGTTTCCACATTTGTAAAATGGTGCTAATAATGGTAGCTGCCTTATGGGTTGTTATGAGAAGTAAACGAGTTAATACATGTCAAGTATTTGGAACCATGCCTAGCATATAGTGAGCACTTAGTGAATATTTGCAAGTATCCTCTCTATCTAAAACTCAAGCCATTACCTTCCCCTTCAAATCAGCCACTTCTCTAAGCTTGTCTATTAATGATATTACAGCCTTTCACATCACTCTCATAAATCATCTCTAACAATTCCTTCCCCCCGAGCCATCGTATTTAATCCACTGCAAGAACTTCCGTTATTATCTCTGTGATGTTCCTTGCATTTATATCTCCCTCTCAATACCCATGGCCTCTGGACGAGGATCTTCAATATCTTTGCTATCTAGATTATTTTAATAGCTCTTGACTGATCTCCATGCTTCCTGTATCTGCTGTAATCTATTTCAGGTACTTCCAAGTTTATTTATTAAGCAACACTAAACAAAATAACACATGTAAGCCCTTGGCACAGTGCCTGGCACTGAGTATTTTAAAATGGTAGCTATTAATTTCATGGATTCCTAATTACCAATAGGTTCCCTTATTCCTAGATACTTAAGGTGTGGGCCCCAGACCAGCAGCATCAGCATCACCTGGGAACTTGCTGGAAATGCAGAATCTGTTTAGGCAGGCCCTGCCCCAGACCTACCTAACCAGAATCTGCAATGCAACAAGATGCCCAATGATGTGAATGCTGGAGAAGCTCTGCTCTAGTCAATCCTAGTCCCCATAAGATGCTTGACTCAGTCCACGCCTAGTGTTCATCTAGTCTCTGTAAGCCTCATTCCCCAAAGCGGGAACTCACTCCTCAAGGCAGCTTATTCCAATTTCAAATGGTTCTTTCTATGTGAAAGTTTTTCTTACACTGAGCTAAAATTTGCCATCCTACATATCAGGGGTCCCCAATTGGTATTGGTCCATGGCCTATTAGGAACTGGGCCACACAACAGGAGGTGAGCGGCGGGCAAGCAAGTGAAGCTTCATCTGTATTTACAGCCACTCCCCGTTATTTGCTTTACCACCTGAGCTCCGCCTCCTGTCAGATGAGTGGCAGCATTAGATTCTCATAGGAGTGTGAATCCTATTGTGAACTGTGCGTGTGAGGGATCTAGGTTGCACGTTCCTTATGAGAATCTAATGTGTGGTGATCTGTCACTGTCTCCCATCACCCCCAGATGGACTATCTAGTTGCAGGAAAATGAGCTCAGGGTTCCCACCGATTTTACATTATGGTGAGTTTTATAATTATTTAATTTTATATTACAATGTAATAATAATAGAAATAAAGTGCACAATAAATGTAATACTCTTGAATCATCCCGAAACCATTCCTCTGACCCCAGTCCAAGCAAAAATTGTCTTCCATGAAACCAGTCTCTGGTGCCAAAAAGGCTGGGGATGGCTGCTATATGTAGTTCCCAGTTCTGCCTCTTGGGCTTATATGAGAAATGTCAAATTTTCTTCCTCATGGCAGGGAGTAGGGGATAAAGAAAGGGATGATAGTAACCATCAGGAGCCCCACCAAGGGGAAAAGTAACTCCCCTTTCTGAGCAGGTGTTAGGGCAAAGGCTAACTTGGTGACAACAATGCTGTTCCAGCCAAAGGGGAAGGAAAGGTGGGCCCCTGGAGAGAGAGGTATGTGTAGCTCAAACACAAACAAACAGGACTCCCCACTCTGAGCTCTATCTCCTTCTCTGGGAATTCACCTTATTGCTATCACTCATGTCATACACAACATCCTTTACTGATGGGCAGTCCCAAAGACATTGAGCCCACGCTGGTCAGGAAGCCACAAGTCAGTCGGCAGTCTGTGTTGAGGCTGATTTAAATGGTACTTTTCAGTCTGACTGTCTTTGATTTGGTAGAGTATGTGTCTGTCTCTCTCTCCGGTGAGACCACAGACTCTTTGAGGGTAAGGGAATATGTGTCTGGTGCACAGTAGATGCTCAATAAATATTTACTGAATTAATCTGAATCAAAATAAGGCAATTTTCAAGAATTCATACTTTTCTCATAACAGTGGTAGGCTAAAAACTATTAATTCAGATTTTTCTAATTTGGGAGACTTTCTGATACTCACAATTGGCCCATTCATTCAATGAATATTTGTCATATGCCAGATACTTGTAAATGCTAAAGTCATTTTAAAGATAAATAAGACTCTCCCTGTCCTTAAGAACCCCACAGTCTAGCTGGTAAAGAAAGACACATAAAGAAATTCCTTAACACAATGTGTATATTCAATTGCAGGGATGAATGAACACTTTTATGATTCTTAGAGAGCAAGACAGCTGGCTCTTCATGGAAGTGTGTAAAACAAATAATATAATAACAATGAAGGTTTGTCTAATTTTTTTTCTGCATAGTACATATTAGTTCATTCAATCTTTATAAGAAACCTGCAAGTAGACATCTTTATCCCTGTGAGAAAGAAGGAAATTGAGATTCAGAGAGGGTAAGGAAGTTGTCCAAGATTGCAAAGACAGCACATTTCAGGGTGAAGACCTGAACTCAGATCTCCAGTCTCTAAATCCTATGGCCTTTCCCCTCTCCCACCATTTTTGTTTTTAACTATTTTGCCCTGCTAAGTTTTACATTTAGTTTTCCTTGCGATGTAGCTGACGGCTTTATTTGATGCAAAAGCAGGGGTAACCAGGTAACCATTTACAGTGAGCAGTGGAGCTCTGGAAAGACAGATGGTGGAGGGTGTGGCATGGTCAGCCACCTGTCTAGTCCTGCTGTGTCACTGTTTCACTACTTTCTGCCATGGTTCTGCCCTCCTTCCTCCTTCTCAGTCTTATTGAAACATGTTTCAATAAGACCAGGAAAAAGACTACAGTCAGAAGAGAAAGGAGTCATTTTCTCACCTGACAGATGACCTGAGTAGGGAAAAGAAAACCATGGGGAACAACAAAATGGCATTTGAGCATTTGAGATTCCCTCCGCCATCTGGTTCAAAACTATCTTTCCAATCTTATTTCCCCTATTTCTGTACAGGAAAAGCGTTTTGCTCTGAGGTTAGGTCATCACATCAAGCCAGAAAGTAAATATCACATAGAATTAGTTTTATCCCTGAAAATCACTTAACTTTCCCAAAAGCACAAGACATGATCTCAACACTCATCACCAGAGGCAGAGAAACCATGACCTACAGTGGATTCGTATCTTCTCTATCATGCTCACTCCAGGACATACAGTCATCGAATGCAATAGCCTGCACTCTTAATTTTTCTCCTCTTTCTACTTGGATCATATGTGTGATTTTAATATATGCACAATGCAACTCCACTGTAATTGTTTTAACCCTAAACTGTACTAAGGCATTCAACTGCCATGCCCTTGCTGTTCTCTTTCCTTCATCTGGAATGTTCTTTATGTCTTCTCATGTCTAGATGCTACCTCTTTGGGAAGTCATTCGTGACCAACACTTCTACCTTCCTTCACCTCAAAAAAGTTATCAGTAATCTGGACTTACCCCACACTGCATCTGTTCCTTTTCAGGGCCTGAGCACTAATTGCTATACATCAAGTCCATATATCATAATCTATGACTTCCTAGTAGACTGCCCACTTCTTGGCAACAGAATGCGTGCCTGGCTCATCTTTGCATCCCAAGAGACTGGTACAATGCTTGGTACATAGTAGGCCCTCAATGCTTATTTAATAAGTGGATATTTATAAAATGGTAATTCCACACTAACTTTCTGTTTGGTGAGGGGGCTTCTTATTTATGAAACATTATTGACTGCAACCAGATATCAACTCATTGGTATCCCACCAGATTCAAAGCACTTGCATTACTTCAGAGATGCAGCACTGGCAAAGGGCAATGGTTAGGGTAGATAAACAGGGAACCTGAAAAACGTTTGAAAGCCAACCACTGTGGGGAACCCCCTGTTTACTGCAGGAAAGGAGAGTGATCTGAATGAAACCATTTCCTGCCCCACTTCACCGCCTAGTTTTTCATGAAGGGGTACAGAGAGAGGAGGAAGACAAAGAAAAAAATCAGAAAAAAAAAAAAAAAAAAGCCATGTTTGTGCAAACCACCAATACTGTCCAGATTCTTAATACTTTTCATGGAAGCAAGCCTAGTTAAACTTGTAAGATGCCATTTCCTTTTCATGAGCTCTCCTCTGTGGTTTAAGAAAAGACAATTTTGGGATGAATTTTTTAATGTAAATAGCCCAGCTGATACTCCACAATCACCATTTATGATCAACGAAGCTTATTCAGAAGTCAAGATCCATGGCAGCTCATATTCAAATAAAAATTAATATTCACAGCAATGCACACTGTTTCCCAGGCATTGCCTTTTCTGCCATTTCCTGATATTTTCACACTTATCAAACCCACTTTCAACCAGTAAGTCACAAAGAGAGTGTTGTAAGGTCCAGAAATGAGAGAAAAGGGCTTATTTTTGTTGTAGGCTAAAACCACAGCAGGAATGAGGGCAGGAACGGGAGCTACCTGGTCGGGGAGGCCCAAAGACACCACTGTAGAGTACTTGGCCTATTTTAAGTGCTTGTTAAGTGCAGCTTAATTACTTTATCACTGTCCTCCTTTGAGCCTCTCTCTTAAGCATCCAAGGAGACTGTCACCAAACATACTGCCTTCTAAAGCCACCACCTGTTTCCTCATGCCACTGAGTTTGATGCTTCCGAGGGGTAGGGGAAGGCATATGCCTAACTTGAGGGAATCTGTCACTATCACTCCAAGGGGGACCATAGGTGAATTCAGAGTTGCCTATCCTGAATCCAGTTTGGTTACATCACCAACTAAATATTCTGTAATCCTCACTGCTGCCCTGTGACATAGACATTGTTATCCCCATTTTGCAAATGGGGAAACTGAATTTCAGAGAATTGAAATGTGTTCCCCAATAGCACCTACTTATTAAACATAGGACTGAAGATTAAAATCTGGGTGTGCTCGACTCCAAAGTCCATGCTATTTCTGCCATGCCAAACTGCCTCCTCCCCCAGCCAATCTCCACATAAATGGGCAGCGGGCTGAGCAGCTGTAACTGCAGGGAATAGAACAAATGGGATGCGGAAAGAGGACCAGCACCACCCTTCTACTAATTTCTACTTTGCATTCTCTGCACTGAACTGCCCAGTCTCTCCAGGTTGGGTCTTCCTGGCACCCAAACGTCCTGGCCTCAGATATCTGTCAGTTTCCATTTAAAGAGTGAAACAAAGATGTGGCCTTCAGGGATGGACCCTCCTCTTGAATCATGGCTCTCACACCTGGACTGGCCTTTTTCCTCTTAGATTCTTTCTCACTCTAATCTGTGCCCAAAATGCACTGACAGGGTAAATCTTTCTAAAGCGCAAACCTGACCATCAAGCTCCTTTGGACAAAACCTGTGGATCCTCGTTGTGCTCAAGATAAACTCTGCTCCCCTCACCTAGGCGTGGAAGGTTCTTTATGTCCCACCCCACCCTGACCTATCAGACCAGTAACATCTCCTGTCATTCCAATTTTCAGCTGTTTCCTTTCGGAAACTTAGCCATATTTTCAATGGCTTTTGGCAAATGTTTACGCCTGGATTCTCACTTTTTCCATTTTAGCCTGGAGACATCCTCTGCACTTACAAAGGACCAGCTCCTGTGATCTCTTCTGAGAAGACCACCTCCACCTGCTGTCTCTGAGCACTTTGAACTCACTCCCTTGTCTCCATGGTGGCACGCAACACCTTGCATCACATGTGGTACTCTGCATGTCTGTCTCCTCTAGGGATGTGTGTGATCATCTCTGAAAACCCAATGACATGCAGCATGGTGCCTAGGTCAGTGAATATTTGTTGATTAACTAGACTCAACACTCGTTGCCATAGAGATGAAGCAATGTACTGGTTTTACTTGTAGGAATCCAAAGCTGGATTTAGTTTTTTGTTTTTGTCTTTTTAAAATGAACTAAACTCCATACTTGCTAGTTTTGAATGTTTAACTGACTTAGGAATTGCTGAATGGTTTTGAAATTGAACTAAAGAGCTTTAGTTCAAAGGCAGCCTTGAACCAGTTTCCTTCCAGTCCTGATGAAGTAATATGCTTGTGCCTTAAATCTGTTTATTTTCTTCAGATGCTCCAGTATGCCATTTGAAAGCACTCCAAATGGAATCCATACTCTTTGAGACTGCCTTGGTTTTTGTTTCGTTAATGGCTCTCTTGGAAGTCTAGCAGCCCCATTAAAAAAAAAAAAAAAAAAAGTGAGTTTCTTATCCTGGACCAAAGACCAGGAGGAAGTCAGTTTCCATTTGGAATACTGAAGGAACAGCTAGTGTCTGAGTCCTCATTGCAGCCATACCATTTGCTTGTCTTTGCCTGCATGTCAACCATCAAATGATGAACCAGCCTAGCCTCTTAAGGCACAGACACATCTAACTTTAGCTAATAGGAGATATCCCAAGAAATGCAAGCAAACAATGCTTGGGCAAACCAATGCACATTTCCAGTGAAACAGAAAGAAGGGGCCATCTGTACCACAGGATGCATCTGATGCTCTGGAAGCTCACCACCTGCCTGAGAAACATGTTTTCTATAGCCAAGAGCATATTATTCTGATCTTGAACTCTCAGTTCTACAGCCAAGCCTGTGCTTGTGTCTGACCAAAAGGACAAGGATGAGCCCGTCATTTGGCCACTTCTGGAGCCCCCACCCTCTGTCACCACCTCCCCAGGCCCCAGTCTGACCGGAAAGAATGAGGTCTAACAGGAAACTCTCCCCCAGGGCAAAGGGAGCTGGGGCAAGGGCCTCCATGGCCACAGGGAGATGATATTCTTTCCCTTGCCCAACACGCGCCTTTCTCCATCCCACCCCACCTTGGGATCCTTTATCTCCCAAAAGATAGAAAGACAGAGATCTATAGCGGGAGACAGGCATAAATCAAATATATTTTATCTTTGTGGTTAAAAAACTGCTGAGTTGGCCGGGCGTGGTGGCTCACGCCAGGAATCCTAGCACTTTGGGGTGCCAAGGCGGGTGGATCATTTGAGGTCAGGAGTTCGAGACCAGCCTGGCCAGCATGATAAAACCCCGTCTCTACTAAAGATACAAAAATTAGCCGGGCATGGTGGCAGGTACCTGTAATCCCAGCTACTCAGGAGGGTGAGACAGGAGAATTGCTTGGACCCAGGAGGCAGAGGTTGCAGTAAACCAAGATCACATCATTGCACTCCAGCCTGGGTGACAGAGTGAGACTCCATCTCAAAAATAATGATAATAAAATTTTAAAAATAAAAATAAAAAACTGCTGAGTTGAGCCATTTTTGCTTTTGCTCAGTCCTTTGCCAATCGAAGTTATTAAATCAAGTTGTATTTGATATGTCTATAGTGTTGGTTTTACTTTAGGTCGCTAGCCAAGAACTGGGTACGGGGGAAACCTCATCACCTCTACTCCACAGGAATGGGCTGGGTAAGGCAATCTTCCTAGGAAAGGCTTTGTAAAAAGAACGCTGAACCAGTCTGGGCAACAGGGTGAAACAGGGCTACAAAACAGGACAAACATGTGTGGTGGTGTGTGCCTATAGTCCCAGCTACTCAGGAGGCTGAGGTGGGAGGATCATTTGAGTCCAGGAGTTCGAGGCTACACTAGGCCATGATCACACCACTGCTCTCTAGCCTGTGTGACAGAGCAAGACCCTGTCTCAAAACAAACCCTGAAGCAGCTAGTCCCACTGTCCACAGATCTCTGGTAGGAAGTTAGATTTTCATATATTGGGCTTACTGACAATGATAATTCAATAGACTATGGATCCTCTTTCCTAGAAGTTTATGACAACAAATTATAGATGCATGTTTCTTTGCTTAAACTAGGTTCAACTTAACAGATTTCAGAAAAACGGTAGTCATTTTCCCACTTTTCTGGTATGTGTAGTAGTCAAGGCCAGATTCCACCATAACAAAGGGAAGGAGAGAAATGAGGATGTGGTTTTGGCAAGGTGGTGCTTACCTGTGATCATGCTCAGTGCTGACAGGCAGGCTAAGGCTTGGATATCAAGGTTTAGGCTCTGCAAATTTAAGGAAAAGTCTTTAATAGAGTCGAGCCACTCCCCAAATCCACGAAGGCACTGAAGTCGATGCAGGACAAGTCCGTTGCAGAACACAAACTTATCTTCAGCAGTGTTTGACCTGGGAGGTGAGAGGAAGGGAAACATTAAACAGGTCTGTCCAGTCTGTCCAACATGATAACATTATGACACACAGGCACCCAGACAGCCATGGGGCAGCATTGGGACCCCAGTGTGGTGCTATGAAGCATGCCAGATACCCACAATGAATAAGACTATGTTCTCCGGGATAAACAACTAGCACCACTTGTCTGTGCTAATGTCTTTGGTGAACATCAGCCCAGGGGAAGATATGGGCTGTGGCACCTGCTGTCTTATTACTAGAATCAATTACTGGCTTTCCTTGGGACAGGACATGGGGGAGCAGGCACTCATGGGTTCCAGAGGTGAAGCCCAGTGCACCCCTCTCTCAGCAATGAACATGAGACTGTTCCCTCCAGGGCTCCTGAGACAGGGCTTGTCCTTTATTTTCTTAAATATTAAAAACTGCCAAGGCCTGAGGCTAGACACTACAATTCCATTGTGCAGACTTTAAAAATACCAAGTCCCTGGCCAGGTGCGATGCCTCACGCCTGCAAGCCCAGCATTTTGGGAGGCCAAGGCGGGTGGATCATCTGAGGTCAGGAGTTCGAGACCAGCCTGGGCAACATAGTGAAACCCCATCTCTACTAAAAATACAAAAATTAGCCAGGCTTGGTGGCATGCACCTGTAGTCCCAGCTACTCAGGAGCTTGAGGAAGGAGGATCACTTGAACCTGGGAGGTGGAGGTTGCAGTGAGCCAAGATCGTGCCACTGCACTCCAGCCTGGGTGACAGAGTGGGACTCTGTCTCAAAACAAAACAAAACAAAAATCAAGTCCCTGTAAGTGCCAGAAGTCTATCACAAATTAAAGGGTGGCCTAACATAAAACAAGTCCTTATTTTGTATTACCTTCTCTGCTTTTAACATTGGGGCTGCAGAGGGCTATTTCTAAATCTGTCCTGATAGTTTATATTATGTCCATCACCATCTCATTCTTCTTTCATGATAGGTGCCCTGGAACTTCCAGGTGGACATGATGACTTAGGGGTGTGGCTTTGGGTGCTCCTTAAATCTCTCTGGACTTCTTTTTCCTTATTTATAAAACAAAAATTCTAATTTCTACCTCCTAAGATTGTTGAGGGAATTAAATAAAAGAAAGGATTTGAAAGCCCATGCATGGTGCCCAGTACACACGATGGTTCGACAAATATTGGGTATAACAAATAAGGGGCTGAATTATATGTGGTTCTTCCTTTAATCTTAGATTTCCTTTAACTTTCAAATCTCTTGCCACATATGTATCTATCTTGGCCTGTTGTATTCACAAGTCAAATATCTCTTTGTGCTTCTTGGATGAATAGCTTCATTCATTCCTTCACTCAGCCAAGTGTCTACTGAGCATGAAGTATGTGTTATTCCTGGAGCGAGGCACTGGGAGAAAACATGGTGAATAGGACATATATGGCACCTGCCTGCATGGAGCTTACAGTCTACTTAATCCTTTGTTGCATGCCTAATAGATGACAGTCATATTGCTAGCTCAGCTCTGGTGTACACTAGACTGGCTACAAATTAAGCTATTACTGGCACTCTAGTTGTAACTAACTCCACCCCATCTCTCCTACTGATCCCTCCACAGAAGGCATACACAGGACAGAATGATTCAGTCTCAGAGCATAAAACATGGACCCTGATGACATCAGAATCATTAAAGCATGAGTTAAAATGCAGACTTCTGGACTTCTCCCACAGTCTACCAAACCAAAATAGATGGCAATGAGGCCTGGCAATCTGCACTTTAAAAATTAAACAGGAGTTTCTGGTAATGACGTGAAATTGGGGAGGTGATGGCAGGAAAGAAAAAGAGGGGAAAGATGGATTTTTCTGATAATATTTGGTAAAAAGTCGGTATCATCTCCTAAAAATATATAACTGAAAGGAAGCAAGGAAGATGGAGTTAAACAGGCTATTTGTGAATAAAAACAATAATAAAATAAACTTTAAAAAATCTACATGTGGAACTTACCAGAGGAGCTTAGTTCTATGTTTTTGAAAAATCACTTTTCCTTTTTGTGTTTGGTGTCACTGAGTATGATAGGATGGACTAAATCTTTCTATCTAAGAGTGTTCTCTTGGAATAAAACTGGGGGTTGAGAAGGTGTGGGAACTCTTTAGGGCCCCATCAGGTGTGCTAGAATAGTAACTTGTTAAACAGAAACCCACGCGGTAAATACAATGTTCCAAAGCAAACACTTGCTCCCAGGAAATAGCTTATGCACTATGAGAATCTTTCCAGAATCACAGAATGTTGGAGCTGCAAGGGACCTCAAGAGATCATCAAATCCAACCTCTTCCTTTTAAGGAGGAGGGAATTGAACTTCCGGTCAGGCAAGTGACCTGCTCAGGGTGTGACAGCAAGTCCATATTAGAACTGGGACTAGAACCCACGGGTCCTGGCGGCAAGCCTAGTGCTCCCTCCATGACTCGCTGCTCAGTTTTTTTAGTGCCTGATCATATTTCACATTTGCTTCTTGAGAAAACGTTTCACCAATGATTCAGTTACAAACACAGAAGGTTTCAGGCTTCTTCAAAGGACGTAGACTGAAGATAAAATAGTAGTAATTACCTGATGGAAAGTCTGAGGACAAACAGCTCCAAAAAGGCTGATTCAATAAGTAATGTCTGATCTTCTTTGGGGAGATCAGTAAATCCCGGAATCTTTTCTGCCCAGCTTCTGGATACATCAATGGAAGCTGTCAGGAGGTTGTAGAATTGTTGCACATGCTCAGCATCTGTGCCTGCAGCAGCCTGGTCAGTGGGACAGTACTAGAATGCAAACCAGAGAGAGCAGCATTATCCTGCTTCAGTGGGGATGATGGCATCATTTGCAAACAGGCCCTTCCAAGACCATCAATGCCTAAATTCTTACTTTTAGGTGTTACAGTTTATAAAACCCCTTCACATTCACAATCTCATGTGATTCTCACAATGGCCCTGTGATACAAATACAGCAAATTTTATCGTTATCACTTAATAGACAAGGAAATTTGCTTAAGCCAAATTGGCAAAGTGGTTTTCACCCTTGACTGTGCAGTGCAATCACCTGGGGAGCTTGAAGAAACAACTCTTGTCTGGGTCCTGCGCCTAGAGATTCTCATTTAATTGGTCTGGGGTGGAGCCCAGGGGTCAAGAATTTTAAAAGCTCCCCAGGTGACTCCAAAGTGGAGTAGCCTAATTGAGAACTACTGCCCCAGGAGTTTGTGTCCAAGTAGATCTCCAGGGTCTACTTATTTCACTATAGCACAGCTGTCTCCCCATGAGATGCTAAATTAACCCAGTGGTTCTCAAAGTGTGGTCTCCAGACTGGCAGCATCAGCAACACTCAGGAATGTGTTAGAAATGACAATTTCGGCCTGGGCGGTGGCTCATGCCTGTAATTCCACCACTTTGAGAGGCTGAGTCGGGGGATGAATCACCTGAGGTCAGGAGTTCGAGACCAGCCTGGCCAACATGGTGAAACCCCATCTCCACTAAAAATATGAACATTAGCTGGGTGTGGTGGCATGCGCCTGTAATCCCAGCTACTCGGGAGGCTGAGGCACGAGAATCGCTTGAACCTGGAAGGTGGAGGTTGCAGTGAGCCAAGATTGTGCCACTGCCCTCCAGCATGGGTGACAGAGTGACACTCTGTCTCAAAAAAAAAAAAAAAGTGACAATCTCAGGCCCTACCACAGACCTACTGAATTAGAAACTCTGGGGGTAGACACAGAAAACATATAAAAAAAATTTTTTTTTGTAGAAATGGAGGCGTGGGTTGCGGGTAGGTATCACTATGTTGCTCAGGTTGGTCTTGATTTCCTAGACTCAAGCAATTCTTCTGTCTCAGCCTCCCGAAGTACTGGGATTACAGGCATAAGGCACCGTGCCTGGGCCACCAAACTGTCTTATCAAGATCTCCAGGTGATTCTCATACACAATGAAGTTTGGGAATCACAGAAATAATCAACAAGAGAAAGAATGATTTTTGCTGGCTGTTGATGGATTTCTGTGAGATAAAACAAACCAGGAAGTGGTGGAAGGAGAGGTCTCTTTGGCAGAACCCAGGCAGCTGTGTGCCATCAGACTCAGGACTTGTGGCTATTTAAGTTAATAAAAACTAAATGAAATTAAAAATTCAGTTCCTCAGTCATGTTAGCCATATTTCAAGTGCTCAATGGCCAAATGTGGGATAGAACATTTCTATCACCGAGGGGAGGTCTATTGGACAGCATGGATCTAGAGAGTCCGAAGAGCAGAAAGATATAAGTAGGAATAAAGTTTTCACCCAGCTTTCAGAAATTCTGGTGGAACCAGAGTTTTTCTTGAATCACTGGAGGAAAGACTTTTCTGCTGCAGGCAGGAAGACTGATACAGCAAGATACTAATCAAGGGACAGCCAACAACACAGAGATTTAAGAGATACACAGAAACACGTAAATAGGCACATCATTTCCTTCACATTAACATGGCTGTGCATCATTTTGCATTCCTTTTCTGAATTGATCCTCATGGGGTAGGGATTTTAATCTTTATTTTACAGATGAGAAAACTGAGGCTCAGAGAAGCTAAGAGATTTTCTCAAGTTACACAACCAATAGTGGTACAGCCAGGACTTAGCTGACCCTGTGATTTCAAGTTTTACCCCTCCAAGCTATTAAGTATGTCTGATGTTACTAGCTGGTGGGATCTTTTTTTTTTTTTTTTTTTTTTTTTTTGAGACGGTGTCTTGCTCTGTCTCCCAGGCTGGGGTGCAGTGGCATGATCTTGGCTCATTGAAACCTTCACCTCCTGTGTTCAAGCGATTCCGTGCCTCAGCCTCCCGAGTAGCTGGAACTACAGGAGTGTGCTACCATGCCTGGCTAATTTTTGTATTTTTAGTAGAGACAGGGTTTCACCATGTTGGCCAAGCTGGTCTCAAACTCCTAACCTCAAGTGATCCACACGCCTTGGCCTCCTGAAGTGCTGGGATTACAGGCGTGAGCCACCACGTCTGGCCTATGAAATCTTTAAAAAGCATTTTGCTTTACTCTCACTGGAGCTCTCCAGGTATGTATACATTGGTCCTATGTTTCTGTCAACAGTACAGTGACTGGCACATAATTATACCTCAATAAATAACTGTTGAATATTTTTTCAATGAAAGAATAGTCAGAAGAGTGCTTAGGTTTGCTGTAATACCCTAACCTGGTTGGAGAAGAAACAGCTCATAAGCAACTAGGTGCTTACTGTGGAGCTACCTGGGTGAGAGGAAATGAGACGCTTATTTAATTGGGTCTTTTTTTCTTTGTGTTTTCCCAAGAAGCTGTATTAAATAACTAAAAAAAAAAAAAAAAAAAAAAAAAAAAAAAAAAAAACAGAGAGTCCAGCTACTTTAATCTCAATTTTGTTCTGGCCCCTAATATGTGAAATAATGTAGGATCATTTTGCTTTTTTGAACCTCAGCTTTCTACTCTGTAAAATGGGGATACCTTCCTCAAAAAAAATTTTTTTTTGAGACAGGGTCTCGCTCTGTTCCCCAGGCTGGACTGCAGTGCTGTGATCACGGGTCACTACAGCCTCGACTTCCCCAGCTCAAGCGATCCTCCCACCTCAGCCTCTTGAGTAGCTGGGACCACAGGCAGGAACCACCATGCCCATCTAATTTTTTCTATTTTTTGTAGAGGCAGTGTCTCTATATTGCCTAGGCTGGTCTTTAACTCCTATATTGCCTAGGCTGGTCTTGAACTCCTGGGCTTAAGCGATCCGCCTGGCTGGACCTCCCTACAATCTCTGCTGGGATTACCAGGTGTACCATGCCTGGCCTTCCTCAAAATTTTGTTGTGATGATTAAATGTGATAACATATGTGAAGGGCCTGATATATAGTACGTGATTAACAAATGACAGTGACGATATTGATAACAGTTATGATGTCTGAAATAATCACCATCCCTCAGCTTCCATATTTATGAAATGGAATGGGTTGAAGTAGAAAGTTTTTGATTTTCAGCCCTGATGTTCTAAGATCCTATAACACCTGGTCCAGTTCAGAGCCCTGGCTTCTCTGTTCCCAACAATCCTACACAGTGCCTGGGATTCTATGAAGTCCTGAATATTCTGTGTTGTAATAGACCATGGGAGCAAAGTCCAGGAGAAGGAAGCATGGCGGCACGATCCTATGTCATAGACACTTCCTACTACCTCCTGGCACACAGACTCCTTTTTTTTTTTTTTGGAGACGGAGTCTCGCTCTGTTGCCAGGCTGGAGTACAGTGGCATGATTTTGGCTCACTGCAACCTCCGCCTCCCGGGTTCAAGCGATTCTCCTGCCTCAGCCTCCCGAGTGGCTGGGACTACAGGTGCGCACCACCATGCCCAGCTAATTGTTGTATTTTTAGTAGAGACAGGGTTTCACCATGTTGGACAGGATGGTCTCGATCTCTTGACCTTGTGATCCACCTGCCTTGGCCTCCCAAAGTGCTGGGATTACAGGCGTGAGCCACCGTGCCCTGCCAGCACACAGACTCTTAACTGGAAGAGAGTGGGGAAAAGGGAATTAACTTTCCTCTTTTTTATTTTCTCCTTATTTATTAATCTATTTAATAATTCCACAGGCTCTCCAAGAGCAGAATGAAATTCAGGGCAGATCCTCCCTTTCAAAAGCTGAGGGAGCTACTTGTGAAACTCCCAAATGAGTGGGAGTAAAGGAAAGTGTGTTGGACCAAGCAGCAGGTCATGGGGTCCTCATCCAGGCTCTGCACTGACTTGCTGTGCAGTTCTAGACAAGGCATTTAACCTCTCTGAGTCAGTTTCAGCCTCTGGAACAGGAATCAAGTGGACTAGCTGATCCCTAAGATTACTTCTGGCTCTTGCATTAAATGATTCTACATATTGCTAAATCATACCAGGTACGATGTTATTGCCTGGAACTTGACACTGATTCAGCATTATTTTGTTCTAAAATAGTGGGTTAAATGGAGAGAAAAAGACTAAAGAATGAATAGTTTCCCCTGAGAATGGATCTACCTCCTGCACTGACTCCCCTGAATCCATGGCTCACAACTCAACAATCTCTCTGCTTCCAATATTTGTTCAGAATCCATCAAAGTGTGTAGCTTTCACCCAGGTCCTCTGCAGGCTTCTGCCCCTGGTGGGCTCACATTTCATGCCTTCTGCACACAGGGAAGTGAAGTCCCTGCCCACCCTGTGTGTGTACTTTTCTCCAATGGAGCCCAGCAAGAAGGAAAGCCAGCCGGCCCGGCCTGCCAGACTCCAGCCAGATCCTCTGGGCTTCACCTGCAGTGGTTTTGGTCCAAGTCTCAGAATTTTGGAGCCAAAGTGAATTCAGCCTGAGCTACCAGTAACTTGGGGGTGACTGGAGGGTCAGCATCCAATGCTGCAGGAAAAGAAAAATCTCCTCTATTGGACATAAGATGTAAAGGAACGGAACAAAACATTTTAGATTTTTTCTCTGCCTAGCCTACCAGTTTAGAAAAACCTCACCCAAAGAATACTGGTCCTACACTTGGAAGGACTGGACCCCCAGCTCTGCGTCTCTGCTGCCCTACATTGATTGCTCTGTCTCTGGGATAAGTAGGTTTGGGGTTTGACAAAGAAAATCTAGAAATATTTGCTTACTGATCATGCCAATCGAACATAGGTCAAATGCAAAAAGATTTTTTTAAATGAACTTTTTTCCTGTTTATACTAATTTTTTTCCACCCTATGGGTTTATTGATCTGTCAGAACTCTGGCTTTCTCACTAGTCAAAGACACAGTATTACATTTACTGATAGCCAATGCCTAAGGAAGGTTTCTCTGAAGCACCCAAGAATCTAGAGCTGCAAACAACAGCAATGGATAATATGTAAACTAAAATGGGTCTGTGTGTTTCATATGGCAGTAACGCAGCTATACAAGTCAGACTTCAGCAATAGCCCAGGCCCCAAATGAGATATTTGTGTGGAAATTAAGTGAGACCCATGGAAAACACCACCCCTCAAAAATTAGTGATGTGAGGCTTTAATAGCAGTGTGGAATCTAATATTTACTCTTTCTCACTTTCAGCCCTGGCTAAATATGTAGACTATGCTAAGGACACTTTTTTCTTCCCTTAAAATGTTACTTTTCTCAACTATAGCTCTAAAAATTTTAGATGTGATCATTGTATAAGTCAAACTATGTATGCATATTCTTAGGTTTTTACACTTTAAAAAGTGACATTTTAAAAATTGGCAATGAATATATTTTCCCCCCAATTTTTTCTTTTCTGATCTAACTCTATGCCCCCATTTCAAAAAGCAAAAAGCAAAAAATTCCTCTCCCCCCACCAATGACATCACTGCAATTGTATATTTGTTTACTCTTTTTCTCCTTTACTGGTATGTAAGGTTCATGTGGATAAGGGCTTTGTCTTGTTCAGCTACGTGTCCGTTGCCCTGGAACAGTGCCTACTACCTAGCAGCCATTCAGTAAGTATTTGTTAAATGAATTGATTGCTTTCAGGAAAATTTATATCTCTATTGCTCATCCCTTCTCAACCCCAGGAAAAGCTGGAAAATTCAAGGTAAAATTGAATTGTTATTATAAACTATATCGATGGTTCTCAAATCTTAGTGTGCCAAAGAATCATCCAATGGCACTTTTTAAAGTACAGATTTTTGCCTGCCTCTCCTTCTTCCCAGTTCTGATTCAGTATGTCTGAGTGGGTGTGGGCTGGGAATCTGCATTTTAAAGCAAACACCCCAGCTCTTTCTCGTAGGAGCAGTCTGGGCACCATGTTTTAGGAAACGCTGACCTGTACTCATAGTGGAACTATAGCAGGTATTAATATTATGGTCAGAATATCAGGGAATGAGAAGCCTGGAGGAGATAATGGGAATTAATTTAGCTTAATCTCTTTACCATTTGGATTAGGAAACTGTGGCCCACAGAGGAGCAGGAACTGGCGTGAAATCATCTAGTGAATTGGTAACAATTTGAAAGGGTCTTCTGAGATGCTCCATGAAACCACTCTTTTTGCAGCTTCATTCAGTTTACCTTGTAGATTTAACGTGTCTTAAGCCACATTGTTTCATAGGCTATCTTGTGAACACATTTAAATGCCATTTGCTGGTGCCTGGTTTTATCTGAGCAGCATCTCTCGTATTTGCAAGTCTGTTACTCCGTTAAGTGGCACTGATTACCAGAAAACATCCTAGTATGCTGAAAAATACTTGAAATGATCAACTAATGAGGACACTAAGTATGTTTTCTCATTAGTAATTATGCAGGCTCTGAAGCTCATCCCAGTATCTATACATACTTGTATTGCTAAATTAAAAGCAACTGTGGTGCAGAGAACAGAAACATTTTGAGGAGAGACAAATCAAACGTGACATGTTTTGACTGCACTGATGTACAATGATCTGAGCTCACTTTTGAGGGAGAGAAGTTTGGCCCAAAGGAGAACTGAAGGTCCCAGAGCCAGGAACGCTTCACAGAACTCAGGAGCTCTTTCTGGCCTCTAAAACATTCATTTCCTCTGTGACTTGGAACAAAACCCCTCCACCTCCCATTCCCACAAATGGAGAAAACTGCTCACTTACTACCTTAAAGGAACACATGCTAGTACATGAAGATTAAAACATACTGGGCTGGCAACACATTTCCTCCTTTTTCTATTGACCTGACTCATTGGGGGAAGCTAGCATCTTTAATAAATTATAGGGCTCAAATCAATTCTCAAACTTGACAGGGCAAATTCTTCTTTATAATGTAATAAATTATGGATACACACTAAAACACTGCTAAGGAGTGGGATCAGGCAGCTATAAATGAAGCAGAGATTTTCATTTTTCATTTTATCCACTTGTAAATGGTTGCCTTTAAAAAAAACCCCAATGGATATATATTACTATTATTGTAATTTAAAAATATTTAATAAAGTTTATATGTTCAAAAATATAATAAATTGTCATTAAATAGAAGTGACAGTGTGATGAAATAGAAACATATTACTTTGAGTGATGAGATCTGGATTTTGTCCTCTACTCTGTCACCGACATTAGGCAAGCCAGTTAACCCCTTTAAACCTTAATTTACTCTTCTGAAAATATGGGACTTGGATTAGATGATCCCAAGGTCACTCCAGTTTTATGAATTTGTATATGTAAAACTTTAAGAAGGAAGGTATTATGAAAATTGAATTTCAGTGAATGACATTATTAAGAAAATTACTCAAACCATAAATAATACCACACAGAGCTGGAGTCTTAAGTGAAATTATGTAAGAATATATGTGATGGTCAGCAAAGGAAACAATTTAAAAAGTGAAATACTACAGAATGGGAGAAAATTTTGCAGACTATCCATCTGACAAGGGATTAATAACCAGAATATATAAGGAATTCAACTCAACAGCAGAAAAAAAAATCTATTTAAAAATAGATAAAAAACCTAAATAGACATTTTTCAAAACAAGACATAGAAACAGCCAACAGGTATGTTTAAAAATGCTCGACATCACAAATCAACAGGAAGATGCAAATCCAAACCACAAGGACATATCATCTCACCGCAGTTAGAATGATTATTATTAAAGAGACAAAAAATAAATGCTGGTGAGAATGTAGAGAAAGGGGAGCGCTCATATACTGCTGATGGGAATGTAAATTAGTATAGCCATTATGGAAAACAGTATAGGGGTTCCCCAAAAAGCTAAAACTAAAACTACCTTACTTACTCCTTGTGTTGATGAACTCACACTTCCACAGCAGCTAGTATGGCCAACACTTGTTATCAGACAAGTGAGCGGGAAGAGGCCCCCGTCCTTCTCTCTCTAGATCTGTCTTTGGGAGAATAGTTCTTTTTGCCATAGGGCAAAGGAGTGACCCAATTTCACCAAATCTTTTCCCTTCTTGCCTACATATTTCTGTTTCCCCCAATCATCCATTACAAGTTCCCAGAAACAGTAAATCCTAGCTTAGAACTGGACTCAATCCGCGAAGTACAGTCTGACAGGACAGAGTCCATGCAACCGTCATCAACTTGGGTCTGCCCATACTTCTACTACTGCAGCTGAAGGTAATGTGGCATCCCTCCCTTCTACCACACACGTTCTTTGTTGGTTCATTTTCAGTGTATATGGAATAAACTCCCCAGATCTTCTTAACATGAACCACTGACAAGCCAAGGCTCTCCCATTTGTTTAAATTCTAAATGCTGAGCTTCAGATTTATTTTTGTTAACTTTCTTTGTGATGGTTTCAGCCCTTCCTGTTCCAACCTGTCGAGATCACTCTGAATGTTGATACTGACATCCATCATATTAGCGATCCCTCCCAGCTTTCTGTCATTTGCAAATGTGATCAGCATGCTCCTATGCTTTCATCCAAGTTTTTGATGAAAACTCACTGTATTTTTAAAAAGTCTTTTAATTTAGTTGATTTGGGTCCAATTTTTGATAATTGTGTAATGCTATCTAAAAGCAGGGGAATCCAAGTTATGAGGTTCAACCTGATTCCAAAATAATGCAATTAAAATAAATATGCTTTGCAAAATTGAGCCAGGCCCCAAAGGTAGTACCAATGTGACCCAGATGCTGGCATGGTCAATCTGCTATTTTGGACAAAGCTAACAATTAAATTGGATAAATGTTTGTTGATGAGGATGATGACTCTAGACTAACAGACTGAATGGTGCAGAGGCAAGCAAACACACTAGATTGATTTTTCAGTGTGGAGACAGTTCCCAGCTGGGACAACTCAAAGTGCTGGGAACGGGTTGCCATTGAATGACTAATTAGGCCATGTAGACTGATAATTGGATAATTTGGGGCCAAAAAATTACTTTTGAGGCCTAAATTATCTGTACTGACCATCTATTGTGCTTTCAAATGCCCTGGAGCAATGTCAGATTGTGTGCTATAGCCTTAGCCTAGGCAGTGCTAAGAAGCTTCACTAATTCAGATGAACTGCATATGGAGAGGCCAGGGTGCTTCTGGGAGGAGAACTCTTCATTCCTGAATACTTTTCTAGCATCTACTCTCACTGGAACCAGAGAGGCAGTGAAGCTTGGTATTTAGAAGCCCAGATTTTAGGTTCAATACACTTGGCTCCTAATATACTTGGCTCCTAATTCTGTCTCTGCTGCATATTAGCTCAGTGACCATGGGCAAGTCAGCCCTTTAGCCTCTCCCAGTTTAAATTTCCTTATCTGTGAAACAGAGAGCATAATACTTATCTTTAGAGTGTTCTGCATGATACCTAATGTGTAGTGTTCATGCTTATTAGGACATTGAACAAATGGCAGAGTAAGAAAGTTTGGCCAAGGAAATAACATACAGGGCACTGTGCTAAAGCTTTGACAAGTATAATTGTAATTAATCTTCACAAACAACCCCAGGAAGTAGATATTACTATTACCCCAAAACACAGATGAGAAAACTGAGGCATCAAAAGGTGTAATCAGTTGCTCAAGGTCACTTAGCTAGTAAATGACAGTGTTGGGATTTTCATCTAGGCCCGCATGATTCCAAAGAAGCCTAAACTGTTAACTTAGTTTTATTATTCTGCTTTATTCTCCTACACTATTATTTGAGACTTGATTGTAGTCAAGAGCCACTACTTATAATCAGAATAAGAGTCCTCAACCTTTGATGCTAAGGATCTACCATGCTTCTCATATGACGTTTTGTTATCAGGTGCAGAGAGGAGGCTTCGCAGCCTATAATGAGGGTGGGGAAGAGGGAAAGGGGATCACAGCAGGTACACTAATCATTTCTATCAACACTGCAACCTAAGAGAAGGGCACATAGCAGGGACACACTCACACTGTTTGCCAGCCATTCAGCCAGAAGTTTGAAACACTGATTAGACCTGGGGAGGGCAGTTTGGTAGTAGCCACCAAGACAGATCAACTGACTGGGGGCCTCTGGACTAGTATTTCTTTATCTGAGTGCAAGCTGTGTTTCTAAGGTTTTCTGTTTTTGTTTTTGTTTTTTTTTTCCTTCAAGTAGGAGGGATAATGATTCCTACAATTCATGGTGGTTTAAAGGATTAAATGAGATAATGTACCACAATGTCTAACATATAGAAACTGCTCAATAATTGTGATTTTTTTTTCCTTCCCTTCCCTCTTCATTGAGACCCTGTTTTGCTAGAAGTTTACTTTTCTAAGTCCTTTAAAGAAATTGCCTTACAAAGCTGTTTATTCATTTGCTCAGAAAATCCTTTCTCACGGTTCTTCTCTGTGTTATCTAGATTTTGAGGAATTTGCAGGGTTCAGACTGATGGGATTTTACTATATCCCATATGAAATAAAAATGTTGATATGTTTTGGTTGACTTAACTATAACAATACCAATCGTCATTTATGGTCTTAAAAACATTTTCACAACCATCATTCTTGTGTGACTGGTGTTCAGAACACCCCTCTAAGGTTAAATATTGTAGTCATTTCCACTGTAGGCAGGAGAGAGCCAAAAGCAGGAACCAGGTGACACAGGCAGGAAGTAGCAGAGGTGGCGTTCCATCCCAGTCCTCCTAACATCTGATGTCACAGCCAGAGCTCGCTTCTCTCCACCAATGGTCTAATCCCTCTGAATAAGCAGCAGGTCAATCAATGCTGATGCAACTGGATAAACTGCTTACTAATAACTTGAGGCTCACCCAGATGGTTTGAACACAATATGAAAAAAAACAGTAGTCACTTTGTCTAGATCATGAGATAAATCTACAAATTGTAGTTCATCTGTGCAGATTTTCATTGGCACAACCACCAGGAATCCTGCAACAATGTGTATGACAGGTGCAGCACTGTCAGGGTTACTTGTTAAGGCATTTAGAGATTCAATAAGGCAAAAATTATTTGGTGCAATGGATACATTGAATTGCTAAATGAAGTGAGAAATATAGAAAAAGTATGAAAACTGTCTAACGTGGTACCAGACACCAAATCATTCAATCAACTCTTATTACTAGTAGCCATAAATAGAGACCCTGATCATTCATTTGAAAGCAGGAAATCATAAAACTTACTCTGGAATAATCAAGATCTCTGGGTGTTGAGTCTGTTAAAGCTCGGACAAGGGCATTCATCATGCAGATTGGAGGAGAAGGTGGAGAGGGCTGAGAAGGTTCCTGTTGTAATGGGCTCTTTGGTTTGGAAGGCAGACGACCTCTCCTCCCTTTCAGACTATCTGTACGGACAACTGATGCCAAAAGAGACAAAGAAAACAATCTTCAAAGATTATGGAATGAATGACCATAAATCGCAAAAAGGAATAAAAACACATTACAGTTGAGCAATCATTAATGAGACCAACCATTTAAAAGTGGTAATAAGTTTGGAATAATATTCACACAATGATTTCCTAAGAGTTGAAACAAGCAACATAAAAGCCACCGATATTTACATTTGGTAATGAATTAGCCCTAAAAGTCTCCTCCTTAAATAGAACAAAGATGTATGTATACAAGTCCTCTATTAATTTTGAGAAATTAGAATAAATAGTCCTCAGTTATTTTAAAATGTAGATATATATGATAAAAATAAAATGTTGAAAGGAAAAAGGAACTAGAAAAATTCACCATCCCAATGTAAATATTAACTTTTTTTCAGTGATTTCTGAGAATATGTATAAGCAAACTGGGTAAAAAGCATTATATCCATACCTTCTTTTACCATTCCAACACTGAGACACTTCTGAAATCGACAGTACTGACATCGGTTTCGACGTCTCTTGTCTACTGGGCAGTTTTTATTTGCCAGGCAAACATATTTTGCATTTTTCTGCACTGTTCTCTGAGAAAATATAATACAAGATAGTCAACTGATAGTTTCTGGAAAGAGGTAGGACCTGACAAGATGTATTTTAATTACATTGTGAAAAGCGACAGTGCAATTCGTATAATTCAATACATTTAATTTCCTAACACGCTAGCCTGCAGGAAAAACAATTTTATTAGTGTTAGCTGCTGACAATGAAAATCATCTTGGATTGTTCTAAAGCAAGTCTCAGGAGACACCCAACTCTGAATGATAAAATCATATCTGAAATTACCAGGTCAACATATCATACCTTGGAGAATTAGATTATCTCCACTTTTAATATCCCTTTGGGAACAATTTTCCACTTGTTCCACTCCCCTGATTATTGCTGACCTTATTAAAATAAAATCAAAATTATCTGGGATGTACTTTGTTTGCTATCACTATTGTAAGTCAAATATCACAGTAACTGACTTTGTTACCCAACAGAGATGAAATCATAAAAAGCAAAATCAGGGTTTTTCTAATTAAAACATATAGGAAATAATGTTTTAATGCAAAAAAATTCACTTAATCAGCCTGTATAGCTTATTTTATCTTTAAAGATCATACATGATAAACAGTCCATTCCTGATTTTTCAAAGCAAAATCTTAAAAGTAGTTATTACAAATCATTATTATATCCAAGGAAGAAAACAAAAAACCCCAAGGGACAAACAAAAAATGAGACAAAGAAAGATATATGACAGCCATATATTTTCAGTGAAAATTCCTATTAATAGGTCATTTCATAAATGTCTATTGACATAGACACAGTGACCATATTGTAAAAAAAATCATAAAACTTAAGGTTGGATAGAAAAATGATGTATTTTTCAGAATCCATATAATTTGGAAATGACACATGGAGAAATAAACATATTTCATCCTTCAAATTTAAACAAATGCTTGCTTTTTAAATTGAAAACATTTGTGCAAATGAATGTATTTTTCCCACTTAGGGTGAAACTGTTCAGAAATTACCTGGATCTATACAACTCCAAATAGAGCAGAAAGTTGAAATTTATTTGGGAAGCCTGGGCTGCATTAAAAAAAAAAAGAAAATAAATCCAGGTAACTTGGGCTTCACGATCTATTTTGTGTTCAAACATCTAGATTTGCTTTTAACATTTACTTTCAGTCATTCTCAGCCCCCATGTTTCAGTTTTACCCTGTTACCTTTTAATTTCATTTTAGGGGATAGTTTCTAGATTGCTTATATAAAACAATATAACAAAGCCAACCTATCTCAAGTCTAGGACATGTTTCCCCCACCATAGTAGGTGATTTTAATTTAAAATGCAAAATTCTGAAACACAGGCATACTTCTGAGGTTCCAGCATTTAAATTCTTCGCAGTCTGTAAGGGTAGGAAACGTGTGTTTCCTGAATAAAGCTTTCATTGAACATGCAGTAATTTCTAACACTCTATTTCTTGCCATCATCCTCAAAGCTTTATGCCAATTTGAGTGCTGATGGCATTTTGCTTCAGGTATACATTTTCCCAATAACCTGAAGCCTTCCCTACATTTGTGTGTGTGCACAGTTTAAAGAAAGGGAGAGATCATTATGGTTCAATCACCGAATTCCTATCATTAACTGCACTTCATGTCACATTTTTAAAGAACTCAGTTTAATGGTAGAAAGCCACTGGGTAAAACCTGCTCCGGCTCCCTTAATTAACAGTTCTGTGGGGTGGTTCTCCCCCATCTTGCCCCCACCCTTTCAAGTATAGATTTGTTTTCAAGGGATTGCTGCAGAAAAGAGAAGCTGTTGGGGAACACTTAATTGACATTTCTAGACTCAGAATGTATTACCACTCTGGTATTTTGGTCAACTCTCAATTATTTAGAGACAATTATATTTGTAGATTATTCATAATTCTTGTTTTTTTATTTTCGCCCTTTCTGCTGCCAGTTTCACTGTCGTTCAGCATTTTCCACTGAAATCCTATAAAAATCAAATCTGCTAAAGGAATGCAGTTACTTGAAAGTAGCTCTGATAAAGCTTGAGTAGTTAAAACAAAAAATGGCTAAACTCAGTGGCTAAAAAATAAAATAAAATGACCAAGATTCTGCATTTAAAACATCATAATTCCAAATATCTGTAGGGCACTTAATATATTGCAGTCTTTCCCCAAACATTTTCTCATTTCTCTGCAGAATTCAGGTAGTGATATTTACAATCTGAAGATCAAAAATAATTGTTGCTTGTTGCTATGTATATCCCTCCACAAATGTGCATTTTACAAAACTTTATAGCTTTTGTTTAATAATGAACTATTTGTACAGCCCTTTAAAGATTATAAAGCACTTTCATATATATTTTTATCTCATTGAATACACAGCTCTTCTCTGAGTTTTATTCACTGACAGGGAAACAGGCCTAGAATGAAGTGTCATGCCCAACATGATACAATTGGAAGGTGGAAGATCAAGGTCTTCTATTTGAGTCTTCTCTCTCCAATTCTGGTGTACTCCCAGATATATCCTATTGGCCTCCCAAATCCAAGTTACCCAATCAGCATCCTGCTTCCTCTTTCTCTCTACCCTGTCCAGCACTAGATGATAAGGAATAATTTGTGTGGGTTTGTAAATGACTGAAATAATGGCCAGTGGGGTGAGGAGTGAGAAGGATGGCACAGAAGTGTCTGATAAAGTCTGGGAGTCAATAGCAAAAGGTAGAACAGCAAAAGAGCAAGGTCTTCTCCCTAAGTGGCAGAAATAACACTGAACTCAGGAGTCAGGAGAAATCAGCTGGAAACATCTCATGGGCAGCTAAATCACTGCTTACAGCCTGCCTAAGGCTTCACCGCTCCAGGCCTCAGCTTCCTCGTGGGTAAAATATTGGGGAGGCTGATGGCCCTCCCACTGTAAAATTTCTCCGTTAGGCCTATGAGGGAATGAATTATGTCTACACCTGGCACCGCATGTGGTACAGAGGTAGGGAAAGGTTCCTAGAGGACACAAGACCCCAAGTTCTATCTTCTATGGAAAGAGATGCCTCTTTCCATAGAAGAAGACAGTTGTCCCTGTCTCCCAGAGCTGCAGAGCTGTGAAAAGGGAGTGGACTTTGGGGTCACGCAAACATGGGTTGGCATCCTGCCTCCATCTCCCTTCTCTGAAGGTGTGTCCTGAGGCAGCTGATTAACTTCTTCAAACCTCAACATCCTCATCTACAAAACAAGGAAAATTAATATCTACCTTTAAAACACTGTTACTAAAAATAGCTAGTGAGTGGCCAGAATTCAATCTTAGATGTGTCTGACTCTAGAGCCCCAGCTCTTACTGTAAGGATTAAATGAGACACAAATGTCCAGGGCTTGGTACGCACACACTATCCCCTCAGACACCCTGGATGGAAAGACAAAGCAATGAGGTTTTTGCATTTTCGAAGTCACAGGTCCTTTTAAGACTCTGCTGAAAGCTCTCCAGAAAAATGTTCATAGGGTAGTGTCAGGCCAGGAGGTTCACGGACCGCCGGAGTCCGTCTGGGGTGGCCTGCTGCACATGGACCTCAGTAGAAAGCCCCTGAGAAAATGGATGTGAAGGTGCTAGGAAGGGCTGTAGGAAAGCATCATGTACCGATTACAGCTCTCAAACCGGGAAGAACAAGGATGCTCCTACACTCACTTAGAAGCTCCCTTCAGCGCGGGGGCTGGGTGCGGAGGGGAGGGGGCGGCGTGCGCTCACCTTGAAAAAGCCCTTGCAGCCCTCGCAGGTTCGCACGCCGTAGTGCTGGCAGGCGGCGTTGTCCCCGCACACGGCACACGTGCCCTCGCCGGAAGACGAGCTCCTGTTGGGCGGCGACGGCAGGCTGGGACTCTCGCCCAGCAGGCTGGACGCGGTAGGCGAGGGCGTGAGGCCGAGAGGCGGGAAGGCCAGCGGGGCCGCCCTCTTGGCCAGCGGCAGCCCGTACGGGTGGCCCTCAAGCGCGGCGGCCTGGCTGCCCGCGGCGGCTGCGGCTCCCAGCGGCAGGCTGAGCGCGGCAGCGGCTGTCGGGTCGTAGCCGAGGTGGTGGCCGCCGGCCGGGCTGGGCGCGGGGGGATGCGGCGGCGAGGGCTTGAAGTGGAAGAGCGGGAAGCGCGCGCCGGCCACCGTGGGGACCGCCTTCATCGGCGGGTCCAGCAGCGGGCCGGGCGCTATGCAGCCGGGCGCCGAGGGCAGTGCGTCGTCCCATAATGTCCCCGCCTGTGGGGGGAAGGCCGGCGTGGTGGGGGTGGACGGTGGGGACTGCTTGAAGTACATGGAGGTGCTGGGCAGCACCTCGTCCTCCGGGCTGGAGGCGGGAGGAATGGATGGCTGCTGATGCTGCTGCTGGTGATGATGGTGGTGGTGGTGGTGGTGGTGGTGATGGTGGTGGTAGCTGGGTGCCCGCCCCTCCTCCACTTTGATCAAGGGCCGCTGCATTTGGTACACGCAGGAGGGCTTGAGTTCGTAGTTGCTCGAGTAGCCCTCCACGAAGGTACTGATGCTGGGCAGGGACGTGGTGGCCGTGGCCGTGATCTCAGTGCTGCCAAGGTCCATGGTCAGCTTGGTGTAGTCGGGGTTCATGATCTCCGTGGTGTATTCCGAGCTGTATGTCTGCGCGGCATAACTGGAACCTGGAGGCGAAGGGCTATATTGGGCTTGGACGCAGGGCATATCTGCAGGGACAGAGAAAAGGGTCTCTCAGAAGCAAGTTAGCACTTGTTTTCTAGCCAACAGGCAGCATTGGGTTCACTGTTCTCTAATCTGGGAAACAGAGAGGAAGTGTCATCCTCTCCTCCTTCTGGTAGCATAGACACAAAGCCCCACACTTATTTTCTTCATCCCTAGTAAGGAAGCTGAATTCCTGACAAAGGGGTGCCAAAACCTGGCCTCTTGTGGACTTCTTTACCTATCTTCCCTCCCTTGCCCTGTCCTCCACTAGATTTGGGAAACTTGAAGTCTTTCCTCATAAGCTCAGAGATGTTTTTAAAAAGAGGCTTTGAATCCTATAAACTAATTGGAGTGGCCTCCTTAGCTATAACCTAGGGGCACAAAGAGAAAGCCAGTGGTTTATTTGGGGGGAAAGAGGCCATTGGTCCCCCAAGGCATACACATTGATTTGTAAACCTGAGTTAGTCAAGAAAAACTACCCTGTGAGAGATTTAGTGGCCAAGGGAGAGAGTTGACATTCTAACATTTTATGAGTGCCAATTGAGGCTGCCCACACACGTTGTGGTTGCTTTCTCCCACCCCCTCCCCACTCCTCCAATAGGGCTAGCAGCCCGCACAAACTGGACCCCTGTTGATAACTTCAGTCAGCTAGGTGGGGACATAGGCCCAGGAAATTGACTCGGGGGAGTTTGTACCATCTGCAAAGAAAAGATCAGCAGCTGCAACAAAACACCCACCCATATATATATATATATATGTATACACACACACACACACACACACACACACACACACACACACAGAGACATATATATCCCAATTCTAACTAATAAAACATATTAGTGGCTGTTTGGTGATAACGGTTTACAACTATCATAATAGGCAAGTTAGTATAGGTATTTCCTTATGACACTAGAATTAGTACCCATGAAAAAAAGCAGTTTCTCAATAGACTTGATTTCTCTGCCAGTTTGACTATGTTGCCCCCAAAGTGGCTGGTATCCAGGGTGCTTACTATTGTTCAGAGAGACTGAAGTGAGTGAGAAGGCTCTGAGAATTATTGGATGTAGTGGATGATTTATCTAATTATTTTCCTTTCTTTATGGCTAAATATAAATGGTAAAAAAACGGCGGTTTCTGGTGGTTGGTTTTTCTGAGCCAAAAGAAAACCAGGTGCCTCTTTGGAGTCTATGGTGTAAAAGGTGTGACTAATAGAGAAGTGAATACTTCACATTTCCTTTGACATCTTTCTCTTACCCACATTTCCAAATCTGATTGAGTCATGCATGTATGGGATGAAATCTTGACTTGAAAAAAGGTGATGAGGGCCTGTTGGAAGAAGCAGTGATGAGGAGAGGCCAGTTCAAGCCTTTCTTTAACAAGCAGGGCCTTAAAAATACACTCACTAGTTTGAAGTCCAGTTACTTATCTTGCTGTCCAGTTGTTGGGATGAAATGAAAGGCTAATCATTTAAAAGAAAGAACACTGCCTGATCTTTCATCTATTCTCCTTCTCCCTTCAGCACCTCTAGGATTTCTCCATTAGTCTTTTCTGTCATTCTTTCCGGCCAATCCCTTTCTATTGCTCTTATTTGTGTCTTTCTGAGGTTTCTAGCTAGAAGATGAGCTTGCTGGGATTCTATTCTATTTATCTGCATTATCTATGGTGCCCACACAGGCTTGGCACCTAGTATTCATTTAACAAATTTGTAAAGAGGTGGTACAAACCAAACGTGCAATCTGTTCTTTTGCCAAACTCAAATTTACTCTTTGGTTTTCAGCTCAAATGCTTTTCTCCTTCCCTCCGAGCTTCAATCATCCAAACTTCTGCACCCAAATGATTTGGGTTTTATATAAATGAAAATGCTCAGTATTGCTCTAAGTGATTCCATAACTCTTACATGTGTACACTGGCTATAAAAGAAGAGCAAAAATGAAATTAAAAATGTATAAAATACCCTAATCTATTGGTGTATTTGTATTTCTCTAAAGAAAATTAATTTTGAGCAATGCAAGCTTAATTTAATTTGGCTGCTCCACTCAGTAGCAACAGGGTGTGGTATACAGAGGAGCTTCCTGTGAGGAAGCCACCTGTGTTGTGAAATTCGCGGCCAGCAGTCACTGTCTTGGCACTGGGCAGGTCGACCACGCTGCCCGCCGAGTGTGTGGTTCCCCCACCCACTTTCCTCAGCCAGGGAGGAGAAAAGGGTCGTGCCTTCGAACCTACCTGGAGGGTATCTTGCGCGCTGAATGGTGGGGCTGGGGGTCTCTCCAGCGGAGGCTGAGAGTGTAGGAGGAGCGGACGTCCGGCGAGGCGAAGCGCGGGCAGTGCTGCCCGGCACCGCTAAGGGTCCAGGCTCGGGGCCCGGGCTTGCCGGGCTGCGCTCTTCCGCAGTGGGCTCTACAGGCACGGTGAGAGAGGACATAGGTCACAGTGAGACCAGGATGGGTCACTACGGCCCGGGCTGGGCGCATTGGGGACTGGGGGAATTGGTTGGCAACCTCTAGAAATGCTACATTAATTACAAAGAATTATCATAAAATTAAGGGTGATTAATGGTACAGGAGTCCCCCTGGGCAAGAAGCATCACACGGCCTCGGGGAAGCCGAGGAAAGGTTGTTGGAACCCACTGCGCCTACCACCGTTTTGTGGCACCAGAACCGAGGCTAAAAAAAACGCGCAGCCTGTTATCGCCCAGAAATTGATCTCTCTGCCCCGAGAATTGATTCCGAGCTTACGAAGTCAGGAAAACCACAGAAAGCAGAACACTTGAGGAACGAGCTCCGCCCGAATACGGGGGGTCAGTGAGTGTTCACCAGCGGAAAAAAGCCATTTTCCAGTTCTGCCCGCCCCCACCCCTCAAATACAAATTTTACACGTTGCATAGGAAATGCACAAGGTCCGGAACGAATGCATGAATGCCCCGAGGAATTAAGAAAGTCTGCGCTTTTCATTCTAAATGCTAATGGAGCTTCGCTTCTACTAGCCGCGAGTTTCGAGGGCCAAGGGTCAAGCAAACAAAAGGGCACAGCGAAGAGAAGGCTGGCGCTGGAAGCAAGGGGACGAAGCGGACGGCGTTAGCGGCTGATGGGACGAGCGGAGGCAGGTCCCCTGCACCCAGAGGGCGGTGTCTTCGAGGGTGGGCGGCTTGGAGGCTCCTGGCCACCCAGCGGCCTAGCGGGGGCACATTCCTGAGGGCGCCGAGCGCGGCTCCGGGCCCAGCGTCTCAGCGCACAGCCTCAGCGAAACTTTGTAGCTGAAAGCGCAGCTCAGCAGGCCTCAGGGAAGGAACTGGGTGCCCCAAACTCCGGCCTATAGCGCCCCCTTTGCCCGGGGTGGGCGCAGCTCGAAGAGTGGGAACATGGACCGAAAAACCCCAAATCAAACCAAGCCAAAAACCTCCGAGGTGCGCGGGGCCACGAGGGTCGTCTCCTGGCGCCCCTGAGCCCGGGGCTTGCCTGCAGGGAGACAGAAAGGGACTCGGAGTCCCCAGGTCCAGGAAACCCTCGACGGCCAGGAAATGGGGTATTCCCTTGCCACCCCCAGCCCCAGCTGGAGCTGCTCCGACGGAAAGCTTGCCCTCGATGTAGCGCGGGTAGAAGCGGATCTTCCCACGGCTGTAGCATGTGCTTCCCGTCTCCCCGCATCTTCAATGGGGGTCTCCAGCAATCCCCCACCCGCCCCTTCAGTGGGTGCCCGCATTCCCGTCCCGCATTCCCTGAGGGCCTTTCAAGCGGAGTCGTTCTCTGAGAGGCGGCCTCTGAACTCGGGTGGGCGGACACCGCCTCTCCCCAACGAAGGAGTTCCCCTCGAGCGCCCAGCGTTCGCGGGAGGGACCCACACAGCCTTTCCTCCAGCCCAGCCCAGCGCCCCGCCGCTCTCTCCGCCCCACAAACGGCCGGTTACCTAGGCAAAGCCTCAGTGCCTGGAAACACGTTCCGCCGCTCCGGCTTGCGGCCGCCGGGGCCGGGAGCACAGAGCCTTGGGGTTGTAAATTAGGAAGAAATAACTACCTCTGTCAAAGCCCCTTTCTTTCTCGTGGGCAGACGAAAGGAACACCCCCGTGTTCCCCTCCCCGTGGTGAAGCGTGTGGAGGAAACCGTGAAACGCACCATTGTGACCGGGGCTCCTCTGCGGAGTTTCCAACCCTGGGGAGCGGGGGCGGAGGTTGGGTGGGGGCAAGAGGAGCGAAGGAGAGACTGACAGAAAGGGAAAGACTGAGATTCTCAGAAAGACCGAGGGAGACGAGACAAACCGCGGGGAAGAATTTCTGTGAGCGCACGGTCCCAGGGAACGGGGTGGATGGGTGCCGGGGGTGGGGGGCGGAGCGGACGTGGAGGTTGCTGTGGCCTAAGGAGTCTTTGATACTAACTCTGCGAGCATCTTGTTCAGCGAAAATAACTCGAATAAAGTAACTTCATTCATTGTGCCCATTAGCCACGTTGGGCAGCTTTTTCTTTCCCTAACTTGATTCTATAAAATATTTCCCGGTCGTGGGAAAAGGAGATCCGGCATTGGACTCGCGATGGAATGACTGACGGCTCCCTGTTCTTCTCTCCCGGCACGACAAGGCCCTGGGATCACAGCCCGACATTTCTGATTACTAACTCCTCGCAGCTCTTCCCTCTGGAGAATCTGGACGCATAAATAAATAAAAGGCAATCTCCAAGAACGTTTTCGGAAATCAAGGGACAAATGCGTTCTTCCTCGCCACTGCCCCGAAGCTTCCAACAGGTTGGAGAGGTGCCTTTGGAAGTCAGTCTCCGCAGGCTGCGCTCGCATGACCGCTCTGGTCTCACCACCGAGAACTTTCATTTCTACTAAGAGTAAAACACTCGGAGCAACTTCTCCAAAAGCGCGAGTTCTGTCAGTGAAAAAGCATGCCTTTCCCACACCGAGCCAACGTCCAGAGGAGAGGGACACCGTCCCCACGCGTGTCAGTGTGCGGGAGTCGCCAATTACACCCGATTTACCTCCTAAGGGAAAAGTGTAAACCGGCATGTCAGCGACGCCAGGCAGACGTGCCTAGTGGAACCCCAGGCTCATTTCAATACAATAAGCCACATTCCTACAATTACGCCCTCTTTCCTGAGGTCCTCCGAGTGCCTCTGCAAACTCTGACCGCCGCTGCCTAGGCCCTTCCCTCCTAAGCTTCCTTCCAGAGAACCAGCTCGGTGCCACCATTAGGAACATTTACTTGGACCCATCGGAGCTCCTATTTTCAATCCTACTTAAAAGGCAGGAAAATTACTGCCGTTCATCACCGGAGCTGCAACTCCCTGCCGCTGCCGCTGCCGCCGCCGCCGCCGCCGAGAGCATCATTACCATGACAACTGGAGCCGAAATACCCTGAATTACATCGCTGGAGCCGCTATAGCACAAATCCCGGTCCTCCTCTTTGTTAGAGGCTTTTCGCCTCTTCGAGTGGGGGGAGGAATCCCACGAGCTCCAGAGATCCCCGCGGGCCCACTACAGGGGAAAAGTTTCAGATCAGAACCTACGGGCCGCTGGGCTAGCAAAGCCGGAGCCGGGCGGCAAGGTCAGGGGAGGGAACCCCACACTCAAAGTTGTCAATTTCAGGAGCGACGCTTCCCAGCAAGCCAACTTTTTTAGCAAGTCCCCTTATTAACTGGGCGAATCTCATACGTACTTGAGTGCTGTGGCGGTTCCGTCTTTAGAGCGAGTTTCTAGAGAGCTGTCCCGAAATCTGCACTGGGGGGGAGTCACAGCTGCTGTCCCGGAAGGGCTGCGGTGTACAAGCCCAGCGGCTCCCGGAGGCGGTGAGCGGCTGGTGGGGGATGCTGCGATCCCGACTCATGGGAGAGCACAGCCGAGAGGTTCCGCGGGCGTCCTGGCTCGGGCTGTGACCAGGGGGGAGGATGCCGCCGCTGTTCCCACCTCCACGGCCACTGCCGGCACCGTCAGCGTTGCAAAGTGAGCCCGGGAGGGGCGTCCGGCTGCGGCGCCGCGCTGCACCGGCAAGGGCTCAGGGCAAGAGGGGTGTGAGCGCGCGGGAGAGCGAAGTGTGTGTGCGGAGCGTGTGTGCGCGCTTGTGTCTGTGTGTGCGAGTGAGGGAGCGGGTGTGAGCGCGTCTGTGTATGGGGAGCGGAGGAGGAGCAGGAGCTGGAGGGGTGGGGGGTGGGAGGCAGGAGACTCCGCTCTCCCGGCTGCGCGTTCGCTCGCTCTCTCGGCACGTCATTTATGCCACAGGAGCCCTAGCGGCCTCTCCATAGAGTGCCTGGAATGCGAGACGTCAATGTGACGCCATGGGACGCTACGTCACCCTCCTCCTCCCTCCCCTGGCCCAGCCGGTTCCGCGTGTGCGAGGGAGGGTGTGTGTGTTCGTGTGCGCGCGCGCGCGTTCCTCGGCCAGTCGCATGGCCGCACAATGGAAACTCCGCCGCACCGCCGGCCCCGGCCTGGGGGCTTCTCGGACCCACGGTGCCAGCCCTTTTGCAGCGGAACTGCTCGCCAGGACGTGCGTCTGCGGGAGGGTGCAGCGGCCTGCCCACGGGTCAGGCGGGACCGCCCAGCTGTCAGGCTCGGGTGGAGTAGAGTTGGAGGAGTGCTGCTGGCGCGCCTCCGAGGCTGCCCCGAGGCACGGAGCCAGGGCGAGGGGGGTAAGGGAGAGGACAGCTCTTCCGAAAGGGAAGGCTCCGCCAGCCAGCTTCTGACCAGCTCCAGTGACCTGGCAGCCGGTGCAGAAGGCGTCTGGCACCAGCCCGAAGACGCCCTGAGGTGCAGCTGCACTTTCCTCATGCAAAGGTTCTAAAGCTGTTTACGTCTCTCCGGTCCTCTGCGCCCAGGCTAATCTCCGCTCCCCGCATCATTTACTGGGTGCGTGTTTCACACAGGGATGCAGATGGTTCCGGGGATAAGGTTTGATTTCTTCACACGTACGGCGTGGGTTTCTTAACTGGACACGTTATAACCCAGCGAAGTGCACATCCATCATGCACACGCGCGCTGCAGCAGAAACTACTCAATGTGTATAAAACAAACACGTGTTGAACAGCTGAGCGGGTCTGACTATTGCAAATCATTCCTCCTCCCCAGCACCGGGTCAGAAATGGAACTCTCAACTAGCACTTTCACTTTTTGATGGTCGTAGATGCCCTCCGCCCACATCTCCCAAATTAAACATTTCGAAATCAATCAACAGGATTTATTAGTCAGTCCCTCGCTAGGGGATTTGCTTTGGTCTCCTGGGACACATTTGTCATGAAATGGTGTGCCGAAAGCCTGGGTGACTGTATGAGGGAGAGCAGTTTCTTCCTGGAAATGATAAATTTTAGTGTAAATTTCTTGATGAAAACAAAATTTATCAGAGTTAAAGACCCCTAGTCCCACAGGTTGCTGCTGAGTGAACGCAGTCTCTTTCAGAAATGAATTTTTGGACAGGAGAAAATATTTGAGTGAAACAATGCAGATAGAGTGGTCCCCATGTGGTCCGCTTGAATCACAAACACCGTTTTATATGTTCGACCTGTCCCAATTTGTGTGTGTGTGGCGGGGGCGGGCGGCGCTGCGCCGAGGGGAGATACAGGATTCCTTTGTAGACAGCACACATTTCAGAATCGAAGAAGGTTCGAGCTAGGACCAGAAACTTGAAAACAAACCACATACAGGTAAATATGGCATGTATATCTTTCTTCGCCTCCACTTCCAATTCAGACAGGGTGGTGCGGAGAGGGTCGTGGGAGGATGCCCCGAAAGTTGACCCAGCCGAGAGCAACCGAGTCTTTGCACTGCGGCGGGTTCCAATCCAGCCTCGGAAGGAAGGAGGGCGCTGCTACATTGTATCCATTCAAAGGCTTGAGTGGGGGGAGCAGGACCTGGAGCCGCGCGGCGCTGACGCACGCGAGGCGCGTGATTGACGCAGGCGATGTTACTAAATTCGGCGGTTGGCCGGGACCCGCCGCCGGCGCGCGCCGCAGATAGCGGAGTAGGTTCCCCTCGGTCACCCCCGCCCCTTCTCCATTCAACGCCGCGCGGGGCGGGGCGGGGCGGGGAGGGGCGGGGCGGGGCGCGCGCGGCCGCGCCAGGATCCGGCCGAACCAAATATAGTCGGGCTTGGCTATTTTTAGCCGGGTCTCGGGCGCGAGCCCGCCGCGTGAGGGGGCGCCCTGACCCCGCCGGGAGTGCGGAGGGGGCGGGGGCGGAGTCGCCATGTTGGACTCGGTTCGACCCGGTCTGATGACCGGCGACGCGGGGCCGGGCTCGGCGCCGGGGGTCGGGGTGAGTGGGTGCGAGCCGTGGGAGAGAGGGGGGGCGCTGGCGGCTCTCTTCGTCCCGCGCGGGCTGTGAGGAGTGAGCAGGGTGAGGCACGGGCGACAGCGGGGCGCGAGGCCCGTGCATGTGTGTGCGCGCGGAGGTTGGGAGACGGTGATCCCCGCCCGCCCTGCGGAAGGCCTGGCGGTCTTACCACCCGGCAGCTCGGCCAGCCCCGAGTCGCGTGGGGGCGGAGCTGCCCGCGGTCACCACTTCCTGAGTGCCGGGGATACCCTTCCCGGACGTCACGGAGGAGCTGAGGCGGCGGTGGCGGCCTGGGGCTCATCCTGCACTTGCATCACGGGTGCAGCAGCAGCTGCTCTGCTCCTTTGTGGCTTTTTCCCCCGTTGAGTAACTGCTTTGTTAACTGAAAATACCATGACGGGCCAGTGTGATCACCAGCTCCAGATCTCAAAGAAAGTGAAGCTGTCAGGCAAGAAGAGGGAGACTCCCCCAGCCGGCTGCGATGGTATCTGGTGGGTGGATGTGTAGAGAAGCACTTGACAGTTTCCACGTATTACTTCTTGCCTAATTCTTCACCCCCAAGAAGATTTAAAAATACTTTTATTTCCATGCTGTAAAAATTTCATTTGTGTTCTGCACCTCCCTCACCCCCCTAATCCTCCTTCAATTAAAACTCTCATGCAGAACTGGAATCACTGTAAGTAGGAACCCTAAAATTAGGTACAGTTTTTAGGAAACATGACATCTTTCAATGAATTTATTCAATAAACTACATTTCCTAAATGTTAATATGTATGAAAGGTCCTTGCCCACTCAGGGTTGTTATAAAGCTGCTAAATTGTTCATATGAGTTGGGCTCCAGTGACCGTTTCAAACCAGTATCCTTGTTTACCTAAATTTAAAACAAAACAAAACAAAAAAACTCTTCTCCCTGGCTGAGAACCTCCAAGCAAAGTTTTCTCTGAGTGGGTGTGTCTTCTGGACCTCTATCTTGGTTACTTCTGTGCGTCCTCCTCCCTTCTCCCCTCCACCTCCCTTTACATCCTTTTCTGTTTTTTACATCCTTACTCCTTTACATCCGTTCCTTCCTTTACATCCTTTTCTTCCTATCAAGTGGCCAGTATCTGTTCCTGGACTGCTCTGTTAGACTGAGGGCTGTTGTCTGACCTCCCTGAGCCAATCCACTATTCCTGGCTCAGTACTTCTCTGGGTAGGAAGGGCGACTGACTGCTGGAGAGGTCACTGAGTGGCATCCTTTTAAAACTCAAACGGAAATTCATGGAAGCAGAGACACAGCTCTGTCGCAGACGGAGACACCATCCTCTGCTTAATCTTATGTCCCTAAACATATGCTGTTGTTTAGGTGACCCAAACAGAATTAGTTTTTCCTCAAGTCTTTTTTTTTTTTAGAATTAGTATCTACTGCTCTATACCTTTTCAAAAGTCGGATTTATTAGAAACCAGGCATAATATTCTGTAAGGCACATGTAATGTGACTATTTCAGTAATCTCAATTTCGTTTTTAAGATTTTATTAACTTTTTTTATCTCTTCTTTTGGGAAATCAAATAAGAGTACCTTAATCTGTGAAACGTTGAAAACTTTCTTGGCTCAGTCCTTTTTCTATAACAGAAGAGAGACATTTATATGTCACTAGTTTACATACACGAAGTTAAGTTTCTGCTTTCATGATGCTTATAGCAGCCAGCCTGTTAAAGAACTGTTAAATTAACCATTACAGATTCACTGGATAGATACCTTTCATTTTGTTTTGGATTTGTAGGCCTAATCTGCCTGCAAGAAAGAACTATTAGAAAATAAAATATGAAATTTGGGGGAAACTTATGTGTGATATAAAGCAATTGTTTTAAATTGCTTTAAATGCTCTTCTGATGAAGTAATGACGTATAATCTTGTTGCTTTTACTAATATATAAAGATGATGATTTCTTATTAATGCAAATATTGGGTGAGGAATGGTGAAATAAAAATTCTAAGCCAGAAGTTGTTACCTAGGGTGAAAACAGGAAAGAAAAGTAAAAAATTGTAAGTTCAAGTTTTGTGGAATCAATGTAGAAGTTCTATACTATATTTAAGGTACATATATAAAATTTAGTAACTTCAGCTGACATTGATTTATACACGAGATGTACCTGGCTCAGTAACCTGCAATCATTATAGTAAGTTTCTATCTGACCTACATGCTTGCCATTCCTTATCAATTCCATCATTGCCAGATTAGTCTTCCAAAAATTTAGATTTTGTTATATAACTTTTGGCCTCAAAAGTCTTCAGCAGCTGGATATTTTCTCCAAAACCAAACCTAGAGCCTCTTTTATTTCCACAGAATTTTCTTGTCCTAGTCAAACTGTTGTTCTCACTGTTCTTCAAACGTCCTTTCAACCTCCCACATTTGTTCATGGTTTTCCTTTTTATGGCATCCCCTCCTTCCTCTTCTTCTCCACTAATTGAAATTTACTCTTCCTCTAAAACTAGCCCAAGAAGTGAACTCCGATTTACTTTACAAAGTCTTTCACAGAGTCTTTCACAAAGTTCTTATTTTTCTGCCTTCTTTTTGTGCTCTTGTGTCCATGATCTATTCCCTTGTCAAACTGTAAGCTTCAAAGGCATACCCCACACATCTTTGAAATCCCTGTGGCACCTAAGAATGTTCGATATGGACAGTAAATGTCCATAAAATATTGCCTCCTTTAATTTGGATATGAATAGAGAGAATAGCCATATTATAAGTAACAAATTATATGGATTAGGGTTTTTTTTTTTTTTTTTTTGAGATGGAGTCTTGCTCTGTCACGCAGGTGGAAGTACAGTGGGACGATCTTTGCTCCCTGTAACCTCCGCCTCCTGGGTTCAAGTGATTCTCCTGCCTCAGCCTCTGGAGTAGCTGGGATTACAGGTGCCTGCCACCGCACCTGGCTAATTTTTGCATTTTTAGTAGAGATGGGGTTTTCACCATGTTGGCCAGGCTGGTCTCCAACTCCTGACCTTAAGTGATCTGCCCGCCTCTGCCTCCCAAAGTGCTGGGATTACAGGCATGTGCCACCATGCCTGGCTGGAATAGGGCATTTTTGGCACGAGTGGGCATATATAAGTTTATTTATTGGTTGCTTTCTTTACTTCAACTTGATACTCCGGATAGAACATACTTTATTAAGGTGCCTGCCATAAGCCCAGACAGCTGCGTGGTGATAACAAGAAAATGGCAGTTTGTCTTGTGTCTATTGTATCTGCGTAGGAAGATTTGCTATGATTTTTTTTTTCCTGATAGACTTTTGGTTTGACTCTAATTCTAACCTCTTTCCCTTCTATTTGTACTTTCTCTTATGCTGCTTTCTCTCACTTATGGACTAGATGCTGTAGGCTAGGAAATGTTAATATCAACTTCTTTTAGAAAAAAATTTTTAGGTTTGGAAAATTGAGAACCATGACATTTTTGTATAACCAATTAAATATGAAAATTCTTGAATCTCTTATCTTTTCCAAAATATATTGAAATAGGTTTGCATGCTACTATATGCAGAAGTAAAATTAGCAAAACAATTTTGGATTACGATTTTTTAGAATTTTTAGATAGAAGCTCAATATGATTGAATATTAATATCAATGACAATATTAAAATTTACTTTAACACGGAGAAAGTAACATAGTAGATGAGGAAAGACTTTCTAATTGTAGAAAATTTTAGAAAAAGTAGAAACCTGAGATGGAAAGATTACTTAATAGTATAAGTGCCAATAATACTTTAAAATCTCATTAAATAATGTCTTTTCATCCATTAGAAATAATAAGAGTCAGAACAGGCTTGCAGTCTGGTTAAAAAGATAGTTTATTTCTTAGTCATGTTTTCCTCAATCATTGGTAAACTCTGGAAGACCTCAATAATCTGGGGGAGAAAAGTTATTACTCATGTGTGATAAACCAATTCAGGATATTATTTATGCCTATGAAACAAGATCTGCCTTTTAACTAGAGTTGATGGATGAAGTAAATACCTCTTTCCAAATATAACTGCATAATCCTTTCCCATAGTTTCAACTCTGAAAAAAACCAAAAAGATTGCCTCACATACAAGTTCAGTTCCTTCAGCATATTCTCCAACAGTGAGATGCTATATATCACAAAAAGCACTAGATTGCTTCTCAGAGGCCTGGGTCTGGCTTTGCTGCCATGAAGGTGCCCAGCCTTGGGTAAGTTCATCTTTTCAGGGGGCCTAAATATTATTTGTAAAATGATAGTGTTGGGCTCACTTTATGATCTTTAAGGAAATTTCAAGTTCTAAAGTTGAATGCTTTTTTAGACACATTAAATATTGTGAATCATGAGTCAGCTGTGCCCTGGTCTCCTAAAGTGATTGCTATGGCCAGGAGACTTATGAACTGTCTTGTATACAACACATGTGCTTTTAGTAGTAATGTTATATTAAACTGCTTTGGCCTGCATGGTAGTGAACTATAGCCACTGAGTGGGATCTTGGTGGCCTGAGAGAGTTAATGCTGCCAGCATCACAGCCTTCTGTCCATGAAGTAGAAACGAGCAGAAACCTGGATAGTCCAAAAGTCATTTTATATTTAGCTTTGGAATTTGTTTTTGTGCCTTCATTTGAATATGGATGAGTCACAAATTGACTTCATACAAATTAGCAAACTTTCATTGGAATGGATTCTGTTGTTTGCTCCTCTTCAGTTCCTTTCTGATCCTCACTGCATGCAAAGCACAAACCATTTCTTAAGTGTAGCAGTGGAGGCAGAACTGTCCTTTTTCTGCTTCTTCCTAGAAAAGGCTTGATGGTGGGGTTGCAAGTCTACATCTCCCTTCGGAGTGTAAATAAATAGTGAAATAGTGAGAAGGCAGGTCACAAGGAAAGTACCAAGTAGGTGTTAAGTTGAAAAAAAAAATGGCAAAACAACCAGGATGAATACAGTAGGCTGTATTTGCAAACTTGTTAGGTTTGTGGATGGATAGACCTTTATAGATAAATAAGAGCTGACTTTGTAGGCATTGGGAAGTATCTGAATTTTAACAGATTACAGGTTGAGGTATCATTTTAGTTAGGTTTAGATAGTAAAAACATGGTTGATCTATTTTTTAAATGCCTATTCTACATATTTAGGTATCTGGTTTCCTCTTTAGATCATGTAATTAGTAACTGATTCTGATTTTTTTACCATAATACATTTTCCAGTATTTATTCTGCATGTTTATAGTCAGGGAAAAATTCTTCCCTGACATCTGTTCTGAATTAGTTCCCTTTTCGAGTTATGTTTTCCTGTTTTATCAGTTGTAGTGAGGAGAATAGAAAGCCATATTTTAAAGATTTCTGGTACTTAAGTTTAGTAAAATTGAAATAAACTACGTAACTTTTTCTAAATTCTGGAAATTTGCATGTTAAATTACTGGTTTCATTTTTTAAAACAATAGCATAAACCAGACAAAATTTGAGATCCAATTACCGTAGTCTTTCATAGTTGTCAAATTGACTTTTCCATAGTTAAAAATTTTTTTTGAGAACAGCTTCTGTTGTCTCAATGTCTTTAAAAACGTCTTTTTGTTTCAATTATCTTGGATCTATGTATTCTTTGGGATGACTCTTCTTTGGGATGAACTTATTGAGTACTTAGCAGTTCTTGGCATGCTAAGAGTAGGTGTTAAGAGGAAGAGTGGTGCTCCGTAAACATTTGATGAATGAATGAAAGCAGTTTGCAGGAAGCTTTATCCAAAATATTCTATTTTCTTTATCTTAACCAGCCTCACGGCCTTAGAACTTTTCTGGGATAGTTTCACTCAGGGGTTAGGCATAAGAGAGGAGCGTACATCATTGTGCTGCTGCTCCTGCACTACCCTCTTCCACCATTGCACCGAGTCTACAGATACTTCTGGTTGCCCAGATTGAGGGAGGTACCCCTGAGTTATAGCACTCTGGGACATCTGTATTTGAACTGAGAACCGGTTCAGGTGTCCTAAGGAATTGTTATGCCTTACGTTTTGACCCCAGGTACCCCCAGGAATTAATCTCTGGCTTATCTCTTTATTTTGATATGCCACTTTTGCTGTGATACTTTCACAAGATTGTGTTCTTTTCTCTTTTCTTCACTGTCTCTGCCTGGGCGGCATATATAACCTGTTCATCAGTGAGTTCCTCGACTCTAATTGATTTCCAACTGTAATCCTCACTTTGCTTTCCAGTTCTGGATGTTACTATTCAAGGCCTCCAAGTGCATAGTTACTTGTCTAATATCTATCACCCATAGACTGAGAGGCTCACATGTGGGGTATTAACTTAGGGACTCAACTTATATCTACTTAACATATTTAAACGTTTTAAGATTTAATTTTTGAAAATATAATACATTTACATGATTCAAATGACAAAGCATTTAGAAATGAGAAGTTTAGTTTCCACTCCTGTCCCCTACTAAATGACCCTCCTTCCAGAGTTGTTATTGTTGTTGTTGTTTTTTTTTTTTTTTTGAGACGGAGTCCCTCTCTGTTGCCCAGGCTGGAGTGCAGTGGTGCGATCTTGGTTTACTGCAACCTCTGCCTCCTGGGTTCAAGAGATTCTCCCGCCTCAGCCTCCCGAGTAGCTGGGAGCTGGGACTACAGGCGCAAGCCACCAGATTTGGCTAATTTTTGTATTTTTAGTAGAGACGGGGTTTTACCATGTTGGCCAGGGTGGTCTGAAACTCCTGACTTCTAGCAGTCTGCCTGCCTCAGCCTCCCAAAGTGCCAAGATCCTTCCAGAGTTTTTTAATGCATTTCCAAGACAGTACAAATATAAATTCTGTTTCCCTTTCCTTTTTTATACACATGGAAGCTTACACGTATTGTTCTGCCTTTTTCACTTAATAGTGTATCTTGGAGTTCTTTCCATAACAGTGGAAAAATGTCTGAGCTATATCTGAGATATATTTCATTTATAATGTATCTTGGAGATCTCTTCATGTCATTGTGTGAATATATCATTATTTAACCAGCCCCATATTGATGGACATTTGGGAAGTTTTTAATCTTTTTGCTGTTTCAAGTAATGCTACAATAAATACTTTTGTTATATAGATTATACTTGTGCAAATATATTTGTAGGATAAATTCCTAGAAATTGAGGGATACAAATTACAAGTAATGCTACAATAAATACTTTTGTTATATAGACTATTTTATACTTGTGCAAATATATTTGTAGGGTAAATTCCTAGAAATTGAATTACTGGGCCAAAGGGTATATATATCATAGTAGTTTGATAGGTACTACCAAATTACTCTCCATAGAGGTTGTACAGTTTACACTCCACTAGAAATATGGGCAAGTGCCTGCCTGATTACTCATATTCTTGCCAACAATGTGTTATTTAACCTTAGGTTTTTTCCAGTCTGGTCGGTGAAAATATTATCTTAGTGTAACTTTAATTTCTTTCTCTCATGAGTAAGTTTGAACATCTTTTTCATATGCTTAAGAGCCATTTATATTTCCTTTTGATGAAGTGTCTCTTATATCCTTTGCCTATTTTGGGAGGTGGGGGTGGTTTAAAAATCACTTTGTAGTTGCTGTTTATAATATGGAGATTTGCCCTTTGTTATATGAGTTGCAGCATATTTCCCTGTAGTTTGTCATTTGTCTTTCAACTTTGCTTATGATGTTTTTGCTATGTAGATTTTTTAAAAAATGTACTTGAATTTGTCAGTCTTTTATGACTTCTAGATTTAGTCATAGTTAGAAAAATCTATACTACTCCAAGGTTATGAAAGAATTCCCTCATGTTGGCTTTTACTACTTTCATGGTTTCTATTTTACATTTAAATTTTTGATCCATTTTTCCTGGTGTATGGTATGAGAGGTAGGTCCAACTTTATTTTTTTCCAAATGGCTACGCAGTTGTCTCAGCACCATTTGTGAATAGTCTACCTCTACGCTGTTTTGCTTCTGACTCAAAACAAGACTGATTCATCTTTTTTTTTTCACACCTACTCTGCTGTGACTGAATATGAATACAATTCTCTGCTTTCCTTCCTGTAGAACACCTTCTTCAGTGGCAGAGATGTCTTTCTCCCTGCTGCCTCCCTGCTTTCCTCAGCAACACCACACGCAGCCTGGCAGCCAGTTAACGTTGGAATGAATACGGGGTACTCAGAAGCTCTCCAGGATTTTTCATTGAGCAATAACTGGTTAAAAAGAAATCCTAACTGTAATCAGGTTCCTTAGAAGACTGTTCAAACTGGAGATGTCTTTGGGCTCTCTCTAGTCATGGTGATCAGTTATTCCAGAAGCTAAAGGTGTGCTACCTGGGTCCTTTACTCTAGAGGCAGTCCAATTTGGGTTGCTTCCCTCCATGCAAATTACTCTCATCTGCTACCTCTGCTTTGTCTGACAGCATGGGATATTACCTTCTGTAATTTGAGATGGGAGCCATAAAATGCCAACAAGGTGGTGTTGGATTCCCCATGATGCAATGGCCAGCTCCAGAACCTCATTTACTTGGAAAGTGAGACTGTGGATAAATGATTTTGGAAACATTCTTTCTCAGTTTTAACCCCAAGCAGATGTTGTTTCATCTGTGGAACCTAGGGAAAACCCTAGCTTTGTTCTACTAGGTGAGAGTGTCCAAGCAGGCAGATGAAACTTAATTTACTTGATACCTTTCCTTACTAGCATTCGCTAAGCTATGTGGGCTAGTTTTATAGCTACCTGATAAAAGACTTCCTTCCACTTTGAACCATTGCCCTAGGCTATCTTTCCTTTCTAAACTTGTCCAGGCCATCTTGCCTGTTCTTTATTATTGAGGCTTACCTTTTGATCCTGTTTCTTATCTCTGCCTTCAGACTTTCCCCCTGATGCTGGTAGTACCCTCTTTGTCCAGTACCAATTTGACTTAAAAGTTATTTTGGCCAAAAGCAATTTGGTCAAGTACAATTTAGCTGAAAGCAAGCTGGTTAACTGATTTGTTGTAATCAGCTATTAATTGAAACAATGATTTCGTCAAAACAGTGAGTTGGTCAAAATGAATATCCTGTTAATAGTTTTTGAGTAGTGGTAATTTCAGTGTAAAATGATTAGATACTTTTGGTCCATTTTCTAGGGACTTTTCCAGTATTTTTCTTCAGTTCAAGTTAACTTTCAGCTATGGCAGCATTTGATTGCTTGTGATTTCAAAAAGTTAAAGCAACCTAGCTACCCAGTAATAGGAGAATAGTTGGACAAGAGTAATCTTAACTAAAAGGCAATAAGAGGTTAATTGGAACAAACAAAACACCCAGTGATAAGATAAAAACATGTTTCCTGTATTATTTTTCTTTTCCCCTCATAAAAAAGGCGGTGCATATGCAGTACAGGACATTCAGAAAAATGTAGATAAAGAATAGAAGGAAAAAAGAAAAAAGCTATAAATTAATTCACCCGGGAATAACCACTGTTGTCCTTCCCTATCCTTCTAAGTGCATTTTATACACATAAACTCTACCTATAGTTTGTAATTTGCCATAATTTATTTAAGCATTCTCCAGTTATTGGTTAGTCACTTTTGTTCAGAATCAGATTTTGGTTCCTTTGTGCAACTGTGGGCCAGGCTACCTTTAGCTGGGAATAGATTGCCTTTCTCTTTTCCCTTCTGTCCCTCAATCCTGCCTAGGCCTGCATCCAGCCTGGGCTCTCAAGGCCCCCCTGCCTGCTTTAAGTGAGACACTTTGTAAATGAAACCATTCTGCCAAGCCTTTCTATGGTTACTAAAGAGGCCTGGTTCCAGAATTCCTGTGGAACTCTCTGGTTATATATAAAAATTTTTTTTGGAGTTCATGTTTGATATATGTTATATGTATATGTATGCAAATTAGATAGGGAGAGTGAAGAGATGGGAGGGATTATATTGGGTCTCCATTAAAAGAAGAATAAAGAGGCATTGCAGCAGAGAACTCCATTATCAGTGGAGGGAAATTAGGAGATTTTCTCTGAAACAGGGTTGGCAAATATGTGCTATGTGTTGTTGTGCCTGAACCTGAGTCATGGTAGACTCACTAATCAGTCATGGCACTATTTCTCACTAGATCCAGACTCAGCTTTAAGTCTTTCTCAAGGTTGGGTTCTAGGTGGCTGTATCCACTGTAGTTGCTGTGGGAGACAAATGAATTACTACTCTTGCTTCTAAGATGTTACATTAAAGTTATTGTTTTTTTTTTACAGTGGATTGACTAAGAAAGTTTTTGTTTGTTTGTTTTTCTTTGAGACAAGGTCTCGATCTGTTGTTCAGGCTGGAGGGCAGTGGCAAGACCATGGCTCATTGCATCCTTGATCTCCTGGCTCAAGCAATCCTACCGGCTTCAGGTAGCTGGGACTACAGGTATATGCCACCACACCGGGCTAATTTTTTTTTATTGTAGAGACAGGGGTTTCCCTATGTTGTCCAGGCTGGTCTCAAACTCCTGGGCTCAAGGGATTCTCCTACCTTGGCCTCCCAAAATGCTGGGGTTATAGGTGTGAGCCACCATGCCTGGCCTGACTGAGAAAGTTTTAATAAAATGTTTTCTATCTGATAAATAAGTTCATGTTGAAGAATATGGGATGTGAGCAAAGAGTTATTATCTGGATCTCAGGCAAAGCACATGCCTTGTAGTTAAGATCATGGAAGCAGCATAATCACATTATAGATTTGTTATGGAGTGAAAACAATGTCATAATAATACTCATCAGTATAATTGTCCATGGTATGGTCATGGTGATTGACTCCCCAGTATTCATCCCACCACAGGTGATTAGTCTAAGCAGTCATGGTTAATCCCATTTCCCTTGCCAGTGAAGAGTTAGGAATGGCCTGTAACCTATTCTGGCCAATGAGATATGAAGGAAAAGTCTACAGAGGGCTTGAGTGCTTCTGGGAAAGGATTTATTGATTCTAAACAGAGAGAAAAGAAAGAGAAGAGGTCTCGTCTCCCTGTGATTTTATGTTTGAGTATGGTGGCTAGAACTGCTCTATCCATCTTGGGACCATAAGGGAAACTAGCTTTGGGGGGTGCAGCTGATCTAGATGATGACAGAACAGAGATGGAAGAAACCTGATCCCTTGATGACCTTCCTGAATTGCTGATTGTATTGTACTTGGTCTGCCTTACCTCTGAACTTCCAGTTCTGTGAGATAATACAGTTCCTCATTGTGTAAGTAGGCATGATCTGCGAATTTGTCATTTGCAGCCAGAAACATCCTGATGTTATACCCACTTTGTCCCAAGCAGATTCACGTCAGGTGGATTTGATATTATTTGGATAGGTTTCTTTTTGTTGGGGCTCTTCCCTCCCCATGTCTTCTGCCTTCATAAAGTGGATGCAGATTCTAACTGGCCAGGTCTTGTCTCTATCTTTTCTAAGGGGCTCTGCTTTAGACCAGGGATCTTCATAGGAAGCAGCAAGGAATCAAACAGCACTCATTATCTCTTCCGGAGTCTTTTGGGTTGTTGGAATATCTGGTGGTGTGACTGCTACCATTTGTTGTTCATTCCTTCTTTTTCTGATTCTGATTCTGATTTCTTGCTTAGATCTTGGTCCTCACTTTTGTATATTTTGTGTCTCGTGCCTGACCTCAAGATTGTTTGATAGATTTATTTTCTTCTCTTCCGCAACCCTTTCCCCTTATCTCCTTCATCCACTCCTTCCTCACCTTGTGACTTTATTTTGTGGCCAGTGGAGACTATTCTAAGCAGATGGGTATATGTTATTTGCCAGGAGCAATAGTGAGTTACATGAGTAATCATACATCTATTTGCTCTAGACTGGTAGAGTAAAAAGTAAGAGTAGTTCAGCCCTTGGTCTTCTCATCTAGTACCTTTCAACTCATGGCATAGAATAATAGAACTGGAAATGGTCTAGGAGTCAGAGCATTTGAGTCTTCATTATGGCCTAGCCATTTGCTACCTGAAATTTTGGGCAAGTCTCTTAAGTATATTTTTTTCCTTAAAGTTTGTTGCTATTGTCTGTCTAATTTTTAAAACAGTATTATAGTGATTCAAATGAAATAATGAACCTGGCAAATGAGAAAAATCTTTTTTTAAAAAAAATACTCAAACTTGGTTGGATTTTCTGTTTATTTTCAGTGAACTAATGTCAAAGTCTCTAAATTGTGTAGTTAGTCTCTTTGTAGAGGCAACGGAGTATGATGTGGGGCATAATAGTACAAGTAATTAGGGATTGAAATTTATATTTTAGTGTTAACTAGGCCTGAAAAAAAGAAAAAGGCCACACGATATTAAAAATAAAGGTCAGGATGTTGATCTTGAAGCTTATTTCTAGTTCAACCAGAAATTCTGGTCAGCCGAATTAGGGGGAAAGAGAAACCAATAGAAGAAACACCCCCCTCTAGTGGCGAGGGGCCAGATTCTGCACTTGGTTGCTAAGATGGATGAGGGGAATGGATGACTTTAGGATATTTTTTGTTTCTTAAGAATTCTGAGGTTGTAGAGATAGACTACTTAAGGGAGATCTTAGTTCAGGCTTTACTTGTCAGGGAACTTAACACATTTCCCAGGATAACTAGTATCTTGTCAGTCGCATGTGAAATTGGTTAAAAAATGTAGAGGCTACTGTTGTTGGAAGAGGTTCACAGTTTACTTTTATATAGGCCACATGGAGATCATGAAAATTAGGAGACATTTGTTGCTAAACTTCTTATTGGGTCTGAGATGATATAGTAGGTACCTTTATAATCCCATTCACAGGGGGATAAATATTTAAAGTTGTGAGTTATGCCATACAGTAGTATTAACCTATGTTTATACAAAATAGTGGCTGTGGATTTCCTAAGTTTTGATTTGAAATTTTTACTGGTGATCCTGAGAACCAAATGTTTAACTTGCATCTTGGGAATGATTTAATTGCTACCTATGGAAAGGCAGTGAAGTTAAGTATTTTGAGACAAGGCCTCACTCTATTGCCCAGGTTGGAGTGCCATGGCGCAGTTTCGGTTCACTGCAGCCTTGACCTCCTGGGCTCAAGCAGTCCTCCCACTTCAGCCTCCCGAGTAGCTGGGACTACAGGTGTGCACCACCACACCAGGCTAATTTTATTCATTTTTTGTAGAGATGACGTCTCCCTGTGTTGCCCAGGCTGGTCGTGAACTCCTGGGCTCAAGAGATCTTCCTACCTTGGCCTCTCAAAGTGTTGGGATTACAGGCATTAGCCACTGCACCTGGTGCACCTAATGCATTCTTGAAGGATGTTTCATCTTAAGGATATAAATCGTTAATGATAATGATTGTAAGTGATTGTTACATTTGCAAATCTCAAAGTCCATTGAAGTTTTTACTGTTTCAACTTCTGTTTGGGAAAGATTATTTTACATTTGTTTAAAGATTTCTGAAGAGGCAAAATTTCAGAGAATAATATTTTTATGATACTCTGTTAGATCTAAGTAAGACTGGAATGCCATTCAAATTCAATGTAGAAAAGAATGGTTAAAAGGCATAAGAAAATACATTCTTATATCAGACTGCATTATCAACATGCCGTTTCTTTATTTTTAATGTCAAACTTCCTTTCCCTGAAGGAAAAAAATTGAAGCTTGCAGTTGACCAGCCATTCCATAACTTGGAGTAAGTTTGGTGGCCTTTCTTATGAAATAGTAATGGAAGAATTCCATAGAAAATATAAACTTGTGTGTGGATGAAGTGAGATTTTAGAGTTATGAAATTAATTTTTGTGCATAACTTGTGGAGCTAATAGCCTTAATTTATTATTGTACTTCATAAATATACTTTACTTCAGGAAAGAAGAACTAGGTCTGGCAGTAGATCAGAATCTACCTGTTGGGGAAAACCAGAAATAGGAAGAAGAGTTATTAACTGTTCATTCTTAGCTGAGAAGAATTCAGTATGGAATAATTAAGGTTAGTTTAGAGAAATAATTATGATTATGTTAAGGAGTTCACAAATATTATTGAAAGTAAACTGGTTAAAACTGATTTGTTAATGTAAATGGGGCCAATAAACCAATTAGATGATCTCGCTACTAAATTGGTGTGATAATAGAGGATATCTGGGGGAAATAAAATAGATGATAAGGTTAGTGGTAATGAGACTTCATTAAATCTTAATACTAAAGAGATACTGTGTACATACATTAGTGACAGCTTAATTCTATAAATAAAAGTTGATGTTAAGAATTGATATGAGGCCTATGGTGACTCACACTTGTAATCCCAGAGACTTGAGAGTCTGAGGTGGGAGGATTGCTTGAGGCCGAGAGTTCCAGACCAGCCTGGGCAACATAGTGAGACCCCCATCTCATTCACTCATAAATAAATAAATACATAAATAGCAAGCCCAATGTGGTGGTGAGTGCCTGTATTCCCAGCTACTTAGAAGGCTGAGCCAGGAGGATCGCTGGAGTCCAGGAGTTTGAGGCTGCAGTGAGCTATGATTGCCCCACTGTACTCTAGCCTGGGGGACAGAGCAAGACCCCGTCTCTAAAATAATAATAACTGATATAATGTTGGCACTGCTGAAATTAGGCAGATATTATTTGTGTAAAGGGTTGTAACAAAAGGACTTGAATAAAGAGCCCAGGCTTCAAACTCATTTGAAATTCCAGGTAAAGTATAAGAATAATAATTCATATTTGTATGGGACTTTATAATACTCTGAATGTTTTCATATACAAGATCTCCTTTGATTCTTATAAGAACTTAGGGTAATAGTAGTACAGGTTTGGAGGTTCTGAGAGGCTAACAGACTTACTGAAGCAAATAGGGACGAAATGACAGGAGCGGGACTTGAACCCAGGGCTCCCTACCAAAATGCTTTTGCTTACTGCGTTGCTTTTTTTGTGGTTGCTGTAACAAATTACTACAAACTAGGTCGCTTAAAGCAATAGAAATTTATTCTTTAACTCTTTTGGAGGCCAGAAGTCCAAAATCAAGGTGTTGGCTGAGCCACATTCCCTCTGGAGGCTCTTTGGGGGAGAAATCTGTTCCTTGCCTCTTCCAGTTTCTGTTGTGTATGGGCATTCCTTGACTTGTGGCTGCCTCACTCCAGTCTCTGCCTCTGTGGTCATTATAGCCTTCTTTTCTGTTCTGTGTCTTCTCTTCTGTGTGTCTCAAATCTCTCTCTCTGCCTTTTTCTTCTAAGGACTGACTTTAAGAGAATCTACTTGTCACTGGATTTAGGGTACACCTGGATAATCCAAGATGATCTCACCTGAAAATCCTTAATTACATCTGCAAAGACCTTTTCTTCAAATAAAGTAATATTCACAGGTTCTGGGGATTGGGATATGGACGTGTCTTTTCAGGAGCCACCAATTTAACCCACTAAATTCATTATATGCCATTTAATGCTGTATTTTCCTTTTGGATTGAAGAGATATGCTTCTGTTTGAAGATGGGCAAGTGGGCTAGGAAATTTTTGGCTAGTAGGTAGAAAGGAACTTTAAAAATATTTCTGGTTGGTGCTGTTTAGTAAGTGCTTGTTAAACTTTCAGAGGTCAAATATCTTGAACACAAATTGGAGAAGGAGTAAATCAGTATAAAGTGAAAAATATGATATTTTCTCCAAAAGGCAGTCACTGACTACTTTGGTGGAAAGAAGAATTGAAGTGATTACTCAAGAGTTCCACCAAATTGTTGTGCTAGCTTTTACATTTGTAAACTATAAAAAATGGGACTAAATTAAGTAGCAGCTGACTTTTTGTTATTAACAATATTACAAGTTAACTTTTTCATTTCTTGTGTAATTGAGATAAAAGGGGGGTGTGTGTGTATGAGAGAGAGACAAAGATTTTGTTAATGGTTTTAGTATGATTCATTTCTTATGTCATATGGGCATTCTAATTTGAGTCATATTAATTAAGGTGATCTATGTATGTAAACTCTTTGAGGGAGGGACTTGGCATGTCTTGTATACAGCTAGATCCCCAGTGTAGTTCCGGACACGTGGTAGATGTGCTCAGACAACATTAGCTGTATGAATGAAAGAACTTCTTATGATGCCCAAATCTGGCAGCCACAAGTCTCATTACAATTTACTTTATGGAGGGTCCCCATTGGTAATAAGGTCTATTAATTGTAGAATTGTCCCTGCTGACTTTAAGAGACTTCACTGTGCATCCTTTTACCCTGACAGAGCCTACAACTTTTTTCATCTCCAATAATCTTCAGCTCCAGGCCAAAAAACTGTTGTTCTTGCCCTGCTCACATTAATTGAAATAAGTCAATGAGGTTCCTTCTGCCCACCAGTTCACTTCTCACTAGCATGGGACTCAGCTACCATTAGAGATGTTAGGGTGGGGCTGTTGTGCAGTTCTTCAGACTATTAGTGCTGTATGCTGTGTTCTGAGGAGGGTTTGGGCTTTTATCTTCTCAAAAGTGTGTAAAATTTTGACTCACTCATACAGCTGTAGATGTTAACAGAAGTATACTGACTGTGTGTGCTAGGCTCTTCCATGTATTATATCGGATGTTGCTTCCAGCCAACCTGAGAAGCTAAGTACTAACATTGTCCCTATTTTACAGAAGCATAAAGAAGTTAAGCAACCCAGTCTAAGTTCACACCAAAATTTGAAGCCAGGTAGCCTTACTTCAGCGCCTGTGTTCTTAACCATGTCCAATGACAGCCTCAAGCTCATTTGTTTATAAGTAACTTGTTCTTTCTAAAAGCTTTTCTGTTTTCTTTATTTTGAAGCTCAGAAATTAGAAATCTGACTAGGATATATATATAGGCATATGCCCTTTTTCATTTATCCTATCTGGCACTCAGTGAGCCCTTTTGATTTCATAATTCTAGTCTCCTCCTGAGGGAAGTTTTCTTGTATTATGTTTTGATTATTACTTTTTCCATTATGGTCCTTGTTCTCACTCTGAATGCCTTTTATTTCCAATTAGACCTCCTGGACCTGCTGGTTAGTTCTCTCATCTTTTTATTCAAGAATTCCATTTCTTTTTTTTTTTTGCTCCAGATAATGTGATATACATTCACCTGCTTTTCCAGATAACAGATTTGTTCTTTGGAGGGTCTCCTGTACTTTTTACTTCCTCAATTAAAATTTAAAATTTATAAATCATGTTTAAAGAATTACCCAATCTATTATTTTGTTTCAGTTATTCCCTTGTATTCAACAGCATATACAAAATAAAATATACAAGTAAACATGGTTTATTTTAGAAATGTGAGACTATTTCAACATTAGGAAATATTAATGTAAGATATCACTCTAATAGATCAAAGGAAAAAAAACTTAGAATCATTTTCACAAATACTGCAAAGGTATTTGATAAATCACTACTCATTCTTGATAAAAACCAAAGAAACAAAAAACAGCTCTTGTTAATTCAGGAAATGAAGCCTATTTTCTTAACAGCACAGCCAATATCATAGTTAACTTTGAAAGTTAATTTTGAAATACTTGAGCAACATTCCCTGAGTATCTTCAGAACTGTAGATCTGATGTTTATATAAAAAAGGGTATCTTGGTGTATTAGTTAGGGTAAAGTGAGATGTTACAACAAATACCAACATTTCAGTGGCTTAATAAAATAGAAATTTATTCTTCCCTCATGTAATAGTCCACTGCGGATGTTTCTGGTTGGCAGACAGTTGTTTTTTTCTGTATGGTGACTCAGGGACTTAGGCTCTTCCATTATAGGGATCCACCATTCCCTAGGGCCTTGAATTCTTCTGTTTCCAGTGGACAGAATTGCAGAGATAGGGTGGAGAATGCATACTTTATTCTCAGTTACCTTGGCCTGGATACGACACACATCAGTTCTGTTCACATTCCCACATTCCATTGGCCAGAACTAGATGCGTTACCTCACCTGTCTGCAAGATGTGTGTTCCAGGGGAGGGAAATGGAAAACATTATCTGGCTGGGAACCACAGGTGTGGAAACAGTCTCATTTGTAGTTGGAAGAAGTAGAAATTAGGAATGCCTTAATGGAGGATACTGTGTGATATCTGTCAAATTTTAAAACATACATATTCTTTGATCTCAAAATTCCACTTCCAGCAATTTTTCCTACAGATATACCCACAAATATATACATGTTTACACTTGGAGGATATACCTAGTAATATTGTAATAGTAAAAGATTGGAAGCATTCTGAATGTCCATCAAAGGGGACTGAGTTGGAAACATTCTGAATGTCCATCAAAGGGGACTGAGTAAATTATTGTATATCCATACATTGAAACACCGCAGCCACTGAGAGGCAGTGGTATATGTACTGACTGGGGAGAGAAATGCAAGGTACAAAACCGTGTGTTCACAGCTACCATTTACTTAAAAAGAGAAATATATACATGTATGCTCATATATTCATAGAATATTTGTGGAGGGATCACAAGAAACTGGAAGGATCACAAAAAATGTAACAGTGGCTGCTTCTGGTTAAAATTATAAGGTCATGGGTCATGGGATGAGAGAGTCAGGCTTTTACTGTGTACTCTTTTATACCTTTTGATGTGCACCTATTTAAATATAAAAGTCAGTTGTAGAAGTATAATAAATAACATGGAAAGATCGCTGTAATATATTATTGCCTAAAAACCAGCGTACTGAAAATTATGTACAATATGTTCTCACTTTTATAAATAAATAAAGAAATGCGATATACAGAAATGCAGTGGTTTGTGTTCTTTTTTTTTTTTTTTTTTTTTTTTTGCTTATCTGCATTTTTGGATTTTCTATAGTAAACATGTATTACCTTTATAATTAAAACAATTATAAAATGAAGAAACACAATGAAAACTTTTCTTAGGAGTCCTTTTTGGCCCTGCCATGAAACTTCCTCCATTTCTCTTATTAAGATTAATGGATGACTTCTTTTTCCTTCCATGCTGCATTTTAAACATACTCACCACACTGTAAATTGCATTATCGTGTACACATTTGGCTCACCTACTTTGTGCATTCTTAGTGGACCTGGATCATACCAAATTCCTCCAGGTATCCCTCTCTGTGCCGAAAACAGTGTCCTTCCTATAACAAGTGTGCAGTAAATACTGAATTGGCACTTTAACCAGGGAGCACAAAGAGTTCCAACTTATTATTTTTTAAATCTTTTTTTTCCCCCTTTTTGTGGAGAACAGGGCCTCACTGTGTTGCCCAGGCAGGTCTTGAACTCCTAGGCTCAAGCTATCCTTGTGCCTCTGCCTCCCTAAGTGCTGGGATTACAGGTGTGAGCTACCATGCCTGGCACAAGGAGTGAAGTAGTTGTGCACTTTTTGCCCTTGTGTTGTGTAGCCTGTATTAAGTACTGTACCCCAAATATCACTGACTTGTTAGTAATGCCATTGGCTTATTAGGTGCAGTTTGAAGTCCCATGGGCCAAAGGTTTCCTTTCTAAAATGATACTGGTTGCCTCCAGGTATCTGTCTCTGCATCCTAAGTTAGCATGGGTCTGTTATATATGTAGTCAGAAATGAAAAATTTAAAAAGAAAGAATAATCAACCTGCTGATGACATGGTCTCTGCTCTTATACAGGTGAATACACTCCTATCTGCTTGGTATCATAATTTAGAATAGTTTCCTCCTATTTTTCTTTCTCTACTATTTTCCTTTCTCTATTTCTATCCTTTTGCTATGACCCCTCCTTGTACACACATAGTTGTATTTTTGCTATAGTTTATCAGGGGTCAGTTATGAATAAATGAGAAGAAATACAAATAAAAGAATTGGGAGCTGAACAAATTATTTGCAGCAGTAAGATTTTTAATTGGAAATTGCCTGAGAATAGATTCTCTGCACTTCCATTTTATTGGTACTATGTCCTTATCATTCATGTTTCTTCCCTATGCTCTAGTCACAGGGGTCTGCTTATACCCCAGGAGTTTTTTCCATGGACTTTTTTATTTGGAGGTCCTTTTTTACTGGAGGTCCTCTGCATGTATCCATTGATCCAAATTCTGTGATGGTAATTTTTTTTTTTTTTTTTTTTTGAGATGGAGTCTTGCTCTGTTGCCCAAGCTGGAGTGCAGTGGCGTGATCTCAGCTCACTGCAACCTCTGCCTCCTGAGTTCAAGCAATTCTCCTGCCTCAGCCTCCCAAGTAGCTGGGATTACAGGCACCCGCCACCACCCCTGGCTAATTTTTGTGATTTTAGTAGAGATGGGGTTTCACCATATTGGGCCAGGCTGGTCTTGAACTCCTGACCCCGTAATCTGCCCACGTCGGTCTCCCAAAGTGCTGGGATTACAGGCATGAGCCACCACACCCAGCCTGTCATCATAAATTTTATATGTCAACTTGCCTGGGCCACAGGATGCCCAGATACCTGGTTAAACATTGTTCCTGTGTGTGTCTGTGAGGGTGTTTCCAGAAGAGGTTTGAATCGGTAGATGAAGTAAAGCACATTGCTGTCCCCAATGTGGATGGGCATTAGCCAATCGGTTGAGGGCCTGAATAGAACAAAAGGATGCAGAAAAGAAGAATTCTCCGTTTCTGCCTGACTGCTTGAGTCTTCTCCTGCCCATGGGTCTTCTCCTGCCCTTGGATTGGGACATATACCTTCTGCCCTTCAGTTCTGAGGCTTTTGAAGTTGAACTAGAACTTACGCTATCAGTTCTGGTTCTTATGCCTTTGGACTCAGACAAATTACACCACCACCACCTTTCCTGGGTCTCCAGCTTGCAGACGGCAGATCATGGGACTCCTTAACTTCCATAGTCATGTAAGGCAGTTCCTCATCATCAATCTGTATCTCTGTCTATCTCGATCTCTCTCCTATTGGTTCTGTTTCTCTAGAAAACATCTGTCTTCCTATAAAGAACCAATTCAGATACCACCTTTGTCAAGTCATCGTAGACATTCAATTTTTTTCTCTTCTCATTCTTCCATTAAATTATACTTGCTGGGCGTGTTGGCCCATGCCTGTAATCCCAGCACTTTGAGAGGCCGAGGCAAGAGGATAGCTTGAGGCTAGGAGTTTAAAACCAGCCTGGGCAACAAAGTAAGACCCTGTTTCTACAAAAAGAAAAGTTAGTAAATAAGCCAGTTATGTTGGTGGTGTGCCTGTAGTCCCAGCTATTCAGGAGGCTGAGGTGGGAGGATCGCTTGAGCCCAGGAATTTGAGGCTGCAGTGAACCGTGATTGCACCACTGCACTCCAGCCTAGGCAACAGCAAGACACTGCCTCTACAAAACAACAACAACAAAAAACACAAAACCATATACTCTATTAGAGCAGTAATTATAGTTTGTTCATCTGTTCTACACATTCATTGAGTGTCTACTGTACCTGTGTTGTTCTGGGAGCTAGGATGAGATCACTAAGACAGTCTGCCCTTGAGCAACTCACAGAGTAATGGAGGAGGCAGATAAGCAGTTTCAGTATAATGTAATAAGAGCAATATGTGTGCAGAGGATTCTTTGGGAACACGGAGGAGGAACAGCTAATCTAGAAGGAGGTGAGGAATTCCAGAAAGAGTTGAGTTGAATACTGAAGGTGGGGAAATGGAGGTAGGGAAGGGAGTTTTTCAGATTGATGGAACAGCACATAGGACACGGAGATGTGAAATATATGGCATGTCTGAAGAATGGTTAAGTCTCAAGCTGGACTGTGAACAAGGAAGTGGCAGGAGATGCAGCCAGAGAGTAAGAAAACTTGCAATTGTGTTGGGCCATTTGTGCCAACCTAGGGATGTAAGCTTTCCGAAAGCAATGTAGAACTGTTAGGATTTTGTGTAGTGGAGCAATGTAATAAAGCCTTGAATTCTATGAGCTTCTTGAGGGCAGGAATCAAAGTCTTATCACTATATCACCTTAGCACCTAATAAAGTTGAACTGGATTTTCTGGGTACTCCTCCAATGTTTAGAAGAATTCATTTTTCTGAAATAACAGTAATCATGTTGCACACTTTTTTCACTCCATCAAATCTATAAGCATTATCTTAAACATAATTAAACCATTCTATGAGGTAGGTATTGTGGCTTAGAAGGTGTAAATGAGGGGACTGTGGTGTAGTAGTTAAGTCTGCTTAGATTTGAGTTTCACTTTCCCCACTTCCTAGTTTTGGATCTGAAAGTTAGATATGTGCCTCACCATAAAATGATAATGATAATAATGATACCTACCTCAAAGGGAGTTGAGAAGACTGACGATAACATGTTAATGCATGTAAAGTGCTTGACCCCATCCTTGCTACATGATTACATGCTCAGTCAATGTAATTCTTAGTAATTATTAAGACACATGCCCCAAAGTCACATGAACAATTTGTGGTGAAGTCCAGGGTGAACAAGGCAATCTGATTTCAGAATTCACACTCTCATTACTATACTATGCTATAACTGCCTCTGCAGTTACAGTGAGATGATCACAGATTGATCAATTCTGAAGCAGTGAAACAAAATGAAGAATTTCAGTCAACATGGGAAATGCTATTTGGAGTAGGGAGTTCTTAAGGGCTCTTCAGATTATCCCCACTTAAAGAACTCTTTCCTTGCTACCCTGCTGCACACGCGGAGTTATGTGAGAAATATATCTCTGTAATTTACACAAATGTCATTAATTCCAGGTTCATAAGGCACATGACCGATGCACCTGGAGAATATCTGAAAAAGCTCCCCCTTTGGAAATCAGTCTGCTAGTGCTGACATCTGGCATACTGTGTCAAGTCTTGTTGCTCTGTTCCCCTTCTTTATACTCCCCAGATTTTTCCAACTTTAGGACCCAAGTGGGAGTCTTATGTTGGAGGATGTTGTGCAAACCACATGCGTAAAGAAAATAATTTACATTTTTCCTTTCTTAGCTTCTGGAACATCAGTGATTCCATCCTCCCACTTCTATTGGGCAGAAATTGAGGTATTCTCCTTATGCTTCCCCATCTTCTCCAAAACCTACCACACACACACACAGACACACACACACACACACACACACACACACACACACACACACCACTCCCTGCCATTCATGTCAGCAGAGATCCAGCATAACTACTTTTTTTTTTTTTTTCCTGATTGAAGGGTCCAAGAACATGCAGTCTTTGGTAATAAAGGAACTCACTAACAATTCAGGTTTTCTCCTCCATTCCCACCTTTTCCGTTCACAACTGCCTTTAAGCTTTCTTTTCTGTGTTTCTCTGCTTACCATTTAATCTTTTTATCCCTCACACAATGCCTGGTACATAGTGGACATTCAGTAAATCGTTTTGAAAGGATAAAAGACAAGATGCATTCTATATTCAATATCTTAATATTCAGTTACAGAAAAATGTCCAAAAATATTACCTTTCTTTAAATGTCTTATGAGAGCGGATTGTTCTTAGCAAGCAGGCTTCACCTTCACCTTCATTGCTGCATTAGAGCTCCCACAACCTCTATGTTTGTTTGATTGTCCTGGTGAAGCTCTGAGTAGTAAAGAAACTGGAGGGAGGCCTCACAAATACTGAAAGAGATGTCTGGTTTGGAGGCAGGTCTGTCTCATGGTATGTTATTCCTCCAGATTCTTTTCCAATTTTCATGACTTCACAATGGAAAAGTTTCCACAGATTTAAGGCCGTAATGGAAATTAATAAATTCTAGAAGACATACTGCTGAAAAGAGATGCAGAGAAAATCTGAGAGAAATAGAAGATATCCAGAAAACCCAAGTTAATTGCTTGACTTACTTTCTAGGCTTAAAATCTCCTTGGAAATCATTGGCTTCTACAGACTTCCAACTAGGAGAGCAACAGACCTAATTCTTTAATTCTCCAATTTATTTTTAGTTTTTTTTTTAAAGATGGGTCCTCACTATGTTTCCCAGGTTGTCCTTGAAGTACTGGGCTCAGGTAGTCCTTCTGCCCCAGCCTTTCGAGTAGCTCTTATTTTCCAATTTTTGAACCCTTTGCTTACATCATCAGTTGTGTTTGAAATCATCAGTTGTGTTTGAAACTGTAGTAGTCTTCTTCCCTTATTTTCCTCTTATCCCAACCTGCCCATACACCTTTTCTCCCACCAACTCAAATTTTAGAATTTTTAATTATCTCAGATTGGTTGACAGCACTTGTTGATCAGGGTGCTAAAACCTAAACAATTATAGCTGTAGGTATCCATGGTCCATGGTCCAGAATAAGTAACCTTTATATCTAAAGAGCTCAAATTTATGTAGACAGTGATGCAGAGACAACCCTCTCCCTGCTGGTTTCCTAGGAAAGCCTTTAGAAATGTGAAAGAGATTTAAACTTTAGGACCTTATCTTTGCCTGAAAGTCCAGACTCATGTTTAGTCTGAGCCATGATGATGCACTAGTGGACTTTCTAGACATGTTCAAAGCAGTGAACCTGGTCCTTCAGAACTTTGGCCCTGGGTCTTGTACAATGTGCTGCAATATGCAGCAGAAACAGTCAACGTGGGAAAGATGAACATTTGCTCCTGAGCTCAGGCAAATCGTGTGTGTGTGTGTGTGTGTGTGTGTGTGTGTGTGTGTCTCTCTACAACCTGGAGGTAGTCTCCAAGACTTCCAGTGAAAGTGATAACGAAGCTTGAATTTGGGATGCTTCCTTCACACACAAATCTTGCTGTCTCTAAACTTCCTTAAGAAATTAGAAAAAGACCAAACTGAACCCAAAATAAGTAAAGATAAGGCCAGAAAGCAGCCAAATAGAGACAATAGAGAAAGTTTAAAAAGTCAAAAGTTTGTTCTTTGGAAAGTATAATAAACTTGATGAACCCCCAACAAAACTGATAAGGAAAAACAGAAATGACCAAAATTGGGAATGAAAGTTATATAACCATAGATCATACTAACATTAAAAGAATAATAAGAGAGGCCGGGCACAGTGGCTCCTGCACTTTGGAGGTGGAGGTGGGTGGATCACTTGAGGTCAGGAGTTCAAAACCAGCCTGACCAACATGATGAAACCCCATCTCTACTAAAAATACAAAATTAGCTGGGCCTGGTAGTGCACACCTGCAATCCCAGCTACTCAGGAGGCTGAGGCAGGAAAATCACTTGAACCTGGGAGGCAGAGGTTGCAGTGAGCTGAGACTGCACCATTGTACAGCCTGGGCAATGAGTGAAACTCCATCTCAATAAAAAAAAAAAAAGAATAATAAGGGAATATTATGAAAATTTTATACTAAAAAATTCAATAAATTAGACATGTTCTCAAATTAAGCTAATGCAAGATGGAGTAGAAAAAATGAATAGCCCTATATCTATTTAAAAATTTGAATTTGTGGCAAAAAAACTTTACCCCCATGAAGAAAACTCCAGGTCCATATGGTTTCCTTGGTGAATATCACAAACAAGTAATAATATTAAAGTTAGGTAAATTCAGAAAATTGAGGAGCCCATTTTATGAGGCAGACATTACCCAGATACCAAAATCTGAGAAAAATATTTCAAGCAAAGAAAATTAATCAATATTCCTTATGATCATAGACACAAAAATCGTTAATGAAATATTATGTTGAATACAGCAATATATAAAAAGGTTAATACATCATGACCAAGTGGGGTTTATCCCAGGAATACAAGATTGCTTAATCCAAAAATTGATTAATGTATTTCACATATTAACATAATAAAGGAGGAAAATGATATAGTTCTCTTAATAAATTCAGAAAAGTTCAGAAATAGTTCAAATATTCCTGATTCAGCAAATAAAGAATACAAAGAGGCCAGGTGCAATGGCTTATGCCTATCATCCTAGTGTATTAGTCTGCTTTCACACTGCTATAAAGGAATACCTGAGATTGGGTAATTTATAAAGGAAGGAGATTTAATTGACTGAGTTCCGCATGGCTGGGGAGGCCTCAGGAAACTTACAATCATGGTGGAAGGGGAAGCAGGCACGCCTTACATGGTGGCAGGTGAGAAGAGTGAGCAAGAGAAGAACTACCAAACACTTATAAAACCATCAGATCTCATGAGAACTCACTCACTATCATGAGAACAGCATGAGGGGGAAACATCCTCAAGCTCCAACCACCTCCCACCAGGTCTCTCCTTCAACACCTGGGGATTGCAATTCAATATGAGATTTGGGTGGGGACACAAAGCCCAACCATATTATCTAGTACTTTGGGAGGCTAAAGGCAGGAAGATCAGTTGAGGCCAGGAGTTAGAGACCAGTTTAGGCAACATAGCAATATCCTGTCCCTACAAACAAAAGTTTGCCAGGTATGGTGGTGTGCATGCCTGTAGTCTTAGCTACTTGGGAAGCTGAGTCAGGTGGACTGCTTGTAAGCATGGGTGACAGAGTGAGATCCTGTCTCTAGGCAGAAAAAAAAAAAGAATGAAATTTTTTAACCTGATAACATCTACAAAACCTATAGTGGCATCATATTTAACACTGAAATATTACAAGCCTTCCCCCATGACTGAGAGCAAAGCATGGATATCCTTTCTTACTACTTCTATTCTATATTGTACTGGAGGTCGTACCTGTTCTAATGAGGCAAGAAAAAGAAATATTAGCAAAAACCACAATTACTTTGCGCTAACCTAATAAAAGCTATAAAGCTTGGAAAGAAAGTACAACCACCTCTTTCTCACAGACATGATCAGACATGATTTTTTTACATAGAAAATCTTCAGGAATCTACAAAACAACTACTAGAACTAATAAATGAATTTAGAAAGGCCGCAGGATACAAGGTCAATATAAAAAGTGTATTTTTATAAATCAGCAGCAAGCAATTGGAAAATGGAATGAATAACACAATTCTATATGACAACACCAAAACCCACAAAGTACTTAGGGATGAATTATAGACCCAAAAGTGAAATTAAAACTATAAAGCTTCTAGAAGAAAATGCAAGAGGATATCTTCACAAATTTGTGTTAGGCAAAGATTTCTTAGGGCATAAATAGCACTAAACAGAAAGGAAAAAAGTGATGAGTTGGAATTACAAACTTTTGCTCATCAAAAGTTACCATAACAAAAATGGAAAAGGAAAAGAGAGTGGGAGAAAATATTTGCAATACATATATTGGAGACAAAGGATTTTTGTCAAGAATAAATAAAGACTCCTACAAATCAGTAATAGTAACAACTTAATAGAAAATGAGCAAAGTACTTGAGCATGTAGCTGATCAAGGAAAATGTACAAATAGTCAATACGCTATTTGTGAAATTGCTCGATATCATTAGTCTTTGGGAAAATGCCAATTAAAATTACGAGATACCATTTTACACCCACTAGAAAGGCTAAAATTGGAGAAGCTTCTGATGAGGGTATAAAATTGTACCTCACTTTGGAAAATATTTTTTGCAGTTTCTCTTAAAATTAATCATATGCCTATGCTGTGGCCCAGAAATTCTACTCCTAGGTATTTGTCCAAAAGAAATGAAGATGTATACCCACAAAAAGACAGTATAAGAATGTTCACTGCAACTTTATTCATACTAGCCTCAAACTGAAAGGAAGTGTCTGTAAGCAGGAATATAAATTGTGGTATAATTCATATAAAAGACTACTACTCAGGAAGAAAAAACTATGTAATACTGATATATGCAACAACAAGAGCAAACCATGAAAACATATAGAGTGAAAGAAGCCAGACATAAAAGAGCACATATTGAATAATTCTATTTATATAAACTTCTAGAACAGGCAAAATTTATGTTGATAGAAGTAAGAACAGTGGTTGCCTATGGTAGTTTGTGGTAACTTTGGAGTGGTGGATATTTTTGATCTCTTGATCAGGATAGTGGTTACATTGGTACATACATTTATCAGAACTTGAATTGTATTCTCGAGATTGGGCATTTCATAGTATGTATATTTTACCTCTATAAAAACAAAACTAACAGCTTTATATATGCCATTATAACAATGACCTAAGAAGGTTAAAAATAAAATTTGGGCAAAAATTGTAGTAAAGAACAAACAGATGGGTAGCAATATTATTATCAGACATAGTAGATTTCAAGGCAAGAGCATTACATGAAACATTAAATGAAATGATAATGCATTTTGTATTGGCAAAGATATACTTCATAAGAAATGTTTATATCTGAAATATATAAACAAATTTATATCTGAAATATATAAACAAAACTATTATAAATACAGGAGGGATTTGCAATGACCACAGTAACTGCAAGAAATTTCTGACACAACTCTCTCAGTAATTGACAGAATGAGGATATAAAGGAAATAAGGATATAAAGAAATGAGGATATATAAAAATCAGTGATAAATATTAAACTTTATAACCTACAAAGAGACAATATACATTTTTTCCCAGTGTCCACTTTAAACATTTACAAAATATGATTATATGGTAGTCCAGATAGAAAACTGTAATTTCCAAAAGCAGAAAATACAGAGGCCACAGTTTCTGACAGTGTTATAAAAATTTGAAATTGATGGTTAGCGGTTAACAAACAAGAGTGGAAAAACCCATAAATTCTTGAATATTTTAACAGACACTCTCCTAAATCACTTTTTGGGGCCAAGAGAAAATGTATACATTAATGACATGAAAATTACTACTAAAAATGTAGAGTATGTTCATTGAGGTAGAGAGTAGAATGGTGATTACTAGAGACTGAGGGGTAGGGGAGATAAAGAGAATTTGGTTAAGGGGTACAAAAATATAGTTAGATAGGAGGAATAAGTTCTGGTGTTTGATTGCACAATAGCATTACTGTAGTTAACAATAACTTGTATATTTCAAAATAGCTAGAAGAGAAGAATTGTAATGTTCCCAACACAAAAGATAAATGTTTGCAATGATAGATATCCCAATTACCCTGATTTGATCACCACACATGGTATATTGGTATAAAAATATCACAGGTACTCCCAAAATATGTACAACTATTATTTATCAATACAAATACAATTCTAAAAAAGCCTATTAAAAAAACCTTATAAGTATGGCCAAAGTAGTATTCAGAGCAGATTTATAGCCTTAAACATATTTTGATATTAAAGATGAGAAATGAGGAGAATGAATAAAGAAATTAGGATCAATGTGGTATATATACACCATGGAATACTATGCAGCCATAAAAAGGAATGAGATCATGTCCTTTGCAGAGACATGGATAGCACTGGAAGCCGTTGTCCTCAGCAAACTAAAGCAGGAACAGAAAACCAAACACCGAATGTTCTCACTTATAAGCGGGAGCACATGTACACATGATGGGGAACAACACACACTGGGGCCTGTTAGGAGTGGGATCAGGGGAGGGAGAGCATCAGGAAGAATAGCTAATGGATGCTGGGCTTAATACCTAGGTGATGGGTTGATCTGTGCAGCAAAATACCACAGTACACCTGTGTAACAAACCTGCATATCCTGCACATACATGTACCCTGGAACTTAAAAGTTGAAGAAAAAAAAAAAAGAAATAGAACAGTGAATATAATTGAGAATGTAGGATGTGAAAACCAACAAAATTAAATGCATAAGTTACAGAATTGGTAAACGCAGAGAATGGAATGGTAAGTCCATTTTGTATGTTGAGATAAATAAGGCAAATCAAAGAAGAAAAACAGACACAAAAATAAGACTGGAAATGGGCATGAAACCACCGATACAAGGGAGATAAGAAATTGCATATGAACATAACACTCATTTTTAACTAATGGATCTGAAAGTCATGATAAATGGATGATTTTCCTTATCAGTTTTGTTAGGGGTTCATCAAGTTTATTATACTTTTCAAAGAACAAACTTTTGGCTTTGTTAATTTTCTCCATTGTCTCTATTTGGCTGCTTTCTGCCCTTATCTTTACTTATTTTGGGTTCAGTTTGGTCTTCTTTTTCTAATTTCTTAAGGAAGTTTAGAGACAGAGCAAGATTTGTGTGTGAAGCATCCCAAATTCAAACTTCGGTATCACTTTCACTGGAAGTCTTGGAGACTACCTCCAGGTTGTAGACACACACACACACACACAAACACACACACACAATCAAATTTCTAAAGGTAATTAAAGAAGATCTGCATACACCAGCAATTATACAAGAAATTGTAAAGATTGTTGAAGATCTATTCTATCCAGAAAATGTTAGACTGATGATTTTTGTGGATAATTCTTAAAAATGTTCAAGGAGCAGATATCTCTTTTATTAAGTAGATATTTTGAATATTAGAAATATGCAGAAATTTTCTCAATTCAGTTTTTTTGAAGCAGGCATAATTCTGATATCCAAATCTGACCAAACTAGCATGCCCATACAAACACACATATGCAACTGTATCAATCTCACTTATGAAAATAGATGTAAATATTCCATAGAAATATAAAAAATGATTTCTATACAATATTAAATATATCATAACTGTACAATGTAGGGTTTAATTCAGGATTTTTGGATGAACATGAAATTTATTAATGTAATTACCTACATTTAATGAGCTAAAAGAGGAACAAACATGATGCCTGAAAGGCATTTAGTAAAATATATTTTATATTAATTAATTCAAACTGCCAGTAAGGTAGGACCAGAAGTAGATTTTCTTAACATACTATTTATAAGAAACTCAGAATAAACATCTTACTTAATGATGAAACCTTAGGAGCATTCCATTAGAGGTGCCAAATATCACTGAAAATATTTAATGCTATTATGGCGGTTCCTAGCTATTATTTTAAATTAAGAATAAGTATAAATATTGGAAAGAAGGGATGCAATTATTATAACCTAGAAAATATTTAGAATATATAAGGTAATCAAATGAAGAGGTTTTAGGGCTAATATGAATTTCTGGTAGGCTATCTGGTTAGTTATGTATGTATGTACACACATATACATACATATGTACATATGCATATACACATGCATGTATATATGTGTGTGTGTGTGTGTGTGTGTATAGTAGCATTCTTAGAAAACAAAAACCAGCTAGAGAATATAATGGAAAAAATATCCCTTTCACAATCACAATTAAAAATACAGAAACCCGGGAATTAACTTAGCAGAAAATGTGCTGAACTACATGAAAAAAGCAACAAAACTTTCTAAAGGGTAAGAGAAGACTTCAATAAGTGGAGAGACAGACCATATTTCTGGATGAAAAGACTCAAAATTATGAAAGTGTAAATTTTCTCTAAATTCCTCTACAAATTAAATTGTAACCAAATTAATTGTAACCAATGACAGATGTTGAAAATTTGGCAACATGATTCTAAAGTTTAGATGGAGTTGCAAACATTCAAAAAAATAAAATATATCTAACAAAAATATTTTAAAAGGTGATGAAGGGAGACTTGTCCTATAAGTTATTAAAATGTTACAAAGCTGTAATAATTTGTTCTACTTAGAACTGGTTTAGAAGTAGACAAGTAGATCACAGCAATAGAATTAAAAGTCTAGAAAGAGTCACAAATGTGTATAACATTAACATACAACAAGTTATGTTATAAATTCATTTTAAATCAGCAGGAAAAATGCTGCATTATAAAAACTTGAATTGAGTGAGCACTAGTTATCTTAGAAAAAGCATTGTATGGCCAACAGATATACATGAAAAAATGCTCAGATCAGAGAAATGCAAATTAAAACCACAATGAGCTATTACATTACACTTGCTAAAATGGCTGTTATAAAAAAGATGAAAGATAAGTGTTGGCAAAGATGTGGAGAAAAGGGAACCCCTGATGCTGTTGGAAGAAATGTAAATTAATATCACCATTATAGAAAATGTTATGGAGGTTCCTCAAAAAACTAAAAATAGAATTACTATGTGATCCAGCAGTCCTCTTCTGGGTATATATCCAAAGGAACTGAAATCAGTATGCTGAAGAGATGTCTGCACTCCCCTGTTATTGCAGCATTATTCACAATAGCCAAGATATGAAAGCAACCTACGTGTCCATCATCAGATGAGTGGATAAAGAAAATATGGTATTGTACCTATGAAATGGAATACTGTTCAGCCTTAAAAAAGAAAATTCTGTCATTTGTGGTAACATGGATGAACCTGGAGGACATTATGCTAAGTGAAATAAGCCAGGTACAGAAAGGCAAACACTGTATCATCTCACGTGTGGAATCTAAAAAAGTTGAACTCATAGGAGTAGAATGCTGGTTACCAAGGGCCTGGGAGACAGAGGTGGATGGGGAAAGGGGAGATGTTGATCAAAGGGTACAAAGTTTTAGTTAGGAGGAATGAGCTTTAGTGATCTATAGCACAGAATAGTGACTATAATAATGAATAATGCCATGTGTATTTCAAAATTGCTAAAAGAGTAGATTTTAAATGTTTTCACCACAAAAATGGTAAATATATGAGGTGATGGATTTATTAATTACCTTTATTTAATCCTGCCACAATGTATACATATATAGAAACATCACATTGAACCCCATATATACAATTATCATTTGTTGATTAAGAATAAAATTAAAAAATTTTAAATCATGGAAATGCAATCAGATTCAAGCAATGATACAAAATGTACTTCTTCATAAATTAATAAAGAAGAATTTGATTTTGGATGGGAAAAAAAGAGGAGAAGCATTTTGGAACTTTCCTTATCCAACTGTATTTCACAATGTCAAATACCTCTAACTCCCAGTATCTTTCCTGTTCTTTGCAGCTGCTTCCAATTCTCTCCATTACTTTTGTCCAAAATTTATGTCAAATTCTTTCTTGTACCCAGCATTATCTTCTTCCTCGTCAACTTTCCGTTTCCTGTGTCTGTTTTCTAGCTGCTAATTCTTTCCCTTTCTAGTGTAAGACCTCACAGAGTCTCTTTGACTTCATGTCAAAAAGACTACCTAAAACATTTCTTTTTACATTCTTTATTACTGAATTGGACAAAACAATCCCTTTTGAGGGATATTTGGGGTGAGCTGGGTGAATGGAGTCAATTTTGATCAGACAACTGCAGGATTTCCTTCAAGGGTGGAAAATAAAGAAGAGGCTGCGAATACTCAAGATGTTGACATTTTTGTTACTCTCAGAGTTAAATTGTGGGTCACTCATGAACTGGAATCCAGTTATTAAAAATGAAACTGAGACAGTGATTTTCAGACTACTTGGTACCATTATGATGGCTCAGAGGCTGCCAGAGGAGGGCAAAGAACAGGAAGAGCAGGAAGGCATGACTTCCTAAATATGTTCTCACTGGAACAATATCTGTATGTTGGGGGCTCACATAAAATTTTGTTTCAGGAAAGATTTCTGCTGCTAGAAAGTTTGAAGATCACTTCTTATAAAACAATTAAATGATAATGATGTTAAATAGAAAAGAGCTGATTTAAAAAGCAATATGATTTATAAAATTAAAAAAGTAACATAACTACAAAAATCACTTAGTAGTTATATCTGAACGGTAGGAAGTGAATGATTTTATTCACTCCTTTTGCTTATCTCTATTTAAAACATATTGATAACATATCGATGTTATTTGCTTTTGTTTTACACCTTTGGGGTATAATTTAGATACAGTAAAACACACAAATTTTAAGTGTACAATCTGATGACTTTTCACACATGTATAAGACCAAGTGACCACCACTGAGATACAAATATAGAATATTTTTATCACCCCGGAAAGTTTCCTTATGTCCTATTCCAGTCATAAGCCCCACTCTCCACATCCTGCCAGAGTTAACCACTACTTTGATTAGTTTTGCCTGTTCTTAAATGGAATCACACAGTATGTACATTTTGAGCCTTATGTTTTTTGCTCAACATAGTATTTCTAAGGGCCATTAATATTATTATGTATATTCGTAAGTTTTTTTTTAAATGCTGGGTAATATTCTATTTTATAACTACACCACAGTTTGTTTATACATTCTTCTATTGAATATTTGGGTTATTTAAAATTTTTGCTATTAAGAATAAAGTGGCTATGGACAATCTTGTATTTATTTATTGTGACCATATCATTTATTTCTCTGGGGACATATACCTGGGAGTAGGATTACAGGATACATGTATCTTTAACGTCTAAAGATTTTGCTAAATTTCTCTTCAGAGTGGATGCATGCATTTACATTTCAATTAGCAGTACTTGAGAGTTTCTCATTCTCTTTTTCCTTTATCATTTGAAGTAAACAAACCAGGCTGACTTTCCTCTATGGGAAGACCAAAACTAAGCCTAGGGGAATGTGGCAAAACTAACTCTCATCTGGTCCAGTATCCAATCCAAGAGAAGCACACAGAGAGCAAAAAAGGGTCTTGAGTCAGCAATGGTTCTAGGTGTCAATGCATGTCTTGGTTGCCAGCCTGAGAGGAGTGTGGGAGACAAAGTGAGAGGTGTGGAAAACCAGTCTCAGCACAAGGCTACAGACATTAGACAAGAGGTCAGCTTCCCCTGGCTGACATTAGGTTTTCGGGTTTGGATTCCAGTTCCTTCAGGGAACTGGAGGATCTTGGGTAGCAGGGGTAGATCCGTGAACCAGCCTAGATAATTCCATATTTATACCAGCAGCAGGGCTGCTGCTGCTGCTTTGCCTTTCTGGAAACACAGGGTAATAAGCTTTTAATGTGCAACTAAACCTGGGATGACTTGAACTTATGAGTAGATCTAACAGAAAGATATGGCAGAGTGGATATAGAAAGAGACAGGCAATACTCCAATGCCAAGTGCTCAATTGAGCCTAATCCTGGGGCACAATATGTATGTCAATTTTTTAGGTAGGAAGCTGTCTAAGTGCATGGGAGAAGCTATGTCTATAAATGTGTGAAAGAAGTAGGTGTTTTTTGCCAAGATAAGTGGAACAGTCTGAACTAAGCAGTGTTGGTGGGTCCTAACGATGACAGTGACAATGAGGGCAAATTTTCTTACTCACCTTTGGTCTGTTTCATGGTCATAGACTGAATGCTTAGACTTTCCTGGAAGATCAGAAATTCATAACTGATGATCCGGATGACAGAGTAGAGCTGATTTTGATTCTACTTCCAAAATATGTCTTGAATTCTTTTGCTTCTTTTCAATTGTATTGACATCACTTGAGTTGAAGCCAACATGATATATATTCTTTGGTATATTTCAATAGTCTCTTTACCAGTGTCCTAACAATTTCTGTGCCACTCAAATTCATTGCACATGGCATTGTGCATCTCATAGTGTTATTCCTTTTTTTAGCTATCTTCAAATGCACGCTCTTGAAATCTCAGCAAAAATCATGTTAAAATTTCAGGAGTATATATTTGAAGATAGATAATATGGATACTGTAACTGCCCAGCAGGTTAATCTTGCCCACTGCCTAGACAGAGCTGATTTATCAAGATGGGAAAACTGCAATGGAGAAAGTGTAACTTATGCAGAGCTGGCTCTGCAGGAGACTGGAATTTTATTATTACTCAAATCAGTCTCTCCGAGAGCATTTGGGGATTAGAGTTTTTAAGGAGAACTTGGCGGCTGGGTGCTTTGGAAGTGGGTAGTGCTGATTGGTCAGGTTGGAGATGGAATCATAGGGGGTCGAAGTGACTCCTTGCTATCATGCGTTCCTGGGTGGGATTGCAGAACTGGTTGAGCCAGATTACTATTCTGGATGGTGTCAGCTGGTGCACTGAGTGCAGGGTCTGCAAAATATCTCAAGCACTGATCTTAGGTTTTACAATAGTGATGTTATTTCCAGGAGCAATTTGGAGAGGTTCAGACTTGCAGCTGTGGAGGCTGCGTGACTCCTAAACCATAACTTCTAATCTTGTAGCTAATTTGTTAGTTCTACAAAGGCAGTCTGGTCCCCAGGCAAGAAGGGTTTTCTGGGGGAGGGGAAAGGGCTACTATCAATTTTCCCAAGGTTAGTTCGGCCTCTGCCCAGGAATGAACAAGGACAGCTTAAAGGTTAGAAGCAAGATGAAGTTGGTTAGATCTGATCTCTTCCATTGTCATAATTTCCTCAGTTATAATTTTTGCAAAGGCGGTTTCAATACTAAGAAATGTGCCAACTTGGGGATTAGAAGACTCAGGTTCTAATTCTAGAACAACCACTAGCTAGCGTATGACTAAGTGATTAGTGATCTCTCCACTCCCCAGATTTCAGTTTCCTCATCTGTAAATAAAAGGATCCAACCAAACTAGAAAGCCTTTAAGGGCGATTGTAGGTCTAACATTTTCTGATATTTTGTGGGGCTGATTCAGAGGATTTTTCTTGAGTTCATGCCTGTGATGGAGAGAAATGAAGTCCTGAGATGCTATTTCAGTCTGCTCTCTCTAAAGAGAGAGTTTAAAGAGTTCCCATACACTGAGGAAAACCATATGAAAATGTTTAAAGAGCATTTCCTCATTTGAGCAGGTGTGCCATGAGGACTGAGCTCCCAGCAGGGTAGGGGAAGTGTCTGTGGTGGTGGTTTCACAATTCTGGTGTAGGTTCTTGTCAAGTTCTCTGTGCTTTACTGTATACTTGACTACTTGACCTTAAGGTTGTGTCACTCCTTAAAAGCCACCCAATGTAGACCTCTTGGTAGGAGGTGAATCCACAAGTTGTATGGAGTGCTGCTACCATCTTTGTAGGATTCTGACTGAGTGGTGGATATTGGAATATACATTTGTCCAGTTATATTTTTAAAAATGTTAAGTCTTATGGCATAGAGTTATACACACATGTTGTGCAAATGTCAGTTTCCTAATTTTGATATTGTACTTTAGTTATGTAGGATACAACCATTGGTGAACTGGGCAAAGGGCATGGGGGACCTTTCTGATCTATCTCTGTAACTTCCCCTTAAATCTTTGTTTAGAAGTTTAAACCATTTGACCCAGCAATCCCATTACTGAATGTATACCCAAAGGATTATAAATCATTCCACTATAAAGACACATGCACATGTATGTTTATTGCAGCACTATTCACAATAGCAAAGACTTGGAACCGACCCAAATGCCCATCAGTGATAGACTGGATAAAGAAAATGTGGCACATATATAGCATGGAATACTATGCAGCTATGAAAAAGGATGAGTTCATGTCCTTTGCAGCGACATGGGTGAAGCTGGAAACCATCATTCTCGGCAAACTAACACAGGAACATAAAACCAAACACTGCATGTTCTCACTCATAACTAGGAGTTGAACAATGAGAACACATGGACACAGGGAGGGAAACATCACACACCAAGACCTATCATGGAGTGGGGGAGGGCAGTGGAGGGGTAGCATCAGGAGAAATACCTAATGTAGATGACAGGTTGATGGGTGCAGCAAACCACCATGGCACGTGTATACCTGCGTAACAAACCTGCAGGTTCTGCACATGTATCGCAGAACTTAAAGTATAATAAAAAACAAGGAAGTCTTTCACGGTGGTTACTAGGACTCTCTAGGGCTCATTCCATAACATGTTTCACAGCTGTCTGAGTTGGGCTTTTTTTTTTTTTATGTTTTTTCCTAAAGCAAAATGTAGATGATTCTACATTTTGGGCTCTCTAGGGCTGATTCCATAACATGTTTCACAGGACTCTCTAGGGCTGATTCCATAACATGTTTCACAGCTGTCTGAGTTGGGCTTTTTATTTTTTGTTTTTTTTCCTAAAGCAAAATGTAGATGATCTGACAATGCAATTGATTTTTATAATTTTGCCTATGAAGGTTGTTCCTAAGGAATTTCCTTTTGAAGTCTCAACACACATGCTCAGTGGCCTGTGTGTTCATGTTGTGTTTGATCAGGACCAAGACCAGCCTCAGCAATAGCACTGTGTGTACTGGTCTTTCTGGGTCCTTGAATTTTACACTGTGTCCCAACTTTCTTTTCCTTATTCTAGTGTCTTCTGCCCTGCCTGCTTCTAGGAAGTTCAGGCAGACAGAAGATCATGGGGTGGCCTGGCCGGTGGCCCTCTCAGACCTTTGAGGAGAGTAGATGGGACAAAATGGGCCCCAGTGATCATTTGGGGATTCAGTCAATCCAGAATCCATTCTTCCCTAGATCAGGGATGGGGGGTGTGTAGGGATGAGGAGAGTGTGCAGAAGGGAAGAGGAAATATTGAGAAGTGACACTTGTGTAGACAGAATAATGGCTCCCCCAAAATATTCACTCCCTCATCTCCAGAGCCTGTAAATACATTAGTTTACATGGCAACAAGAATCAATGTTGCTAATCAGCTGACCTTAAACTAAGGAGATTATCATGGGTTATTCTGGGGGGCCTAGTGTAATCACAAGAGGCCTTAAAAGCAGAAGAGGGAGGAGAAGAAGACAGTCAAAGAGATGTGATAATAAAGCAGGGTTGGAGAGATGTTATGTTGCTGATTTTGAAGATGGAGAAAAAGAATGTGGGTGACCTCTAGAAGATGGACAAGGCAAGTCAGTGATTCTCTCCAAAGCTTCCAGAAGGGAATGCAGCCCTACCGACACCTTGATTTTAGTCCAGTGATACCCATGTTGGGTTTCTGAGCTACAGAACTCTAAAATAATAGATTTGTGTTGTTTTAAGCTACTGGATTTGTAGTAATTTGTTACAGTACAATAGAATAGAAATAAAACAAAAAGTGAATAAAATACTGCAGTCCATCAGGTTTCAGAGTAAGTATTGATTGAGGGAGCTGGCGCTCAGGAATCAAGAGAATGGGATGCTGGGTCTGGGTGGAGTGACATTCTAGGCAGGGGTAGCAGTTAGGAAGGAGAAGAAACCCAAGCTTTAAGGGGAAGGGTCTTAAACACTACCATCGCTACTATCAAAATAATGAACATTTCCATTCCTCTGAGTTTCCTTGTGCCCTTTGTAATCCATTTCTCCCTTCACTCCTTTCCCCAGACACTGATATGCTTTCTATTGCAATAGAGCAGTTTGCATTTTCTAGAATTTTATAGAAATTGAATCATACAACTAAAAGTAGAACTACCATTTGATCCAGCAATCCCACTACTGGGTATATACCCAGAGGAAAAAAAGTCGTTATTTGAAAAAGATACTTGCACATGCATGTTTATAGCAGCACAATTCACAATTGCAAAATCATGGAACCAACCCAAATACCCATCAATCGATGAGTGGATAAAGACACTGTGATATATATATGTGATGGAATACTATGCAGCCACAAAAGGAATGAATTAACAGCATTTGCAGTGATGCAGTGACCTGGATGAGATTGGAGACTATTATTATTCTAAGAGATGTAACTCAGGAATGAAAAACCAAACATTGTATGTTCTCACTGATATGTGGGGGCTAAACTATGAGATACAAAGGCATAAGAATGATACAATGGACTTTGGGGACTTGGGGGGAAGAGTGGGAGGGGGCGAGGGATAAAAAGACTACAAATATGGTGCAGTGCATACTGCTCGGGTGATGGGTGCATCAAAATCTCACAAATCACCACTAAAGAACTTACTCATGTAACCAAATACCACCTGTACCCCAATAACTTATGGAAAAATAAAATAAAAGAACTGAATCATACAGCATGTACTATTTTTTAAAATCTGAGACTTTGATTTACCATAATGATTTTGAGATAAGTCCTTATAGTTGTATATATCAATAGGTCATTCCTTTTTTTAATGTTGATAGTACTTTATTGAAACTAATTAAACAAAACTATTGTTTTTGGTTGATTTTTGCATAAAAGACACCTATTCATTGATTTATTTTACAAATATTAATTGAGTGCCAACCATATGCCAGGTACTTTTTTTAAGTCTATTTTTTTCAGAGCAGTTTTAGGTTCACATCAAAATTAAGAGAAGGCAGTGCTGGGCCAGCAAGGATTGTGCTAGGAATCGGAAAAAGAGATATTCATTCAGCTCAAGCAATCAGAGGCAGCTTTGATAATTTGAGGTATATGAGTGGTAGCACAGAGGTGAGACTTGGACGGGAAAAGTGTCTGTGGAAACAGTGGGTTTGTATTACACTAGGCAACAGAGAAAGGGGGTGAGGAGAGTGCAAGGCTAGGAATTTAAAAGTCTAGATTTTAGGTAATCTTGCTATCTGATTACTTGATGCAGGTAAATCTTTAAAATTCCTGGGCCTTAGTTTTCCCATATGTAAAATGGGGGGCTCAGAGTATCAGGATTGCTTTTCAGCATGAAATAAAAATTACAGGATTTGGTGAAGGACCTTAGTGAGTTCTTCAGGAATAATATGACCATGGTCATGGCATTTCAGTTCGCTATGTCACTAAGCCACCTTAAGCACAGCTTGATCTATTATGCGTGATGACAGTGGAATATGGCTTCCCCCTAGGCAGAATGACATCACTCTACTTATGAGTATTCACTGCACTGCTTAAATGTAGAATAATGACCATGGCAGATGCCAGCCTCCCAGTGACCGAAATTATTTTATGTTTACGGAGTTGTATGTATATGATGCTTTTCATGGGGCAAGTTCAAAGTCTTCACAAACTGCCATCTCTCATTCCTTTTGGGGTAACCAGGTAGTAACTATTTTGCAGTCACCAAATACAGAAACACAGGGCTATGGATCCTCAAATCTTTCAATTCTTAAACATTAAGTATTCTAGAATCCCAAAATACTAAATTCAGTAAAAATGTCTCTGCATTCTGTTTGATTTTGTACACTTTTCAGTTTCTCATAAACCTTTTACTGACAGAGCATCGTAGCATCTGCCAGTGATAGGGCAACCAGAGGGTTTGGCAGCTTGTGGGTGGGAGTTTCAGGGTTTGGGGACTTGGCGGCAGTTAGATTGGGCTGTTGGTGTGGGAGGATGAAACTGTGTATTGATGATGGTCTTTGCTTTTCCTAAATCACAATTGCATCATATGAGATAGCTGAATTTATGTTGAGCTTTACAAAAGCCTCCTGGGAAAAGGGCAAAACTGGTTTTAGTGCGTAAGAAATTTATTTATGGCAATTATGGTATCAAACTGAGACTGGAGACTGTTGGGAATCTGGACCGTTTTCTGGTGGAGGAAAAAAAATCCATTTTACTTTTATAAGTAGGAAACATAATTGAATCACTGTAGTTACAGTAATTTTTGAAAGTTCTTATTGTCCTTTTCTTAGGGTAGTAGGTAGGATATTCTTGTTATACTAATTCGTAATTCAAATAAGAATGAATTCTGGAAAGAAATATGAGAAAAAAAAAGAATAAGGATGAACAGAAAGAAAATGGCCAGCTCCATGGGAGGTGGTTTGAAGCTGTCAAGCATCCTTGGCCAGTTTTCTCATGACTCATCTGCACAGCAGAGTGATGGTTCTCCTGGAAACACCGGGTCACAGCTTTCTGTAGTTATTAAGATGACTCACAAGGAAGGGGGTTGTAGGTCCCATTTCAGGTTTATCTGCTGTGCATAAATATGACTTATTTCTTTGATTTGATTTCAGACAGAATATCGTAGAAGGGAAATTGTATTAACTAATTTATTTTTCAAACAAGAAGACGAGAAAACTAGAGTGCACCCCAGCCACCCTTGCACACGGTCCTCTAAATTGGGTTACTTTTGGTAAGGTTCTGAAATGAGTCCGTTCAGTAGAGTGTATTAGAATGTAACCTATCTAATGACAACTTAGTTGGGATATATTAAGAACTTAATTTTTTCTCCGTCACTTCTTTATACTAAACTCTGTAGACTCTCCTTTTCCCGGCATCTTAAGTAGGTACCCAAACGTTCTGATCATTAAATGTTTTAACTTTTAATTGAGATATAATTGACTTACAATAAACTGCACATATTTAAAGGATACAATTTGATAGGTTTTGAATAGGTCTACACCTGTGAAACCATCACTACTATCAAAATAATGAACATTTCCATTCCTCTGAGTTTCCTGGTGCCCTTTTGTAATCCATTTCTCCCTTCACCCCTTCCCCCAGATACTGATATGCTTTCTATTACAATAGAGCAGTTTGCATTTTCTAGAATTTTATAGGAATTGAATCATACAGCGTGAACTATTTTTTAAAATCTGAGAGAGACTTTGATTTGCCATAATGATTTTGAGGTCAGTCCTTATAGTTGTATATATCAACAGTTAATTCGTTTCTTAAATGTCGATAATACTTCATTGACACTAAACAAAAGTATTGTTTTGGGTTAAATTTTGTGTAAAAGACATCCATTCATTGATTTATTATATAAATATTAATTGAGTGCCGACCACGTGCCAGGAACATTTTAAAATACTTTATTTTTTTGTTTTTTATTTTTATTTTTGAGACTGAGTCTTGCTCTATCACCAAGGCTGGAGTGCAGTGGCACAATCTCAGCTCACTGCAACACCCGCCTCCAGGTTCAACTGATTCTTGTCCCTCAGCCTCCCGAGTAGCTGGGATTATAGGCGCCCACCACCATGCTCGGCTAATTTTTGTGTCTTTAGTAGAGATGGGGTTTCCCCATGTTGGCTAGGCTGGTCTCAAACTCCTGACCTCAAGTAATCCGTCTGCCCCGGCCTCCCAAAGTGCTGGGATTACAGGTGTAAGCCACCGTGCCCGGCCCAGACTTTATTTTTGTAGAGTAGTTTTAGGTTCACATTAAAACTGAGAGGTAAGTACAGTAATTTCCCATACGCCTCCTGCCCTGACACATGTATAGCTTCCTCCTTATCAACATTTCCCACCAAAGTGGTATGTTTGTTAACAGTCAATGAACCTACATTGACACATCGTCAACCAAAGTCCATAGTTTACATTAATGTTTACTCTTGGTGTACATGCTATGGGTTTGGACGAATATAAAACGACATTTATCTACCAGTATAGTATCATATAGAGTATTTTCACAGCCCCAAACATCCTGTGTACTCTACCCGTTCATCCCTCCCTCCTCTGTAACTCCTAGCAACCATCGACATTCCAGTCATTTTTGATGAGCACAGTTCCATCCAATACAGTTTAAAACTCCAAACTCATATCCAATTTAAAACTCTTCCCTTAACCTATTGCTTGAGGGACCCAAAGAGTGGATTGGAGCGGGTATGAAGAAAGAGAAGGGGTGAGAGACAGAGAGACTGCATCTAAGATATCTCTCCTCCCCTTCTCTCTGTACACATAGGTTGTCCAGGATTGGGGCAGGTAGGGGGTTCTTAGAGGAGATAACAAACTCTTAGACACTTGGCCACCTGCCAGTTGTGGGAAAGTGCCCTGGGTCTTACTCCAGTTACTCTGGTTCTCTCTGCTTCTGGTGGACTCGCTGATATAATGGTCTTCTTATGATGATTTCTTGTTCAGGTCAACCTGATCCCCTGTCAATGAGGGCTTTCTTAGCGGGGGAGGTGGAGGGCAGCACAGATGTGGTCCCTACCTTCAGTCCCCTCTTTGGTAGGATGCCACCTTGTTTGTCCTGTCTGTCTGGGTACTCCTTTTTGTCCCTCCTCTGCTCTGTAGTCCTTGTTGTAGTCTGATGGAAACCACTGAGATTTTCTTCCATACCTTCTGTCATGAAGCCAGGGTGGAGATGCCACACACCCTTTTCTTCCCAGGAATACTATGCTATACCTTTTCCTTGATGTGCTGCTGCAGGACTACTTCAATAAGCCTCTTGCCTTCACGAATCTGCAGTGAAAGTGGGCACAAGTCTCTGTGTTCAAGTGTATGCCTCCATCTTCAGGCCAAGGTCTCCCTAGAACTCTCTCACTGGGCTTCACTCTGCTCTACTCACTGCGTAGTGAGATGCTGGTGGGCTCCCTGTCTCATAGCCACCCCCAAATCTGCAGGGTATTCTCCTGGAGCAGGGCATTCCCATTCCCCTGAACACACTTGGCTTTATGGGAGAGGAGAAAGATTTCCTTACTGCCAACACTATACTCTACCCAAGGCTGGGGACTCTCACCACTCTCCTCTGCCTCCCAAGGCTTCTTACATGGACTGTGAGGGTAGGGTTAATGGCTGTCAGTGATAGGGTTGGTTTTTACTTACTAGTAATTTCTGGGGGAATACGACTTTCCTTGTAGATATGGAGACCCAGTACCTGTAGACCTCATCTATAACTCCTGTGCCAGTTCTGGAGGCATAGGAAAAGCTTCACTCAACATCTGGGCATACTACTATCTGGTTTCATAGTTGACTATGCTCTCCTGCCAGTCAGTAGCCTTTCAGTATTATGGGATAATACGGCATTTTTTGTTTGTTTTTGTTTTAATCTGTTAGTTACTATTTCTAGAAAAGCCACAGAAAATAATAGGGTTTATAAAAAATAATATAAGACTCTGTTTATTTCAGTACAGACTTGTTTTCCAGGAAATACTTGATTTCCCTACAGCTAGATGCTGTAAATACAGTAGGGCTTTATACGTACATTGTTTGCTATAATAGAGATTTATTCTGTGACTTAAATTGTGGCCTTCAGCTGTGTTCTATGTAGTAAAAGCCCCTGCTTCCCAGGGAGGCTGTAGGGAGCACTTTGAAGTCAAATGGATTTGGGTTACAATCAGCAGCTGTGTGAGACTGGGCGCGTCTCTTATTGTAGCCCTCATAGATAAAATAAAAATATTTGTACGTACTCATCTCAGAGGCTTATAAAAACTCAATTGAATAATGTATGTAAAGCATTTAACATGATGCCTGGATCATAGAAAGTATACAATAGAGTTAGCTACTTTTATTATCGCTATGGTATAGATAATGCCATACTACAATTTGAATAGGAACATGTCAGGTTGGGCAGAGGAGGCCAAGACTGGGCATTCTATTAGATAGAAGGAGCATATATCATGTAAGCAGGAAAAGGAGTCAAGTTCAGAACAGCTGGCAGAGGTTAGGACTCCATCAAAATGACTGGGAGATACTACATCAGGTATTAAGGTCAAAGAGCATGGAAAACCGACAATTAGGTATAGCATGGATAAGGCTTGATGGTTATGGATTTGAAAGGCAAGGTCCAGAACATACTTCTGAGGGAAGGAGACCTAGGATTGTAGATGGAAACAAAACAGGACCTCTGACATCAGCACTGCTTAGAGCGTGAGAGAAGGTAGTTAATTCCCTATGGCATTTCTCCTTTTGCCGGAGGAGATCCTTAAATATTTTCCCCTTATGATCAGCATGTCTCATTTCCTCTGTTTCTTTCTTTTCTACTAATTCTAATAGGGGTGAAATAGAATTGAATCTTCTTTTTAAAAATTATTGCTAATTGGGTAGGCAAAAAATAATCATTCAAATTTTTATTTTTTGATAAGTGGGATTTAACATTTTTCAATATGTTTATTAGCTGTTTGCCTTTTTCCCTTTGTGAATTACCTACTTCTGTCACTTATAATTTATTTATTGAAATTTTAGGGTTTTTCTTACTAATCTGTGCATTCTATGGATATATCAACTCCTTTTCAGTCATATTTGCTGTATATTTTCCCATTTATATTTGCCTTTTATTTTTTGATTTTGCACCTTTAGGTAATATGGAACTTTAACAGTTTTATGGGGTTAAATGTATTAATCTTTAAAAACTTCAAAAACTCTTCCAAGACTTTTAAGATTAGTTTTGTAACCTTTTCCCATGGCACATTTTTTACATATAATTCTTTATATATTCCAATAGGCATTATCAAGTTTGATTTCTACATATAACTATTATCCATCTGAAATCTATTTATGAGATACAGATATAGTGCACATTTATAACAGCATTGTTTATTGTGTATTCTTTTCTGCACTAATTTGTGATCTTTATTTATCATATATTCAACTCATGTATAATAAGCACTGTTTATATGTAACTTCTGTTGTTGATTAGCAATGAGATTTTTTTTTTTTTTTTTTTTTGCCTCATAGTTTGGAGATGTGAACAGACAGCTGCTGGATTGTATATTTACCTAAGGCATCTCTTTGAGTATCATGGTTATCCCACATTAGCATAAACTCAGTTTTCAGAATGTAATTATCATGTGATGCTACAGCTCATTCAACATTATTTATAAATATTAGTCTTTCCACATATGGCCAAAGCTCAACACCACGGGTGTTGACAAGAAATAATGCATATCATTTTCAGTTTCATTAGCAGAGAGAGGTGAATTAAAAAGGAAAATCTGTTTCTATAGCATTTGTAGAGCCAGTAGTTGTGATTATGTCATATCTGTTCTTAATGAGTAATGTCCTTCTACACTACCCTCCCAACAGGCTGGTGGCTGCTAATTCAGATAATTTAATTTTCCAAGTGAGGAAAGTTGCTCTTGCATCAAGCTTATAATACAATGCTTGTTGGTGGATATAATTCTTCCATTATAAGCTCCATCCATCATGCCAAGGCAAGTGGCCAGAACTATGAGATTAGACATGGCAAAGACTGGTAATAATTTCACTAATGGATTTTATTTCTTCACTTTAACAATGATATGTCTATCTACATATAGGACTATATTTAGATGGTATGTATTTTCAGTTTTAAGCAATTTCAGACCTGTTTGAGAAGAAACACTTTAGTTGGCATCATTCTCTAGATATTATTTATCAACTGACCTTGTTCATTTGAGCATGCTTGTCTGTGGGCAAAGGTCCTGCTTTCCTAGTGATACTCAAGCAGAGTTTTCCAACTATTAGATCATGCCAGGGGTTCAGGCTTATAGAAGTGTGCTCTAAGACTATCATGGCTTTCTTGAGATTTGACCATCCTATCCCATTTCTGCCTCCATTTGGATTCTTGGTCTCTCACATGTAAGGGATCCAAAGAAACATAGAACATTATATTTATTGCTACTGAGTTGATTGTTTCTTAAATTTCTCTGAGCAAAGTGGTACTGAATTTTCTACAAGCTCCTTACCTTCCTGGTGTGACGTGCACTAATTTTTCCAGACATGACCAATTCACCAAACCATTGTGCCTCCTCTTTCATTCCACAGAAGCAGGAACACCAAACGGGTTAGGAAATCTGGCTGAGACTTGATTCATGGGCTCTGTGGATACATGATATTTATTGGAGTCAGTGCCTGCAGATTTGGTGAGTTATGGTAACAGCAACAGAGTGCTTCTGTGCAAAACAGGCAAAATGAAATTTAGGAATCAGACAGAATTGGTAGCTGAAGGGATAGAGCTGTTTAAACCTGCAGGGACTTAAGGAAAACTAGGTATATATTTTTGGAGGTTTGGCATTTCTAGAATTCATAGGGAAGAGAGGTTTTTATACCCTTATCTATATATCAGAGGTTTTTTCAGTGGGTTTAGAACAGAATGGAGGAAATAGATAGAACCTGTTTCAAAGCCTAGTAACATGGGGGTTGTAGGCTGAGCAGTAGCATCCAAGCAACCCAGGAAGAATGGTTCTCACCCCTTGGAGATGTAACTGTGATTGGGCTCCTAGGCCATGGTTACGAAGTGATCAGAATAGAGGGTAAGTGAATAAGAAGAGGGTTGGACATAGCTGAAGCCTCACTTGGTAAATTCAAATCTTGTAATTACAGTTGATTCTGCTAAGGAAGAGTTCTGTTTTGTTTTATTTTGTTCCTTTGGTCTAAGATAAGTGCTTACCTGCACTTTATTCCATTGGAGTAGTGATCACGTGAAGCTGAGCACATCAGGTCTTAATCATGTCAAGTCTCAAGAGAAAAGCAGTAGGGATGGGAACCCAGGATTAGAGACTGAGGAATAGAGAGTTGAAGTAGTAAGACAGTCCAGTGTTTAGATTAGAGAGGAACAGCCAGATATTGGAATCAAGCAAGGTTATGCCTAATAGGTGTAGGGTACTAGCAATAAGCAGCCAGGATTTTGGGAAATTGTAGTTCTGTTTGATTTTCGTTTTTTAGAATAAAAGACTAGTATGTATCAAATAACATATAACCCCAAAGATTCTTCTACTAGATAATTTTAAATGAAATTTGGTCCCTAGAAAGTTTAAGTATTAATAATAAAGTTAAAAACTGGCCGGGCACAGTGGCTCATGCCTGTAATCCCAACACTTTGCGAGGCCAAGGTGGGCAGATTGCTTGAGGTCGGAAGTTTGAGACCAGCCTGGCCAACATGGTGAAACCCATCTCTACTAAAAATACAAAAATTAGCTGGGCATGGTGGCACATGCCTGTAATCTCAGCTACTTGGAGGCTGAGGCAGGAGAATCGCTTGAACCCAGGAGGCAGAGGTTGCAGTGAGCCAAGATCATGCCACTGCACTCCAGACTGGGAGCCTGGGTGACAGAGTGAGACTCCATCTCAGAAAACAAACAAACAAATAAACAAACAAACACACACACAACCCAAAAAACCTAAATACATTATCACTGCATATTTATGAATATTCCTGACAAACTTTACTCAAATTATACATATGTATGAATTATATACTTAATATATGTATAAGTATATATATAAAGATTTTATATATATATATAAGGAGAGGGAGAAAGAGAGTGACAGAGAATGGACTTCTGCTACTCTGGAAATAAGGAGTTTTGTGTGTGTGTGTGTGTGTGTGTGTGTGTGTGTATATATATATATATATATATATATATAAAACAAAATTAGCTTGATTCCTTTCCTGATTGTGTGCTTTTATTTTTGGCCTGCTATTTTCAATAAGTGACTCAGAATCGGAAGTGAAAAATCATTTTACAGTTTGACTAGAGTTTTTTTTTTCTCTTAGGATAGTTGTAATCCTTACATAATATGAGTACAATCTCTGAATGTTTATTAAATGTCTGGTGCTAGGTTTCTGTGTAAAACAGCAATACCAGCCCCCTAACTTCCATGTCTCTCTAATTATATGTAAACTTGTTTAAGATCATCAAGTATAATGATTCATCACTTCAAAGTGCTCTGCTAAAGGCTACATTGTTATAAGACTATTGTTCTCTACTGAATATATTTATTTTGAGCTTTGCTTTTTTTTATTTTTAAAATAAACTCCAGATCTCTATCTGTACTTATTATGTAAGAAATAATAAACACTTGAATGTATTTATCTACTTTTACAAAGTTACTTATAAAAATAGAAAGCTCTTGCATTCTTAGAAATATCTGCTTAGATTTATTGCTGTCATTATCAGCAGCAGCATCATCATTGTCATCATCACCATTCCTTAGGATTGGTTAGTACTAGTTGCTAACCACTGAGTTCAGGAATTATTGTAAATTCCAGTAGCATTTATAAATAGCATATATTAAATAACAGACCCTTTGCCCTTAGAAAAAAGAGAGAAAAATGAAGAATGGTCAAAACTATAGGCAATTCCTAAATTTCAAATGAATTGGTTGCTAAAATTTAGTTTGTAAGGTAGTTTGTTTGAACTTGGAGCCCCTTTTATTGACTGATTGGTAAACACTATTATATATGGTATATATCTACCTAGTTTTTCTATCAAAAGCCTGCTCAAGAGCTGAAACTGTGTGTTTAACTCTGTGGTAAGAGTACTTAAATCAGAGTCTATTGGTAAAAAATGTATCAAGGTTCAACATGGGGACTTCCACTAGAGTTAGTGGAGACCGATCTTTCTCTTTGTGCCATCCTAACCTGTACACCCAAGGAAGACAAGAAGACATTTATACCCACTGTTGTGGATTGAATTGTGCACCCTCCCCCAAATATATGTTGAAATCCTAACCCTAGATACCTCTAAATGTGACCTTATTTGGAAATAGGGTCTTTGACATGCAATCAATTTAAAATGAGGTCATATTTGATTGATTAAGGTGGGCCCTAGTTTAGTGACTGGTGTCCTTATAAGAAGAGAGAAATAGAGACAAGAAGAATGCGATGTGACAACAGAGACAGAGATGGGGTGATGTGTCTACAAGCCAAAGAATGCCAAGGATGGCCGGCAACAACCAGACGCTAGGAAGAGGCAAGGAAGGACCCTCCCCTAGAGCCTTCACAAAGGGCATCGTCCTGCCGATACCTTGATTTTACGCTTCCAGCCTCTAGAACTGTGAGATAATAAATTTCTATTTCTCATGTGTCTGTCTGCTCTATGATTACTTCAGTTACTTCAGGAATGGACTTACTACTAAAACAAAACTTGGCAGGCATAAGTTTGATGTGGTTTAGTTTGCCATCTTATAACACAGTTGTGGTAATATTTAAACTACTTTATTACTAGTGTTTTATTTGTTTGTTTGTTTGTTTGTTTTGAGACAGAGTCTTGCTCTGTTGCCCAGACTGGAGTGAGGTGGTGCAATCTCGGCTCACTGCAACTGCTGCCTATTGGGTTCAAGCAATTCTCATGGTTCGGCCTTCCGAGTAGCTGGGATTACAGCCATGCATCACCATGCCCAGCTATGTTTTACATTTTTAGTAGAGGTGGAGTTTTGTCATGTTGGCCAGGCTGATCTCAAACTCCTGGGCTCAAGCGATCTGCCTGACTTGAAAATGCTGGGATTATAGGTGTGAGCCACCACACCTGGCCAGCTAGTGTTTTTACTATAAATCCTTTAGTTCAATATGAATTTTAAGATATGTGATGACACACAGTGAGTCCTACAATTTATAGAGTTACCATGACAAGACATGAATATGTAAAAAAATACTAAAGCTTGTATACAATAGAAACCTGTACATTAATCCTTACTTTAAGTAGAGAACATATATCAAATATAGAATAGCTATAGTTAAGTTTTAAAAAGAAGATCTCTCCGTTGACTATTCTTCTATTTTTTTTTTCCAATTGAAACCTGGCTAAACTCCAAATTTCCAGAGTAGTAGGAGTCCATTATATTTCTAGGATTCTCCTTCTCTCCAAGATGGTCCAAGAATCCAGCTGTCTTAATGAAGCCAAAGAGGCCAGTTATCTTTCCAAACACCTCACAGAGAAAGAAAGAGAGAGAAAGAATTAGAAAATTTGATCAGGCTTTCATTGGTTTCAATGCCATTGTTTCTGTTGTCCGCATGTTACTGGCAATAATGGGTCCTTGGGGTTTGATGCATCCTTTTTTACTCCAGTGATGCACTTTCTGATCAATAACCTATTGCAGTGGTGGTGTGTCTCACACCAGGACCACAGTTCTTTAGTTCATCCTCATATAGGCTAAGAGGATGGGCTTTGAAGTCTGATAACCCTGAGTCCTAGATCTGCCGCTTAATAGCTTAAGCTCACTAAGCCTCTGTTTTCAGGACCATAAATGGGTATACTATTGTATTTTCCTCATAAACTAGTTGTAGGAATTAAATAAGAAAATGCATATAAAATACTTAGGAAAAGCCTAAAGCGATGATTTAGGAGTGGAGGCTTTTATATGTATGTTTATGAAGAGATGTAATGGCGTGGGGAAAAGCCTATGATATATCATATCTAATACAATTTTAAGGGCAAAGAGAGGAAAAATTGTATATTAGTGTGATTTTTAGTGTGACAAAGAGTGGTGCTCACAAATGTCGCATTTTAGCTCCTTGAGATTTTCTAACCTCCTCCCCATTACAGTTGCCTGTAATTATGTAACTAGTTCCAGACAATGGACTGTGGTGAAAGTGATGTGTGTCATTTCTGGGCTAAGCATAGAAAAGCCACTGTGAGACTCTTAAGCTGTTGCCTTACATCTCAAAGTGACTTCTTTAGGTCAAATGTTCCAAATGGAGCTACGAGATGGTGGAGTTTCCATCAACCTATAGCCCAGGCTGGAGCACAGTGGTGCGATCTAGGCTCACTGCAACCTCCACCTCCTGGGTTCAAGAGATTCTCTTGCCTCAGCCTCTCAAGTAGCTGGGACTACAGGTGCGTGCCACCATGCAGGGCTAATTTTCATATTTTTAGTAGAGAAAGAGTTTCACCATGTTGGCCAGGCTGGTCTTGAACCCCTGACCTCAGGTGATCCACCTGCCTTGGCCTCCCAAAGTGCTGGAATTACAGGTGTGAGCCACTGTGCCCTGGCAACAGCCTATTTTTATAACAAAGTTTTATTGAAACACATCACACTCTTTCATTTCAGTATTGTCTATGGTATTTTAGTGCTACAATAGCATATTTAAAGAGTTGCAATGGAGACCACAAGGCCCATGAAGCCTAAAATATTTACTATCTGGCCTTTTTCAGAAGAACTTTTCCAACCCCTGTTGTAGATCGTAAACTCTGAGCAGGGTTTGATCAAAACCTGCCCTTTTCAGAAGAATTTTTTCCCACAATTATACTATCCAACAATAACCACTATTACAATTTTGGTAATAATAAATTCACCCGCAAATCCCAGTAAGATTAAACAAAAGTTTTTTTTCTCTCTCATGCCACCTGTCCGTCATGAGTTAGCAGGGGGGCTTGGTACATCAAGGACCCAGGGCAATGGAAACTCCGCCATCTCTTAGCTGCATCTGGAACATGTGACCTAAAGAAATCACTTTGAGACAAGTAAGAGGAGAGTGGGCCACTTGTCTAGTATAGTAGTTAGGGTTCTCCAGAAAATAGAACTAACAGGATTTATTTATTTATTTACTTACTATTTATAGGACTTGACTCATGCAGTTAGGGAGGTTGAGGAGTCCCAAGATCTGCAGTCAGCAAGCTGGGGACCCAGGAGAGCCAATGGTAGATAGTTCCAGTCCAAGTCTGAAGGCTTGAGAAGCAGGAGTGCCCATGGTGTAGGTTTCAGTCCAAGCTCGAGTCTGAAGGCAGGAGACCAGTGCCCCGGCTTGAAGGCAGTCAGACAGAGAGAGAGAGAGAGAATTCTCCCTTACTTGGCCGTTTGTTTTATTCAGGCCTTCAGTGGATTGGATGAGGCCCATCCACATTAGGAAGGACAATTTGCTTTACTCAGTCTACCAATTTAAATGCTCATCTCTTCCAGAAACACCCTCTCCCATACACCCAGAAATAATGTTTAACCAGGTATCTGGGTACCCCATGGCCCAGTTGAGTTGACACATAAACTTAACTGTCAAACGTAGGGTGTAAAATTTAAAGGGAAACTGAAAAACTCAGTTATTAAGGTTAAATAACATTTTAATGCAATATTTAAAAAATCAATGCGAAGATCTATGATAAACAAAATGTTGACATTTTAAATAAAGATAGAATCAGTAATAGTACCTTGCCAAGCCATATCGGAGCCTAAGGCAATACTAATTTTGTCTTTACTTAGAATTTTGATATTTTGTTCATCATGTAGGGCACAGAAGTGCCCTAAGTTCCCTAACCCAATGATTAACATGTAGTGGGCCTGTTAAAGTTTTAAAAAATCGATTATGAATTGGTTAGCCCATGATACTGCAAAAGAGGAATGGAAAATCTGTTAGTGGGAACAGTTTGACCTAGTTGTTCTGGTAGAAGGTAGAACTTTGTAATCCTAAATTTATGTATTAACTCTATTCAGCAGTTTGTCTCTTCACCGACAAATATTGGCTATGGGTTCTGCCTTAGTCCTAGACCCGTGGGCGCCATCCTAATTTTTATGACTGTTTTAAGGTGATATTTTGGGATTTATTATACTTCAAGCATAATTTTGAATATAATTTTTTGAAATTTAGATTTTCTGTAAAGGCTTGCTTGTACAATCTAAATACTTGCCGTATTACTTTTTAGCCAACTATTTCTGGCATCCTCTCCCATTTCTTAGTTGATGTATTCGTCAGATAGAATAATCTCATCCTCCTCTTCCAGGTTCTTCTTGTAATATCTCCATTATGACTGGAAGATGGAATGTTCATTCCAAAAGTCAGATTTGTTGGGATTCTAAATCACATTTTTCAGAGTTCAAAGTTTCATGTTATATACGAACTTGAACTTTTCTCCATATAATATTTGGATGTAGCTGCTCCCAAGGACTAAACATAATGTTGTTTACTTCTTGGCACGGAGACCCATGTTGATCAGTACAGAGACTTGGATGAGAATAAGGAACATTCACCTTTCTCTTCCAAATACCCATTATTTGGTAGAGAGAGAGAGATTTTGGTAAAGGCTGGTGAAGGAAGCATTATGTGAGTGGATGCTAAAGTAGCATAATAGTCATTAGACAAAATATTTTAAGGGGAGTATAATAAATGTAGAAATAGAAAGCACAATTATACATTTAGTTTACCATTGAAAAGAAAAATAAATATACCAAAATGGTAGTTACTCAAAGGCAAAAATAAAAGTGTTCGTGAAGTTCCAGTAAACTTACACATAGTTTAGTCTGAGATACACTTAAAATGTCAGCTGGTTTTTTGTTAGATGCCTTCATTAGCAGACTTCTATTACCCAGAGGTAAAATGTACAGTTATTCTTCATGTAGGGAAATAGAGGAAGAGCAAGAAACGTTCTCCTTCCTCACCTCAGTTCTTTGATGTGGATGGAGTGGGGGTGAGGTCGTAGGAGAGAAAGAGGGAAAACCCAGAAATGAGGTTTGAGGAAAGAAAGAAGTGGAAAATATTAAGCGAAAAATGTGGAGTGGTGAGGGGGAAAAGGACAGAAAGAGACTATGAGGAAGGAACAAGAGACAGGAGTCTGGCTCTAAAAGCTCCATTTTGTGTACTACTTGGAGACAAGGTGAAGAAGACAAAAACAACAATTTTGGGTAGTGGAGACTCACCTGATTCATTATTTACTATACAGGTGCCCTCCAAGTTGTGGGGAATAATTTGGGTTTGGTGCCACTATGAGAATTTTTTTCTGCAGGTACTAATATTCTAAGGTGTGATAGAACTTCTTCTCTTTTCCTGGGACAGGAATAAAGTGAACTAAGAAGAAATAAACATTTATCAAGTATGAATGGCAAGATCTATGACAAAATTTCCTGGGAATTAAGGTCTCTAAATCTTCATTTATTCCCACTATGCTAGTTTTCCTGTTATTTTTCCAATTTTTTATTTTGGTGAGGACTGCCTATAGCATGTTCTCTAGTAGGCGAAAAAATGAAAGAGTTTTTCCGAAGAAAAATTCACTACTTTCTTAAACTTTACCTTGAATAGCTGGTATGTTAACTTGCCTCTATTTTTATAAATTTTTAAGAGAAAACTTGAAGGTTTTCTGCATAGGTAATTTTTTAATATTACTTAGCTGAGCCATGTGGAGAGATTATTTCTACTGTTGATAATAATTGTTTTATCTCTGGAAAGCATAAAAAAATAGAGTATTTATTTGTATCTGTCACAGCACGTGCTTGGTTTACAGAGGATTCTTTGTAAAAATTCACAAAATTATCAATTTAAGGTCTTTGTAGCATACATATATGTATATATATGTATATTCCTCCGTAATTATAAGAATTGTGGGCACTTAAACTAACTTGTATATCTGCTATATTTCACATCTGAATGGTACTGCTGGTTTTTATTTTTAATTTGATTTGTATATTTATCAAACCAACATAAATGCATAGTTTAAAAAGTCAAAACAAACAAGACTTATGATGAATACAGCAGTATCCTGTGGCATATTTTCCCACACCTGATTCCTGTTCACTGTTCCACTTTATCAAGTTTTTCACCTCCTTATTTCTAAACAACGGACTTATACTAACTTTAAAACTCCTTCAGTTTATGCACCAATGACTTTCTGCTATGGATAGTGGGGCTTTAGTTTTCTTACACTATCTATTCCTCCTTCCCGCCCTTCTTATTCTGTGAGGTCACAGTTTTGGTTAAATTGACATTTAGAAGTACTTTTTAAAAATTCTTTTAAATATTTGTACTCAGAATTTATGTTAAGAGAATAATCAGAGGTGTGCATAAAAGATTTACATACAGGGATGGTCATTACAGTATTTCAGTAATAATGAAAAAGAAGACAAAATCTGAAGTCTAGCATTAGGAGTTTTTTGTTAAAGTCTATCATCACCGATTCATGTAATAGATTACTATGCAACCATTAAAAACAACGTTTTTTTAAGACTGTTAATGACACAGGCAAAGGTTCATGATACTCAGAGTTAACAGTATACCTAGTTTGATGCAAATTTTATTTAAAAAAAGAAAAAGAATAAAAAATATATATAATATGAGACTATGGAATGCTGTGTACCAAAATGTTAAAAGTGATTTTCTCTAGATGATCAAATTGGAAAGGAATTTTATTTTCCTGTTTAATTTTTTCTGTATTTTCCAAAATGAATCATGTTGGTAAATTGCTTTCTAAAAGTGTTCTACTATTTTGCAATATCATCAGCCATACTGTATTCTCAATATTACTTGATATGGTGCTATTATTTTCAAGGTTCTTGATATTAGATGTGGTCATCTTCTTTTTATTTATATTCGGACATTTTTGTGGAATTTTGACATGAGTTAAATGCATTTACCTTTAGCTATATTTTATAGGAAGAAATAAAACTCTCATAATGTACATTAATCATTCTAAATTTATTTTTGCTAATTTAATTGACAATATCCCACATTATTTTTAGTTTTGTTTCTTTGATTGTGCTCAAATAATTTTTATAGCTTTCTTTTCTTGTTGTAGATTGACTGTTTTCTGAATTACTTTTATATCCACTCATATCCTTTGGCTAGTACATTTTGAGATGATAAGACAGGGGTAGAGATTATTCAAAGCAGAGAGGACAGTGTGAGCAAAGGCATAGGATAATGAATTGTGGAATGGGTTTGGGAGATAACAATTCCATTTCGAAAGGAGTGTGGTATGCATGTAGGAGAATAGGCAGGAAAATGTAATGCCCTGGAGGTGTTGAACATTACTTGTTCTTCCCCACCTCCTTCTCAAAGAATCTCTTCTGCTCATGGCCCTGCTTCCAATGAGTCTATTCTCTAAACCTGTTATCCTGCCCATTCCCCATGTGATTGGATCACAGCTGATTGGAATAGAGCGGGCTTCTGATGCAAGTACCCATCATCCATAGGCTGTACTGTGACATTTCTATGGTCTAGCATGAAAAGACGGGCCATTTGGAATTGGTAAATTAAGAGACTGAACCAATTAGTGGGGGCAGAAACTAAAGGAAATGTTGAGAGTTATCAAGGTTTAAAAGGTATTGGGAGTGACCACATTGTGCTGTGTTAGCCGAAACTATCAGAGAATGGAAACTGCATAAACAGAGGAAGCAGAGTAATAGAGAGAAGGGAAACTGAAAGGAGAAGCAACAACACGGATAGAAAGAGAGAGTGGTTGAGTTTTAGAGCTTTCTTGTTTTCTGACAGTTATCAGTTGAACAATGAGTGTGCTTTAAAACATCTTCTTACCTGGGTGTGGTGGTGCATGCCTGTAGTTCCAGCTACTGGGGAGGCTGAGGCAGGAGGATCACTTGAGTACAAGAGTCGAAGACTAGCCTGGGCAACATAGCAAGACTATGCCTCTTAAAAAAGAAAATTCCAGGCATGGTGGTTCACGCCTGTAATCCCAGCACTTTGGGAGTCTGAGGCGGGTAGATCACCTGAGGTCAGGAGTTCAAGACCAGCCTGGCCAACATGGCGAAACCCCATCTCTACTAAAAATACAAAACTTAGCCAGGTGTGGTGGTGCACGCCTGTAGTCCCAGCTACTCGGGAGGCTGAGGCAAGAGAATCACTTAACCCAGGAGGCAGAGGTTGCTGTGAGCCAAAATTGTGCTGCTGTACTTCAGCCTGGGCATCAGAGCAAGACTCCGTCTCAAAAAAAAAAATTTTTTTTTGAGGTAACGAGTAGATCTCTAGTCCTTCCAAGCATATAGGCATTTTGGGGGCCATATTATGAAGAACTTTGGAATGCTAAGGAAAGACATTTGTAATTACTAGGCAAGGGATAAATATTAAGAATTTTTGAGGTGTGGAGTAATATATGAGAAGTATATTACATGAAGATTAATCTGGTAGTAGTATGTAGGAGAGACAGAGGAACTGATTCTGGAAGCTATTACAAGAAAATATGTGGGAGGTAATTAAAGTTTTGAGGATATGATAGAAGGAAGGTAAATGAGTGGATAGATGTAAAACATATAACAAAGGCAGGATCAACAACATACGATAATTTATTAGATACAAGGGACCTGGAAAAGAACAAGTCAAAGTTGAAACTCAGATTTTAAATTCTGGGGATTAAAAGTTGGTAAGACAAACAGGAAAGTCCTATTAAGAGAAATAGGAAAGTCAGGAGGACCAGACCGCTGTTAATTTCATGTTGGCTGAGTTTCACGTGCTGGTGGGAAGTACTGTTTTGTTTTGCTTAAATAATGTTTATTGAGTTCCTAAACCTTGTTTTAGGCTCTGGATGGCGGAGATGAGAGGTTAAAGTATAAAAATGAATAAAATAAGGTTTCTGCCTTTGAGGAAACTCTAGTGTTATGGGTGAAGTTATCTTTCAGGTAGAGATGTACGTGTGGAGCTTGGGAGAGAACTTTTGGATAGGAGATTCAGGTGTCAACAGAGTTCCAAAGAAGTGGATTATGAATGGATAGATAGAGGGGATGCAGAGAGGAGGACTAAGGCTACAACCATAGTGAAGAGCTTGTGTCACAGGGCAGGAAAGTCAAGAATAATCAGAGGAGGCATGGCCAGGACATTCTCAGGAGAAGCAGGATAGTACAGGGTCAAAAGAAAAACCATAGGAATGGAGGGTTTCAGGAGGCATAAGGCCATCAATAGTTTTAAATGGGGTGCAGCACACCAGCATGGCACATGTATACATATGTAACTAACCTGCACATTGTGCACATGTACCCTAAAACTTAAAGTATAATAATAATAAAATAAAATAAAATAAGAAAACATAGGACTCCCAAATTTAAAAAAAAAAAGTTTTAAATGTCATAGGAAGCTTGAGAGAATGAAGTTGGTTTGGTGTGTAGGAGGTCATTTGTGATCCTAGAGGGAATTTGTGAGTAAGGGGCAAGTGAAGAAATGTAGAAAGCAAAGGTAGACCACTCTTCTAATAGTTTGGGTTTTGAAGGGATGATAAGAGGAGGAAACTTGTGGGAGGGGGCAGAGTCCAGAGAAGGTTTGGTTTGTTTGTTTATTTTTAAAGACTTCATCTACATGAGGAGGCAGAAGAAGAGATCACTGGTCTGGAGAAATCAAAGATTCAGGAAAAAGAATGGAAGGAGCAACGAAGTAAGGATTTGGGAGGGTTCATGATCAAGAGTAAAGGTGAAGGACATGACCTTGCCAGAAAGAGAGACATTCATTTCATCCTGGAGCCAAAGATTGAAAGGCAAAATACAATATACAGTACGAAGGAATTCAGAGGGGAAGAGAAAGGAAGTACAAAGAAAAACACTTCAAATGGCTCCAGTTTTCTCAGAAAAGTAGCTAACTAGAAGTGGAGTCTTGTGATTGGGGATTTTAGGAACCTAGAGGAAGAGAAAGTTTTGAAAGGCCACTGAAGAGAATGGAAAAGGGAATTAATAAGGTAAATGAGAGGATTTTTGAGTGGTAATCAAGAGACAAATAGGGATGAAAAGTTGAGAGAAGAATCAAGAAAATGAAAATGACTTCAAATTCTAGCAGTACTCTTAGAATTTTACAGAATTCCTCCCTCCCCCACCTACACGATTTTACAGATGAAGAATTTAATTCCAGGGTGGCTAAGCAACTTACTGTGAGTTTGTTGGAGTTCTAACTTCTGCCCTCCTTCTTTCTGAATGAAAAGAGATGTGACAGTTGATTATAAAGTTAATTGAAGGAATTGATTCAAATTTGAAATCTGACTAAACCTGGAAAATATGAAATTGACCCAATCAAAAGATCAGAGCCTATATATATTAAACAAGTGTGATAGTTGGTCAGTGAGTCAGAAGAAATGATTCAGGAATATTCTCTTCAGTGTGTATTCTGGGTTAGAATATTTTGTCAAATGTTTACATAATTATGATTTTGCACATAAATATTTAAATGTCTGGTTGATACAAAATAATTGTCAATTCACTTACTGTCTAAAGAAAACTCAGTTGTCACAGTGCCATTCTATAATGAGAGTCCAGTTTCCAGGGTGAAAGTTACAGTTGTGGAAGATAATCTGGAAAATTATTACATATTCAGAAGTAATCAATCATTTCTGGTAATGGAATGAGAACATTATTTAAACTGTTTTTAAAAGTATTCAGTTTATTCCCAGATCTCAAGACTCTGTTCCTTAAATTTCTATAAATCATCTTACAGATGAGGCTTTGACTTTCTGAGGACTCGTTTTTTCAGCAGAGGTCCAAGAAAGGCTGAATTCTCTCATAGGTGGTAGGAGTGAAATAATACTCTTATTTCCTTGTGGACAAGATCAAATAATAACTTCATATTGACTCTCAAGAGTGACCATTAGGGAACAAATGATATAATCACAACTCTTCTCTGTCATTTCCATGTGCAATTTTAGTAGTTACAATGAATAGACACTTCTCAAAAGAAGACATATATGTGGCCAACAAGCATATGAAAAAATGCTCAACATCACTAATAATTAGAGAAACACAAATCAAAACCACAATGAGATACCACCTCACACCAGTCAGAATGGCTATTATTAAAATGTCAAAAAATAACAGATGTTGGTGAGGTTGTAGAGAAAAGGGAACACTTAACTGCTGGTGGGAATGTAAATTAGTTCAGCCATTGTGGAAAGCAGTTTGGAGTTTTTTCAAAGAACTTGAAACAGAACTACTATTTGATCCAGCAATCCCGTTACTGGATCTATAACCAAAGGAATCATGCACTCATATGTTCATCACAACACTATTCACAATAGCAGAGACATAGAATCAACCTAGATGCCCATCAACAGTGGGCTGGATAAAGAAAATGTGGTACATATGCATCATGGAATACTATGCAGCCATAAAAATGAATGAAATCATGTCCTTTGCAGCAACAGGGATGCAGCTGAAGGCCATTATCCTAAACAAATTAATGCAGAAACAGAAAACCAAATACAGCATGTTCTCACTTATAAGTGGGAGCTAAACACTGAGTACACATGGACACAAAGAGGAGAACAAAAGGCACTGGGGCTTACTTGAAAGTGGAGGGAGGAATAAAAAAACTACCCATCAGGTACTGTGCTTACTACCTAGGTGATGAAATCATTTGTACACCAAACCCCAGTGACACGCAATTTACCCATGTAACAAACTGCACATGTACCTGCTGAACCTAAACTAAAAGTTGGAAGAAAAAAATTTTTAGTAGTCATAGAATAGACAATGGCCACAGTATTAGGGAGAATATTATTATTACCCTTGCATATTACCAAGCACATTGTAATTGTTGATATTCTTTATCCCACTGTGACAGCAGATGGGAATGCCATCAGTGATATCCATAGGCTTCAGCATGAGGTGGGGGTCAGTGATTGTCCTGGCCTCTTGCCCTGGAGGTAAAATGGAAGAACTCGGGTTTTTTTGGGGGCTGAATTCCAAGGAAGCCTCAGGAGAGTTCTTCACACTGAACTGGTACTGAAATCTTCAACACTTTTCTGAATTGGTAGACTTTGTCCTCAGGGTGGAGATAATACTAGTGGTATACCCATCTCTATTAGTGTGTGTATGTGGGCACACATGTGTGTGTAAGTATAAATGTATGTATATACACTGCTGCTGGCAGTCCAGACTTAGAATTCCACAGGGGACTGTGGGTCTCCCACTCTTACTGTTTTTTAAGTCCCAGTTTAAGAATGGGTGTTCTGCATTTCAGAGGTATTCCTAGCCAAGGATTCTAGCTTCCATGATGAAGTATTGGGCAGCTCTGTGGATGAAGCCTTGTTTTGGCAGGCCAGGCTCTCTATCTGACTCAAAAGCTCAGACATTGTTCATGGGTGTCCTTATTTGTGAGGCCACATTCTGAAGAGAAGGTCCTCCTTAACCTGTATCTAAAGAGTTAGTCAAGAATGCTTGTGTCTACTTTTCACTGGATGTTCAAGCTACTTTAACTTCCCCCTAAGTATGCCCCAGACATGTTTTAAGTCACTTCACATTTCTGCCACTAACATTTGCTTGTTCCCGGCTATGTGCCATTCCATTTGCCTCCTCTCTGACAGGAATTCTGAACAACTCTACCGCAAACAGGTGAGAATTCTCATGTGGGAAGTCGAAAGACTTGGCCTCCACTTTCTGTGCCCATCACTGGGATGGGATGTGATAGAGCTTGAGCCTGGATTTTCTTTTCTTTTCTTTTCTTTTCTTTTCTTTTCTTTTCTTCTCTTTTCTTTTCTTACGGAGTTTCGCTCTTGTTGCCCAGGCTGGAGTGCAATGGCGTGATCTCGGCTCACCACAACCTCCATCTCCTGGGTTCAAGAGATTCTCCTGCCTCAGCCTCCCATGTAGCTGAGATTACAGGCATGTGTCACCGTGCCCGGCTAATTTTGTATTTTTTAGTAGAGACGGGGTTTCTTCATGTTGGTCAGTCTGGTCTCGAACTCCCGACCTCAGGTGATTTGCCCTCCTCGGCCTCCCAAAGTGCTGGGATTACAGGCATGAGCCACTGCACCTGGCCAAGCCTGGCATTTCTGCTGCCACAGACCCAAGGCTGTTCTCTCTTTTCAACTCAAGACTGAAGTCCTTTTCAAGTATAACAACACTTATGGTGGAAGATTTATCATCTCCTGCGGGGCTATCTTGGTTCTCTTTTATAATAAAAAGAATAGTGGAGTGGTGTTCACCTTTTCTGGCAAGACAACTGTTACTTCAGCATGCTCATCATATACAACACTTACTGGCTCTCAGCAGAACAGGCAATATATAATATAAAGTGAATAACGCAGATATTGGAGGATCAGGCTCTGATTTCTGACTCTACTACTTTCTAACTATGTGACCTTGTAGAAGTTGCTATAAGTCTTGTTTATCTACCACAGGGCTGTTGTGAGAATTAAATTAACTAATATGTGCACAGTTCTCAGCATAGGGTTTGGCACATTATAGGTACTCAATAAATGGTAGCACTTATCATCATTATCACTATTTTCTTGAACATGGGGAGTAAGTCTTTATGAAATTTGACAGCCAGGACAGTTTTATCATTGTTCCTAGAAAGGTGGCATGTAGATGCCATCCCTGCAGGTGTATTTTGATGAGTCCGAATACGTGGTAAGACTATTTGGCATATAAACTCCATGGCCATCTTCCGACATCCAATGAATTACATCTTGGATGAATGCTGAAGCATTACGGTCTTCTTGGGTAACATGATCTACTTATCTGACTTACTGTCACATAGATCCCTGCTTTGGATGGGCTTTATAAGCCTCCTGCAGTATATCTAGACCAACTCTGAAAAATGTTTGTTTGAGAACACAAGGGGGAGGACTCATTTTTCCCTTCAGAGATTTGCCATGTCAGAGAAGTATATCATGCTAGTAAAAGGTGGTTAGCTTCATGTCCATGCCCATGTTTCAACAATATAATTCTTCCTATCATTCAAGTCATTGTTAGTGGGCTGCAGAAAATTTTGAGATCCACCTTTCTTACTGGGTCATAAGAAACTCATTCCCCAACTTGCTGCTTTCTCATGGCATTTCATCCCATGGCAACTGTTGTTTGCAGCCCTGTTACTTACCTTTAACTTAGTGCATCTCTCACATCATGGATGCCTTTCATGACCTGGGCAAATGGCCCGTAGGCCATTCAGAATGGCCTTCAGGACACTCTGTAGCTATCTAGGCATCAGTACAAAAAGTTCTGTGGTTAGCACTTGGCCTTCAGAGAGAATGTGTGTGAAAGATGCCGTCTGTGTCTTCCCATATCCACTACCCACTTGAGCTGAAAGTAGAGGGTTTTCACTCAAGACCCTTTGAGGGAGTTGTGCTGTTGAATGTAATTACCCCCTTCCAAGTGAATTAACCACATCTTCTATGTGTGTACTGCATTGTATTTTTCATGTAACAAATTATCCCTTTATGTCCTATGCTGATTTTTCAGTTGAAGTGCATTTTTTATATCTTTAATTTTTATAAATAGGTACCTTATTGAGAAACAGGCTAAAGAAAAAATAAATTGAACATAATCAGGCTTCTGTCCTAGGGCCTCTTCTTTTTTATTTCTTATGCTCCCCTAGATTGTCTCATGAAAATTCATAGCTTCAATTACCACCTTTCTGCTTGTAGTTCCAAATCTTTTTCTCTAACTCAGTTCTTTCTCTCAAATGATAGACACACAATTCCAACTGCCTCCTGGGCCCATGACTCACCTGGATATATCCCAGGGAACATACTATGTCCTAAATTGAGCTAATTGCTGTCCCTTTATAAACTTTCTCCTTGCCTATTCTTGATCTTGGATAGTGGCACCAACATAGTCTAGTTCCCAGACTAGAAGCCGGGAACTTCTAGTCTCTTCATCTCCCTTATTTCCAAGATTCAAATGCTATCATTTATTCTGACAAAATACTTCATAATCTCTCAATTTAGGCCTTTCATTATTTAACTCATAAATTAATATAATACTCACCTATAATTACTCTCCTGAACTTCTGGCTTAGAACTCTTCAATTTGTTTTCTCATGACTCAAAATCAAAATTCAACATCCGACATGATTTTTATAAAATGTGAAAACTGGCAAATATTATTTTTTCCTCTCTCTCACCTGCTCTCAGCTTAAACATCTTTAGAGGCTCCTCATCATTTTTAGAATGAAGAATTAATTTGTTATCATGACTTATAAAACCTTTTATGATTTGACCTCTGCCAATTTTTCTTACTGCATCTCTCACCACTCTCTCCCATTTGTCCTCTCTATTCTTATTATAGTGAGCTAATTGGCATTTCCTGGCTTGTTCAGGCCAATGTTTTTGCACATCGTCTTTAGTTATCTACAATTTCTTTACCCACCTTGTTCCTTTAATGAACTCACGAAGCTTTTCTTGACCTCCTTCCTAAAGGAAGAGGTATGTTTTTCTTTCTTTCTGTTTCCATGGACCCTGCATCACTTATTTGACAAGCATCTACTGAGGATGCACCACACAGTAGAAATACCAAATAATTTGAGTTAAAAAATCAAATATTAAACCATTATTGGATTCAGCACATAAATATATTTATTTTGGTTAAAAAATTAACCTAGTCACTTAGAGTGGGGTAAGTTATTGTTTTAGCCAACTGTCAGCCTAATTATAATTTCTGTTTGATTCAACTATTTCTGCATTTTTTTCTCTGAATCATTTAGGATACATCGGTGTTGTTGAAAAATAAATTCAATCCACCTCAAAGGTGGTTATCTTTGTTTTAAGCAAATAATGTGTCTTAAAGTTGTGACTGGCTTCCTTTGTTTTTGTTTGTTTACTTATAATTATGTCAGAAAGTGGAAGGTTGGGCTTATTGGGCTACATAAAATCTTATGTGGTATTTTGGCATATTAGTTGAGGAGAAACAGCAGAAAAATGGACTGGAGATGGTTGAATGAAGGGGGGTTAGGATTTTCCTTGTGTTACACTGAGTGTTTTTGTTAGGTGTGGGGAGTGAGGAGATAGGATATTTTAGGACTATTATTACATGTTTATTAAAAGATCTTATCTAAAGAAGGTGACAGAGAGAGCTCTGTCTCCACAGAAATAGGCTTTTGCTCTTATCCTCCCACATTAAGCTTTTCCCTCAATCCTTCTCTACCTTTGTAGCTTCATTCTCCTTCATCTGCCTGAATCATTTTGGGGCTCTGGTTATACTATCTGTTGCGAATCTCCATTATGTTGTCTGCTTCACGGGTTTCACTCTTCTTTCATTCCTGGGAAATGCTCCTTCCAGCACTCCTTTCAGTTGGTTTGAATGTGAGCTGCCGTGTTTCCACAGACATTACACCTGGTTCCAGTTGATGGCTAAAAGGTGGTCAGAACTCATCATTTGGATTTTTGAACTAGGAACCAGTGAAAGAATGATCTGTTCTTCTTTGGAGGTAATGGTAGCTCTAGGCAGCCATTTTCTTCATCATCTGCTTGCAGCTAATTTAAAAGAATAAAATAAACTTGCAGAGAAAAGCAATGATGAGACAGGGAAGTCCTGGCGGAATCCAGATTTCTGGTTGTGAAGTTGCTTATATTCAAGTCTCTGTCTTGAGGTCCAGTTGTAGCCTTGCCCTTCTTATAGCACTCAAACTAATACATTTCCGTTTTTGACTAATCTAATTCCACCTGGGTTTCTGTTATCTTGCAACTTAAAGAATCCCAACCATTCTACTTTACTCATCTCTTCTTCTGTATAACCTCTTCTGTGCATATTATTAATATTATTTTATTCATGACCTTATAATATAAGGATTTGCATTGACAACACTTTTGCTGAGTTATATACTGAGTATCCAAAGTGAGCAATATCATTAGGAAGTCAGGTGGAACAAGCGAGGTGGTTTACAAATACCTAGAAGATTAGTCAGGAGAACTAATTCACATATAAGGTCAGTCAAGACTTGTTCTTTAGAAGATGAGATCAGGATCTTGTCTGTAAAAAAAATGGAAAGATATGGAATTTTAACTCTGAACTTCAGAGATCCTAGAAAACACAATAGATCATCAGAATATTATAATCACTGATGTAGGATGGGAGGAAGTGATATATCTATCTATACGTGTAGAAATATATAGATATATATTCTTATAGAAATGTGTACATAGACCAGGAAGTTTAACATTTTCCTAGGAGTTCAATATCTATATATACCCGCTGTATATACAGGTTCATCACAAGGAGGAGGCTTAAATGTTTTTGTCTTAAAAAAGAGTTCACTGAAAAGTTGGGTTTGAATTTCTTTAATGAGAAATTAAAATTTTTATTAATATAGGTACTAATATACAGACAAAATGTGACCTGGGGCAGCCCAGTTCATGGATTTTTTGCATTATGGACTTGAAAGCATTCTTTCCACTTAGATCTTATAAAAGATATTATGATAATAAAAAGGCAAACAACCTAAAATATGAGTAAAAGATTTGAACAGACATTTCACAAAGGAAGATATATGAATGGCCAATAATAAGGGCATGAAAATGTGCTCAACCTCATCAGTCATCACAGGAATGCAAGTTAAAACCACATGGGCTAACATTTAGTATCCGATAGAATGGGTAAAATTTAAAAGTCTGGTATTACCTAATGTTGGATAGGATGTGGAGCAACCAGCACACTTAGTCATTGTTGGTGCATGTGTAAAATGGTTTAGCCACTCTGGAAAATGGTCGGAAAGTTCTTACATAGTTAGGCATACGACTTATTTATGATCCAGAAATTCCACTCCTACGTATTTACCCAAGATAAATGAAAAATATGTCCACAGAAAAAACACTTGTGCAAAAATGTTCATAACAGCTTTATTCATAATAAATAAAAACTGGAAACAACCCAGATGTCCATCTATCAGAGCATGAATAAAACAAGTATGGGATATTCAAATAACAAATACTACCTAGCAACAAAAATAACAAATCACTCAAACATGCAACAACATGAAAAAAAAAAAAACCATAAAAACAAACCCCAAACTCAAAAGCTATAGTGGGTGAAAAAACTGTACAAAAGAGTAAATATTTTACGATTCTACTTATATGAAGTTCTAGAACAAGCAAAGCTAATCTATGGTGAAAATAATCAGAACAGTGGTTGTCTCTGTGGTAGTGTGGGCTGGGATCAGCTGGGAGGGAACACAAAGGAACTTTCTGGGATGATGGTAATGTTCTATAACTTGATAGAGGTTGGGTCATACAGATATGCATTTGTCAGACTCATCAACTATTGCATTTCATATTTTTGCTTTTCACTGAATGTACATTTTGCCTTAAAAAGGAACTATAAACAAATGTTAAACTCTAGTTAATGATATGCATGTCAAGGCATTTGGAGAGAAATATCCTGGTATTGCAAGTTACTTTGAAATGCGTTAGAAAATAAGATGGATTGATGGATGGATAGAAGGACGAATAGATGGACAGATACATGATAAAAGCAAATATGGCAAAATGTTAATTGCAAAAATCCACGTGGTTGGTGTATGGATGTTCACTATAGAGTTCTTTCAACTTTTTCTCTATGTTTGAAAATTTTCATAATAAAATATTTTTAAAATAGAAAAATGGAAAAAAGAACATTAAGTATAATGAGAACTGATTATATATTACTGAATGCATTTCATTAAACAACCAGCTTAAACATAACTATATTACCACCACATGATAAATTACAAATAATATGTAGGTACACCTCATTTAGGGCTGCCTCAAACAGTGCTGATTTGATATAGTGATGATTATCTCAGAAATGTTTTTATGTCAAAAATACATATGCATGAACATATATTACAGTACTGAGGACAATGGTAATATAGAGACTTTGCAGGGTCCGTCAGTAAGTGCAGCAGACTGAGATCCATCAAATGCTTAGGCAGCCAGAGGTGGCGAATGGGACTTGCCACCCATTTCTCTGGTTTGATCCATGTAAGAGCTGATAAACGTGTGCACGTGGGAGTGCTGGAGGAGCCACAGATGTACTAGGCTGGATGTGTAAAATACTAATTTTCTGTAGTGGGTGATCTGACCAAGGAAATAAATGAAAAAATAAAGCCATCATTCAGCCCATTAAGGCTTGCTGGAAATCCTCTCAAAAGAGAGGCAGTGGAGAGTATGGTTCTGCAGGCAGACTGTCTGGTTCCAGTCTGGGCACTGTTGTGTGTCCTTTGGCAAGTTAAGTATCCTCTTTGCCTCACTTTCCTCATCCATAAAATGAGTATGATCATAGTATCTACTTCATAGGGTTATTGTGAGAATAAAATAATTTAGTACATATAAAGCCCGTAGCACAACTCCTGATACTTAGTAAGAACTCAGCACATGTACCATCATCATCTTTTTTTTTGAGACAGGGTCTCACTCTGTTGCTCAGGCTGGAGTGCAGTGGCACAATCACAGCCCACTTCAGCCTTGACTCGTTGGGCTCAAACAATGGTCCTGCCTCAGCCTCCCAAGTAGCTGGGATTACAGGCATGCACCACCATGCGTGGCTAATTAGCTAATTAAATTAATTAATTATTATTATTATTATTATTTTTTTTTGTAGAGACAAAGTCTTACTAGCTTGAAATCCTGAGCTCAAGCGATCCTCCTACCTTGGCTTCCCAAGGTGCTGGGCTTACAGGCCATGGCGCCTGACTCCATCCTCATCACTGTTATGAAGGGCATCCGATGCATCAATTATTGCAGCCTGGGAGGAAGTAATTGACAAACATCTTAACTGTGTGATAAGAAATTATGTCCATAGGCATGTCATAACTTCAGGACCTCTGAAGGGATTGAAACTATAATCGCCAATTTACAATGTAGGAAATCGCCTTCCTGGGACTCTCGTGGTAATCTCCCTCTACAGTGCTGATTCGGTGCATCCTGCCTTTTCCAGTAATGCATCCCTCCCGCTAAAGGGAGTAAGCCTGGAGGTGTAGCTTCCCATACTAGATTTTTGGAAACTTCCTTAGCTGGGAGGCCAATCCTAATCTAGTTCTAGATCCTTTTCTTAGATTATGATTTTGTAATAAATACATATCTTTCTGTTGTGATCCCCTAGCATCAGCATTCACTTTCTTTTTTTTGAGACGGAGTCTTGCTCTGTCACCCAGGCTGGAGTGCAGTGGCGTGATCTCGGCTCACTGCAAGTTATGCCTCCCAGGTTAACGCCATTCTCCTGCCTCAGCCTCCCGAGTAGCTGGGACTACAGGCGCCCGCCACCATGCCTGGCTAATTTTTCTATTTTTTTTTAGAGATGGGGTTTCACCGTGTTAGCCAGGATGGTCTTGATCTCCTGACCTCGTGATCCGCCCGCCTCGGCCTCCCAAAGTGCTGGGATTACAGGCACGAGCCACCGTGCCCGGCCTTGCATTCACATTCTATGTCTGGGGAATCTTGGGTGCATCCTGGGGAGAAGCAGGGCCCACCTCATTACAGAGCAAAAAAATCAGGCATTTGTTCTCCCTCACAGCTTAAGTTTGGGTTTGCTAACCTCAGCCATAGATTCTCCTGCCCAAGAATTTGAATCCTCTGGGAGTTAACCTAAAGAAGCAGGGACGGTTCAGACTTTCTTAAGGTGATGGTGGTAGCTGTGGCATCCAGCATCCACAGGTGGTTGTGTCAGCAGTTTTAGCAGGGTTCCCCAAGTCGCAGGTGGTGGCAGTGTCAGGGATGGCACCCAAAGTTCAGTGGTGACAGCTCAGCACCTAACCATGCATTCTTGGCATGTGGCCTTTGCAGGGGTTCTGGTTACCTGTATTTTCCTGCTTATATTTCGAGCCTGGTTCTTCAGCCTGTGTGTTGATTCTGTGAATTATCCAGTAGCTTTCAATGAATTCATTTTTCCCAGTAATTAGCCAGAGTTCATCACCATTGTTTGTCCCGTGGAACAATGCACTGGTTTTCTGTGATCCACTGATCCTGTTCTATACCTACTAGTACTACACTGTCCATTCCTTTATGTCACAGGAAATGTGTTGATTGTAGAAAAGTCTAACCTTTGTCTGTTGCAGTCCTTGAAATTCAATTTTTAAAATACAGGCTCCATGTATCCAGCCATAAGCAACTGTGTTTCTTGTCAGAAGTTTACTGTGTTGTACAGTATGCATTGTATTTATTCAATTCATGTCTATTGAACGTTTGAACATTTACCTTGTGCTAGGGAATGGCTAGGCTTTGGGGACACAAAGGAATAAAACACGGTCCCTTTTGCACATATTTAGAATTATAGTTGTTTAATTTGTTATATCATGGTAAGATGCAAGCAAACCAGTTTAGCCTCACTCAAGGGATGGTGGGGAAGCAAAGAGTCCAATTAATGGGTAGGAGTGAGGGTGGGGAAGACAGTGTAACATGTTGTGTAAAATCTTTACCTGGAAGTTTGGTTAGCATTAAGTCATATTCAGACTTTTAGTTGCTTTGTGAAGTAGGACAAATTACTTAACCTATCTACAACCTCAGTGTCTTTATCTGTAAAGGGGTGATAATAATACCTACATCCTCACATTATTTTGAAGTTTAAACGAGATAATGAATATAAAGTGATTAGCACAATGCTTGGTCCATGATTAAGTGCTTAGTAAAATGGTGGCCATCTTCACATACTGAAATAGGCTGCCTAAAGTGATTGTGTAACTTCTAGCTTAAGTGCAACTCTCAAGCACATAAACTGTGCCTTGAGTTCCATAATCTCCTTGGCTATTTTAGGCCTTCCTTTTTTTTTTTTTTTCCATTTCTAGTCAAGTTCTATTATATTATTCTTAACATCAGTAGTCAGAAATGTATGTTTTCTTCCAGCATGGATCAACCACAGTTTTAAATAGAAGTAGGCAATATTTCTGCCTGTTTTTCAATATTCTGCTTGATGCTGCTTAGTAGCATTTTAATTGATTTTTTTTTTGGCTGTAGTATGTTGAGGCAGTGTCCTCCAAGAAATATCTGTGTCCTTTCCCTGCATTGACACAGTGTCTTAATATGAACTTGAGGATATTTTTTCCCTCAATTGCATAAATATGTGCTTTACACACATTAAAACCTCTTTGCCTCTTTCCTGCTTACTCATGGGCATTTACCATTACTTAACATAGAAGGCCTGACTTGTATGTTTCGAAAGAAACTCATGATGCATGAGTCTCCCCTGTAGTAATTTTTTTCCCCATAAAGACCAAGAGAAATGATTAATTTACCCAATTTGCTATCTGATCTCCCTGAGCATACCTCTTGTAGATCCTTATCATTTAATTGTTATTCAGATCATTCAGCCCACTTTGTTTTTAAAAAATGTGTTATAAAAAGTGATTTATTGCTTTTGGGGTCCTTTTCAAAGTATTTCTCAAATGATATTTGGTCTAGTTTTCAATTTATGACTAACCTGCTATGTTTTGTGGACCTCATTGTTTTCCTTATACGGGCGAATTTTCTGTTATTAAAAACTGATTTTTTTTTTTATCCTGTAATTGTTGTTTTGGACATCAAACAGGTGAAGTTTTTGTTTATTCTTGGAAGAGTTTTTACTTAAAAAAATTTTTTTTAAGTACTCCCTTCTCAATCTTATATATAACTTCATTTTTCGTTGCGTGATTTCTGATGGGTTGTTTGAAAACAGTCTCCAGGTTTCTAACTCATTTTCCCTTTTCATTCACTTCTCTTCCCACCCCAGCACCTGCATTTGCTTATGCTGAAATCAGCAGAAATGACACCAAGTAAGAGATAGTAGACTGAAGTTCTAGTGCTAGGATGGCTACAAAGTCACTGCATGGCTTTGGTTAGGTCATTCTGTTACAGGAAAGGGGTCCCGATCCAGACCCCTAGAGAGGGTTCTTGGATCTCACTCAAGAAAGAATTCAGGGCGAGTCCATAGAGTAAAGTGAAAGCAAGTTTATTAGGAAAGTAAAAGAATAAAAGAATGGCTACTCCATAGAGAGAGCAGCCCCAAGGGCTGCTGGTTGCCCATTTTTATGGTTATTTCTTGATGATATGCTAAACAAGGGGTGAATTATTCATGCCTCCCCTTTTTAGATCATATAGGGTAACTTTCTGACATTGCTGTGGCATTTGTAAACTGTCATGGCGCTGGTGGGAGTGTAGCAGTGAGGACGACCAGTATTCATACATGTACCTATGTGTACATATGTGGCCATATTGGTTTTGGTATGTTTTGGCCAGCTTCTTTACTGCAACCTGTTTCAACAGTAAGGTCTTTATGACCTGTGTCTTGTGCTGACCTCCTATCTCCATCCTGTGACTTAGAATGCCTTAACCATCTGGGAATGCAGCCCAGTAGGTCTCAGCCTTATTTTACCCTGCTCCTATTCAAGACGTAGTTGTTCCAGTTTACACACCTCAACTGCTTTGGCTTCCAGTTTTTGCATCTATGAAATTAGGGTAGTTTATTTATTTATTCAGCAAGAATTTATTAGACACAGATTATATGCTAGAGACTGTGCCAGGTGCTAGAAAATCTACAGTGAACAAAAGAGTGAAGGTGCTTCCCCTCATAAGATGTATATTCTAGTACTGTTAAATTATGTAAACTCCAAGGCCCTTTTGAGTTTACAGTGCTGCATGTATACTTCTACGTAATTCCAATTCTCTTTGGAATAGAATAGAAAACAAACAAACAAGCAAACCCTGTAATATATCTAAAGTTTGGTTTTTGGCTTTTTGGGTATTCCTTTGACTTAAAATAAAGATCTTATAGTTTGTCCTAAAGGGAATTCCATGGAAACCAGTGTGAGATGCTCTACCTAGAAAGGATTCAGGTTGAAAGTTGCATCCTCTATCCCCCTCTTAAAGTGAATCTTAAAATGCATTTGGAAATAAACTCCAGAACTCTGCTTTTTTTGAAGCACATTTAAAAAAGAAAAGAATTACTGGAATAATCTGACCTTTATTTAGATGTGGGAGTCAGCATCAGTGAAAGAGGAAATGAAAGCTTTTTTGGTTGCTGCCAATAAGACAATATTTATTGAGTTATAAGATTGTTTTCAGTTATAGAATATAAAGCTCTTTACTGGGATCAGTAGTAATTCATAGATGATGAAGAGCAAAAAGTATACATTTTATTATTTGGTGGATAATATAATATGTAAACATATGCCTTGGAGAAATAATGCTGCTGTTACACATCTAAACACATTTGCCAGAGGGTTATTAATGTTACAGAAATTATCGTAATAGGAGTCCTCAAAAAGATATTTAAGCCAAGTCTTCTTCTCTCCCTGTATTTTCCATTTAATATAAAGTGGGCTATTTGTGGGGATGGTATATGCCAGGTAGTAAGGAAAGGCTGGACTTATATCAAGGTAATTTTGGAACTATTATCAGAATGGAGCCATCTAAAAGGAATGTTTATAACAGATAATGGTTGTCAGAAAAAATAAAATAGAATGAAATATGCAAATAAAGTGACAGAAAATAACTGATGAGCTAGTAGAAAACTCAGAAAACATCTTGCATGGAAATCAACTCATAACAGGGTTTTGCTTGATTTTATGGGAAAAATTTAGATAGTAAATGTTAATTTTTATTGTTTCTCAGATTCTTTCTTATCAAGGATAATTCTTTCTTCAACTCTCAATTACACTTATAATTTTTTCTGTTCATGAGTTCATATTACATTTTCTTAATATCATGGCTCTAATTTTACTTTTCTTTCTAGAATAATTTTCTGAAATGTTCTAAAAATTCAGGAACAATAACCACTGTTACTGAGAGGAAGTAGGATCTAGTATTCCAAAATTTTTCCTACATCTACATATGTGTACATATGTAAAAGTAGCTACAAAAATGTAAAGTAATGCCAAAAGAAAAATGGGGGCAAGAGCTATTAATATTTCAGAGGTGGGAAAGATTACTTCTAAATTGGAGGAAAAGGTAAAATTTTGTGCATAAGACTTGTACTGGTCTTAAAAGATAGTAAAATTAGGGCATTCAGAGATGAAACAGACACTTCCTAAGCGGGAGGAACAGTAGTGCTATATAGGAGAAAGTATATCGTCTTGAAGTTAACTGAACTTTGGTTCAATTTTCTCTAATTCTTAGTTTCATCTGTGAAAATGGGAGCGGTAACATCAAAACCTTGCTGCAGGCTTGGTGTAAGATGAAAATGGTATACTCAAGTGGAATTGCTTGGCAAAATCCCTGGCAAAAAGTGGGGTAGGGGGCTTTGACTAAGACCTCCTCTTCCTTTTTCATGTAAATATGAAGATCAGCCTCACGCCCCCTCCTCCACCCTGCCCCCACAAGGAGTTTGCTGGAGACTTAATCCTGGTTCCAGCCTAAAGGACCTTAGAAAACTTATTTGACCTCCCCCAGTTTCAGTTTTCTCATCTTTAAAATGGAGGCTGGGCAGGCGGCTCACGCCTGTAATCCCAGTACTTTGGGAGACCGAGCGAGGCAGGAAGATCGCTTGAACCAGGAATTCAAGAACAGTTTGGCAACATGATGAAACCCCATCTCTACAAAAAATGTAAAAATTAGCCAGGCGTGGTGGCACATGCCTGTAGTCCCAGCTACTTGAGAGGCTGAGGCGGGAGGACTGCTTGAGCTTAGGAAGTCAAGGCTGCAGTGAGCTGGGTCGTGACACTGCACTCCAGCCTGGGCAAGAAGGCAAGACCGTGTCTCCCAAAAAAAAAAATAAAAATAAAATGATATAATAATGGTACTAATTTCATGAGGTTGATGTGAGGAGTAAATGAGTTCACATGAGGTGCTTATAAATATGTGGCACAAAGTATGTACTTTTTAACTATTATGATTTTTTTTTCCATAGGCACTGAGGAGCCAGTGGAGGGTTTTGGGATGGGTGTGAGGGGTGGGGTTGGTGGTGGGATGGGGCTGGGGGTTGCAGAGAGTAGCTTAATCTTTTCTTTAGAGGAATTGATCTGTTGGTGGTTTATAAATGGGAATTGTACGAATAGGAATTGGGTGGTGAAGGATTGAGGAGAGAATAAAAGTGGGGCAGACTAGTTAGGGGATTAGTAAACACTTCTGTTCAGAGACACAGGGAGCCTGATGAATAATTGTGGCAGCAGCGACGAGAGGGCTTAGACTAGAGATATGCTTTTCAACCTTCAGCGTGCCCATAAATCACCTAAGGATCTTGTGAAAATGCAGATTCAGGTTCAGTAGGTCTGGGTAGGGCCTGAGATGCTGACTTTATAGGATGCAGGTGGTACCAATGATACTGGACCACACACCACACTGGCAAGGGTTTTGAGGGTAGGATTGATAGGATATGACAATTGCTTGGTCATGAGGGGAGAAGACAGAGGGCTCGTTCATAGGTTTCCAAAAGAAGGAGCTAAATTGAGAAGGAAAATAGTGAACTCAGGTTGACCTACTAAGCTTGATTTCCTGAAACTGGAGTTGCAGGAGATAGAACAGTATAATGACAAAAAGATAGATTTATTATCAGAAGACCTGGATTAAATCCTGGCTCTAACAATTATTAGAAAGATGACTCTGGACTCTTGCTGTTCTTCTTCCTCTCTAAAGGAGAGACCACAACGACTATTTAAAAGGACTGTTTATATTTATAGATTAATGGAAATACATTGTGAAAACCTCTCACATGTTGGCCAGCACATAGGTGGCACTTCCTGAGTGAATACAAATCACATCTATAGACTTTATAGAATTTATAGATGAATCCAGCTCTTGGCAAAGCTGATCTGGGCTTTAACATATACGTTTTTCCTACCACATGCATACTGATACTTCAAATTGTACGATAATTTGACAGCCTTCTGAACTTTATGTTTTCTAAGTATTCATTAGCTGACATAATTTCAGGGGACTTGAATGCCTGGATTGGCAGCGGTTCCACCAGAGCTACATCCATCAGAAACCTGCAATTGTCAGATTCTTCCTTTTAAGGCACTTTTCCAGGAATAACTGTCTGAATCAAAGAGGAAAATATCTGGTCAAACTCATTTATAATCATAGTCCAATAATGGTAAATGGCAGGCTGCGGGATAAATCTGCGGCCTTTCACTTACATTTCCAACCAGAGGCAACATTATTGATGATTGAAGAATTAGTTCTTCTGAGCTTATCTACATCCTTAAGTTGGACATAAAAGTAAATATTTTCCCCTTAAACTTAATCTGAACTTTCAAAGTGGTCCTTATGTCTGTCCCTATACATTATTCAATCAGTGAGATTTTAGAGATAAGGTTAAAATAAAATGAACAAATATATTTATGACATACAAAGAGCATATTTAGCCTACTAATAGGATAAGGGTCAAAAAAGAGGAACGGATAGCACATATTTTACTTTGGGAGGCTTGCTAATAACTATTTGTAATATTAACAAATTGTGGTTACACTATTATGTCATGGGACTATTCAAGAACTACCTCTTTTATTTCTTGTTCATAAAAGAGATTAGAAATCAAAAAATGAAAATAAGTTTAAAAAATTACAGGCCATATTATTAAGCTATTACCTCAAATATAATTGAGCTGAAGTCATCTAAAGTCTCATTAAGTTGCAATTATTTAAAAACAGCATATCCTTTCCAAAAATTAAATTACATCAAAAGATCCTGGTATGTTTTGGGCTCCACTGCAGGGACATTAACAGTGCAGATTTGGGGACTTATCTTCCTTGGTATCAGTTCAGTACATGGAAATTCAGAATCACATGTATGGATTGATTACTAAACAAATTATCTCAATTTCTACTGTACCTCTCTGCATTTTGTTGTTTCCAGTAGGCTCCATAGCTGGAACCCAACATTTTCATTAACTTCCCCCCCAAAAATCCAATCTTTCAATACTGACAAGAGCTCCAGAAGAAAATCTCTCTTGCCGGAATTATTTTAATCTTGCTTGAGTGGTTGGCTGAAGTCCTTGCCAACCTATTTACCTTAGTTAATGCCACAGGTATATTTCTCTCCAGATGAATTCTAAGTGTGGTTGACTCCAGATTCAAAAAGGGAAACCCTCCATCTCCTGAAATTATAGAACCATTAAGGCTCTTAGAGACCCTGCTCAAAATAATACCAAATTTCTTCTTAAATTGAAAGGTGAAGTCTCAATCTAATAGTTTGCTTGCAAATGGAGCTCACTAGCTTTAAGTGTAAATAATTCCCTGCTGACAATTGCTGTTAAAATGTTTGTTGAATGAGCGGATTCTCTTACCTATCTTATCTCCCCCAAAGAATAGCTGAGACCTTTGTGCACTGTTATCTAGATACGTTATGTTTTTTCCATGCATCTCTTCCTGTATTCAGTAACTCCAACAATCATCTTTCCAATAATCTGAGAGAGAAACCTGGGAGTTATCTCACAATCCTCCCTGCCCTTCCCATAGCCAGGCAATTCCCATCTTCTGACTTTTACATCCTAAATATGTATTGACTTTGTTGTCTCCCTTGATCTCTTCTTGTACTATTTTAGCTTAGGCCCTCACATTTCTCTTTGGGCTTTTATAACAGTATCCCAAGGGCTTTTTCTGCCTCCAATCATGGCCTCCTCTGATGTACCCTTCAGAGTACCTTCAGAGTGAAAATGTATCTTTAAAACCCAAATTTTATCATGTAATTTCCTTTCTGTGGCTCTTCATCATCCACAGTAAAAAAAGTCCAAGCTTCTTGGTATAAAATCCAAGGCCTCCCATGATCTGGCTTTTACAAACCTCCCAGGTTCATCAGGTTAGCTCCTATCTGCTGCTCACTGTTTCATGTTGCAATGGGGTGCCTCAACCTTGGCACTACTGCCCTTTTGGGTCCGATAATTCTCTGTTGTGTGGACTGTCCTGTGCATTGTAGGATGTTTAGCAGCATCCTTGGCCTCTGCCCACTAGATACCAATGGTATTCTCTTCTTCCAGTTACGTCAACTAAAAGGACAAAACCCCCAAACCAAAAAACTTCTGATACTTAAAAATGGCAATTGTTTTTTGTTTGACATAACTGGAAGAAGGGAATGCCATTTGTATCTAGTGAGCAGAGGCCAAGGATGCTGCTAAACATCTTACAGTGCACAGGACAGTCCATACAACAAAGGATTTTCAGACCCAAAATGGCAATACCCTTATACACATAAAGGTATAACCCACTCCTCAATTTTTTTAAAAAATTACCTAATTAATACATGAATCCATGCTTGTAAAAATCCAAATATAGAACATAATAACATCACTTTTAATAAGAATTAAAAGTGAAAGCTTTCAAGAGTCAAAGCATTATGATTAAAAATATTTTTTTGGATATATACTACTACAACATTATCACCATCAGACATCCTCTTCCTTTGTGGCCATGGCCCTTGGGTTTCCAGGGTTGTATATAGAGGATTGAGGTTAGGTTGGTTGGCTCATTGAAACATAGGAGCCTATTGACTTCATGAGGCTTGCCAGAATTGTTGGAACAGGTGATTTATGTTTCAGGCTTACCTAGCTCAAAAAATTTTCAACAAAGTTTATATAGGCCATTTGCTTCTTCCATGTTACTGTGCCTTCTCCAATCCTTACAGTTCTTTTCCCTTCCCTCCCTGGAAAAATCCACAACCCATACAAATCAGAGCTATTATCAAGAAAGAGAGACCTCTGACATCTTGTGATGTACAATGGTTACCAAACATTAGTCTCTAGATGAACCCCAGAGATTCTGCTTCACAAGGTCAAGGATGGGTCCTGGGATCTGTGTTTTTACCAGCTCCCCTCCAGATGAGTCCGCTGTGCAGTCTGGTGTGGAAGCCAGTGACTAAAGAAGTCCAAACTAAAATGTAAAATGATGCATCCAGGTACCCAACATTTTGACAGCTGAGCATGCCACTTCGCAATCATATGGATTCGGCATCTAGTATCCACACTTTGTAAATTCCAAGTTATACAAATCTTTTATAGCAGATGGAGGAAAAGATGTCTCTATATGCTTATGTCCTAAATACTAAGCAGGTCTTCAAAACAAACCAGGTAAAGTGGAAATACCTGCAAAAACTCTTTTTTAAGATAACAGAAACATGCCTGATGGTGGGGAAATTGACAAATTGACTATTTTCATAAAGGTTTCAGGGGAACAAAAGGGTAAGAGAAATCCTTTCCACACAAATTTAAATCTAGGGACCCTGTCCCTTAAAGAGGGAATTTAAAAATAACCCTTTTTTTTCTAGTTATGTTGATTATTATTCTTTATAAACCTTCCTCACCAGTTTGGATTGCATGGAAGGTCACTAAGGACGATGGGGTAAAGCATTCCTAGTAGTAGAAACAAAGATGATGGAGTAGACTATAAAAATGCTTTAAAAACTCTAATTGAGACAAACCTGAATACAAAATTGTATCTGTGCTATGATTACAACTATAAAAATTCTGTCTGCATATGGACAGGGACTGAAAGGGAGCATGAAAAAATGTAAACAGTTTGGTTTGTAGGATGGCAGAATTTTGGGTGGATTTTCCTTTATTTTATTTTGAATTTTGCTAATGTTTTTATAATGTTTTGTAATAAACAATACTATAAAAGGAGCAGCTGAACCTGCTGACTAATTATTGTTAGAGTAGCTTAGCATCGACTGTATCAGAGCTAAAATTGCTGCTTTTGGCATATGCTCTCCAACATTTAAGTTGATCATATCAGATAACCTTAACCAAGAAGTCAACTCATTCTGGTCCATAGGAGCATTTTTTTCACCCCAGCTAACTCATTCTGACAGGCATACTAGGTATTACTTCAACTGGGGTCATAATCAGGGTGGATTTTTTTTTTTTTTTTTTTTGAGACACGTTCTCATTTTGTTGCTCAGCCCTCCTGGGCTCGAGTGCTCCTCCTACCTCAGCCTCCCATGTAGCTGGGACTACAGGCATGTACCACCATGCCTGGCTAAATTTTTAATTTTTTTTGTAGAGATGGGTCTCACTATGTTGCCCAGCCTGGCTGAGGGTGTTTTGTTTTGTTGTTTTTATTTTAAAAAATAATTGTAAAAGTTGACTGGTATACCTGCCCTAAGAAAGGTCTTAGACCAAATCATCTTCTGTAATAGAGTAAAAAATTCAGGATCCTCAAAAGAGCGTTTGTCTAAGTATGTGAGTGGATTCAAACTCCATTTTGGAGGAAATACTGTGTCACCTGCAGGAACCCCTGCAGCTTATCTGTGTGCAGAAATAGAAAGGCAAGAATACAAGTCAGGTTCTTAAAAATTTGACAACAGAATGTCAGCTTCACTTCCTGCACATCTGGTGTTTAAAGCATATGGATAATCAACAGCATAGACTATTGGCACTTCAGGCACTTGTCAGCGAATTCAATCCTGAAGTGACTCGTAACCATGTGCTTGACAAAGGCTCACCTAAGACATATAATATCAGAGAGAGATAATTTAATGGACAAGCCATCTTTCCATTTCTCTTCTCTAATCTCTATTCAAGAAATTTGTTATTGTATCAGGAAGCAACATATCTGGACTGGATTACCTCTGTTCCTGATAAAAATGCTCTCACTGAGTTAAAAATTTAGTATTATGCTTTGAGCCTTTATCAGAATCAATACAGGAATTGTCCATTGGAACAATGATTTTGCATTTTTTGCAAATAGTGTTGCTGAGGAAGTTGTGCTTACATTTCCTAAAATCTATTATGAAAAATTACATGATAAATTTCTTCTGGATTTAGTACATTAGCTTTTCTTTGCCTGTAACATAGACATACTCTGTGATTTTCTTTGTGCCTTAGCTACTGGGAAACTTGTGCTTAACTCTCCCTGATACTCCTTTCTGGCAGTTTCTTACATATCAGAGAAATTGACGTGCTCAGAAAGAGTTGGGCACAGGGAGAAAGATGCCATTTGGTGCCCATTCATTTGCTATGCTTGTTATGGCTATGTAGGTACAATGCTTCCAACTTTAATGATCTCATCAAAAATTTTTTCTCCAAGAATTTGTTGTTTCTAAAGTGCTAGATTTTCATAAAGGAAAAAAATGCATTTCATTTTCTATAAATATCAAAATTAATTACTCATTGTTATAACTATTCATTAAAATTCAAAATTAGATAAGAATGTTCTTCATAGACTTTTTTTAAGCCTTGAAGAGATCCGTTTTATTATAGCATCGACAGCTCCACTATTTAAGGAAATCATGACATAAGGTTCCTAATTGAATTAAGCCAATCCCTTTGCCCAAATCCTAAGAAGAAATTAGTGAAAGATGGTAGGTAAAACTATGGTGGTTTGTTAGGTGGAAAGAAAAGTGTGAGCAACTGATAGAATTGTTTTTGTAGATCTCACCTCTACAAACATATTGGGAACAGATTTGCTCACTAGTTGGGAACATATTTGTTCATTCACTCATTTATTCTCTCAGTCATCCAATATGTGAGTCTAATCAATCTTTCAAGGACCACTTTAGGTGTGAAGCATACATCAGTAAACAGAACAGACAGAACTCTCTGCCCTTACAGAGTTTATGTCTAGTAGGGGAGAGAGTCAATAATAAATAAATAAATAATACATGGTGTGACAGTTGGTGTTCAGTGCTATGGAGAAAAGTCAGGTAGGTAAGGGGGAGAGAGGGTGCACTGGGTGTGGGGGTGGAATTTGCTATTTTAAACAGTGTGATCAGGTGGCATCTGAGCAGAGATCGGAAGGAGGGAGCTATGTGAGTCTCTCCGGGAAGAGTTTCCATGCGGAGGGAACAGTTTGTGCAGAAACCCCAAAGCAGGTGTGTGCTGGGTGTGTTTGAGGAAAGCGAGGAGACAGGTGTGGCAGGAAGAGAGTATGAGACCAGAGTAGTGGGAGGCCATGGAGGTAGCCAGATCACATAGGCCTTTTTAAAGGGCCTTCTAAACGAGATGGGGAATAATTAGAGAGTTGGAGCAGAGGAGTAATATTATCTGACTTACATTTTAAAAGTATCATTCTGGCTGCTTTGTGGAGAATAGAGTGTGGTAGGAGAATGGAGGAAGAGTGGAAGCAGGAAACCTAGGAAGGTGGTTACTTTAATAATCCAGGCAAAAGGTGATGGCCATATGGGCACGGGTGGTAGTGGTGAAGGTGGGAAGAAGTGATAAGATTCTGGATGTAATTTGAAGGTAGAGCCAGTAGGATACCTGATTGTTAGGACAGGAGATATGAAAGAAAGTTTTTGGTCTGAGCAAGAGCTTCAAAGAAAGCAAAAGGTGAAGTTACCATTTACTAGATGAGGAGGGCTGTGAGAGGAAGATCAAGAGCTTGGTTTTGAACAGATTAAGTTGGAGATGTCTAAGTGGTGATATCTAGCAGGTAGTTTGATAATATAGACATGAGCTCAAAATTAATGTTACATTTTTAATATTAATATTATAAATATTACATTTTAAATGTATAGATAATATATTACTAGTAATATAGTTAGGTATGAATAATATTTGTGGTACTACATTGTAAAAGGGTCACTGACAAATTAAGTGTATTTTAAAGAGGATGACTGAGATAGCAAGGGCAGAAAACTATATTGGACAAAGAATCAATGAAGGAACTGGAGATGTTTAACATGAAGAACAGACATCCTAGGGTAGATGTATCTCTTTTCATGCTGAAAAGGCTAGTGAATTTCACCTGTACTTCTCTGGGATTAAAAGAAGTTACAGGAAGCCAGGTTTCCGGTCAATGTAAGATATCTAGAAATGCGCATGTATGTGTATAAAAAATATATATAGTGTGCACACACATATATGTTTACAAACAGAATTTTCGTTTTCTCCTATAGCAGGGAAGATTCTCTTCTAAAGTAGTGGATTTCTTATTGCTGAAAGTCTTCGACTAGAGAGTTGCTGAGAATATTGTAGAGAGAATTGGATGGAAGTTAAACTTGAAGCCCTCTAATTTCTTTCTTTTTGTTTCTGTGTATTTTTCTTAGGGACCGAAGCATTCCATGTACCAATACATCATCAGGAATATTCTTTCTTGTATTGTATTTTAAGATTTCACGGTCTATGACTTCCTCCTAAATTAGACTATAAACCCCTTGCGGACTGGAACATGTTTTATCCTCTTTGTAATCCCTGAAGCACTTGGCACAAACTTTTGTGTAACAAGTACTCAGAAAAATACTTTGCTGGTTGAGTAATTTTGTTTCCAAGGCATCCCTCCTTCTCTAAAGCATAAACACTACTGGGATGAGAAACTCGTACCCAGCTTAACACTTTAGTGTGGCTGAAATAACAGAACCAGTTTAATCCTTGGAATTCTGAGGGTCTGGATTTGGGGAGGTTAAATGGGGAGGTTGTTAAATTTGACAAGTATAAAGTCTACTTGTCAAATATTGTGGTACTGGAGTATTAATAATATATTTTAGAGTGCTAAATGTCTGAATGATACATTAGTGGCTTCAAAGAATCAGACAACATCCAAGATAGTGACTTTTTCTGCTTTCAGAGGGTGCTTCCAATAGTGAGAGAATCTCATTAATTCATGTCTATAGACTTCACAGAAAATTGTTCAATGAGTTCCTTGTCACAGAAAGTGTTAAGTTAAAACATTAATAATCAGTCTCCTTACATCCACCCTCCTGCCCATCCATCCATGCATCCATGGATCCATGCATCCATGGATCCATGCATCCATCCATCCATCCATCCATCCAACAAACATTTATTGAACACATACTATGGACTAAACACTGAGAATTTCAATGAAGGACTATGACCTTGAGAAGTTCAGTTGAATATCTAACATAGTACACTGTGCTAAATTCTTTACAGTGGCAAAACAAAGTTCCATGAGATCAGAGAGCAAAGAGCAGCTAATTTCTTGGGAAAGCTGGGAAGGCTTTCTGAGGAAAGTGCCATTTGAACGGTTAAAGCTTTTTTTTTGTGATCCTCACCCTTGAGCCAGCTGGGCATTTATTTTCCTTCGCTGTTTTCCCATATCACTTGCTACCTGATCCTAATTATAGTAGTACTCTGTTTATTATAATTATCAATGCACTGTGTGCCCTCTCTGCTTTGACATAGACTCTTCCAGGGCAGAGATTGTGTTTTATGCATCTCAGTCCCTACATGGTATCCAACATCTTCTAACCGGTGTTGGTTACAGACTCAAAATAAATTAATCTTGAAGAATAAGTTTAAATTTTCCAGGCCCTGGAGGAAGGAGAGAGGCATTTAAGACAGAGGCATAAGCTTGAGAAATTATGAAGAAATCTAAGGGTGTAGTGTCTTAGGAAAATAGTGAGTAGGCTTGGAAGACTGGCAAGGGGGGAACATTCAAGGGAGGGATAGGCGGTGACTTGGGAAGGAAGCAGAACATTTTGATGGGTCCACTGATGCAGCCGTATGAATGACTTAGTCTGAATGTGAAAGCACTTGAAAAACTACCAAACAATATGTGCTGCAGCTGTTCCCTGACCCCGAGTCCATCCTCAGGACCTGGAACTCACTCCACCCTTCACCCTGTCTCTGAGTCTTACTCCACCTTCAGCTTCACTCATCCCGTTTGAGGTCATGTTTGCTGTCTTTTGAAGGGTCACAAAGCAAATGTGAATTTTGGTTGTAGGTCTAACTACATTCTACTTATATCTTTCATATTCTATGGGTATGGTGATATCTTTGTTCTTTATTGAAAGAACATCATTTTTTCTCCTTTCTAAATTATTCTATGGAAAATTGAGCACTTTTTTTTTTTTCAATCACTCACTCTTCCTAGTGATTGGTTTCATCACCATTCACCTAGTTTCTGGTCAGAAATCTGTACTTTATCCTAATTCCTTCTTCTTCCACAGAGCTGGCTTCTAATTGCTACTAAGTCTTCCTGTGCTACTGCCCAAATGAATCCTATATATATATATATAATATTTTGTAATATATTATATTTTATTATATATATATACACATATATAAAATACAATGATGCACAAGGAAGGCATTGAGATTTATATTCCCCAGCCCTCAAACACCTGTAGGAGTTTTGGTACTTCCAGCACAATTCTAATCTTTCTCTCTTTTGGTAAATAATGCTTACACCCTTCCTGCCTCTATTCTCCACCAATTCTCCCCACTCTCCTCCTGCTACTCTGAACTTGGAAATAGATTTGTACATGCAATAATATACATATATATAATTTTAAAGTGTACAGTTTGGTAGCATTAAGTACATTCCCATTGTTTTGCAACCATCAGCACCATCTAGCTTTAGAACTTTTCTCATCATCCCAAACAGAAACTCTGAGCCCATTAAATAAAAAAACCCTATTTTACTCTCTCCTAGCCCCTGGCAAACACCATTCAACTTTCTGCCTCTATGAATTTGACTGCCATAGGTACCTCATATAAGTGGAATCATACAGTATTTGTCCTTTTATGTCTGGTTTATTTCACTTAGCATAATATCCTCTAGGTTCATCCATGCTGGAGCACATGTCAGAATTTCCTTCTATCTTAAGACTGAATAACATTCCACTGTATATATGTACCACATTTTTTTTTTTTTTTTCAAAAGTAAACACTATTTTAATCATTATCTTTAACCGGGGTTAGGTGCACATAACATAAAATTTACTATCTTTTTTTTTTCTTTTATTATTATTATTATTATTATTATTATACTTTAGGTTTTATGGTACATGTGCGCAATGTGCAGGTAAGTTACATATGTATACATGTGCCATGCTGGTGCGCTGCACCCACCAACTTGTCATCTAGCATTAGGTATATCTCCCAATGCTATCCCTCCCCCCTCCCCCCACCCCACAACAGTCCCCGAAGTGTGATGTTCCCCTTCCTGTGTCCATGTGTTCTCATTGTTCAATTCCCACCTATGAGTGAGAATATACGGTGTTTGGTTTTTTGTTCTTGCGATAGTTTACTAAGAATGATGATTTCCAATTTCATCCATGTCCCTACAAAGGACGTGAATTCATCATTTTTTATGGCTGCATAGTATTCCATGGTGTATATGTGCCACATTTTCTTAATCCAGTCTATCATTGTTGGACATTTGGGTTGGTTCCAAGTCTTTGCTATTGTGAATAATGCGGCAATAAACACACGTGTGCATGTGTCTTTATAGCAGCATGATTTATAATCCTTTGGGTATATACCCAGTAATGGGATGGCTGGGTCGAATGGAATTTCTAGTTCTAGATCCCTGAGGAATCGCCACACTGACTTCCACAAGGGTTGAACTAGTTTACAGTCCCACCAACAGTGTAAAAGTGTTCCTATTTCTCCACATCCTCTCCAGCACCTGTTGTTTCCTGACTTTTTAATGATTGCCATTCTAACTGGTGTGAGATGGTATCTCATTGTGGTTTTGATTTGCATTTCTCTGATGGCCAGTGATGGTGAGCATTTTTTCATGTGTTTTTTGGTTGCATAAATGTGTTCTTTTGAGAAGTGTCTGTTCATGTCCTTCGCCCACTTTTTGATGGGGTTGTTTGTTTTTTTCTTGTAAATTTGTTGGAGTTCATTGTAGATTCTGGATATTAGCCCTTTGTCAGATGAGTAGGCTGCGAAAATGTTCTCCCATTTTGTAGGTTGCCTGTTCACTCTGATGGTAGTTTCCTTTGCTGTGCAGAAGCTCTTGAGTTTAATTAGATCCCATTTGTCAATTTTGGCTTTTGTTGCCATTGCTTTTGGTGTTTTAGACATGAAGTCCTTGCCCATGCCTATGTCCTGAATGGTAATGCCTAGGTTTTCTTCTAGGGTTTTTATGGTTTTAGGTCTAACATTTAAGTCTTTAATCCATCTTGAATTGATTTTTGTATAAGGTGTAAGGAAGGGATCCAGTTTCAGCTTTCTACATATGGCTAGCCAGTTTTCCCAGCACCATTTATTAAATAGGGAATCCTTTCCCCATTTCTTGTTTTTGTCAGGTTTGTCAAAGATCAGATACTTGTAGATATGTGGCATTATTTCTGACGGCTCTGTTCTGTTCCATTGATCTATATCTCTGTTTTGGTACCAGTACCATGCTGTTTTGGTTACTGTAGCCTTGTAGTATAGTTTGAAGTCAGGTAGTGTGATGCCTCCAGCTTTGTTCTTTTGGCTTAGGATTGACTTGGCGATGCGGGCTCTTTTTTGGTTCCATATGAACTTTAAAGTAGTTTTTTCCAATTCTGTGAAGAAAGTCATTGGTAGCTTGATGGGGATGGCATTGAATCTGTAAATTACCTTGGGAAGGATGGCCATTTTCATGATATTGATTCTTCCTACCCATGAGCATGGAATGTTCTTCCATTTGTTTGTATCCTCTTTTATTTCCTTGAGCAGTGGTTTGTAGTTCTCCTTGAAGAGGTCTTTCACATCCCTTGTAAGTTGGATTCCTAGGTATTTTATTCTCTTTGAAGCAATTGTGAATGGGAGTTCACTCATGATTTGGCTCTCTGTTTGTCTGTTATTGATGTATAAGAATGCTTGTGATTTTTCCACATTGATTTTGTATCCTGAGACTTTGCTGAAGTTGCTTATCAGCTTAAGGAGATTTTGGGCTGAGACAATGGGGTTTTCTAGATATACTATCATGTCATCTGCAAACAGGGACAATTTGACTTCCTCTTTTCCTAATTGAATACCCTTTATTTCCTTCTACTGCCTAATTGCCCTGGCCAGAACTTCCAACACTATGTTGAATAGAAGTGGCGAGAGAGGGCATCCCTGTCTTGTGCCAGTTTTCAAAGGGAATGCTTCCAGTTTTTGCCCATTCAGTATGATATTGGCTGTGGGTTTGTCATAGATAGCTCTTATTATTTTGAGATACTTCCCATCAATGCCTAATTTATTGAGAGTTTTTAGCATGAAGGGTTGTTGAATTTTGTCAAAGGCCTTTTCTGCATCTATTGAGATAATCATGTGGTTTTTGTCTTTGGTTCTGTTTATATGCTGGATTACATTTATTGATTTGCGTATATTGAACCAGCCTTGCATCCCAGGGATGAAGCCCACTTGATCATGGTGGATAAGCTTTTTGATGTGCTGCTGGATTCTGTTTGCCAGTATTTTATTGAGGATTTTTGCATCAATGTTCATCAAGGATATTGGTCTAAAATTCTCTTTTTTTGTTGTGTCTCTGCCAGGCTTTGGTATCAGGATGATGCTGGCCTCATAAAATGAGTTAGGGAGGATTCCCTCTTTTTCTATTGATTGGAATAGTTTCAGAAGGAATGGTACCAGCTCCTCCTTGTACCTCTGGTAGAATTCAGCTGTGAACCCATCTGGTCCTGGACTTTTTTTGGTTGGTAAGCTATTGATTATTACCACAATTTCAGCTCCTGTTATTGGTCTATTCAGAGATTCAACTTCTTCCTGGTTTAGTCTTGGGAGGGTGTATGTGTTGAGGAATTTATCCATTTCTTCTAGATTTTCCAGTTTATTTGCATAGAGGTGATTGTAATATTCTCTGATGGTAGTTTGTATTTCTGTGGGATCGGTGGTGATATCCCCTTTATCATTTTTTATTGCATCTATTTGATTCTTCTCTCTTTTTTTCTTCATTAATCTTGCTAGTGGTCTATCAATTTTGTTGATCCTTTCAAAAAACCAGCTCCTGGATTCATTGATTTTTTGAAGGGTTTTTTGTGTCTCTATTTCCTTCAGTTCTGCTCTGATTTTAGTTATTTCTTGCCTTCTGCTAGCTTTTGAATGTGTTTGCTCTTGCTTTTCTAGTTCTTTTAATTGTGATGTTAGGGTGTCAATTTTGGATCTTTCCTGCTTTCTCTTGTGGGCATTTAGTGCTATAAATTTCCCTCTACACACTGCTTTGAATGCATCCCAGAGATTCTGGTATGTTGTGTCTTGGTTCTCGTTGGTTTCAAAGAACATCTTTATTTCTGCCTTCATTTTGTTATGTACCCAGTAGTCATTCAGGAGCAGGTTGTTCAGTTTCCACGTAGTTGAGCGGTTTTGAGTGAGATTCTTAATCCTGAGTTCTAGCTTGATTGCACTGTGATCTGAGAGACAGTTTGTTACAATTTCTGTTCTTTTACATTTATTGAGGAGAGCTTTACTTCCAAGTATATGGTCAATTTTGGAATAGGTGTGGTGTGGTGCTGAAAAAAATGTATATTCTGTTGATTTGGGGTGGAGAGCTCTGTAGATGTCTATTAGGTCCGCTTGGTGCAGAGCTGAGTTCAATTCCTGGGTATCCTTGTTGACTTTCTGTCTCGTTGATCTGTCTAATGTTGACAGTGGGGTGTTAAAGTCTCCCATTATTAATGTGTGGGAGTCTAAGTCTCTTTGTAGGTCACTCAGGACTTGCTTTATGAATCTGGGTGCTCCTGTATTGGGTGCATATATATTTAGGATAGTTAGCTCTTCTTGTTGAATTAATCCCTTTACCATTATGTAATGGCCTTCTTTGTCTCTTTTGATCTTTGTTGGTTTAAAGTCTGTTTTATCAGAGACTAGGATTGCAACCCCTGCCTTTTTTTGTTTTCCATTTGCTTGGTAGATCTTCCACCATCCTTTTATTTTGAGCCTATGTGCGTCTCTGCACGTGAGATGGGTTTCCTGAATACAGCACACTGATGGGTCTTGAGTCTTTATCCAATTTGCCAGTCTGTGTCTTTTAATTGGAGCATTTAGTCCATTTACATTTAAAGTTAATATTGTTATGTGTGAATCTGATCCTGTCATTATGATGTTAGCTGGATATTTTGCTCGTTAGTTGATGCAGTCTCTTCCTAGTCTCGATGGTCTTTACATTTCGGTATGATTTTGCAGTGGCTGGTACCGGTTGTGCCTTTCCATGTTTAGTGCTTCCTTCAGGAGCTCTTTTAGGGCAGGCCTGGTGGTGACAAAATCTCTCAGCATTTGCTTTTCTGTAAAGTATTTTATTTCTCCTTCACTTATGAAGCTTAGTTTGGCAGGATATGAAATTCTGGGTTGAAAATTCTTTTCTTTAAGAATGTTGAATATTGGCCCCCACTCTCTTCTGGCTTGTAGGGTTTCTGCCGAGAGATCCGCTGTTAGTCTGATGGGCTACCCTTTGATGGTAACCTGACCTTTCTCTCTGGCTGCCCTTAACATTTTTTCCTTCATTTCAACTTTGGTGAATCTGACAATTATGTGTCTTGGAGTTGCTCTTCTCGAGGAGTATCTTTGTGGCGTTCTCTGTATTTCCTGAATCTGAATGTTGGCCTGCCTTGCTAGATTGGGGAAGTTCTCCTGGATAATATCCTGCAGAGTGTTTTCCAACTTGTTTCCATTCTCCTCGTCACTTTCAGGTACACCAATCAGACGTAGATTTGGTCTTTTCACATAGTCCCACATTTCTTGGAGGCTTTGCTCGTTTCTTTTTATTCTTTTTTCTCTAAACTTCCCTTCTCGCTTCATTTCATTCATTTCATCTTCCAGGGCTGATACCCTTTCTTCCATTTGATCGCATGGGCTCCTGAGGCTTCTGCATTGTTCACGTAGTTCTCGAGCCTTGGTTTTCAGCTCCATCAGCTCCTTTAAGCACTTCTCTGTATTGGTTATTCTAGTTATACATTCTTCTAAATTTTTTTCAAAGTTTTCAACTTCTTTGCCTTTGGTTTGAATATCCTCCCGTAGCTCGGAGTAATTAGCTCGTCAAAGTCATTCTCCGTCCAGCTTTGTTCCGTTGCTGGTGAGGAACTGCGTTCCTTTGGAGGAGGAGAGGTACTCTGCTTTTTAGAGTTTCCAGTTTTTCTGCTCTGTTTTTTCCCCATCTTTGTGGTTTTATCTACTTTTGGTCTTTGATGATGGTGATGTACAGATGGGTTTTTGGTGTGGATGTCCTTTCTGTTAGTTTTCCTTCTAACAGACAGAACCCTCAGCTGCAGGTCTGTTGGAGTACCTGGCCGGCCGTGTGAGGTGTCAGTCTGCCCCTGCTGGGGGGTGCCTCCCAGTTAGGCTGCTCGGGGGTCAGGGGTCAGGGACCCACTTGAGGAGGCAGTCAGCCCGTTCTCAGATCTCCAGCTGCGTGCTGGGAGAACCACTGCTCTCCTCACAGCTGTCAGACAGGGACATTTAAGTCTGCAGAGGTTACTGCTGTCTTTTTGTTTGTCTGTGCCCTGCCCCCAGAGGTGGAGCCTACAGAGGCAGGCAGGCCTCCTTGAGCTGTGGTGGGCTCCACCCAGTTCAAGCTTCCAGGCTGCTTTGTTTACGTAAGAGAGCCTGGGCAATGGCGGGCGCCCCTCCCCCAGCCTCGCTGCCGACTTGCTGTTTGATCTGAGACTGCTGTGCTAGCAATCAGCGAGACTCCGTGGGCGTAGGACCCTCTGAGCCAGGTGCGGGCTATACTCTCCTGGGGCACCGTTTCCTAAGCCTGTCAGAAAAGCACAGTATTCGGGTGGGAGTGGCCCGATTTTCCAGGTGCCGTCTGTCACCCCTGGAAGGGGAACTCCCTGACCCCTTGCGCTTCCCGAGTGAGGCAATGCCTCGCCCCTGCTTTGGCTGGCGCACGGTGCGCTCACCCACTGACCTGTGCCCACTGTCTGGCACTCCCTAGTGAGATGAACACGGTACCTCAGATGGAAATGCAGAAATCACCCGTCTTCTGCCTCGCTCACGCTGGGAGCTGTAGACCGGAGCTGTTCCTATTCGGCCATCTTGGCTCCTCCGCACCACATTTTGTTTATCTATTCATACATCAATGGAACTACAGTGATATTTCTGAAATATTGTCAGTCTTAGAAATGTATAGTAACTTGTCCCTATAATTAGAATAAACCTAAAAGTCTTTACTATGCTTTCCAAAGCTCCTACCTACCACTACAATTTTTATTTTATTTATTCTCCTCTTACACTCTCAGGCTACCTGATCTTGCCATAATCTTTCTCACATCTGGGTCTCAGCCCCAGCTTCTTCCTTGACTTACAAGGGTAAGCCCAGCTTACACCTCAGACTTGACTTGAGACATCACCTCCTCCAGGAAGCTGTCCCCTGTCCCTTCCAGGATGGGTTAGGTATCCCCTTTCCTGTGCTTCTAGAACCCCCTGAAATTCTTTCTACCATACTTGTCACGCTTAGAACAAAGATGATATCTTATTTACCATTTCATTCCCAGAGTCTGGCATGTTTTGGGTGCTCAATAAATTTTTGTTGAATGAATGAATGAATAATGCAGGAGGTGGACATTGAGGTGGTGGCCTGTGTGAATGACTACCTCAGCTACAGCAAACATGAAGAGTGATCCTTTGCAGCTCACTGGACTCTAGACTGCGTTCACTCCCATGAAATAGCTGACTTAGGCACTTTGTGCACACGGCAGAATGGCACACAAGGAAGGCATTGAGATTTGTATTCTCCAGCCCTCAAACACCTGTAGGAGTTTTGGTACTTTCAGCACAATTCTAATCTTTCTCGCTTTTGGTAAATAATGCTTACACCCTTCCTGCCTCTGTTCTCCACCAATTCTCCCCACTCTCCTCCCGCTACTCTGAACTTGGAAATGAATTCGTATGTTTAGGTCACTTAAACAAAAATGGGACTCTATTCTTTGAAGTAAGTGTTTAGTTTGTAAAAGTATCAATGGGCTATTTTAGATCAAATAACTGTGTTTTCTTTAGCCATTTAAAATGGTCTATTTTCATTTTTTAAGCCATTGCCTTGTGAAGGGACCTAAGAATATCCCCAACTTAGTGTTAGATCCCGTAATTACATTTTCCCATTTTGAAAGCAGTTATGCCGTCCTTACAATAGAGTCAACGCAGCTAAAAATAAACTCCAGGCAGTTCATATTAACTGGGTAATAATAACAGGCAACAAGGAGGCTCGGTGTCCAAATATGATGAAAACAGGAAGTTCATTACACAAGCTGTTCTTTCCTGATAGATCTGAATTCTTAAAGCCTTAACTCAAAAATAATCCCTTCAGGTTATAAATAAAAGCAGAGAATTGTCTCTTCCATGCGGCTTAATGGAGATGATAACATTGTAGCTAAATAAATCCACATCGTTAGGGATAGAATGTAATACCAGAACGTCTATTTTGGAGGAGAAAGGAGTAAGTCTGGAGACCCCTCTCCTCACAGACAGCCAGGGTGTATTCTCTTCTTACTCTGGGCACAAGTTGCCAGGGAGATACTGCTTTACTAGGGTACAGTGGCAGGGAAACAGAAAGCCTTCAGGTGTAAAAAGGATTTTTATTTTTGGATGGACAAAATAATCCCAATTCCAAGTGTCTGCCAAATATTGTAAATTTCAATCCCGCTTTTTCAGGGTCATGAGAATGAGGCCCAAAGAAAGAGGGTAAACCCCTTTCCTTATAGAACTTTTCTCTAGTGAGTGTCACTGAATGTAAAGAATCAGATTATTGATTAAAACACGATGAGCATGAAGGAAAATTTTAATTTAGGTAGGTAGAATGAACCTGAGGGGCTCCCTTCCTGAAACCAAATCCCAGCCTTCCCGAGTGCCAATGGGTACTGTGAGGAGGGTGACCCTGCCCCATCCAGCTCTTCCAAGGAAATCTCACTGGTCATTACTCTGGCTGCCAGCAGGGTCAACCTGGCCCAAACAGGTGTCCCATCTTTCCTTAGTCTCTTGTAACACAGTAGGAGACCAGGGCTTGACTGTAGGATTGGGGTCATGTATACAGGATGGGGGTAAAAAAGAGGTATCATCTGCAGAGAGTAATGAGTACAACCTGGTCTGGCTTGGTAGGTGCAGTTTTCTCTCCCTAGTCTGGGTCAGCCTCATCTGCAGGCTTTGCCTTGAACAAAAGGGTATGATTAAAGAGTGCTGGCCTTTTGAATTGCCCTCCCCACGCCCCCCACCAGTTATTCCTATTCCATTTGCATGTTGGGTGCATTCCCCCTTCACTATACAAGTCTAATAATACGTTCGGGGAAGTTATTCTTGTTACTTTCAAAGTGATGGCAGATAGGGCCAGTCACAATGGTCATCAGGACGGTGGCACTGGCAAAGTCTCACATTTGAGAACAGCCTCAAGGTTAGACATTTGATGTTATTTCTGAGTGAGGCTGAACATGTAGCCACAGACATACCCTGCTCTGAAAAGAAAAGATGTTCATATGTGACTTAAAAATTTTTTTAAATTTTAATTTTGTGGGTACATAGTAAGTATATATATTTATGGGGCCTGGGGTATGGAGCCTGACACAAACCTCTCCCCCAAGTCACTGCACACGCATTAGAATGAATACTGCCTGCATGCCTGTTTGCTAACAGATGCACAGTTCAGACTGACTTTTGATGATGCTTTGCATTAATTATTATTATTTTTTTGGTAAAAAATAAGGGATTATTAAGAGTATTTGGGATAGGCTCAGGTGATGTCCTAAGCTGTGGGGTAAGGAGTGTTTTACTAGATTTTTGAGTCGTGATTTGAGCTGAGTGAAGTGTGACGTTCCTTCCTGGATCAACCCCTGCCTCTCATACCATCAGTACTTCTGTCACAAGGCTCAATTTTGTACATTAAAAAATTATAGGGTGGACATTAGTTTCATTTCCATGGTCTACTTATAACTCACAGTGCCACAAATCCAAAATTCTTCTGTTACTTTTTGTCCATTTCAAGAACCTACCACAAAACCCTTCCTGTGAGTAAAAAGGACTTTTTATCTAATTAAATAAGTATTGGGCTTGCTTTGATTTTAAATATTGATGGTCTTTGTTACACAAGTTTTTCTTAACTTTAAATTTAATTTCTTTCGTTTTCTCTAATGGTAGCAACTGTGCTTTGTATTTTGGAGTTATCTGCCTGGCAACTTGTCTATGAGCCATTTGAGCTAACAGTGCAATTCTCAAGCTTTCTGGATTGCAACGCTCTATTGTTTCTCGACTTCCACATATTATACATATTTCTCTTTCTTTCTTTTTTAAAGGTTTTCATTAATAGATTACAGCAAAACGTCGTAACAACTCAACTTCTGTTTTGCTTCTGTTGTCTCTGTCACAGGTAATTGTTCCCAAGCTATAAAAAAATAGAATGAATATTGTTAACAGGACTTTGAAATCAAAGATAGTTGTTGGGTGTGTGTGTTTTTGGGGTTTGTGTGTGGGAAGTCAAAAGAAAGTCTACTTAAATAATTCAGCAAATATATTTAGTGCCTAATATATGCCAGACACTGTTCTAGGTTCTGGGAAAACAAGAGTGTACAAGGCAGTGCTCCTGTTTTTAGGGAACGTATATTCTCATGGTAGGGTCATGAGGATAGAGGGAACAGGGTCGTGAACAGAGAGATAGATCACGAAGACGGAGTGATGGGATGTGAGATGTGTGTGCTGCTTTTTGCTAGAGTGGTTAGAGAAGGCCTCTGTAATAAGTGACATTTGAACAGAGACTTGAAAGAAGTGAGGAAGCCTAGTGGCTCTCTGGGGGAAGAGCTTTTTTGGTGGAGAACACTTGGGTACAAAGGCTTTGATGCAGGAGTTTGCATAGCATTTTGAGGAATGTCAAGGAGACCAATTAGAGTGGAGTGGCACAGAGGAAGGGGAGAGTGAAAGGAGATGAAGTTAAAAAGTTAGCTGGGGAAGAAATTGTAGGTTCTTTTAGGCCATGGCAAAGACTTTGGATTTTTTTTCCTTAGTGAGACGGAAAGCCAATGGGGAATTTGGAACAAAGGAATGATGTGAACATTTTGACAGGATCACTCTGGGTGCTGTAAGGAAAATGCGTTAGGCTGAGTTCCTTAGAGGTCGAACCTAAGATGGGGATGTGCATGATTTCTGGAGGGAACAGGATAGAGGATGGGCAAGAATGTGATTTCAGGTAATGAGTAGCTTCAGCCTGATTTGTTCTGGAACATAAGTTATTCTGTAGAGTTTTTTCCTCATTGAGACAAGCAAGAGGGGCTTTTTACCCTCATCCTGCTTATTGGGTAAATACTCTGGGGAAGTGGATAGACAGTGTAAATCCCAAGCACCTGCAGGTGGGGTGGCTTCCATTGCCCAAGGGCAATTCTCTTTGAGGTATTCACAGCAGCTGGGAAAGGGGCTCATCAACCAAATTAATAAAAGGTAGTCCAGGAAACCTGAGGGTGCCAATAGCATCTCTACACAGAATAAGAGTGGAAGTAGAGATACCAATTAGGAGGCTACTGTAATAGTCCTCAAGAGAGATGAAGTTGGCTTGGACCAGAATGTAGCAGTGGAGGTGTTGAGAAGTGGTTGGATTCTGGATATATTTTGAAGGCAGAGCCCACAGGATTTTGCTAGTGGATTGCCTACAGAATGTAAGAGAAGAAGAATCAAGAACAACTCCATTGGCTTAGTTGTCTATTGAGATTAGGAAGACTGTGGGAGGAGCAGGTTTTGGAATGGGGTAAAATTAGAAGCTCTGGTTAAGACATTTTAAATTGGAAATGCCTCATAGATATCTAAATGAAGATATCAAGCAGGCAATTGAATTTAAGTGTCTGAAGTTATGAAAATATGTTTTAGTTCCTAGGTTCAGATGACCAACCACCTATGGTACTAAAAGAATGTGCATATGTGTTTGAGTAAGAAAGACCTATTAGTTCCAATAAACTTAAAAAAGGACAAAAGGTGAATATTGGACACTAAAGGTCAGTAAGCTTGATGACAACTTCAGGCACCATTTGGGTAATTTACTACAAGATGTAATAATTTGGAGGTAACATAGATTTCCAAAGAACAAATCAGACCATACTAAACTTATTTCCATTTTTGAAAGGTATTCTAGGCACATAGGTTGGGTAAATCCTGCATCCTTAGTATGTCCTGATTTTCACGCAGTGTTTGTTAAGTTTCTTTTTTATCATATCCTTCTGATAAAATGAAGAGTTAAGGGCCAAAAAAACAGTTACGTAGCTTTTTAGTTGGCCAAACAAGACGAGCAAAAAGGGGTCAACCTTTACCCTATTTTTTGCTACCAATCAAGTTATGTCACCAGGCCCTTTGTTAGTCATATGTATATATATATTGTCGACAACTTAAAGAGGAACAGCTAGAAAGCATATTATTAGCTTGGAAGATGATGCAACCTGGAGAAAAATAGCCAATATATTGAAGTATAGAAGTTTAAAAGGAGAAGGAGGAGAAACCCAAACTGCAAATCTGAAATTTAATAGGGATGCATGCAAAAGAAAGCAAAACACCTCCATTTACAGATCGTGAAAGATCTCCCTTCAGCCAGGAACAGAGTCAATATATTTTTTTTTAAAAAAAGAAGTTTATTTTTCATTAAGTCAGCTGTAGCATTAAATTCAGATTGTGGACTTTGGGACCATCTGCCTGGGTCGGAACCCTAGCTCTGCCATTTACAAGTTGTATGATCTTGGGTATGTTTCTTAAAATCTGTTTCACTTTTCTTACCTGGAAAATGAAGATGATAATATTAGTTCCAACTGATATTGTTGGAATTGTAAGAATTAAATGAGTTAAGACATGTAAAGTACTTAGAGCAATGCCTGGCACGTAGTAAGTGTTAGGTAGGTCATTATTATAGCAGGTTTAGCAGTATGATGTGGTTGCTAAAAAGGTAAAGCAATCTTTGGGAATAATGGTAGAAGTGAGGGGTCAGGATCAAGGGAAGCTCATGGCCCACTGTATTTTTCATCGCCAAGATTTTGTGTTCAATTCCGGGTATCTCTAATTTAAAAAGTGTCTATACCTTGTGGGAGATTGAGTGCTGAAAGTGGTAAAGAGTGTAGACTCATGCCAAGTGAAGAAAATGGAAAGGACTGGGATGGAGAATATGACTTCTCTTGGAGACAGATTCAGAAGCTGAAATAAAGCTTTCTTGAAAAATCTGAAAGCTGTCACGTGGAAGAGGAATTAGACAAAGTTCCTGTTGCTCTGGAGACAGATCCAGGAGCAAAGGGAAGGAGTAAAAGATGGAATGGGGTTGCGAAAGTGTTGTAGCTTTCTGTTATGGGCAGAAGGTGACAGAAGCCTGTTCTAGCTGTGCCTCTATGTTACTGTATGATTCAAGTCTCTTAACTCTTCAGGCCTCAGTTTCATAATCTGAAATCAGGGTTTGGATTAGATGCACTCTAAAATGAAAATTACAGTTGGTCTATCAATGGACTGTCTTCATAGACAGTGAGTTTTCTGTCATTGGATATGTCTAGGTAAAGGGCACAAGACATATTAAGAGTAGATATTGAATCTGATTGTATTGAATTTGGCCTAAATGACACCAAAAGTCTTTTTTAATTCTAAGAGTTTAGGGATTTTTTTGTATATTTTCGATGCTTTTTCCATCCCCCATCCTCACTCCCAGCCCTGCTCTGTTGATGATGATATACATTCTCAAATGATTACATAAGAACTCCTGACATTCCCCATTGATTAGACTAAGGTGTGATTTCCACCCTGTTCACCTTCTGTGGGGCATACAACTCACAGAGAATTGGATGACCTCCTGAGAGAACTCACGGTACTAATTCCCATGGTGCCTAACATGGCACAAGAAACTCTAGTTCTAGCATGTTATCATTGCTCCTATTCTGTACTTCAAGTGGACAAAATGAAAAGTACCTAGAAGCGACTGACCCCATATTACATAGCTCCTAGGCTCATGGCTGCAAATTGAGTATGTGGTGCCTATGCAGGCCTGGAATCTGCAGACTGGAGGATGGGTGCAGCAGGAAAGAGAGGCATTAAATACAGCAATGGCAGACTGGATGGCAGCCATGAGCAGCAGAGCTGTGGTCATCTGTTGTCTGCAGCTTCCAGGATGTCATTCTTTACACAGAAAATATTTACTGACCACTTACCATGTGTAGGACACTGTGCTAGGCACTCTGAGAGACACCTAGGGGTGTGACACACCACCCCTTTCAGGCAAGGAGCTTCTAGTCTGATTGCAAGACAATTACGAACTAGCAGCAAACACTTTATATAGTTCTGGTATTAGTCAGCGTTCTCTGGAGAAACAGAACCAATAGGTCATAATTGGTTATGTTATATATATCATACACATATGAGGTTTATTATAAGGAATTGGCCTATGCAATTACGGAGGCCAAGACATCCCACAGTCTGTTGTGTGCAAACTGGAGACCCAGGTAAACCAGTGGTATAGTTCAAAGTCCTTACAGCGAGAGAGCTAAAGAGCTGTTGGTGTGGCTCCCAGTCTAAACATGAAGGTCTGAGATCCAGGAACCCAAGGGCAGGAGAAGATACATGGTCCAGCTCCAGCAGTTAGGGAGAGAGCAAATTGAACTTTCCCCAGCTTTTTAATTCTATTCAGGCCGTTAATGGATTGGATGTTGCCCACTCGCATTGGGGAGGCCATCTCCTTTACTCAGTTCACCAGTTAAAATGCTAATATCTTCTGGAAACAACCTCACAGACACACCCCAAAATAAAGTTTAACCAGGTATCTGGGCATTCCATGGCCCAGTCAAGTTGACACATAAGGTTAGCCATCACAGTGCTTCATTATTTGCAAAATGCTTGCAAGCAAATTATTATTCTTTCAATAGGCTGTGGATTAAACCCGTGGAGTATCCTCACAACAACCTGTGAGGTACTGTTACTCATACTTTTCAGACAGGAAATGATGGTTCTGACAAGCTAAGCAACTTACTGGAGATCAACCATTTGTGCTGTCTGAAGTGCCCTTGGTGCCACTGAAGTAAACCTAGACATGATTTCTGACTCCAATTCCAGTGCTCTTTCTACTACTCTACACTAAAATGCACAAGGAAAGTTAAAAACCAGTATATAAAGACTATAGTGTATATAAAGAGAATGGCACAGGTTTGATGTGTTATAGGAATTCAGTGATGCAGATCACTGTTGCTAGGAATAGAAGGAAGGACTATGGAGACAGGTTAAAGTTTGATGGATTGAGACCAAAGGAAGGCATTCCAGAAAAAGCAAAAGTTTTATCAAAGATGGGAAACAAGAAAGAACAAATTTAAGATGTTTACGGGGCTGCTACGTTTGGCCACATCATTTGTGCCTTGCATAACTCCAGGGGTGTAACTCACATAAGCACTGATACAAATGGCATCCCAGGGGCCGTTCACGGCATGGCATCTATTCCGTGAACAGCCTGTACAGTGATCTGGGGAAAGTCCTGAATGTGTACCTCAATGAAACTGAGTTGGAGAGTTTTGTAGAGAAGAGAGATAGAAACCTGGAAAGATGGGCTAGGAACTGATCAAGGAAAGATAGGAAGGTTAGGGTAAAGATTTTCAACTTCAATCTGTAGGCAATGAATGATTCTTAATCAGAAAAGGGTCACAATAAAAACAATGTTTTGAGATGATTGATCTAGAGATGTGCAAATTAAATTTGAAAGGGGAGAGGTTGGGAACAGAAGACCAGATAGTACTTTGGTCTCCAAAGCATGAGCTTAAAAAGGGTCAGAGCAATGGTGGTGACAATGAGAAGACAAAAAAAGAGACAAATATAAAAATCTTCTTTCATTAATTCAAATGTTTAGTAAGTGCAAGGCATTGTGCTGATGATTTAATAGTGAGTCAAATAGGCATGATTCTTGCCATTTTAGAGTTCTTAGACCAGTAAGGGAGTCAGACATTCATCAGACAAATACATATGATGATGCTGTGAAGGAAAAGTACAAGAAGATATGAGAATGTATAACAGAATTGAATTTGATCTAGTTTGTGCAGATAGAGATCAGGGATGGCTTCTTTGGAGAAAAAAAACAACAGATGTTTGAATTGAGAATGGGAGGGTGAATAGTAGTAAACTATGCAAAGGGAGGTAAGGAAAGGGACAACAGCATTCCAGACAGTGGAAGCAGTGTGTGCAAAGGACCTGTGGCAGGGAGCATGGATTTAAAATGTGAAAGATGACCAGGAGATTTAGCATACGGCAAGAAAGGTAGAGAGTGGCTGACATGAGGCTGGAAAGAAAGGCAGGAGCCAGATAATACTGGGTTCTTTGTTTTCATTTCAGAAGCAACAACAAGGTATTGGACATTTAAATCAGGAGTTAACATGTTCAATTTTGCATTTTGAAATGGGTATTCTTGATGCTATTTGGAGAATAGAGGGGAGTTGACACTCAGGAAAACTAGTACAAGCTTGTTACAGTAGTCCAAGAGAGAGATCTTGTCGGATTGGACAACAGAGATGGTGGTGAGGAGAGAACATTATGAAAGAAGATTACCAGGACTTGATGACTGATGGGATGCAGATAAAGAAAGGAGAAAAGTGAATCAGCAAGTAAAGTTTTGGATTTGGGAGTCTTCCTATCCAGTGTTAGTATTAACAGATATTATGGAAAATGGGAGGTGGTGCTGGTTTGATATGCAGGGTTGGGGACATGTTGAGTTATCCAAGTGAAAATGCATCTAGTAAGCATTTGGATTGGGATTTATAAAAACAACAAAAGGATTGAAGTTGTAAGATTGAGAACTGTCAATAAATTTGTTGGTGGTTAAAATAATGTGACGGGAGGAATCTATAAGTAGAGGGGATAATGAGGAAACATAATAGTGGACTCAGAGCTGAATTGTGTGGAACAACTAGGTAGTACAACAGGGTAGAACAACTGATGTAGTAGATGAACTTGCCAAGAGGTGGCCACAGAAGAAAAAGGGTATTAGTCCACCAAGAAAAATCAGAAAATTCGCCACTAAACATAGTTTAAAAAATTAAAACTTCATATATACTTCCCTTAATTAAATAACAGTATATCTATCAGGTTATATACTACCAGAAAGGAGATTAGTATGTGGACTGCAGTGTACCATAAGTGTACCAAATTCATCATATCATGGTTGCTCTAAGAATATAATATTTGTTTAGGGATGAATACAAATTAAGCTTATGGCCAGTTCTAGCCAGAAGGCTAGAGGCTTCTTATCTCTGCATACACTAGTCACAACTGGAGAAATTATACTTAGCTTGTAGCTTTTACTAGTGAGTATTGTGGTCTAGAATCAGATTCTGTAAGACCAATCCATTTGTAAATAACAAGGACCTAGTGCATCATCAAGATGCTTTTTTTTTTCTAAAAAATTAATAAGTAATTTGTTTCTAGGTCTGAGAAGTCACAGGGTGTTCCTGTGACCAAGTGCACCAAACTTCCATTCTTATTCCAAATGTCTCTAAAATCCAGTAACACTTGTCTCAGCATTGAATAAGCACATTAAAAAGGAAGTTATTGACTTCCTCGGCTGGAACTTTTTTCTTCCCTTTGCAGGTATGCCCAAAGACTTCAGTTCTAAGATGGTAGTGGTATGCGCAGTTTGTGCCAGCTGCTGTCGGGGATTACGGGCCAAATTGGTTCTTTTTGGATGTAAAACCAACTTGAGGTGGGCACCAATGACTTAATGCACTTGCAAAACAAGGCATTTAAGTGAAAGTCTTTGTGTTCCTCTCTTTGCAAAGTCTTTTGTGAAAGCAAAACTCAGGTGGCTTCATCCAGCCAAGATTAAATTCCAAGTTGACTGGTGTAAAGACAAAACAAAAAAGTTCAAGCCAACGAATTGGGTAACTTGTTCAGTTTATGGTTAGTTGAAAACATAAGGCAAGACTTTTTCACTGCCCCTCCACATCTGTGCACAGAGGGGGTGCATGTGAAGAATCACCCTCTGATAGCTGCCTTTCGTGGTTTCACACTTGGAGAGCTAGCTCTGAACCACAGTCCCATAGTAGGGTGGGTCTATTATTTTTGTAGTATTCCCGATTTATCCCACTGTTTTCACAGTTTCTTCTGACACGCTACTTCCCCCTGCCCCAAGGATTTGAGGTGAACATTTCAGATGGGTAGGATGACCACTCCTCCAACCTAAGCATAGAAAGTTCGTTGAAATAAAAGGAGAATTAAGCTTCATGTATGTCAAAAGTCAGTGCAGATCCAGGACTTCAGGAAAAATTTACATTTTTAGAAATTATATCTAGGGAAGTACTACCTGAAGTCTAATCCTTTAGCAACAACATTTATTAACCTTTAAAAAAATTGAAGTATAATTTGTATACAGTGAAATGCTCAACTCTTCAAGTTCAATCACTTTTGATAACTGCATATCAAGACACAAAATATTTTTATCAACCCAAAATGATGTTCCCTCATGCTTCTTCCCACTCAATTTCCAAACTCACCCCCCAATCAACTGCTGATCTGCTTTCTATCACATAGGTTAGTTTAGTTTATTCTAGAATTTCTTATGACTGGAATCATACAGTATATGTTCTTTTGTGTTTTGTTTCTTTCACCGGACATAATACTTTTGAGATTCATTCATGTTGTGTATATCAGTAGATCATTTCTTTCTATTGCTGAGTAATATTCTATTCTTTGAATATGCCACAGTTTTAAAAAAACACTTTTGCCTGTTGACGTACATCTGGGTTTTTTCTAGTTTTTGGCTATTATGAATAAAGCTGCTATGAACATTTTTATATAGGGCTTTATGTAAGCATACGTTTTCATTTCTCTTGGGAAAATATCTAGGAGTAGAATTGCCCGGCCACAGGGTAGACATATGTTTAACTCTTTAAGAAACTGCTAAACAGTTTTCCAAAGTTATTGCGTCATTTTATACTCCCACCAGCAATAAATGAAAATTTGGATTGCTCCACATTCTTTCCAACATTTGATGTTGTTAATCTTTTCTTTTTTTAAAAATTTCAGTCACGTATGTGTGTATGTGTGTATATGTGTGTGTTTTACTTTGCATGAAACGTATAAAGTTGAGTATCTTTATATGTGCTTGTTGGCCATTTGTATATCTTCTTTTGTGGCTGTCTGTTCAAGTCTTATTTAAAAAATGATTTGTCTTTTTATTATTGATTTATAGAATTTCTTTGTATGTTCTATATGTAATATATTTGTCAAAGAGATATATATTATACATTTATATACATAATATTCACTATATATAGATATGTTTTATATTTTATATATACATTTTATATTTATATAATACATAAATATATATTATGTATAATATATAAAAATATAAATATAAGTATATTATATATAATTTATATATAAAGTATAAATTATAAATATATATAATGTATATATTTTATATTTTTATATATAAAATATTCACTATATATAGATCTATCTACATATCTATCTATCTACTGAATTTTTTTCTCAGTGTGTGGCTTGTGATTTATTTTCTTGACAGTGTCTTGATGAGCAAATATTTTACAGTTTTAGGTAGTACAGTCTATCAGTGTTTTTATTTTATGGTTTATGCTTTGTATGTTCTTGAAAAATGTTTGCCCATTGCAAGGTTGCAAACATTTTCTTCCACTTTTTTTTCCTTTGTAACTGTATTATTTTGTATTTATATTTAACTCTATAACCCTTCTCATATGGATTTTTTTGGATGTGGTGTGAGGTAGGGGTCAAGGTTCTTTCTCTCTCCCTTTTTGTTTTTGTTTTTGTTATCTATATCCAGTTATTCCAACCCAGTCGTTGAAGAGATTTTTCTTTTGCCATTGAATTACTTTGGTGGCTTTGTCAATAGTCACTTGACTGTATATATATATGGTTGTATTTCTGTACTCTATTTTGTTTCTAGTCCTGTTTTGTTTTCTGCTAGTAATGATTTTGAAATAGGAATAGATTGGGATTCTTAGATATATAGAAGTTAATGAATTAGTATAGTCTCACAATAGGCATTTTTTTTTTAACCACTTGAAGACTTTTTCTTGTGTTCAATGAACACAAGATCACTTATTTGATCCTTATGTGAATACTTGAGGGGAAGTGGTTACAAGGAGCCAGAGTGCTAGTGTGTTTTGGCTTTTACTTTCTGTTTTAAGCAACATCTTCCAAGAATAAGCTGAAATCAGGCAAGAATTAGCTGGTTTGAGAGCAAAAACAGAGGGAATAGAGACAGTCTAGAAATGCAGGGGCTGACGGGGTTGGAAAACCCAGCTATTCCTGAACTGAAATAAGCTGCTGCCTTTCTATCCAAACCTATTATTTCAAATGGTTGCAGTGTAGCTGCCATGAATTGAGAGAGGTAAAAGCTAGGTCACATTTGACCTTTTGCAATTAGTTAAATTTTTTTTGCTGAATTCTTACCCACTTGTATTCCACCCAGTGTCTCTTTCTCTGGTGCTTTGGCTCAGGTGAACCAGAGGTCATGTCCTGGCTCTCCTTGGAGGGCCCATCTTTCCTTAGAATTCAGGTTACTTGTTCTATGATTGCAACTCTCTAATAGTTCAAGAAAAGCTCTGATTTGTAGCCTATCCGGCTTTATTGTTGTGAACGTTGGACAGATATTTTTCTAGCTTTTTACATCCCATGTGGAAGTAGAACTCCCAAGAGAGTGATTTAGAAAGATATTATTCATCTCGTAAGATAACTTCCTGTAGTATTCCTTTGAATCGCAATATCCATTACCATTCCCTCCAATCTGTTTCTTTATGGGATCTTACTCACCTGCCTCTAAACTGCTAGACTACATCTCCTGGAATGTGCAATTTGGCTTGTATTTCTATTCTAAGTAACATGCACAGATCCTGGAAAAACTTAAAAGACCCTGTTTGTTGATTAATTGATGAATGGAATGCATTTACCAATCTTCTCACCTGACAAATCCTTATCTATCTTTCAAGACCAAAAGCAAATGTTACTTCTTCTGAGAAAACTCTATGAGTTCCTTTAGGAAGAGTTAGTTATTTTTTCTCTATGCCTTCATAATACTTTGTACATTCCTCCACTAGATGATTTTTATATCTTTTAGTTTAGATTGTGAATAAGATTGGAGCATGACCAATTCTTCTTATTTTGTATCTTTAGGTGCCTAGAACAACGTGTGGTACTTACAATTATGACTCAGTTTGTCAAATGGATGCATAAAAATTGATTTTCTAAATGAGCTGCTGAATATCTTTGTTGAATGAGTATACACATTGGGTTTTGCATTTATGTAACTTTTATGTACATGAAGAAATGTACTTGTAAAGGTATGTGTGTATGTGTGTGAGTGTGTTTCATCTCCTAATGATGCAGGTAATTGCAGAATTTGCTTAGGACAAAGATATGGCACCTCTGCCACCATTTTCTCCTTGTATGCCATACCATGAGATAAACCACCTCTGTTCTTTTTCCTGTTGATCCCAGGCATGAATCTAGAATCTGATCTTTCAATAATAATTCCACCAATGAACCAGATATTTCCCCTTCCCTAATCTAAGAGGCTCCTAACACAATAAGGTGGGGGGCCACCTTTGATTGATGCCCTTGCTGAATGGTACCTAGAGGGAAGATTCTAATAAGCTGCAGACACTTTGCAATTCCTGTCTTTCAGAACTTAATCGCATTTGCATTTTGGCTATGATCAGATGGTGGAAACACAAACTCCAAACTGTCAATCAACTTAGGCTTCTTTTCCAACTTTTCATAAATAAATTTCTTTAAAAATCTTTGAACATTCTTTTAAACACCAAAATTATGCAACTAGTTTTTAAACAATTACTATATTTTCTACCTATATATTACATTATAGTTGGTAACCTGGAATTGTTCATTACTGAAAATCTAGCTTAGGAGGTATGCATCTAAATGTATGTGTGTGTGTGTGTGTGTGTGTGTGCATATGTGTGTGAACTGAGGTATTCATGATATTCGAGGGAGAAAAGAGGGAAAATATTTACTGAAAATATATTTTTTGTATTGTCCAGTTTTTACCTTTAAATATCAGTAGAAAAAATGGAAGCATATAGATTTCTGGCATGTAATTTATCTTCAAAACAGAAATTAAACCTAACCAGTTATAAATTTGAGTTTCTTTCTGAATTAACCATGTTGGCACTACCCCAGCTACCTCCTTATGTTCACATGGTTGCTTCCAGACTCTATGTAGAATTTTATGCCTCTGTAGTATCAAATTTGTTAAATGACATATTTTTATATCAGTAATTTTTATAGCATATTGTTATTCCAGACTTTTACATGCCTCTAATTTATTCTTAACTTCAATATAGCAGTATTGATTTTTTTTTCTTCCAAGTTTGATGGTATGAACACTTCAGTTGTGATTTAAAGTCATTTCAACACCATCAATAATTTGCACTTCATTTTCTATTCTTTTGCAAACTTAAATATTTGGGCAGGTACAACTGGAAGTAATAATACTCCTCACTACTTTTTGTATCACTTTTAAAAACATTTAGATTACTTCTTAATGTGATTGAGATTATGTGTCTCTAATGACTTTGAATTATCCATGACACTTAAATGTAGAATAGTAAGAACAGTTTTGGTTGCAAATCAAATAGAACCTGATACAGCTTCCTTAAGTTATATTTTCTCTCTTTGTCCATTAGTAACAAATAATAAATTGATCATAATCTTTCTCTTTTGTAGAACTACTATCAATGCCTTTTACAAAATGAGGTCATTGGATTGCAGAGTTGGTCTTCGAGAAGATTTTGTGGCCTTTCTCAGCTGTCTAGGTGCTGTAGGTGCTGTGTTTCTATGGCTGCAAGGATGAAGGTAACATGGATGAGGGAGGCTGATGAGGCGTGTTTTGGTTGTTATATAAAGCAAGGCTCACAAATGCAGCAATAAGGACATTGATTTTTTTCCCTTGGCTACTTTGCAGTGGAGATAAATTGCCACCAGGTGAAGGGTGATACCTTGGTTATTTGGCCCATAGTCTAAATAGCTTTAATGGGAGACCTGTTTAGAGCATCAATTTTCTGTTTTAAATATATCACTTCATTATTGGCACAGAATTATGACCACATTAATGGAGATAGAAATAAAGAAGAAAAACTAAAAATCATGTCTTTATTTTCCCTTGCTTTGTGCCCATTTATAACTATAATTTGTGTGTTGTTGTAATCATATTTTTTGATACATAATTTTCTTTCCTAATTTTTAAATAACATATCAAAAGCATGTTTCCATGCCACTACCTTGTATTATTTATAATGATCATTTTAACAGAATATCATGTATTTTTACGTGTCAGCAGATGTTCTTTTTAAAAAACTGTGTATTAAATGTTGAATATATATATATATAAAAATTTATAAAAGTTATACGAAATCACCGTAAATCAACACCCATATGCCTATCATTCAATTTAAGATAAAGAACATTGCTGTTATCTTTGGAGGCCTCTGTGTTCTTATTTCCCACCTCGTCCTCTTCATTACCCCTACAGAGGCCATGTGATCACCCTCCTAAATCTTGTGTTTATTGTATCTTAGTTCTCTTTATAATTTTACCATATTTGGTTATATTCCTAAAGAGCATACAGTTTAGTGGATATTTTAATCTATATTTAAATGGACTAAAAAATGTGAACACATTTATTTGTAATTTGTTTTTTCACCCAGTATTAAATCCCTATGTTTTTTCTATGTCATTGTGTTATATTGTATTCATCTACATGGTTGTCAAGTATTTCATTATATGAATGCACCACAACTTATTGTCCATGATAAACATTTGGGCAAATTCCAGTTTTTCCTACTGTAAATGGTAATGTAAAGAATATTTTAATAACACAATTTCTATTACAAATGTCTAAGAGTTTCTTTATAATGTATGAGTAATTCTGTTGGGTCATTGGTGTGTATCTCTTCAAATATATGGGTAATGCCAAATTGTTTTCCAAAGTGGTTGTACCAAATTATATTTCTACTAGCAATGTGTAAGAATGCTGGTTGCCTCATATCCTTGCCAATGCTCACTTGATATTATCAGATATAATTTTTGCTAATCTGGTGAGTTTGAGAATCTTTCTTATTTGGTTTTAATATAAATTTTTCCAACTAGTAATGAGGCAGAACATCTTTTCATATGGGTTCTCTTCTATGGCGTGCTTGTTCAAATCTTTTGTTCATAGTTCTCTTGGGTTTTCTTTTCTTATTGGTTTGTAGGAGTTTTTTTTAATATATATTCTGGATATCAATTTTCTGAGTTACATGGGTTCAAATATCTTCTCCCATTCTGTTTTCCACTACCTTTATAGTGCCTAGTAGTAAATAGATAATTTTAATTTTGATACAGTCAAATTTATCAAACTTTTCTTTGAATAATTGTGCCCTTTGAGTCTTGTTAAGAAAAATTTCTCTCCTCAAGGTGTTAAGGATGTTCTTCTACACTGTCTTCTTTAATGTTATAGTTCTCTCTTCCATAGTTATGTTTTTAATCCACATAGAATTGATTTTGTGTATAATGTGATGTAAAGTACATTTTCTTTCTGTATCTCTCTCTTTTTTTAAGACAGGGTCTCATTCTCTCACGATCTGTAGCTTACGGCAGCCTTGAACTCCCGGGCTGAAGCCATCCTCAGCCTTCTAAGTAGCAGGGACTATAGGCATGTGGCACCATGCCCAGCTAATTTTTCTATTTTTTTTTTTTGAGAGATGGGATCTTGCTATGTTGCCCATGTTGGTCTTGAACTCCTGGGCTCAGGGAATCCTTCTGCCTCAGCCTCCCAAAGTGCTGGGATTATAGGCGTGAGCCACCATGCCTAGCCTTTCTTTTTTTTTTCTTTTAAATAAGTATATTAGTTCATTTTGCACTGCTATAACAAAATACCACAGATTGGGTATTTTATAATAAATAGAAAATTATTGGCTCACAGTTCTGGAGGATGGGAAGTCAAAGATCTGGCAAAGACTTTCTTGCTGTGTCATCCCATGGCCAAAAGGCCAAGAGAGGGTGAGGGCGAAAGAGAGGGAGAGAGAGACAGGCAAAAAGGGGCCAAACTTGCCCTTTTATAAGGAACCCACTCCCATAATAATGCCATTAATCCATTCATGAGAGCAGAGCAGTCATGGCCCAATCACCTCTTAAAGGTTCCATCTCTTTAATACTGTTACAATGGCAATTAAATTGTAACATGAGTCTGGGAGGGGACAAATATTCAAACTGTAACAATAAGGATAACCAATTATCCAAGAACAATTCGTTAAATATTTATTCTTTCCCCACTGATTTGCAATGCTAGCTATGTCATAAACCAAGTTTCCATATATGTGTGGGTCGATTTCTGGGTTCTTAACTTTAAAAAAATCTGCTGAGTTGGCCGGGCACAGTGGCTCATGCCTGTAATTCCAGCACTTTGGGAGGCTGAGGTGGGCGGATTACCTGAGGTCAGGGGTTCAAAACCAGCCTGGCCAACATGGTGAAACCCCGTCTCTACTAAAAAATACAAAAAATTAGCCAGGTGCAGTGGCACACGCCTGTAATCCCAGCTACTTGGGAGGCTGAGGCAGGAGAATCGCTTGAACCCGGGAGGCAGAGGTTGCAGGTGAGCCGAGATCGTCCCACTGCACTCCAGCCTGGGTGACAGAGTGAGACTTCGTCTTGAAAAACAAACAACAACAACAACTGCTGAGTTCATCGGGCATGGTGGCTCATGCCTGTAATCCCAGCACTTCAGGAGGTTGAGACAGGCGGATCACTTGAGGCCAGGAGTTTGAAACTGGCTGGCCAACATAGTGAAACCCCGTCTCTACTAAATATACAAAAATTAGCAGGGCATGTTGGTACACTCCTGTAGTCCCAGCTACTTGGGAGGCTGAAGCAGGAGAACCTGGGAGGTGGAGGTTGCAGTGAGCCGAGATCATGCCACTGCACTCCAGCCTGGGCTACAGAGTGAGACTCTGTCTCAAAAACAAACATAAACTTATCAAGTAATGTAAATTGTGGGTATAAAACCACATAAAGGCTGGCTGTCACTACCAGTTCTTTGAAGGTGGAGTCAGTTTATTTCTGGTTAATTCTTATTGCAGGGGCATAGCCCTTTGAGATCTCAACTTTGTGGGAAGAGTTTGCCCATTGATTTCTCACATTGAGGCAATACCCAGAAAATTTTGAAAAGTTAAACTCAAATTGAGCTGATTTGGCAAGTGTTCTAATGGAGACAGCCAGCTGCAGTGGTGTCTTTTCTAAAGTTTGGCTTCGGTATCTTTTATATTCTTGCCATATCATTAATTTAAAATATATAACCATTTTTACCTTTCAGTTTTAGTATTTTAGTTTTAGTTGTTTTTTATCTTAACAGAGATGGTCAATTTTGGCACCTAGCCCGTCATACTAATGGAAATAAAGGTTTTAGTAAACTATTTTTCAACATGATTTTAAATGACTGCATAATATAATAAAATACCACATGAATAAACTGACATTTATTTTTACAATTAATATTTTAACATTTTAAGTGAGTCCACTCATCAAGTTGATATAACACAAGTTACTTGACCATGTTTTCATTGTGCATTTATGTTGTTTTCAGTGTTTCTCTATTATGAAAATACTATCATGAAATTTTAAAAAGGCTTTATATATCTAAGGGACTTGTATACCATGATGAGACATTTCTGTTTTATCTCGTAGGCTATGGTGACACATCTAATTGTTTTGAGCTGGGAAGTGACATGGTCAGATTTACATTTTAGAAAAGGTGAACCATGAATTTTTTGCAGGTGGTTAAGGTTAAAGACAAAAAGACGCATAACAAAACCTTTTTAATAGTCAAGGTAAGATTTGATGGGGGTATGAACGAGGCCAGAAGCAGAGGAGATTAAGAAGAGGGCCTATAAAAAACCAAAACCAAAACCAAACAAAAAGGCCCCCCAACACCACCTCTCCCAACTAGAATACATCTAACCAAGAAGGTTAAAAAATGGGCAAAAGACATAAACAGACACTTTTCAAAAGAAGACATGCAAGTGGCCAAGAAACATGAAAAAATGCTCAACATCACTAATCAGCAGAGAAATGCAAATCAAAACCACAGTGCAATACCGTCTCACACCAGTTAGAGTGGCTATTATTAAAAAGTCAAAAAATAAGAACAGATGCTGGTGAGGTTGCAGAGAAAAGGGAATGCTTATATACTGTTGGAGGGAATGTAAATTAGTTCAACTACTGTGGAAATCAGTTTGGAGATTTCTCAAAGAACTTAACACAGAATTACCATTTAACCTAGAAATCCCATTACTGGATATATATCCAAAACAAAATAAATCATTCTACCAAAAAAGCACATGCATTCATATGTTTTTCATAGCACTATTCACAATAGCAAAGACATGTAATCAACCTAAGTGCCCATCAATCATGGATTAGATAAAGAAAATGTAGTACATATACACCATGGAATACTATGCAGCCATAAAAAGAATGAAATCATGTTCTTTGTAGCAACATGGATGCAGGCAGAGGCCATTATCCTAAACAGATTAACACAGAAACAGAAAACCAAATACTGCAAAATCTCACTTGTAAGTTAGAGCTAAACAATGGGTACCCATGGACATAAAGTTGGCAAAAGTAGACATGATAGACACTGGGGACTACTAGAGCGGGGAGTATGGGAGGTAGGGGCGAGTATTGAATAACTGTTGGGTACTATGCTCAGTACCTGGGTGACAGGATCAAGCATATCCCAAACCTTAGCATCATGCAATCTACCCAGGGTAACAAACTGCACATATGCACGCTGAATCTAAAATAAAAGTTGAAATTATTTAAATAATAATAATTTCACATAAAAAAAAAGAAGGCCTAGATTTGAAAACGCTTGGGTTTTAGAATTTGTAGGATTTAGAGAGTAGTTGGATGAAAGGAGGTGGGAAGAAATAACAGGAGGACTCCAGTGTTTCTGGTTTTAGCAGTTTAGTGGATGGTAATGTCCTTCAACAAAATGAAGAATGTAGAGAAGGAGCAGATTATGAGTACAAGTTTACATATATTGAGTTTGAAGTATATTTTGAGCTATTCACTGGATATGTACCTTTGGATATTTGTATGTGAGGTGGTCTGGGCTGGAGATAACATTTGGGAGTCATGAGGGAACATGTTGTAGCTTGGATAAGTCTGCCTGGGGAAATTGTGAAAAAAAAAAAAAAAGGCTCAGGCAAAACCATGGAAAATACCAGTATTTAAGAGATCGGAGGCAGAGCTAATATAAATAAAAATATGAAAGCCATTGTTCAAAATGCAGGGAAAAAAAGCACTGTTAAAGGTGTATTGCAAAGTATTTTCCTTTCTTCCATGATCTCTGTCTAGCCATCATGGTGGTTTTGCTTGCTACTTAGTATCATTCCAAATAAGGAAAAACTAAAACTTTAAATTATTAGCTGAATTTTATCATTCATCTTTATATTGTGCAATGCCAGTTTTTAACAGCTTTATTGACATAAATTTACATACAATAAATTCATCCATTTAAAATGCTTCGTTCAGTGGTTTTTAGTATGTTCACAGAGTTGTGCAACCATCACCACAATTTAATTTTAGAACATTTTCATCATCTCAGAAAAAAACACCCCTCTGCCCATTAGCAATCTCAATTATCCTCTTCCCCAGTCCTAGGCAACCATTAATCTACTTTCTATCTCTGTAGTTTTGTCTATTCTGGACATGTAATGTAAATTGAATCATACAATATGTGGTCTTTGTGACTGGCTTCCTTTAGCAATGCCAAGTTTTAATGCAAATATCAGAATATTTATATTTCATGGCTCATCTCTGGAGGGTGCCTTGAGCTATACAGAAGAGACAAATTCAAGCCAGACTCAGGAAGGTTGGAGGAAAAAGGAAAGATCTCCTCCTATTCCTCCAGCAATGGGGCTGGCCAAAGGAATGTGGGACAAGCGCAGACCCTCATAAGTGCCTGGGAGCCCTGCGTGTTTGCTTGGGCCTGAAGGCTGCTACTTCTTCCCTTCTGCCATGCCCATGCCCTGGCCAACAGTGAAGTTTGAGGAAGTCAAGCTGGGCATCTCCTCTATCCATGATCTGCTGCCCTAACTTATGGCATATGGATGATCCCTAAGGATCTTTAAACCTCTGTGTCACAACATGCTCAGTACCTGCATGGGGGTGGCTAAGAGGTTTATGTGCCAACATGCAACCCCACCACATTACCAGCCACATGTGCCAGAATGCTGCCAGTGTTATGCAGGAATGAAATGTGCACTCAACTCCTTGGACACTATGCAGGCCCTTCCCAGGGGCAAAGGGTGGCAGCACTCATGAGGTGCAGGGTGAGAGGGGAAGACCAGGCAGGACCAGGGATGCAAAGGGGGAATACCAGTAGGTACTGATAACTCACCTCTGGGAAATGGTAGGAGACAGGATGAACATGAGCTGAGGATCCAAGCCCAGCACATGTTTTCATTGTCCCATTGGACTTCACTTATAAAACAGAAATTCAAAGATAAAATTAAAAATTTCAATTCTGTGAAGAAAGTCATTGGTAGCTTCATGGGGATGGCATTGAATCTATAAATTACCTTGGGCAGTATGGCCATTTTCATGATATTGATTCTTCCTACCCATGAGCATGGAATGTTCTTCCATTTCTTTGTATCCTCTTTTATTTCATTGAGCAGTGGTTTGTAGTTCTCCTTGAAGAGGTCCTTCATGTCCCTAGTAAGTTGGATTCCTAGGTATTTTATTCTCTTTGAAGCAATTGTGAATGGGAGTTCACTCATGATTTGGCTCTCTGATTGTCTGGTTATTGGTGTATAAGAATGCTTGTGATTTTTGTACATTGATTTTGTATCCTGAGACTTTGCTGAAGTTGCTTATCAGCTTAAGGAGATTTTGGGCTGAGACAATGGGGTTTTCTAGATATCCAATCATGTCATCTGTAAACAGGGACAATTTGACTTCCTCTTTTCCTAATTGAATACCCTTTATTTCCTTCTCCTGCCTAATTGCCCTGGCCAGAACTTCCAACACTATGTTGAATAGGAGTGGTGAGGGAGGGCATCCCTGTCTTGTGCCAGTTTTCAAAGGGAATGCTTCCAGTTTTTGCCCATTCAGTATGATATTGGCTGTGGGTTTGTCATAGATAGCTCTTATTATTTTGAGATACGTCCCATCAATACCTAATTTACTGAGAGTTTTTAGCATGAAGGGTTGTTGAATTTTGTCAAAGGCCTTTTCTGCATCTATTGAGATAATCATGTGGTTTTTGTCTTTGGTTCTGTTTATATGCTGGATTACAAAAAAAAGAGCCTGCATCGCCAAGTCAATCCTAAGCCAAAAGAACAAAGCTGGAGGCATCACACTACCTGACTTCAAACTATACTACAAGGCTACAGTAACCAAAACAGCATGGTACTGGTACCAAAACAGAGATATAGATCAATGGAACAGAACAGAGCCCTCAGAAATAACGCCACATATCTACAACTATCTGATCTTTGACAAACCTGACAAAAACAAGCAATGGGGAAAGGATTCCCTATTTAATAAATGGTGCTGGGAAAACTGGCTAGCCGTATGTAGAAAGCTGAAACTGGATCCCTTCCTTACACCTTATACAAAAATTAATTCAAGATGGATTAAAGACTTACATGTTAGACCTAAAACCATAAAAACGCTAGAAGAAAACCTAGGCATTACCATTCAGGACATAGGCACGGGCAAGGACTTCATGTCTAAAACACCAAAAGCAATGGCAACAAAAGCCAAAATTGACAAATGGGATCTAATTAAACTCAAGAGCTTCTGCACAGCAAAAGAAACTACCATCAGAGTGAACAGGCAACCTACAAAATGGGAGAAAATTTTTGCAACCTACTCATCTGACAAAGGGCTAATATCCAGAATCTACAATGAACTCAAACAAATTTACAAGAAAAAAACAAACAACCCCATCAAAAAGTGGGCGAAAGATATGAATAGACACTTCTCAAAAGAAGACATTTATGCAGCCAAAAGACACAAGAAAAAATGCTCATCATCACTGGCCATCAGAGAAATGCAAATCAAAACCACAATGAGATACCATCTCACACCAGTTAGAATGGCAATCATTAAAAAGTCAGGAAACAACAGGTGCTGGAGAGGATGTGGAGAAATAGGAACACTTTTACACTGTTGGTGGGACTGTAAACTAGTTCAACCATTTTGGAAGTCAGTGTGGCGATTCCTCAGGGATCTAGAACTAGAAATACCTTTTGACCCAGCCATCCCATTACTGGGTATACACTCAAAGGACTATAAATCATGCTGCTATAAAGACACACGCACACGTATGTTTATTGCGGCATGATTCACAATAGCAAAGACTTGGAACCAACCCAAATGTCCAACAATGATAGACTGGATTAAGAAAATGTGGCATATATACACCATGGAATACTATGCAGCCATAAAAAATGATGAGTTCATGTCTTTTATAGGGACATGGATGAAATTGGAAACCATCATTTTCAGTAAACTATTGCAAGGACAAAAAACCAAACACCATATCTTCTCACTCATAGATGGGAATTGAACAATGAGAACACATGGACACAGGAAGGGGAACATCACACTCTGGGGACTGTTGTGGGGTGGGGGGAGTGGGGAGGGATAGCATTAGGAGATATACCTAATGCTAAATGGTGAGTTAATGGGTGCAGCACACCAGCATGGCACATGTATACATATGTAACTAACCTGCACATTGTGCACATGTACCCTAAAACTTAAAGTATAATAATAATAAAATAAAATTTAAAAAAGAGAATTTCAAGATAGTGACTGCAAAACATTAAATCCCAAGCAAGTGCCCTTCTGAGCACTGGGTCTTGTGCCACTGCACTGGTTTCACTTCTGTGAAGCTGGTCCTAGTCAGAGAAATGGAAAACTCAGCAGCAGCAGAGAGAAAAGTATGCTGGGAGCTGTGAGAAAGTGATGTCAAAGAAGCCAACAGAGGAAACTGAAAAAGATGAGTGGTCAACATCGCCGTTGCAAGAGAAACGTATAAATAAGAAAAGGACTGAAAACTCTCATATGATAGCACTGGTGACTGCTGAGAGCAATTTCAGTGGAATAGAAGGTGTGGAAGCCAGATTATGGGGGTTGCAGAAAGAATGAGAAGTATAGAAGAGGAGACAATGAGCGCTGACTTGTTCAAGAAACTTGGGTGTAAAGGGAAGGGATGAGAGTAGAACTCTGAGCAGCAAGGGTCTGGTGCAGAATTTGATAAATGACAGCACATATGCTGGTCCACGACCTATTTTTTTGTGGCTAAAGTTTTATTGGAATACAGTGAATATCTACTCATTTATGTATTGTGTCTGTTTGTTTTCACACGACAATGGTAGAGTTGAGTAGTTGCAACTGAGAACATATGGCCTGCAAAGTCTGAACTATTTACTGTCCAGCCCTCGATAGAAGGTTTTTGACCCCTAACGTAGAGTGGTGGTTCTTAGAGTGTGGCTCCTGGACCAGCAGCATCAGCATCATCTGGGAACTTAGAAACACAAATTCTTGAGCCACATCCAAGACCTAGTGAATCAGCAACTTTGGAATGGTAACTCCTAATCTGTGTTTTATTAAGCTCTCCAGGCAATTCTGATACACCTTAAAGTTTGAGAACCACTGGGGTAGAGTGCAGATGGAAAGAGGAACTTTTGATGGAGGGGAGACCCTCTTCCTCTGAGCCAGAGGGAAGGAAGAAAGGATGGGCGAGGACACATTAAAAGGATACTCACAGGATTCCATTCACTCCTTATACTGTCACACTCAGATTAGCAACATTACCTGGTCCAATATTAGATGGAAGCAAGCAGGACAGATTTCCAAGTGATGTGTGCCACACCACCTAGGTCTAAAGTTAAACAAACAGGGAGGAAGATTTCAAGTTAGTATATGGTATGGAAGAAAGTTCTATTCAACAATTGTAAGGTGGTGTATTCCCAGGAGAACTGCATGTTCATCCATTCGTGCATTACGTAGGCACTTTAGGTGTTAGGTCTTCTCTAATCTAAAATTCTATGATTCCTGCCTAGAATGAACACTTCTTTCTAATCTGATTATCCTATCTAGAGTCGAAGTTTCTTCTTGGGATACATTCTGGTCTGTGGAGATCTTTCTTTATTTCTAGGGGTCAGATCTCAGCTGCTTTGGGTTTAATTAAACCAGCTAGTCAGAGAATCCACTGACTTGCTAAGACACCCATCAAAGGGCAGGGACAAATCTGTCTCTTCTCTCTGTTATATTCTAAGAATTCTTGTCAGTATTTAGTGAATGATTCTTGTGTTCTGAAAAGCTGTGAAAGTGTGAAAGCCAGGGTTCTAGGTCAGCAGTATATTTTCTACACTCTTCAATGATTGTTGCTTACATTTTGTGAATTCGTAATTCAAGTTCAATTGTATCCTTAGCAAACCAGTTCACATCCTCCCAATCTCATACATTTGCTTTATGCTGTACAGTTAGAATTGCTTTTCTTTATGAAAAAACAAACATATATTTTCAGGTATGAGGTACCTGATTTCCAGACTTGTTTTCCTTTTGCTGTGTTCCTTATGAAAAATTACCAGAGAAAGAGACAGGGGGCATTCAGAGAGGAAATGAAGCTGATATACTTGGTCTATCACATTGGGACCTATGGGCTCTGAGGGGCTCATGTGAGCTCACACCTAGGGTTGGGGAAGGACTGGTGGTAAAAGAGGTAGTTGTCTAGGTCTAATTTAAAAATCATTAAAAACATTTTGTTAGGAAACCAAATAATAAGAGAAATGTGCATTCTTTGAAATAAAATTTTTGATGGCCTCTGTGTATGTATTTTATAATAGTTATAATTTCTCTTTGATTCATTGTCTTTTTGTGACTGCTTTTTTTTTTTACTAATTAGTTTCTCAAACAACAAAGATATGAACTGTTTCTCTTTCATATTTGCTGTAAATACTTTTTCTAGTTGGTTGTTTGCCTTTTAATTTTGGCTATGATTTTATTTATAGCATCTAAAAATATGAAGTAGTCAAATGTGTTAGTGTTTTTTAAATGAGAAAGTGGAAAAATGACATGCTTACCTGCAGGCCAAAGAAATTTCCTGTATGGGAGAATTTTTTATGCTTCAGGAGTGCTGCAATGAGTGTACATCATTTTGGCATGGACGGATTTGCTATTTCTGGCTGGGGTGACTGGAGTAGAGAGATGAGAGAGGATCACTATTAGCTGCTATTACTTGGGTGATAGTGCCTTAGGTGCCTAGCTATTGGAGGGCTTTGTCAGATTCTTCTTAAATAAGCTAGCATGGCTGTCTGTCCAAGCTTTGTTCCTGTGTGCATACTAGCAAGAAGGTGGAATGACTACTACTCAACATCGGTCCATCAGACCTGCTGGGGCCTTGGCACAGTCTGTGCCCATATATGAGGAAGAATCTAGGCAGGTGAGACATCCTTTCCTACTTGAATGACCAATGATGGGCAACTAGAGTGATGTTCTGTCTCTGAAACAGCAGTCTTAAGCTTCTTGACCACGCATTCGTAGTTGCTGGATGATTTCTTCTTTCAATTTATTCATTAACTTTTCTGTAGAGATGTGGCTGTCTCTTTGTCACCCAGCCTGTAGTGCAGGGGTGCGATCATGGCCCACTGAAGCCTCGAACTCCTGAGCTCAAGCAATCCTCCTGTCTCAGCCTCCTGAGAAGCTGGGACTATAGGCATGAGCCATCATGCCCAGCTGATGGTAGGTAATTTCTGAAATGTTTCCTAAAGTGTGAACAGACCTGGTCTAGTTTTGTGCCCCTACTTCTTTTATGGTCAACAATCTACTCTTGAGACTTTCATTGGCTTTGAAACGCTGAGATTGTGAAACTTGTCTGCTGAACATGGCTATGATGGGCTATAGGGTATTGGACATATTTAAAGATTAGACTCTGTTCTTACAAATGTAGCTTTGAACATGGCTGAAATACCACTGGGCTAAGTGAACTCATCAAGGGACAGCTACTACTCGGGGAGTCTTATTGAATTCCAGCCTGAAGGGGTATACTTCTACTTAAAACCAGGGCCCAAGGCTTTTGAAAAAACACTGACAAAAATTTGTGGCTAAGGTTCATTTGTCCTGCAGTATCTCCGGGAGTTCTATGGTACTATTTGTAATAAGAAGTATGATGAGTACAATTCTGCTGTGGCTAACATCCCTTGAATGTGGTAAACATTCAAGACTAGAATTCACTTCGATTCATCCTTCATTTTCTGGACTTAGCTGGGAAGATCTGGGGTATAAATAAGCCCAGACCCTAATCCCCTGCTGTGAGTTGGAGTAGGGTGGATACAATTCCATGTCTATCCAGATATCTACAGAGAGATGGATGAGAGACTGTCTTTAGATGATATCCAGACTATCTTGAAATCTGACTCAGGCTATTTGGTTTGTAGAAATTCCAGTTTTCATGTTTTAACACCTAATAAATGGCAGTTCATACTCTGTTTCCTACATGGGCTCCTATATCAAGAGCAGCTCTTTAAGTGTCTATGGTTTATAATCACGTCTGACAAGAGGCTTCTTTTTCTCAGACTACGCAAGCCTTTCCTTCAACTCTTCTTTATGTGAAAAATTCCAAGGGGACATAATAATTTCCACCTCACCAGCCATGAATATCCCAATAGAAAAAATGGGTAAAGAATAAAACAATCACACACACAAAAAGTAAAAGTGTTTGGTAAGCATGTACGAAAGATTTTAACTCATTGGTAAACAACTCACAATTCATGAGTCCTCTATGAGAACCATGATGCATGTCTGGCCCCCTTGAGTTTTTTGTTAGTTTGTTGTCTCCCTCAGATCAGGATCGTGGTACCTTGTATATGCTTCCTGGTAATATCAAGTCTTCTATTGCATCAATTCAGAGATTAATTTTTGATGCATGATTACTAATGATTAATTTAGGAGGTGATTTTAAGATAGATGTGGATTTACACAAGTTTTTTTGTGAGAGGAGTTTAAGAGGAACATTGATTGTACATTTGAGTCTCTACAAGGGAAGCAAGAACTTGCGGTTTGGATCGGAGGCCCTGGATGTGACTCCAGTTGCGCCATTCCCTAGCTGTGAGTCCCTGGGGAGGTTACTGAAACCCTTTGGAAATTTGTATGTAAATGGTCATGAATGTGTACTTTACAAAATTGTAAAGATAATGTATGAAAAAAGCCAGCAAAATGCTAAGCTGAATTTTACATATTTATTTATCCTCATTTGCTCGTTTACGTCTCATTAAAAAAAGAGATTCAAGAAGGCCATACATCACATGTTTGTTGTTGTGGTCAACATGATTTCTACTATTATGCCAACTCTGGGGGAAGGTCGGTTGTCATGGTGGACTGCAGAAAGAAGGCATAAGTATTTACAATAACCTTTTCAGAGAATTGGGGCAAGGAAGACCCTCCTTGAGGAGGAAAGTTAAGTTTCTGCCAGCCTCCCAAGATGAAGAGTGAGGCTGTCAGTTATGATGGTGCAGGACAATCACCTGGATCAGGCTTATGGTTTACTAAGAGCCAAACACTTCTTAGTCTGGGGTAAAATGTGTGCTTTAGTGAAGTGAGTCTCTGGGGGATACATGAAGCAGGTTGACCCACCATTAGCCTCTAGCCTTCTCAAAGTCAGGGATTGTGTCTTTCCTGTGTGTGCTGGACCACCAGTGCCCGGCCCCAGTGAATAAGCGTTGGTTGTATGAGTAACTCCATACTTCAACCAACCACTTGTGCTATGACGGCTGAAGGTGCTGTGTGTGTTGGGCTGAGCAATTATGGGACATTTCAATCCAGTGTTTAATTTCCTTCAGTTCTAGAAAACTCCCCTGCTTTATTTCTTTGATAATGTCCTCTTTTCTGTTTTCTCCATTCTTTCATTTTGGAATTCCTATTATTAACTAAATGTTAGATCTTCTGTACTGATGCTCTCACTTTTTCTTTTCATTCTATTTTCTGAATGACTTTCTCAACTTTATATTCTAGGTTTTATATTTACTTTTTCTATTGTCATATTTTTAAATACTAATGTTTTTCATATTCTCTGAATATCTGAATATCACTTCTTCCCATAGCATCCTACTAATTGTTTAATTAATCTAATAAGTTTAACAACTTTTCTCAGATAATATTAGTTACAGCTTTTTTGCAATGGGAAGATGTTTTAAAATTCCTTATATTGTTTCTAGTTATTTGGGCTGCTGCTTCTTTTTTTCATGTTTATATAGGTCTCTATTAAAAAATTGGAGGTTTTGCTGAAACGCCTGGTGATCCCTGGCTATCTGATCGTATTTAAAAATGAGGCACTAAAAAAGCTAATTGAAAGCTATGTATTTACAGGTAGGGCTTGACAACTGGTAGGGTAAACTTCACTGTCCACCCCAGAAAGAGCTCAGCTTTTTAGCTGGCGATTTGTAAATGCCAGTATCTTTTTGTAAAGCTATTTTCCTAGGGTGGAATCCTTTAATCTCTCGCCCTGGTTAGGGGGATGGCAAGGGGTTGGTGCAGGTAGTAGATTTAAGTCTGCCTCTCAGAATTTTGAAAGCTGATTTGAAGAAAGGGGGTTGGAGGTTTCTCATTGTTTAGAATGCTAACTTTGATTTAATAAGATACTTCATCTTTACTCTCAGGAATCAGGATTTCTAGATGACCTCAAAATTAATATAAGCCAACAATGGGATGCAGCAAATAAAATAAAATGGGATCGTACCCCTGAATGCACATTTAAACTGAAAGTAAATTGATGTAAATACTCTTCTTACTTTAAAAGATAACCATCATGAGCTATAGCAATTGGCTTATAGTATCCTATTCATGGTATTTATAACACTATTGTACTTTATACTGGTCTTGCTATTTTTAGGGCAGACCCTAAAGATGTGTATCTTTCCACTTTAGAAAGCCATTGTCAAACTGAACGAGGGTGGTGGAGACAGTGAAGCATCTAAAGCAGAGGTTGGCACACTATGGCCTGTGGGCCAAATGAAAACAGTTGCCTGTTTTGATAAATAAAGTTTCATTAGAACACTGCCACAGCCATCATTTACATATTCTCTATGGCTGCTTTCATGCTAGAAATGCAGGATTGAGTAGTTGTGGCAGAAACCATATGGCTTGCAAAAGCTAAAGTATTTACCGTCTGGCCCTTTAAAGAAAAAGTTTGCCAACCCCTGATCTAGAGGCCACATTCTATGTTGCATGCTTAAGCAAAGTGGAGATTTAGTTTGGGCATGAAATGATGAAATAGCTGTATAATAGTTAATAAGAATAATGTCTAGTATTTATTGAGTATTTACATGTGCCTGGCAATTATATGCATGTATTATCAGATTTAATAGCAATTAAAGATCATCTTCCTGACTAGATTATGTGTTCTGCAATGTCAGGTTTATAGTTCCAAAATACAGAATGCAGCCTAGCAAATACAGGCTTTGCGTGAATATTTGTTGAATTAAATGAGCAGTGCTATCATGTGGAAGAGAAGAAGGTGCCTTCTTGGAGGTCAAAATAAAAATTTCAGGGAAGCAGATTTCAGGTCATCAAGAAAAGCTGCTGCCGAGTCGTATCAGCTCCCTCTGAGGCAGTGAGAGATCCATCCCTGAGAGGGGTTTACAAGAGCCTAGCTGCCCACACAGTTGTTCATTGCTACTATCATTTTGGGGATTCTTGCTTAGGGTAGCAGATGGAACTAAATGAAGTCCTGCCTTCTAGGATTCTATCACTCAAACTAGGACGGAGAAGACTAGAACTCAAAAATTAGAGTTGAAATAGTTCTGTTTTGGCTGTGTCATGCTGCCTCCCTTAGAATTTCCATAAAAGGAGCAAGAAGAACATCATAATGAGCATCAGGAGATTTTGAGTTATAATTCCACTTCTGCAACGAATTTACCACGTGAGCCCAGCAAGCCTTTTAATCTGTCAGGGCCCAAGTGTCCTTAAGCAAGGGGGCTAGACTAGATAATCTCTAAATTCTCTTTTAGTTCTAAAATAATTTTATCCAAGGATTAGCTGGGCCCCTCCTATTGAAAGGGCAGGGCCGACTAGTTCAGACAAGATGCTTCCCTGTTATGTGCTGCCAGAGTACTGAGGTTTTGCTATTAAAAACATTTTGCCCGCCTCTTGATCCTATCCCAGTCTTAGTCCCTCAGTTCTCATCCCCTTTTAGTATCCCTGTCCTGCTTTATGATACATCTTATTTGGGGAAATAGGTTAAATCAGGCTGTAGTTTTAGCCATGCTGAAGGCAAGCTCTTTCTTGTTCAGTTTTTGCTCATTTGGCTGGAGGAGAACTTGGAGTTGTTAAACTCTCTTGGAAGGCTGAGGATATTAACATTGACCTCAGAAAGGTGATTGGACCTCCTTTATTTAGGGCTCTAAACATGGAGATCTCATATTTCTCATGGGGGAACATTTTTTTCTTGGTAGAAACAGTTTCAGCTTCCAGAATGAGCTGTCTACCCATTTCTCTATGTTCTCGAACTAAAGAACTTAGACCTAAATCCTTTTCAAAAATAACGGCCAAATTCAGCCTTAAATGGACCCTCCTCTCGCAGTATTTTTCCTATTCTCCATTCAAATAGACATCAACTGTGATCTCCAGTTACCTCTAGGCTTTTATTTGAACTATTCCAAAATTTGAAAATTTCATTTGACTTAAGTGCTTAGTATTCAACGATTTTATAGTTGCCCATATTCCACACTATATTTGACCATGTCTCTCATATTAATTCTGAGTAGCCCTAAAAACTGCAGTGTCATGTTAAGAACTTCTTTTAGTCCAAGGCATGTCAATATGTGTTGCCAACTTCCAACTGATTCTCATCCAGAAGATTAGCAAGGCCGCCACATGGTGTTCTTTTTTACAAAACGTTATTGCCTGCATTATAGCTAGGACTCGATCTGGTGACATTAATCCCAAATCTGCAGAATAGTACTCTTAATTCTGCTTGGGTGGAGAGCAACTTGAGCTGTCTGCATAAGCCTTTTATTTTAGGAATACCATCCTTTGTCATCATTTCTATTAGGGATCTTAGTCAGTTGTTAGGCATTTTATTTCTCTCTTGAAAAATACTTTCTATCTTTTCACAGTTAGGTGGCTAGATTATACTTCTTTAGCAAATAATCTCTAGCATTGATTTAGTTGTTGAATATCCTCCCCAGACATGTTTTAATTATTCATTAAGAAGCTATAGGAGTTCAAGCTAAAAATGGAGCCTGGCTAGCGGCCCCTGGTGAAGTGTTTCTCAGTTTTCCTAATAAAATGCCTATGAAGATAAAGAAAAAAGATAGTAATTGAAATACAATAATAAAAGCAATGGCCAGCATAATTTCAACACTGGGGAAGAATCTATACTAATTATAAAAGGAAAAATTGAGACAAACCTACCCATGTCTCTTTCTATGGCATAACAGACAACTTTACATGACATAGAAACCCTTTTAAATGAGGAGGGAGGGTATGTGGAGTCCTCTCTATTGTCTATCCATTATCAGACTCAGAGACTCAGGACTGGCTCCGATAAAAAATTGGGCAGGAGGGCTTTTACCCATATGGATTGATTTGTGAATCTGAGAATGTTGTGATATCATTCTACATCCAGAGAAATAAAAATGCCCAGGAAACAAGTTGGGTGCTAGGTCAGTTTTGGCCACCAGTGGGAAGACTGGTGGAGGCATATTGCATTTCAGAGGAAAATTTCTTGCAGGTAAAGCTCTTACAGTTTGGGTTGGCAACCAAAACACTACTACTACTACACCGCTACCACCACTACCACCACCACAGCAAAACAATAAACCCTGGTAACAGCATGCTTGGAATTGTAGATTCTTATATACACTGCAAATCAGACTGTTTGTGAAGCCTGATGGAACCTCAGTGGTAGAGAGGTGCATTAGATGAAGTCATGTAGACCAGGGGTCCTCAACCCCTGGGCCATGGACTGGTATCCATCTGTGACCTGTTATGAATTGGGCCGCACAGCCGGAGGTGAGCAGCTGGCAAGTGAGCATTACCACCTGAGCTCTGCCTCCTACCAGATTAGTGGTAGCATTAGATTCTTATAGGAGCACAAACCCTATTGTGAACTGCACATGCAAGGGATCTAGGTTGCATGCTTCTTATGAGAATTTAATGCCTGAAGATCTGAGGTGGAACAGTGAAACCATCCTGCGACCCCACCCTGCCCCATCCATGGAAAAACTGTCTTCCATAAAAACTGGTCCCTGGTGCCAAAAAGTTTGGGGACCACTGATGCAGACCACTGGGGCTTGGACCAGATGCTGTGCACATCGGATAAATAAAGTAGAGCGAAACGTACTTCAACTCTCCTGCCCTGATAAACACCGAATCGGAATAAATTTCACATTTTCAGGTTAAATAAGAAGGGGGGAAAACTACATGAAGTCTTTGAAAAATTCTTTACTACAGGGGAACAGAGTATTTAGAAGACACAGAGGGAGAGCACTTTTTTTCTGAAAGGATTTAGTGGAGGATCCATAGACTGGAGGACTTTAGGGAACCATCTGGCTTTCTCCATAGTATACAAAAAATATGAATATCAAAGAGACAAGAGTAAAGATGTGGATAATTGGTATTCCCAAAAAAATACTTAAATGGAATAAAAGCAATAATTAGATATAACAGGAAAAAATTAATGAGCAGAAGTAAGACCCAGATTGAAAAAAATCATTGTGTTCCAGACAAATCAATGAACAAAGCCACATACAATGATGTATCCTGGCAACAATTTTAATTCGTAATGATAAGAAAAACTTTCATAAATATCTAAGCAGAAGAAACAGACTACCTAAAAATATAACAAAAGTCTGGCTATTCTCTGGCTTTTACTGTGAAAGCTTAAATTTAGAAGAAAATGTAGTACTGTATAGAGTTTTGAGAACCAAAGTTATAACTTACTGCTTTTATACCCAGCCTAGTCATCTATAACTTGTGAAATAACAAAAAAAAAATTTTAATACACAAGGACTCAAGAGATGTATGCCCTCCTTGAAAACAATTGCTTGAAGAAATGGAGAACTTATGCTAGGAAAGGATTGGCCTTAGTCTGAAACCAATTAAAATAGGGATATGTCCAAATATGTGTTAGTCAAGTGTTTTTCAGTCACAAAATCCTTTATCTAGAGAAAATCTTCTTTGAAAATAAAAATATAAATAGCTACAATTAAAAAAAGAACTAGTCCATCTAAAAACAAGCTACAAAACAAAGGGAACACTAAGAAAGTTTGAAAACAGAAAACAGGTAAGAATAAAGATCTGCTATGCCAGTCTTAGCTGTAAATAATTGAGATAAATTACATATTTAAAGATCTGAATTCTCAGATTATTTTTTTAAACCCTATGAAATTCAACTAAGTTCTATTTGTAGGAAATAAAGCAATGCGATACAAGGAACTTAAAAATAATTATTTTAATAAGGGTACAGTTCCAAATGAAAATATATTTAAGCAGAAAAATAATATTCCTTTGAGATATGTAGTAGAGAATTTATTTGAAATATATAGAAAAACTAATCATTGACAGATTACATTAAAAATATAAAAACCAATATTTTCTAATTTCATTTCTACTCTTTTATATCTTTCCATTTTTTATATCTATTATCTCTATTTGGATATTTTAGGCTTCCTTATTTTAAACTGATAATTGGATCTTTATGGAAATTTATTAGCTTTGGAAGAAAAATATTTACAGAGCTCAACAGCAGAAATCATACAAATTACATTCTTGACCACTATCCACTAAAACTAGAAATTAACAATTACATGTAAACAAGATACTCTCCTAAATAATTCCTGTGGCAAACAAGAAATTATTAACATAACTTTAGACAGAAGACTGGTTAGAATAATTTTTCCCAAATTTCTAAACTCAGGCCTTTTCAGTTATAAAGATTTAGCTAAGTATTACTTGAAAAAATTTTTGTATTGAGGTAGGCTATACATGCAATACAATATTCAGATATTAAGTATAATTTGATAAACTTTGGTATACACTTTGACAGGTATATACTTTGACAATGTATATTCTGTGGTATATATTTAACTTTATAAAGAATGGACGGAGTCTTCAAAAGTTGTTGTTAAATTGCACCCTGAGTGAATGAGAATTTTAACTGCACCACATCTTTGCAAACATTTACTATTTACTTAAAAAAAATTCAATCCTAGTAAATGTGATATGGTATCCTATCATGTATAACTTACAATTTTCTTGATGACTAATGATGTTGAACACACTTCCATGTGCTTATTGGCTATTCATATACTTTTAAATTCCAATTTTTATTTACAGGCATAAGCCAGAGACGTTGTGGGTTTGGTTCTAGATCCTACAATAAAGTGAGATGCATGCATTTTTTTGGTTTTCCAATGCATATAAAAGTTGCATTTACGCTATACTGTGGTCTATTAAATGTGAAAAAGCATTATATATAAAAATGTACATACCTTTATTAAAAATACTTTATTGTTAAAAATGCTAACAATCACCTGAGCCTTCACTGAGTCATAATCTTTTTATTGACGGAGGATCTTTCCTTGATGTTGTTCGTTGCTGACTGATTAGGGTGGTGGCTGCCAAAACCTGGGTGGCTGTGGCAATTTCTTAAAATAAGACAATAAAGTTTGCTGCATTGATTGACTCTTCCTTTTACAAGATTTCTCTGTAGGATGTGGTGCTATTTGATAGTATTTTACCCACAGTAAAACTTCTTTCAAAACTGAAGTTAATCCTCTCAAAATCTGCTGCTGCTTTATCAACTAAGTTTATGTAACATTCTAAATCTTTTGTTGTCATTTCAACCATGTTCACGGTATCTTTATTAGGAGTAGATTTAATCTCAAGAAATCACTTTGTATGTTCATCCATAAGAAGCAACTCCTTATTCATTAGTTTTATAATAAGATTGCTACAATTCAGTCACATCTTTGGGCTCCACTTCTAATTCTAATTGTCTTGCTATTTCCACCACATCTGCAGTGACTTCCTCCACTGAAGTCTTGAAGCCCTCTAGGTCATCCATAAAGGTTGGAACAAACTTCTTCCACACTCTTATGCATGTTTGACCTTCTCACATGAATGACAAATATTCTTAATGATATTTTGACCTTCTCTCATGAATGACAAATATTCTTAATGACACCTAAATTGGTGATCCTTTCCAGAAAGTTTTCAATTTATGTTGCCCTGCTCCACTAGAGGAATAACTATCTATGGCCACTATAGCCTTATGGAATGTATTTCTTAATTAATAAGACTTGTAAGTCAAAATTACTGCTCGATCTATGGGCTGCAGAATGGATGTTGTGTTAGAAGGCATGAACAAAACATTAATCATCAGAGCTCTTAAGTGACCAGGTGCACTGCCAATGAGCAGTAATATTTTGAAAGAATAATTTTTTTTTTTCCTAAGCAGTAGGTCTCAACAGTGGGCTTAAAATATTCAGTAAATCGTGCTGTAAACATGTGTATTGTCATCCAGGCTCTGTTGTTCCATTTATAGAGCACAGGCAGAACAGATTTAGTACAATTCTTAAGGGACCTAGGACTTTTAGAATAGTAAATGAGCATTGGCTACAGCTTAAAGTCAGCAGTTGCATTGGCCCCTAACAATAGAGTCAGCCTGTCCTTTGAGGCTTTGGAGCCAGGCATTGACTTCTCTTCTCTAGCTATGAAAGTCCTAGATGTCATCTGCTTCCAATAGAAGGATGTTTTGTCTACATTGAAAATCTGTTGTTTAGTGTAGCCACTTTCATCAGTTAACTTGGCTGAATCTTCCAGATAATTTGCTGCAGCTTCAATATCAGCACTTGCTGCTTCCCCTTGCACTTCTTCATTATAGAGATGGCTTCTTTCCTTAAATCTCATGAACAAACCTCTGATAGCTTCAAACTTTTCTTCTGCCACTTCTTTCCCTTTCTCAGCCTTCACAGAGTTGAAGAGAGTTAGGGCCTTGCCCTGGATTAGGCTTTGGCTCAATGTTGTGGCTGGTTTAATCTTCTATCCAGACCACTAACTCTTTCTCCATATTGGCAATAAGACTGTTTTGCTTTTCTATCATTTGAGTGTTCACTGGAATAGCACTTTTAATATACTTCAAGAACTTTTCCTTTGCTTTCACAACTTGACTAACTGTTTAGATCAAGAAGCCTACCTTTTGGCCTGTCTTGACCTTTGGCATGCTTTACTCACTAAGCTTAATGATTTCTAGCTTTTTATTTAAAGTGAGAGATCTGTGACTCTTCCTCTTACTTGAACACTTAGAGACCAGTGTAGGGTTTTTATCTGGCCTAATTTCAGTACTGCTGTTTTGGGGAACAAGAAGGGAACAAGATGGGGAATGACTGGTTGGTGGAGCAGTGAAAGCACACACAACCTTTACTGATTAAGTTCACTGTCTTATATGGGTGTGGTTCATAGTGCTCTAAAACAATTACAATAGTAAAACCAAAAACGAATGGTCACATATCATCATAATAAATATAATAAGAATGAAAAAATTTGAAATATTGTGAGAATTCTCAAAATGTGACACAGAGACGAGCACATACTGTTGGAAAAATGGTGCCGATAGACGTGCTCCTCATGGGGTTGCCACAAACCTTCAATTTGTAAAAAATGCAATACCTGCAAAACATAATAAAACAAAGTGCAGTACAATAAGGTATGCCTGTATTCATTTTATTACTGATTTATAAATGTTCTTTACACATTCTGTCTGTATCTACAATACTACAATATATATGAAACATAATACATTTTGGATATATCCATACTATTACAATACATATGAAATAGAATACATTCTGAACATGTCTATAATATTATAACACATGAACAATATTTACAACACACACATATATAAATATATATAAAAATATATGTGTTATAAATATATATAATATATACATATTTATAAAATATAACATATTTATGTTTATAAAATATATATTTATATATTATATATATGTGTTGTAAATATTTACAAGACACAATATTTGTAACACACATATATAAATATATATATTCATATATGTATATATAAATATATATATTCATATATGTATATATAAATATATATATTCATATATGTATATATAAATATATATATTCATATATGTATATATATTCATATATATTCATATATATGTATATATATTCATATATATTCATATATATATATATATGTGTGCTGTAAATATTTTCTCCCAGTCTACGGCTTACATTTTTATTTAATAGTGTCTTCTGATAAGCAGAAATTTTTGTTTTGATAAAGTCCAATTGAGTAATATTATATGGTTAGTGCTTTTTGTGTACTGTATATTTGCCTATGCCAAAGTTGCAAACATATTGTGTATTTCATTCTAGAAGCTTTATTTTGCTTTTCACTTCTAGATGTATTATCTATTTCATATTAATTTTTATATTTGATGTGAGGTAGGGGTTGAAGTTCAATTTGTTTGTTGCAGTCATCTAGTTATTTTTTTTAACCACTTGTTGGAAAGGTTTTCTTTTACCCAGTTATTTACCTTGGCACCTTTGTTTAAAATCAACAGACCACACATATATACATCTATTTATGAATTATCTTTCCTGTTTAATTGATCTTTTTTCCTATTCTTATACCAACACCACAAACAGTGTTGATTACCGTAGCTTTATAGTGAGTCTTGATATTAGTTATTATGATTTTTCTGTCTTGGTTCTACCTTTTCAAGATTTTTTTTGGCTATTCTAGGTGTATTGTAATTCCATATAAATTTTAGAATCACCTTGTTAATTTCCTGGCGAAAAAAGCCTATGGGGTTTTGATTGGAAGTGCATTAAACCTATGTATCAATTTGGAGACAACTGATATCTTAATATTGAGTCTTCTAAAGCATGATCATGATTTACTTTTTCATACATTTAACAATCTCAAAATTTCTCTTAGATATATTTTTCAATATACTGTGTAGCGAGAAGTCTTACACATATTTTGTTAACATTATATGTTTTTGATCCTATACATTTATTGTTTTATTTTTCCCAATTGCTAGTATGTAAAAATATAATCGATTTTGCATGTTTACCATGTGTCTTGTTTTTATAAAATACAATTTCCCAATCGTGAATGTATGGAAATGCAATCAATCTCTAGTAGGGTTTTTTTTGGTAAATTCCTTAGAACTTTCTACATATACCACCATGTCATCTGCAAATAAATGTACTGTGTTATATATTTATCAATGCAATTACATACTACTTTCTTTCTTCTTTTTGAATATTGCAATCAAATTTTTAGTTTCTGTCTCTTCACATTCAAAGTCTGAAACCTTTCTGCACGTCTTTTTGGAATCATCAGTTTTGTGTTACATCATCGTGACACACTATTTTTCATTCCTGTTCTTCTGGCCACAACTACTATTCATCTTTAGAATTGACAGTTTAATTTGAAAGTATATTTAAAGAGGTTTACTTGCTTTTTCTACTGGGTTGAACTAATAATTTTTTTCCTTAATTGAAGTACATATAGCTGGATCACAATTAGCATCTCTAGAAAGTCAGCAAGAATTGGTCACACCCCCGTTCCTAGCTTTGGAAACTCTATTATCTATGTGAGAAATCTGTCAACTTTGACCATCTTTAATTGTATTGCCTTGTAAGAAATGGAAAATCATCTGCATAAACAAAAAATTTCATTTCAATGCAGCCACATGGTGTGATATTTTAGGTCATTTTAAAAAATGAAATTGAAGAAATTATTTTAAAGCTAAAATTTAACCCCATGTTGGGCTATCAATGCAAATAAATCATCTGAAGTGGCAACTGAATGAACACATCTTCCATGCATAGCTACCATCACATGTATGTGGCAACTACAACTATGACTCAGCTTACATCTTTATGTGTCCACTGCCAAATTTCTCCACTGCCAAATTTCTTCGGCATTTATTGAAAGATACATTCAAATTTCAGAACAATTAAGATTTGACAATAGTACTAATAAATTATAAAATGGAAAATTGTAGAATTGCTTAATAAATTAAAGAGCTATCTTTTTAGAAACGATAAAGGCATGAACTTTTGGCAAGTGTATTCAAGGAAAAGAAAAAATTAGATATACAGATTATTAAAATAATTGTTGAATAATATTATGTCAAGGTTTTAAAAAATCTGCATAAAATGAATGATTCTTAAGGAAAAACTCTATTACCAAAATTACCTAAAATGAGAAAATTTAAAATATCCAGTAATCGCTAAAAAAAATTTAAAAAACTGTCAGATAACTAGCTCCCAGAGATGCCCTTGGCTAGATGGATTTATAGGCAATATTTTAACAACTTTTAATGAATGGTTAATTTCTGTGTGTAAACTGTTCTATAATAAATGATAGTTAACTTTCCAACTAATTTGACAAAGCTAATAGAGCAATTATACCAAAACCTTAGAAATACTATAATGGATACAAAGTAATTTTATATTAAAAATTAAAGAAAATTAAAGCTGCTGGAGGCAGGCAGACAGCTATTTGTTTGTTTGTTTCTCTTAACAGAATAAGAATCATATTCCTTACAAGGTAGAATAAAGCTGAACACAAAATGGATTGGTAGTAGAATCAGACTTAGAACTTGTAACTCTTAAAAAATCTACATTTTTTCCATATTGAAGTTATAAGTCAAGATCATGTGTAACTAGATCTCTACTATGTATGTATGTATGCATGTATGTATGTATGTATGTATTTATCTTCATGGTTAAGAACTACTGTATTTAAAAATATGAGTAAAAAATCCTTGAGACTTGTTCCTTTTAAAAGGGGTGAAACTTTAAAAAGTTGGAGCCACTGTGTTGAGAGCGAGCTTACCGGCCATTGACTTCATTCTGTTGTGGATTAGACTCATTCCCTTTTTTTTTTTTTTTCTTTTCTAGCACATACAGATCAGTCTTTTGCATTATTTTTAAAAAAACTTTTAGGGGCTGGACGTGGTGGCTCGTGCCTGTAATCCTAGCACTTTGGGAGGCCGAGGCCGGTGGATCACCTAAGGTCAGAAGATCGAGACCAGCCTTACTGATATGGCGAAACCCCTTCTCTACTAAAAATACAAAAATTAGCCAGGCGTGGTGGCATGCACCTGTAGTCCCAGCTACTCAGGAGGCTGAGACAGGAGAATTGCTTGAACCCGGGAGGCGGAGGTTGCAGTGAGCCGAGATCGTGCCAGTGCACTCCAGCCTGGGCGACAGAGTGAGACTCCATTTCAAAACAAACAAACAAACAAACAGCTTTTAGGTTCAGGGGTACATGTACAGGTTTGTTATACAGGTAAACTTGTGTCACAGGGGTTTGATGTACAGATTATTTCATCACCTAGGTACTCATTCTGTCACATGAGTCCAGCCTTGGCTCAACCATCTACAATGGTAAGGAATTAATTATTTTGAGTGTGCTCATGATATTTAAAGACAGTGACAATTTAATTTATTGTTTGTCAGTGGCAATCCAGGTTTTCTTGGTCTCAAAGTGTTTATAAATTTGGAGTCCTCCTTAAGAAAAAGAATAAAAAACCATAAACACAAAATTAAGTTGATAATTAAGTTGAACTTCTGGAGGATTTCATGCAATGGAAGGGTCTTGAAACTTCAGCTTCATCAGCTTCACAGAAAATTTGCCTCTGTTTTCAACTGTGTCCACAGTTTTCCGAACTTAGTCATTTTGAGGCTTCTTACTTCTTGTAAATCTTGCTAGGACTATAAACCCCCAAAGGGTGAGAAATCACTTGATTTAACTAATCTCCATAGTGCCTAACTGCTGTTAAAAGGAAAATCTTTTTCTTCACCAAATCTCCATTTAAGATGCTATCTTCCCTTCATCTCATTTGCTGAAAAAGAGGAGCTCCCAACATCCTTCAAGTCCCTTTCATTTCTTGATCCAATGTGGTATCCACACTTTGGATCCAATCAGGCATCCACACTTACTGCTCCACTGAAACTACTCTTAGGAAGGTTGAGAATGGCTTTTAAATGTCAAATACTGTGGCCTTTCCTCAGTCTTGATCCTACCTGATATATTTTCAGAAATCCTTCTTTGTTGGTATGCTGACAGTTTACTGTTCTCTCTGACAACTGCTCTTAGCTCATGTTAGTGTCTCCACTTTTGTCTCTGCCTTACACTCAGATGTTCCCTAAGATTCCTTGCTCAGGCTTCTCTTCCAATTTTCCAGGCATGTTCTATCTACCCCACAGCTTTGCTCATCGTCATAGGCATGTGGCTTCCATGTCTGAACGTACAGTCTGGAACTGCTAACTACCTTCTGGATGTATTCATACAGATTCCCTGAAAATATTACAACTTGAATATTTAATTTTTTATTCATATCACACCTTATTTCTAAGGGAATCACAGAGGGTTCAAGTGACCATTTTCTTTTCTTGTTGAAATCATACTCCACTTTCAAGGCCAAGCTGAGAGTTGCCTCCTCTAGGAAACCTCCCTGCAATCTAATCATCACTTGAGATCTTATGTCGTTTTCATTACACTGTGGTCATAGATTTCTATGATATAAAGCTGTGTTTGTATCCCAAAAGATTTGAGAGCTACTTGAAGGGAAGGACCAACCTTTTAATTATTTTCCCTTCACCTGTCCAACTCTGAGCATAAGATCTTGCAGATAGAGGAGCACTCAGAAGTTGTTCTAATTCTGATCTCTGAATTGAACTAGAATAGAAGGGCAAGCCTTGATGCATCAAATAGTTTTAAAATATATAAAAGGGAAGTCTTTGACAGAGCAGGGAATAGACTTGTTAGTTATCTAGGTAGAAGAATACAAAAGATGAAAATACACTTAGTTCCTATAAGAAATGTAACCAAACTTAAACAAGTTTAGAGAGATGCACAATGTGTTTCCAAGGGAAAATGGGGACATGCCATACCTTTCAAGTGTAGGCCACGGTTAACAATGACCATGATTTCTCAGGATTGTCCTGGCTTACACAGGACATCTAGTCACCCACAGATTTGGCAACAGTTCAATTATTCTGTTCAGTTCAGATCACCACGCTGGCTAATAGATGCTTTCCACTTCACTGCAGTCTCTGGAGACACAAACGCTTGTCCACACCCCAGAATGAATCCAAGCTGAGGTTCAGCACAATTAGTTATTTGTTTCCTCTAACATCGGAACCTTGTGAGATTCAGCCACCTCCTGGGAACCAGCCGTCTGCCAACGAGGCATGAATAAAACAGAGAAGGTTCCAGCTGGCATCACCTGCTGTGTTTTGCCTTATTTCTCTACACACATTTCTAGACTTCTGAAATCCAGGGGCCTCTCTCAAGAGGACGCATGCCACATGGGCTGGGTCTCTGAGACCATGATTCTGTTTTTGACTTTTTTATTTTTTGAGGCTCCGCCTGACTCAGGCATTAGACAATGGATGGGGGACCACAATCCTCAGATTCTTGCCTGGCTCTGACCCCTGGCAACCCTCACATTCAAACCCTTTCCTGATCAGCCCCTTACATGTTATTAATCTTCAGATCATAAAAATACCTTGTTTAAGAGCCCATCTTTTATGAGAACCTATACTCTGCCAAGATTTCTCTCTTGTCCTGTAATATGGCAGTTTGGGTTCATTTTCATTATACAGCTATAAGTTATGGTATTGTTGAGGTTTCACTGCTTGCCTTTCCTTTAGGATACCTCTCTGTGAATACATGGATGACCTTTTCTCCTCATTCCCACTGCCACTGTCATAGCCCAGCCTCTTGTCACAGTTTATTTGCTCTTTTCCTGGCTGTCAAGGTTGTAATGATTAAGTGCCTGGATTCTGAAGTCATACAACAAGCTTAAATCCTTTGTCTGCAACTTACTAGCTGTGTGGCTTTGGATAAGTCACATAGTCTCCTTGTGCTTCAGTTTTCCCATCTGGGAAACTAAGTGTAACAAACATAACCATTTCCTAAGGTCATTGCAGTTAGTATGTTGTGCTGCAACCTGTTAATATGTAACACATAAAGTGCCATATTATAGGACAAGAGAGAAGTTGCTTGCTTTTACAGGAGCTGAAAAAGTGTCGGTTGTTATTTTGGTGTTATTATTATCCTTCACATGATCCAAGACACTTTGCGTAGAGCATTAGTTCAATTTTTGAATGAAAATAAGGTTATTTTATAGCCATTCTTGATGGTGGGGAAAAAAGCAGCTTCTTGTAGGTAGAATGCATTTGAGAAGAATTCAGTAAAGATGAGGTATTCTGAGTGCAGGTAATCCTCAGGGATGGCACTGGAGAAGTAGATAAAGGGTAAACTGTGGGGGACCTTTAACACACGGTGAAGAAGCTGCAGGTTATGAAGCAGGCAGGGGAGAATCCCTGAGAGTTTTGAGCCAAGAGTGACAGTGGACACTGAGAGGTGAATCTGAAGAAGATGTCTGTCTCATTTAAAGGAGAATAGGACTTGCTTGCAAAGCCAGCCCTATGGGGTCTGCAAATCATTCATTCATTAAAAAGTTTCAATGGATATTTACTATTACATCCAGGTACTTGCTAGGTGCAATGGTGAGTAGACATGACACACTTTATATTTTCATGAAGTTTATGGTGTAGTGGGGAAGAGGCTGTTTTAAGACAAGGCATGGTAAATGCTGCAGAGGCATTGAGACTACCCCTCCTGCATCCATCCCACCCATTCCACTTCACCTTGGAGGGGTGCATGCAGTGTGAGTGGGACTGATCCTACTCTGAACTCCAGGAATGTGATCTGATAAGTGTAAGCCAGTTGTTTCTAACTCTGATGCACATTCCAATTACTTGTGGAGTTTAATAAAATTATAAAAACCAGGATGCCAGCTCTAGAGATGAATTGATCTGGGATGTGGCCTGGGAGTTGGTAGTGTATGTACAGATCACCAGGTGATGCTAATATGCAGAACCACTGTTCTAGTCCAACCAGGTGATCTTACTTCTCTTGCTAGAATGTTTTGTTCAGGAACTGTTCCAGAGATGTAGAACATAGCCCTAGGGCAGCCATAGCATATTACTGATGTTGGCCATTGTGACTTGTTTAGAGTGGTCATCAGAGGGAACCCTGGTACTTTTGTCAGATGGTTCTCTGAAGTAGGACTTTATTTTCCCTTTAACTATCTTCTGAAGGCAACTTAAGGAGTCGAGCACAGGCAGCAGAACAGCAGAGAAATGGGGCTGGAGCCCTGAGAAAAGCATACTTAATGCTTCCCTACCTCTTAATTTTCTAGTTACTCGAACCAAATAAAGCTGCTTCAGTGTTCAAGCCAGTTTGAGATAAGTTTACTGCCACTTGGAACTGCAGAGTGGCAGTAAAAGTCTCCTAATTGACTCAAGACATAATGTTATGGTGTAAGGTGCTTAACTCAGAAAAGATCAGAGAAAGAAGGAGTGGGTACTGAGGAGGAAGAGGACACTCTGTTTGTAATTAGAGGGGCAGTGTGACTTATTGGAAAGGCAAAGCTTTAGAGTTGGATGTGTCTGGTTTTCAATTCTGGTTCTGCCACTTATTGGCTCTCTGACCTTGCTTCCTAAACTTTAAGTTGGAGTATTATTAGAACTTGTAGGATTGTGATGAGGTTTGAGATTAATTATGAAATGAGCTCAGCTCAGTGTCTGCTGGTATGTTGTAGATACTAAAAATATGAGGACTATTGCTTTTGTAGTGGCAGCTGCTACCAGATAAATGGAGATGACAGGTATTAGGTTTTAGGGTTAGGGACTGAAAGGCACATGATAGGATTCCATAGGCTGGGGCTCCTGAAATCTCAACAGGTTTAGATCTGATTGGGTGCAGACATGATTATGAGTAGCTGGAATTGAAAGGAAGAGGCAAAAATAGAACAAAATGTTGTATGCTTTTAAGATCTCTTTCTGTTATGGAGAATTATCTGCATGGGTTGCCCTTTTTGGTGTACATACGCTTCTATGTAAGGAATCAATGTTTATCATATATAACAGAAACACCCTCTTTCTTGTATACTGTTGGATAAAAAATGATAAATGTTTGCTATTCAATTCATTCTTTTATCAGTTATCAGAAGTAGTCTTGTGCCAGGTAAGTGACAATACAATTGGATCTTTACCTGTATTGCATTGTAGTTATGTCTCCCTGGAAGTGTATGCTAGTCACCTTGAATGAATTTGGGAAATACTCTGGCATCTGATGGAAATTTGAGCACCACGCTTTTTTTGTTTTGACTTTTATTTTGAGTTCAGGGGTACATGTACAGGTTTGTTACATAGGTAAACGTGTGTCATGGGGGTTTGTTGGACAGATTATTTCATCACCCAGGTATTAAGCCTAGTACTCATAAGTTATTTTTACTGATCCTCTTCCTCTCCCTCCTCCCACTTTCTACCCTCCAATAGACCCCAGAGTGGGTTGTTCCCCTCTATATGTTCATGTGTTCTCATCATTTAACTCCCACTTATAAGTGAGAACATGTAGTATTTGGTTTTCTGTTCCTGTGTTAGTTTGCTAAGGATAATGGCCTCCAGCTCCATCCATGTCTCTGAGATCATGAGACATGATCTCATTCTTTTTAATGGCTGCATAGTATTCCATGGTGTATACGTACCACATTTTCTTTATTCAGTCCATCATTGATGGGCATTTAGGTTGATTCCTTGTCTTTGCTATTGTGAATAGTGCTGCAATGAACGTATGCGTGCATGTGTCTTTATAACAGAATGATTTATATTCCTTTGGGTATATACCCAATAATGGGATTGCTAGGTCAAATGATATTTCTGTCTTTAGGACTTTGAGGAATTGCCACACTGTCTTCTGCAGTGGTTGAACTAATTTACACTCCCGAGAAACACACTGTTTTATTTAAAATCAGCAACACATTTATAAACTCTTTCTTCTGAATTACTTCTTCAGAAGATTATGTGTTCTATTATGTACTAATTATTTAATAATCTCAACTTTAGAAGACTTTTTTTTCTTTGTTCCTAGATGCTAGGCAGCACGATGTATACATTCAATGGCTCCAGCTTTTAACTTGGAGTTAAGCACTAGTCAGCTAGAGAGATTTATCAAAGAAGAGATACCAGGAGCCTACCCCAACCTCCTGGATCAGTCTCTTCTACACGTTACTACTATGGCTTCAACTGCAATTAAAGCAAATTTAAAGAAATATAAGTAACTAAATATAGATATGTTTTTCTTAACTAAACTTTAATTATAATCTGCCATTGCCTGATAATGTTCTGTCACTGCCTGATCTAACTTTTCTTTTTTCTTTACTTCACTTTGCTCGAAGGATATTGTCTTATTTTTTCATAATTACATATCTCATTCTCCTTTTTTAAGTTTTTCTGAGACAGAGTCTCACTGTGTCACCTAGGTTGGAGTGCAGTGGCACCATCTTGGCTCACTGCAGCCTCTGCCTCCCAGGTGCAAGTGATTCTCCCACCTCAGCCTCCTGAGTAGCTGGGACCACAGGTGCGCACCACCATGCCTAGCTAACTTTTTGTTTCTTTTCTTTTTTGGGGGGTGGGGCGTAGAGATGGGGTTTTGCCATGTTGCCCAGGCTGGTCTTGAACTCCTGAGCTCAAGAAATCCACCTGCCTTGACCTCCCAAAGTGCTGGGACTACAGGTGTGAGCCACCGCACCCAGCCATATCTCATTCTTACTATGAGAATTTTCCCCTCGGCCTTTGGTATGGCAGCCTTACTGCCTCTTAGTACTCTGGTAAAAGTGTATTTTCTTTGTAATTTATTTTTCTTGGGGACTCAAAACTCTTCTTTTGTGTAGGTTTTCTTAGCTCCAAGTTGACTTTTGTGTTGAAGGAACAAGATTACCAAGACAGGCATAAACCTCATGACTGTCATTTTCCAATCAGATAAAGGTTATAAATGGCTAACCATTTTATGTTACTTCACGTGTCTGATATGGGGGAAAAAGCATGAGCTATGTGTTCAAGACCCAGCGTTAATAATTTATCTTTGTGATCTAAGGCAGCTATTTAACCTCCCTGAAATTTAACTTTTTTTCATCTGTAAGATAACACAATCACTTAGATCATAAGATTTTTTTTTAACTTTTATTTTAGGTTCGGGAATACATGTGCAGGTTTGTTACAGGTAAAACTTGTCCCACGGGGGTTTGTTGTACAGATTATTTTGTCACCCAGGTGCTAAGCCTAGTACCCAACAGTTATTTTTTTTATCCTTATAGGATTATTACAAATGTGAAATTAGGTATGTAAACCACCTAGTGTGGTACCCATACACAGTGAGTTCACAATAAATTTTAATTTCCTGAACTCTCTCACTTCTGTCTCTTGAGGATTATATTTGCGGTAAAATTATTTGCACAAAATACTAATTATTCTAATTTAACCACTTGAACAGCTTGTAACATACTTTAAACCTTATTCTCAAAAGAATGATGCCTAATTTTTCTTGGGCTTAAATATAAAGTTCACTGCATTTCTTAATTGCCACAGAATACTGAGAGAACTGACAGTTAATAATTCAAAGCTGTTATCAGTGATCTTTAAATAAGACATGAAGGATAGGAGGAATTCCAGAATACTTGGAATGAGCAAATATTCCTGATTTCTAAAGAAAAAACAAAATATGTATGCCGCCCTCCACAAACAGAATGGACAGCTTTATATTAATTCCTGAATTTCTAGCTTGATATTAATCCCTGGAAAAATTCTAAAAATGGCAACTATACTTATGATTTGTAAACATTTAGAAAAGTAGTAATTGTCAGAAACTGGTATGGTTCTACTAGGACAAGTACATTTCCTTATTTTCCCTTTTCTTTTAAATAATTGAGGCTGGGGAACATAGTGGGACCCCAACTATACAAAAAATAAAAAATAATTAGCCGGGTGTGGTGGTGAGTGCCTGTAGTCCCAGCTACTCAGGAGGCTGAGGCAGGAGGATTGCTTGACCCTGGGAGGTTGAGGCTGTAGCAAGCTGTGATTACACCACTGCACTCCAGCTTGGGTGACAGGGTGGGACCCTGTTTCAAAAAGAAAAAAAACGTTAAATAAATAAATAATCATAAGTCCTGTGGATCATGTTGAAACTATAAATACAGTGTATGTACTTTGATGCAGCAAACCATCTAGCAAAATTCTCATGATATTGTTGTTAAAATCCTTAGGAAAATATGGCCTGGATTGTTTACCTATCTTCTACTTTTATCTTTGTTCTAAAAAGATTTTTGATGGCTTTAACAATACATAAAGTTTAATAAGGTGAAGCAAACGAGTGAGAAAATAACGGTAAAGGAAAAACAACGTTAAAGGAAATAAGAGGAAACTGAGCGTGTTGTTGGTTCATTAAATGTATGCCATGACATTCTGTTATTCCATACTTTGTACACTTCCTAGAGGTAGTTTACAAATGTTGCTGTGGGCTTCCTAACAGTCAAAGCAAAGAGGAAACATCATAAATACAAGTGTCTATAAGAAAGAAAAACGGCACTGAGAGCAGAGAAGCTTCTGTTGGGTCCTTGTAAAGAGGACATATGTCATGTAGTAAACCATCTGCTCAATAAATCCTTACATGAAATGCAATGGTGAGTTTTAAGGGCCGCTTCTTATGAAGTACCTTTATGTAGGCCAAAGTATTTTATTGTATAAAAAAACTTCTATGGGCAATTGTGGTTTAGGGGTCTTGGGAATGTCATCAAGATATGTAACTCTCTGATAGTTGGGAAGTGTTTTTACCATTAGGCTCTAGTTCAGCAGTCAGCTTATAAAACTCCTCCAAAGATCATTCATTAAAGGGTTTATGTCTCCACTGCTTTGCTTTATCCTTGGGTAGTCAAAATTATCATCAAAGATAAAGTCTTTGAAAACACTCCTCACATTTTTGAATAATGAAAATTTGGAAGAGACAGTAAATAATGGTTACGTGTTCTTAATATCTGCCATATTGGGTTAAAGCTTACAAGATAAAACTTAGTAGCTATAAATATATAAAATAGGAAATTTGAGATAAAAAGTGAATCCTTGAGTGACAGAACCAGGGACACCCTGAAAGTAAGGCACACTATTTGAGAAGGACACCAGGAGCTTCCACACCTGCAAACTCAGATGAGACAATAGTGTGGCATGGCTTCTAAGAAAGCCAAAGTTGCATGTGTAGAAGTATTGTGTTCACAGAGGCTCTACAAACTCTGCCCAGGCCAGGTCACATCTGTTCGCCTTCTGTTAAAATTTCATGCCATTTTCCAAGAGAGCTATTTATTCAAAGGAGAGTGTCTGGGATGCTGAGGAAAATTTAGAGAAGCTATAGATTCTTATCCTAGAAATGAGAAGATAAAACAAACATAAAATCTTCCTTAGTTGAAGAGATATTATGTGATCAGGAAAATAATTTCCTCCCTTATATGGTTGGGTCTTTGTCTCTCTGACAAAATCTCATGTCAAATTTTAATCCCCAATGTTGGAGGTGTGGTCTGGTGGACAGTGATTGGATCAAGGTGGCAAACTTCCCCTTTGGTGCTGTTCTCATGATAGTGAGTGAGTAATCACGAAATCTCCTTGTTTAAAAGTGTGCAGCACCTTCCCCCATCTCTCTTCCTCTTGCTCTGGCCATGTAAGACATGTCTCCTTCCTCTTTGCCTTCTGCCATGATTGTAAGTTTCCTCAGGCCTCCCCAGCCATGCTTCCTTTATAGCCTGCAGAATCGTGAGCCAATTAAGCCTCTTTTATTTTTTTTTAAATCAATTACCCAGTCTCAGGTAGTTCTTTATAGCAATGCAAGAATGGACTAATACAGAAAATTGGTACTGGAAAGTGGGACATTGCTATAAAAATACTTAAAAATGTGGAAGCGACTTTGGAACTGAATAATGGACAGAGGTTGGAACAGTTTGGAGGACTCAAGAAGACAGGAAGATGGGAAATTTTGAAACTTTCTAGAGACTTGTTGAATGGTTTTGATCAAAATGCTGATAGTGATATGGACAGAGATGGCCAGGCTGATGAGGTCTCAGATGGAGATGAGGAAATTACTGGGAATTAGAGCAAAGGTCATTTTTGTTATGCATTAGCAAAGAGGTTGGAGGCATTGTGCCCTGCCCTAGAGATCTGTGGAAGTTTGGACTTGAGAGAGATGATTTGGAGTATCTGGTGGAAGAAATTGCTAAGCAGCAAGGTGTTCAAGGTGTGACCTGGCTGCTTCTAACAGCGTATGCTCATTTGCATGAGCAAAGAGATTATCTGAAACTGGAACTTACATTTAAAAGGAAAGCAGAGTGTAAAAATTTGGAAAATTTGCAGTCTGGCCATGTGATAGAAAACAAAAACCCATTTTCTGTGGAAAAACTCAAGCCTGCTGCAGAAATTTGCATAAATAAAGAGAAGCCAAATATTAATAGCCAAGACAATGAGGAAAATGCCTCCAAGGCATTTCAAAGACATTCATGGCCTTTCCCGTCATTGGCCTGGAGGCCTAGGTGGGAAGAATTGTTTTGTGAGCCAGGTTCCCAGGGCCCCAGTGCCCTACACAACCTTGGGACAGTGCTCCCTGCATCGCAGCCACTCCAGCTCCAGCCATGGCTAAAAGGGCCCCAGATACATCTCAGGTCACTGCTCCAGAGTGAGCAAGCTGTAAGCCTTGGTGGCTTCCATATTGTGTTAAGCCTGCAGGTGTGCAGAGTGCAAGAGTTGAGACTTGGGAGCCTCCACCTAGGTTTCGGAAGATGTATGGTAAAGCCTGGATGTCCAAGGAGAAGCCTGCTTTGAAATTGGGGCCCTCATTGAGAACCTCTGCTAGGGGAGTGCAGGGGGGAAATGTGGGGTTGAAGCCCCCAAACAGAGTCCCCACTGGGGCACTGCCCAGTGGAGCTGTGAGAAGAGAGCCACCATCATCCAGACCAAAAATAGTAGATTCACTGACAGCTTACACTGTGCACCTGGAAAACCCACAGACACTCAATGCCTGGCTTTGAGAGCAGCTGTGTGGGATGGGCCCTGCAGAGCCACAGTGGAGAAGCTGCTCAAGGCCTTGGGAGCCCACCCTTTGCATCAGTGTGGCCTGGATGTGAGACATGGAGTCAAAGGAGATTATTTTAGAGCTTTAAGATTTAATGACTGCCCAGCTGGGTTTTGGATTTGCTTGGGGCCTGGAGTCCCTTTCTTTTGGTGGATTTTTCACTTTTGGAAAGGGATTGTTTACCTAATGCCTGAAGCCTCATATTATCTTGGAGGTAACTAACTTGTTTTTTATTTTACAGGCTTATAGGTGAAAGGGACTAGCCTTGTCTCAGATGAGACATTGGACTTTAGACTTTTTAGTTAATGCTGGTATGAGTTAAGATTTTGGTCTACTGTTGGAAAGACATGATTGTATTTGGAAATGTGAGAATGGCATGAGATTTGGGAGGGGTTGGGGTGGAATAATATGGTTTGGGTCTTTGTCCCTGCTCAAATCTCATGTCAAATTTTAATTCACACTGTTGGAGATGGGGTCTGGTTGGAGGTGATTGGATCAAGGGGGAAAATTTCCCCTTGGTGCTGTTCTCATGACAGTGAGTGAGTAATCATGAGATCTGGTTGTTTAAAAGTATGTAGTACCTTCTCCATCTCTCTCTTCCTCCTGCTCTGGCCATGTAAGATGTGCCCCCTTCCTCTTTGCTTTCTGTCATGATTGTAAGTTTCCTGAGGCCTCCCCAGCCATGCTTCCTGCACAGCCTGTGGAACCATTGGCCAAGTAAACCTCTTTTCATTATAAATTACCCAGTCCCAGGTTGTTCCTTATAGCAATGTGAGAACAGACTAACACACTCCTGGATAAAGCTAAAAGAAAAAATTTTAACAAACTACTGATTGATTACATAGGAATATATAAAAGAAAAACATGATAATAATTAGAGCTATCTGAAAAATCAAAATGGCCTTTCTTTTGAGTGGTGAACTTCTCATTGCTGGAAGAACTCAAAGACAGTCTGTATAGCTTCCAGCAATGTTACAGAAGATAGTTTGATGAGGATGAGAGACTGTTCTAGGTGACCTCCAAGTTCCCTTCTCACTCAAAGATTTTATGCATCTTTACCTGAAATGGCAGAAATTTCAAGAGTTAAAAAATCCACAAGTTATTTAAAGAAAAAAAATCAATTTAGTCTCAGACTATTGTTAGTGTCTCAGAAGATCTGCCTCCAAATGACTAAGTTAAAGTAACATAAACAGAAGATGATGAATCATGCTGCTTTTCCTAATGGGCTCCAGTATGCAAAGCCCAAGTTCACAGCTGCCACTCTAAGTGACTACATGGGGAGGGAGAAGTAAATTATGGTAGGTATAACACTGTAATATTCCTAGTTGGTAGCTCGTGTGTATGTGATTACCTAGTATTCCTTACCAGCTGTTGTTGTTTTTTTTTTTAACATTAGTCATACTGATTTAAAACAACCATCCTCTTTTCATTTATTTCAATAAGCACTGTTCTTTTTGGAAGAGTAAGACATTTTATTTAAAAGTAGAAGCTTTTCTTAGCTCTTGTATTAGTCCGTTCTCACACTGCTATGAAGAAATACCCGAGACTGGGTAATTTAAAAAGAAAGAGGTTTAATTAACTCACAGTTCTGCAAGGCTGGGGAGGCCTCAATAAACTTACAATTGTGGTGGCAGCAAGGAGAAGTGCTGAGCGAAAGGGAGAAAAGCCCCTTATAAAACCATCAGATCTCTTGAGAACTCACTCACTATCACAAGAACAGCATGGAGGTAACCGCCCCTATGATTCAATTACCTCCCTCTGGGTCTCTCCCATGACATGTGGGGATTATGGAAACTATAATTTAAGATGAGATTTAGGTGGGGACACAGCCAAACCATATCAGCTCTTAAGTGCATATGATGGGATTGTACATATGTATGTACTTGACAGGGTGATTGTGAATCTCAGGTGAGGTAATTATTCAGGCACTACTCTCTCTTCTTATTCTTGACCCAGGTCACTGAGGTGGAGACAGGGTCATGTGAGTGGGGAAAATCAGTTACTCACTTCTCCGTGACCAGAATAAAGGAAGTCTTTAGTGGTGGGTGGACAAGAATTTAGAAAGGGTCTCTGGAGGGTAAGCAACCAGGACAGATGGTCCCCAACTACATCTCCCCATTCCTAGTGCAAGGGCACTTAGTTGGCTGGGTTTTCTTTCTTGGCACTCTTGGGGCTTGAATGAGGGAAAATTCTGAGTTGTGCTGGATTGATAACAGAAAGATGATTGGACCTAGTCTGGAATGGGGATTTGGGTCACCAAAGATAAGGAAGTTCAGGGACTGGAAAGAACAGGAGGGGATTCGAGCTATTTAATCAGGGGTAGAGTTGGGGAGAAGACTCTGAAAGTTCAAGTCCAAAGTCTAAAGCCAGAGTAGGAACCAATGAAGTGTCTAGATATTAGAAGAAAGAAAAGAATCAGATGAAGCCTGCCCACACAGATTCTGCTAAAAGGGCTGTGGTCTTCACAGGATAGCTTTTATT